>NW_021940604.1:11350269-11996692 GCF_001715985.3 Manacus vitellinus | reverse complement strand
CTGAAGTCCAGATAGACACATCCACAGCCTTCCCCTCATCCACCAGGTGGGTCACCTGATCATAAAAGGAGATCAGGTTGGTCAGACAGGACCTGTTCTTCCTAAACTCGTGCTGGCTGGGTCTGATCCCTTGTCCGTCCTGTAGCTGTTGTGTGATTGCACTTAGGATGATCTGCTCCACAACCTTGCCAGGAACCAAGGTCAGGCTGATATTTATCTTAGAGAAAAAACACTCAAATTAGGAACAACAGTTTTGTCTGAACCTACTCAACTAAGGTGAGAGAACAAAGCACCATGCTTATTTTATTAATGTTTATTGAAGCTGCACTTTGGAGAGTAGAAATACAGCCATGTAAATGTATCAGAAGTTGTGTATTGGTCTTTAAAGTTTTATTCCCCTCTTATTCTTCTCTGCCACCCCTCTTTCCCAAATAGTTGAAAATTATTTTTACAATGTAAAGTGGAAAATGTGCACAATTTAATTGATCACTGCAAACAGAGTAACTGTATGAAGGCTTTCAGAAGTCTTTAATTCTCTTTCTTTCTATGCATTTTTTGTCCTTTTGAATTTTTCTTTTCTATTGCTGGAGGTAGTACAGAATAAGACACAGTTGTTTTTCCTTTCAGATAGGCATACTGAGGAGATGCAAATTCTTCTTATGAAGTAATATACAATAATCAGTGAAGCTGGAAGCAAAGTTTGGGAACAGTGAATACAGAGGTGAACCATTCTGTTCTTGAAGACTGATTTGCTCCAGTGAGGATAGTTTTGGAGCTCTGCTGTGCTATCTATAACCTACATTTTAAATGTTCTGTTAGTCTTAAACTAGTATAAATAAAGACTAGCATGCTTTCAGCTATTCTTATGATGATTCCGGACTCATGCTGGTTGATATTTTAAATTAGTTCCTTGAGGACAGAAAAATAAAATCAATGTTAGAAAAAAAAACATTTTCCCAGCCCTGTGCTTGGGGCAGCAGCAGAACGATTTAGCTTTCTTTTCCTCATCGGCAGGCTGGTTTCAGCAGATATTGCGAAATTTCCAAATACCTTGACTCAAGTTCATAAAAACTTCTTAAAACTTCTCTTGGGAGAGAAAATTGGAGGGCAAGAGTTTTATTAGACCAGTTGGAAAAGCCAGCAGGCTTTACAGCAAAGAGTTCCTCATTTCTCTTGGTTGTGGTTGTTGTCTTTTCCCCTCTTTTACGAGTACCTCTGCAGAAGGAGGCACTTAGCCGTAGTCAGTCATGCAGGGTAATGCTGGGAGCTGATTCACAGCAAGTCCCACAAGGGAATACCTCAGCAATGGCATTTTTATACAGTCATATGTCCTCAGATGTGGGGAAGAATTCATTCCCTTCCATTTGAATTTAACCTAATCTCAGGTTTTTTACTTTTCCCTGAGTGTATTTGTTCTGGTGTTGTTGTTCCCTGAAGAGAAATAGCTTTTAACACATGTACCTTTAAGGATGAGTACTATTTTAAAATGGTTACTTATGCTTCACATATATGTTCGCTAAGTTAGTACACACATAATCACAATTTTACCTGTCTCTTCATCTGTCACACAAGACATACACAGTTCAAATGCTTTTTAGCATTAGATATTAGATACGTATATAGAGACATATAATATTTAGATAAGAGGAAGAAATTATTTACTGTGAGGGTGCTAAAGCACTGGAACAGGTTGCTCAGAGAAGGGATGGATGCCCCATCCCTGGAAGTGTTCAAGACCTGGATGGATGGGGCCCTAAACAACCTGGTCTAGTGGAAAGTGTCCCTGCCCACGACAGTGGGGTTGGAACTAGATGATCTTTAAGGTCCTTTCCTGCCCAAACCATTCTATGATTCTGTGATCTTTTCTGTTTGCTCCCCAGCTCCTATCAACTCCTAGGAGCAGGCTCAATAGGGTAGCACTAGGAAGGAAAGTGCATCTCTTATTTCTTAGAACTTCTTACCATTTCTAAACCTGGGTATACCCCACAGTACTAAAATGTGCCAAATTTAGTTTATGTACAAGGGTTATGGTTGTAAAGTGTAGGCCTGAACAAATGAGAAAATTATTATATATAATGAGTATGAAAGCAACATAAAGTTTGTGGAGAACTCTAACTTCAAATGCACAAAACCATAGATAAAAAACCAAATTTAGAGTTGTATAAAATGACTTTTTCAAAACAAATGAGGATTCTGAGGTTCCTGACTTTAGGAGGTCTATGGTACATCTCTAAATTTATTTCTCATAGTCTCATTAATAATGTCATCTCAAAGATTTTAGTGATTACAAAAAGCACCCGTCTGGATTAAACACTGTAAAATAATTCTTCTTCCAGTATTTCTTCATCTAAAAAGTACCTCCTGTATTCTTCCTCACATATAGCCAGATGAATCCATTTATTTGGAGCAGAGGCAGAGTGCAGGAAGCCAGCCAACCCTGGAAGAACCCTGGTGCCAGGTGGACTTTCACCACAATAACACCATTGAAAAAATGGAGTCAAAATGCTTCTCTCTGCTGTGTCTTGGCAATTTCAAACATGAGTAGAAATCTGGATAGTAAATTTAACATATTTTTTTACTGGTTATAACAAGATCGCAGAGAGATTATTATAGATTTTATTGGTTAATTAAATATTGTCATTTGCTATCTCCACATAATACTAAATTTCTGAAAACAGAATATATGCTACTGGATTAATAATGATTTACTATTGACATCTCTTTTACTAAAAAGTAGTAAATAATGCAGGTTGACAAATAATTGTCATATTGAAAATAGACATGTCGATTTTAAATTTTTTCCTTAAGACAGGCTGACTAAAATCAAAGTGAAAGTCTTTATTTAAGTAATGCACTTCCCAGGTGACAATTAACTTTCTGAGACCACGTAAGCCAAACAGTGGCTCATGGGCTGGAATCACCTTTTACCTGTAACAGACCTAAGAGATGTCTGTCTAGCCTCCTCATTGCGATGTCCATCACTCTCAATTTTTTTCTCTTCTCCTCTCTTGCTCTGCCTTTGGATAGAACCAATTCTCATTCATCACCATTCGTCCTGTTAGAAAGCTCTGTTAGGTGGCTGATCTTGGAAAAGGCAGTTCAGGCCCATAACTGCTGTTCTGCACCTTATATATTTCTGTGACTGTGTGGAAGACAACACAGCTGCTCTTGGAGGGGAGGAAGGTACTTCCTGGTCCCTATCCTTCACTGTCTTGTTGTCTGTCTTGATCCAGTTCAGAAACCAGCTGGTGGATATAGGTTTTTAACCTGTATGACTTCTGTAAGAAGATGAAGACTATCCCTCCTGTACAGCTTTCACAAAGTTCATTAGGCATCCAGTTTTCTAAATCTAAATAAACAATCTCTCCTTTTTTCATAATTGGACAGATGGATTCAGAAAGCATGATTTACCTCTGGGTTTAGTTTTCCCCTCTTATTTATAATGTTAATATTAGCAGAACAAACACAAAACAGAAGGAGAGCAGGAGGTGGAACTTGGTGCCTTTGGGGGGATGTATTGCTCTGCAGAAGGAGAGAGTGCACCTACCTACCCTCTGTGCAAACAGCCTGCATAGCCAGTCAAAGATATAAATACACACAAGAAACAAAGATGTAGCAGAAAGAGGGTGCCAAATGTACTGCATCCTTTGGACAACAACAGTAGTATCTTTCTTCCCCACAAATTAAAAAGATTAGCTTGAAGTTACTCCATCTAATGAAAATGTTTCCAGAATTTTTCAACACAGCAAACTACTGAACCCAATCCTGTTTTCACTGAAGGCAGTGGTAAATTCCCAATGCAAACAAGAGAAGTAACCTTGCCTTTGAGAAGGAAAACATTCTTTGGTGGAAAAAAATACTCATCTCTAAAACTTTGAAGCACTCTGCTGAGCTGAGGTTGTTTTTTACTTAGAACTGATGCAATACATTTTGCTCTGTATATATAATACCCTCCCCCCTCCCCCACCAAACACTTATACACAAAAGACAGCTTGTATTTAAGCAATGAAAATTTTGTTGAAATGTGGAGTTTACAAATAAAGTGTGTGCATATAAAGTGTACACAGGTTGAGAAATTAAATTCTTAACTGCTGATTCAACAGTAAGTGTACTGTAAAATTTCCAAAAGAAACTGAGAATATAGAGAAAAATGACCTAAAGACTCACTGAAGCCCTCAAAAATCTCCTTCCTTTTCTTAGCTCTGAGTCAAAGGTGAGATGAGTTGATTATGGCTTGTAAATACCTATGGATAAAATTACAGTAAAAAATATGATCTGCAAATAAAGATAAGTCCCAGCTGCATCACTGAAAACAAAAACTGTTCAAATTCAAAACAAGGACAACTGTATGGAAAAGTTACATGGTAACCATAAATGCTTGACCAGCTTCCCAAAAGATGAGGTGGGTACTCAGGCCCTGCAGGCTTCCAGGCAGGATCCATGGTCCTAATATACAGGTACATACCAGGTCAGCCTGGAGCTCTGAATTGGGCACAGAAATTTCTAGGTAACATTTCATGGGACAGAGAATTTCTGGGCAATATTTTTAGGGACATGGTTTAGTGGTGGCTTTGGTAGTGGTGGGTTAATGTTTGGACTTGATAATTAGAGGTCTTTTCCAACCTAAATGATTCTGTGCTGATCTGACATCAAAGTCACAGTAGCTGTTCTGGCTTTTACATTAGCAGGAGATAGCAAGACATAGTTTTTAAATAAAAAGGTATAGTTTTTAAATAAAAAGGCTTTATCAGAAAGCTAAATTCGAATGTTTAATGACAAGTTATCATTGTAAGAGATTTTAATCAATGTAATACAATCTGAAGCACGTTCAGGCTGTCACCCATGTAATGTTTTTACTGCATCTGAGCTGTGTAAAGAGATTGCTCTCCCAGCCGAATTCCAAATGTTCACCATCACCATTTTTCTCCCATCTCTCCTTTCCTTCCCTACACTGCTTCTGCTCCTTGATTTACTGCCCTAAACACCCCCTAACCCACTGTTTTCCAAACAAGTTGACCCAAAATTGTGCTTTTAAAGTTTTTAAACTACCCTAGCTCATTATAGTTTTGACAGGAAACTGCTTTTTTTAAAAAATATTTTTTTCAAATTTTTTTTCCACGTTTGTTATACAGTTCTGTCCCATATATTTATGAGGTAGTCTGGTAATTGCTTTTCAATACCACCATTCACCTTCTCAGTAGTTGATTGTTTAGAGAGGATCTGGACAGATGTTTTATGACCATACGAGAAGGTTGTATCTAGTTAAATATTCTTTGATGCTCAGTTTGGTCATTTAAGAGTTACTGTAATAGAATTATTTATATCTTTACATTCTTATTATTTTATAAAACAGCTATGTTGAGGACACAGTGTTATCAATACATATTATTTTATGAATTACTGACATTTTTTTCAAAGACACTATACAAGTGTTGCAGAAGAGACAGTGGGTACGATGAACAGATTTCTAGACTTTTTGAGAAAGTCCAGACAATAGCAGATTGCAGATGTTTCTTCTAAACATCAGGAGAAAAGCAGTTGTCTGATGTTCTAATATGAGCACTACTGTACAGATTTGCAGCTGCCTAATGTTCCTAGGCACAAAAGTTTTCAAATTAGGGCTCACTTCATCAAAGCTGGAGTATTCCAAACATAACTAAACAAATTACTGCTTGGAGCACACAATACCAATCCAAAGGAAGAATACATGTTATTTCAATTTTTGGTGATGACAGGTTGGTTAATATACCCATGCGACTGTAGCCTCAAACCCAGACTTATATAAGAAACCTTTTGACATGTGACTGTACCAGCTGAGCTCAATAATCACAGACTATTTCTGGGGACTTCTGGGTGGAGCTGCATTTAACACTTTCTGCTGGTGATATGAATTTGGGTCCTTGTTTACTTTATAAGCCATCAGATGACTCCAGGTGTGCTAACTGTGTGGGTGTGAGGGGAGAGCAAAGATCATGCAGAAGCATCTGCCTATTTGCTGGCTTTTGGTTTAACTGAAGCTTTAATTCCTTTTGTATTAGTCATAAGTCATGATATTTATGAAATACATAGATAATCCCATTTTGACAAAAGATCACTGGGCTGTGGGAAAAAGAAACTACCTCTTTCACTAGCCAAACTTGCTTTGGACTTCCAGGAGCTGCAGCTCTTTAATATGAAAACTTGACAAGTGAAAAATAATTTAAATGTTTATTTTAATTTAGGAAAACCTTTACTTTTGAATACAAGAATGAAGATTGATTATGCAATTCCTAAATTTACTTCAGCTCAGGTTGTGTTATCATCTTGTGATTGGGGTAGAGGGAAGCAGGGAAGAGGTTGCAAAAGAGTACTAGGAGCCCCCCTCCTCACTCTTGCTCATCTACAGAAACACAAAAGCCAGGGCTGTTCTTTCCCCACTCCCAAAGAGAAGATTTCTGTGAGAAAAAAGCATAAAGATGGGAAAACAGCTCCAACCTCCATTCCTGACAGTCTTCAAGCTGTAAATTTACAGGGGTGCTCCTTTTGCAAAGCCAGCAGCTCCGGTGTGTGTAAGACAGACTTATGCAGCAATTCCACACACAAACTATTAACAGTGAAAGTATCAGAGCAGTGACTTTTGTGCAATCTGGATATGGGAATACATGTGCACAAAAAATTCTTCTCAAATATCCCTCCCAGGGAAGGTCAGAGGCCTCCCAAGCTGCATTTCTGCAAAAGACTGGAGGGGTTGCCTTAAAAGTTCTGTGCTGGTATCAAGATTTCAAGCAGCTAATTTGGGTGATTCTGTGTGATGATGGAGCCTGTGAAGTACCTTGTAAACAAATTTTTTCCACAGTCCCTGATTTCTTTATGATACAGCATTTTGAAGACAAGTAATGTTTTCATACACTACTCTAGCTCAGAGCAGGAAAAGGAGTTTGTTGTTGGTTTGTTTTTTTTTCTTTTTCTCCTTTTCCTTCAATCGGTAAGAGAAAAATATAACTCTAATGAGATCAATGTTTGTTCTGGAGCTCGTCTATCTCTGCCCATAATGGTTGTATTTTTGAAGAAGAGCTCCTCAAGGAAGCAGTGAATTCAGCACTCTCTCCCAAACCCTCTGGAAGCTGGAGAAGTCAGCAGTACACATCCATCTGTGGTCACAACCTCAGAAGACTCATGTGATACCAATATTGTTGTTGACCACTTCTTTCCAACCCAGATGCACAATGGGTTATTTTCAGTAAGTAGTGGCATTTCACAGACTTAAAATCATAAATTTTTTTTGGTTGTTTAGCTTCATTCATCTCTCTCTATTCTTACAAGCCTGACATTGCAACAGTCAAATACTCAGTTTTCTATTAAATAGAAGGTCTACAAATAATGAATTTCAGTTTGTTGGTGCTGTACTATAATTTCACAGTGCTAAGTATAGACCAGTGCCTGACTCCTCAGCATTTTTCCGGAGCTTCTGTGTTATTTTAACACCATACACTCATTACCCCTGGTAGGATGTGAGGTTGCAGTCCAAACCTGACCTTCCCTGCAAATTGCTAGTTTATTGCTCACAGCCTCTTGTCAGAGATTTCTCTGTGAAGCATATCACCGCCAGTGCAAGGAACATCCACAGTCACCTGCTTGTTTTTCTAGCAAACCTGCATCTGGACTAATGATTTTAAAAACCATCATTGAGGGTTTTCCAAGAGAGCATCTTCAAGTCTTGGGTAGATCTTGCATGGTGTGTCACTAAACCGTACTCTTGCAGCTGGTGGAAAAAATGTCACTAGTAGGGTGACTGGTGTGGAGGTTGTCCAAGTTGTTCTTATCCTCTTTGAGAGAAAAGAGGAATACCATAGCCTTTCCAGCTTCAGACTCTACTGCTAGGCTGTTGCCTTGGTGTCAAGCAGACAGGGTTTGTTGATTTGCCTTGTTGGTTTGATGGTTTTTTTTAAATAAATTATTTCCCCATCACTACTCCAGAAGCAGCATGGTTCTGAGGTGCCGCTGTCACCCACTTGTTCTCATCCAAGATGATGTCCATGCACCAGCTCAGACTAGTCCCAGTCTTGTGCCATCCTGTTAAATCTTCCTCATCACCTTGCCCACAGCATCTTTCACAAACACCCAAGGTACCTTGACACCCATTGAAAACAAATCAGTAATATTAGTCCCATAATGACTAATAGTCATTAAGCACTACTCAGCACAGTGGGAAGTATCCTGTAATGTGCATCCGTGGAAAATTTTACAACCCTGCATTAGTAGAAAAAAAACCAAAATAACAAGCAATTATTAAAAAGAGCTTGTGTTAGAGGCTGGGTTAAACAATGCAAAATTTGAATTCTCCTTTCTCATTTTGATTTACAAACCCCATGGGTTTTTTAAGGCTCAGGAATTTTTCATCAGTCAAATGGTTTCCTGATAAAGCATTTGATAATGTTGTACTTTTTGCCTTCTTTAAATTATTTTCGTCTGATTTTGTTAAGGACCATATCAAAAGATCCTCTATCTACATGGCAAAGTCTAACAAGGAAAGACAGAGGGTCAAGCTAAGAAACCTCCTCCTTTCTGCCTTTAGAAACAAACTGAAGGCCAACCCAAATTTCTATCTCAGAAAAAAACCAAAAAACCCCAATCAAAACCGAACCAAAAACGGTTTTGTTGCCAGACGAAAATATTCAAAGTGTCCTTGGCATCAAAGAGCAGCAAGTCAGATTAGCATAAGATTTTACTTACATCTTCCATACCTGCCACAGTATTTTGTACACACTTTTCAAAAAATATCAGTCTTGAAGAGTCATGTCCTTGCATTCCTTTGGGGATCAGGGTTGCTGCATACAAGCAGACAACACAGCTTTGGGCAGAGTTCTTGCTAGAAACATCTCAACAAAATAGCACAGGACTGTTGCAGACATGACTTTGGTGCAGAGGAATCATGCTGAAAATCACAAATGAACAAACTTGCATTGGGAACAGCTCATATTTCACCAACACCTTCCTGACAGAACAGTAGAGATGAGGAGGCATAAAAGTAATTAAGAAACAAAAGTAATTAAAATACAACACCCTCTGACTTTTTGCAACCTTAAGGACGTTGTTCAGGCAAATATGTTTTACTGAAATTTTGAATATCATTGAATAACTATTTGACTTGCTAAGTTTTTGAGACTAGCATATATTTTGTCTTATAACAACTCATGCATAGCCAAGTTGAATTATGCCTGCATATCTCAACTTCTTCATATTACTATGATGCCAATGCTTTTGTCTTCTTAATCCTTGCTCCAGTCCTCCTTATATTTTTACTCCAACTGCAGCCCTCCCAGAAAACAAGAAAATAACAGGCAAGTCAATAAAAGTTCAGGGAACTGGCCACTTCCCTAGAGTCATAGCCAAAATGATTCCACCAGACTATTGAATTCTCAGGCATCAAATGAAACACAACATGCAGGGAAGCTTCTGTTTTTTCCCTCCCTGTGAAACAACAACAGCAAAAATGGGTTTTCTGGCTGTAAAGAAGGCCAGCTTCAGAAGGCTATTCATGGAAGACCAATTTCCAAAGTTTGAGTCATCTGTATGGGGTAATAGTCAGACACCATTTAATGCCCAGAACAATGTTGCATAGTGTTATTCAGTACAACCCTCTGCAGTCATGTCCAGTTTCTCAGACCTACAGTTGTCGTATTTGTTTCTGCCCTTCTCTATAGCACAAGATATAGAAAGATCCTTTTCTGTCTCCCCTACCTCATCCTTTCCCCTCAAATATTTTTCTTGCTTTCATTTAGTCTTGTGGCCTTTATGTAATATTTCTGGGTTTTCAAAACTCTTCTAGTCTGTGTGCATGGTTTACAATATACCCCTTTAGCCCTTTTTTTGTAGAGCTCTGTTTGCAAATGGATGAATCATAAATCTCTTTTTTTTTTTTTTCAGAAATAATTTCTAATGAAAATGTAGAGGAGTTGCAGTTTAGGTAGAGAGTTTATGGATATCTTGTCTGGGCACAAAGTTAAATTTGAGGTCAAACTTCACAGTCCTGGCAAGGTTCAGATGTAAATTGGGGACTGGGGACAGGCAGAGGAGATGACAGAAGGGCTGACTTCCAAGGAAATGCTTGGTTTACTGGGTATGTGCCTGTTTTCAAGTGCAGTTCCATCATGGAATTAGAACTGTAGGTATTAAATAAAAAAAATACTCTCTCCAGTGTCTGTCAGAATAAATAATCTGAAATTTTTACTTTACTGAGAAGAGCTACACTGAGATAAAACCACTAATTGGTTGAGAAGTTCACTGAAGTTTCCAAATTGATGATGTCAGATTGCTTCATCACTGAATGCCTTTGACAATGATTGAATAAAACGTTTGTTCCCAGCCTAGAACTACTGACTTGCACAGCAATCATGTAGCCAACCTAAGTGGCCTTATTTGCAGAAAGAAAGTCATCACAATGGGGTAGGCAGAGCCTTAAAGCACAGCTGATTCTGCCCATATGGGTTGCCAGGCAAAGGCTGGAACAAGGGGAAAAGCTGCCAATAGGAAAGCCAAGACCAGGATAAATTGTGGAGAGATGCTTTTAAAAAAAATTGCCTCCCGTTTGGGTGACTTGACATAGGGAATGTAGGGAAGATACTGAAGGAGGCAAGTCCCAGTCCTGGAAGGGAATTCGGTTTTACCACTCCCAGGATGGTGAAGCCTGAGAGGTGGATTGGAGCACCAGTTGCCTTCACTCTCTGGTTTGTGCACCTCCCACATTCTGTCAGTGAATCAGATACAACCTCCCTTGCAAACAGCAGTGGTTGCTTCTCCTGTTAAGTTTCTGCTGGAACAAACTCGCAGCAGTGCTTCACAGAGGCAGTTTCAAAGGGATGGGGACACTACAGGGTTAAGCAGAATGACTCAGCAACAGCTGACAGGGTCTCAGTCCCATCTGCCCCAAATGAAGGTTATGGAAATCCTATTGAAAAAGCCCATCTTTCCCAATAGCTGCTCGTTTAGTTTAGCAGAATGAGCAACCAAGCAAATATCTTACACATCTTACAGAATCATACTGATATTTTACCTGAATAAATCCCAAATAGCATACAATCTACTCCCCTCAGTTTATACAGCACTTAAAGCAAATTTGTGTATTTCAAAATCTATTTTACATTCCAAATATTTTTACCAAAATCCATACTCCTTAAAACAGACTAGAAGGTGATTTCTACCCTTCACTGAAACATCCAGATACCAAAACCATGAAAGAAACTTCCACAAAATGCATAACAAAGATTCTTCATTCATCTCAAGGCACCATAGACCTTAAAAAGAACCAGTCCAACACTCATCTGCAAAGCAACTATTGAGAGATAGCCAAGTGTCTCTTTCCAGTAAGCCAGCTGTATTTTCTCACTGTAATTTGAAATTCTTCAGGTGTTCAAACACCTGATTCTATTCCTATTTGTAACAGATGAGCTTAAATAACTACCACATCCCGCTTCAGCTCACGATGGCTGACCAGGTTGCAGAAAAGTCCTTTCCCCAGCTCTAGAAACTCAGGCATCAGAGAGATATGCTTCTATTCCTCTGGCATCAGATGGTAATTAAGAGTATTTCATCCTTAAATAAAAAACCTGCTTTTACCTTAAGACTTGAAAATTAGCGATGCCCTGTGCTTTTGCCTGGCCACTCAGGCGCCAGATTGCCTTTTTCCAGGGACGCCACTGTGGGGCTACAGTAGAAGGATAGTGGCTCACTGCTGCAGAGACAGCTCCTCTTCCCTCAGAGCTTCAAGGCTTGAAGGAGCAAGATTCAGGATGGGGACACTTCCAGGCATGGAGAAAAGCATACAGCAATTGGCAGGACTTTATTATATGGACCTTGCAGTTATCATATGGACTTTACTGTTATTATGTGGTTTCATTGTGTTCACACTGCACAGTGCACAACCTGGACATGCCCAGGCTTGCCATGAGTTTGCCTGCTCCCTGCTCCCTGCTTCCCCCACTCCTCCCCCTTTTGCCCATGTCCCTATCCTGGTTTGTCCCCCTGCTTGTCTGTCTCATGCTCCACCCTATGTTCTGGCCCTTTCCCCTCTTGAGCTGACAAAAGACAGTGTGTACGCGTGAATAGGGAATTCAACTTGCACCCTTCCTCATGTCCCATCCCCTCTTTGGACCGCGGCAAAGGCTTGCAGTTTCCTGCTTGGGAATCTACAAACTAGTTTGTAAACTAACAAAAACAATACAAATTGGGGCAAATGGTCTACTTTCATTCTCTGTTTAAAGTTTGTTTTATTATTATTTTAAAGAAAGACTGGTTGAAGACAGCAAAACTGTGGTTGACACAGAATAAGCCTTAACAATTTTTTGTCATCTTACAAAGACAGTTTAAATCTACTTTTTAATATGCATTTCTAATCCTTCAAACTTCTTCAGCCTAATTCTCCTGACAACACAGTGGCTAGTCTCCAAGACTATATTTATTCTTTATCTGGTCGAAGAAAAGCTGTTGGGGATATCAGACAGCAAGGCATCTATTTCAGTAACACTGTACCAGAGAAGGTCTTGAAGAGCACAAGATACGAAGGTCAAATTCTTCTCTTGTGCTGGGCTCTGGGGACCCCATTTTGGGGCTTCAGTTTTCTCTGCAGCAAAAATATCTGGGTGTATGAGAAGGGAGAAAGGGTGGGTGGGAAGTGAGGAAACAGTGCCGATGGCAGGGAATATATTTCTCCACTCTCCCCACAAGTTGCTGTTCTCCTTTTGAGGAGAAAAGATCCTGTCTTTGTCCCTACTTACCTCCTTCAGATAAAGGTCCATCCAGAGAACAGGGCTTGGGAGCAGCTGAATCTCTTGCTGAGGAATTCAGTGTGGATCTTGAGCACAGCTGAGTCCTTCCTCCTAAGCTGCAAACTTGGCAGCTACAGTAAACTCCAGCATCTTTTCTGAGTAAAGGTGGAAAGGTAGATTATCATTTGTACTGCCTGGATTATGCAGTTTGCCTACTCCTTCCCACCTCTTATTACCTCTTTAGACTTCAATCTTTACTGCCAAAGACCATATGTTTCTGCATAAACATTAAACAAAGGAAAAATGCAATTATAACTCAGTCCAGGATGAATCCTGAAGTACTTGGTGGAAAGGGAGGGAGTGAACAATCCTGCTACCAATTTCTAACTTCTTTTTTTTTTTTTTATTTTTACTTTTCCCCCACAATTTTTGCAAAACATATTTCAAAATGTGACTGTAAAAAAAAAAAGGCTTCAAACTGATTAATTTTCTTGTGCTAACAAGCATTTTAATCTAGGTTATTTTTGTCTTAAATCAGAAAAATATATTTTATCAGCAGTAGCAAAGAAGTGTTGCGTTCATGGAAAGAGATACGTCTACAAAAGAGCAGACACTTAAAGTGAATATTCCTTCTTTAGAATATTCTTGCAAATATAGAATCATAGAATAGTTTGGGCTGGAATGGACCTTCAAAAGTCACCTAGTCCAATCTCTGCAACGTGCAGAGACATCTTCAACTAGATCAGGATATTCAGAGCCCCATGCAGCCTGGTCTTGAATGTTTCCAGGGCTAGGGCGTTCACCACCTCTCTGGGAAACCTATGCCAGTGTTCCACCACCCTTATTGTAAACACTTTCTAGTCTAAACCTACCCTCTTTCAGTTCAAAGCCATTCTGCTGCTGCCTAAAGAAAATTCAGGGAGAAAAAAACTCTGAGACAATTTAGTTTTGAAGGTGAGATAAGGAAAGGGTTTAATTTGTGCCTAGGCATAGGTTACAAGACGTGAGCCCCTGGTCTGTTACAGATGTTACAATTTATAATACTGCCTGTCCGATCAGAGATTTTTCCACCTCCTGGCTTTTGCCCTGGACCACCCTCAGTCACACCCCTTGGGAACTGAGGTTGAGGTCTCGGAGACCCTCTCTTCATCAATTTTGATCATCTTCAGAGCACAAAGGGGACTAGTTCACCCAGTTTTTGACTGTTCTCAGGCCAGGATTAGATGTCCTCAAACAGAAGAGGCCTATCTTAAAGAGAGACTAAACATTTCTACTGGAATTCAGGTGTTATTGATATGGGGAGTTGGGGTAAAAGGGTTGGAGAATGTGTGTAGCTTCTATGCTAAGAGTAAGGGAATAAGTGCTGCTGCTTCTAAATCTACTTCTACTATATAACTACTTATAAAGCTTATAAAAATTAGAAAAATAAAAAAAACAGATGGATCTTAAGGCATCACTGCCTTGACCCATCACTACACCCCTTGTAAAAAGTCCCCCTCCAGTTCTCTTGGAGAACCCCTTTAAGCACTGGAAGGCTGCAATGATTGTCCCTGGAGCATTCTCTTCTCTAGGCTGAACAACCCCAACTCTCTCAGACTTTGTCTGTAAGAGAGGTGCTCCAGCCCTCTGATCATTTTTGTGGCCTTCCTCTGTACCCACACCATATCAACAAGCGTGACGCATTTCCTTATTCTGACTACCTTTCTGGTATTTGAAATAGTCTGTGATATTTGGAATAGGAGAGCAAACCAAATCACTGCAGCTGTGTTCAAGCCTAGACATTTGATATAGCCATGTGGGGGAAAAGTGGAGAATGAGTTGTATAAATAGCAAGTTACATCATCATTTGTTGCTTTCCAGCCTGCCTTTCAAAGATCAACATTTTGTTGCTTTTTCTGGTTATTTCTAGGTTTGTGTAATTCTTTACTATTATGCAAATATGACTCCCCTTATCATTGAAGGATATGATATATCAGGAAATATAAAGAACTAAATAAATGCCTTGTTACTTGCATTTTTAAGCTACAGAAACCTTGCAGTGTCAGGGACACCATCAAAAACACATACAAGGACAAAGATGTCTGGAAGCTGATGGCTTTCAGATATTTATTCTTGCAATTCTTATGTTGCAATATCATCTAGAATGGCTCTGCAGGTGGGCACCTCATCAGAGGATAATTACTCCTCACTCCACAATGGCTTTGGGTGAGAGATCTGGACTTGCAATCTGAAAAGGAAAGCTGCATGGTACCCACTTAACCACCACTTTTCACCGTGGGTATCATAAGAAACAGAAAGTCATCAACTGTTGATATCCAGCAGGAAGGAGATCTCTCTGCATTCCTCTCTCGCTGATGTTCCCAAAAGAATCAAATAGGTTTATACAGAACTAAACAAAAGCAAAGCAAGTAATCTCTTCCAAATGTGATACTCAACAACATAGTCCTTGAAACAACCCAATACAGTGATCAACTACAAGGCTATTGGTTCTTTCCAACTTCACTAACAGATTATGTCATTCTCTCCCTCCCTCCACCTTTAGACCCCTTGCTCCCCAATGTTAACATTTTTTTCATGGTTTCAAACTACTTTTGATGCCAAAAATCTAGTCCATACCTCTGACATACAAACATATTTGCTGACTATACACACACAGTGGGTGACATAAGAAGACTGTGAGGTATGAAGTTAGTTTGGGGATATTGCATACCCTGCCGATTATCAAGAACAATTTCCAAGGGGGGAAGTGCAGGAGGAGAAAGAAAAAAAAGCTTTAAAAAGCTGTCTATCCCTCTGATTTTCAGCTCTTTGAAAAAGTAAGAAAGAACAGAAAAGCACCCCTGGTGTGTGGTTAAGATAACTACAAAGGAACTATTCTTAGCAGGTTCCTTCAGTAAAATGAAGGGTGCTTTTATTGCATTTTTTTGCCTTGCTAATCTGACAGATATTGATGGATAATTTGGAACAGCCAAAATCTTTGTTCTAAAAAACACTGACTCATACATGTTACATCCAGATGTTTTACTGGTTTCTTAGTAGATATCAAAGTTTCCTTTAAACACTTGTAAGTTGCATTTTATACATTTAAGAGTGTATGCATGCAGGGGAGGGAAATGATAGAGAGAAGTTCCACTAAGAACAGCTTAAAAAAGAATTTTTATGCCCTTCAATGCGCTAAATACAACCACTCCCAGCACTTTGTTTCTGTCTAATCAAGTTTGAAAATTAACAGAACCAAGATTCTTAATGAGCAATTAAGGCTTTGCAGGCTGGTCTCTCCAAAAGGTACAGGAGCTTGTATGTAAACACTCTAGTGCTGACTTCCCCACCACCCCCTGCCTCAGAGACAGGGTAGCAGCAGCAACCACCCAGCCTGCTGGAGCCAGACAGCCCCATCTGGCTGCCCAGGCAGGGACATCCCTGTGATTTCTGGCAGTTGGCCCTTCATCTCTTCCATAGGTAAAGGGGTCCAGCATCCCACCTCCACTGGGATTTAAGAAAGGAAGAATACTTTCATCTGAGAGCACGTGGGAAAGGCCCCCACACACACCAGAAGCTGCTTTTTTTAGAAAATCATGAATGAAAGCAGCAAAGCACACATGTGAGCTCTCAGCAGTGCTCTTCTCCCTGACAGTGCCCCAGCCACTACCACCAGAGAGCAGCTGAACAGGCGCATGACTGAAAATAAAGAGCCAATTCCATGTGGGAAATAAAGACATGCAGACATCAGACACAGAAGAACAAGAACAGAGGCAGCAGGTTGCAGTAGGGGTTAGGGAAAAGCAATGTGGCACAACTCACAGAATTTCCAAGTCATCTGATGTTGTTGCCCAAGCCTGATTCTCACCAGCTCCTAATGGATGAAGTTTTATATACTGGCTATTCTGCTTTGCAGCCACTATGGGACAAACTCAGTAAAGACTGTATTCATTCCTTTATAAGGTAAACAGACCATGAGTAAATACACCATTCTTCCCAAGATGAGCAATATTCTTCAAGTTGTGTTTTAGTAGAGAATCCTCCTAGTAGAAAACCAAACAAGCAGACAAAACACAATGCATATGCAATGTGACAAGTATCAAGCATAGACAAAATTTCTGATCTGTCAGGAAGGAGTCAGCTGCTGCCAAAGCATTGCTTTTCCTTCCTCAGCATGTCAGTGGAATCAGTCAGTCACTGACAGCCATATTGCAGCAGCAAAAAGGATCTCCTGGGCAAGCAGAATCAGGCCATGTCTCTGTGCCTGTTTGCAATAGTATAAAGAGTTTGTTAAATATTAAAGTCAGGAAATTTCCAAGTCAGTTTTAGACAGTTCACTGGTGAGAAAGCTACTCAGCCACAATGCTGACTGCTGTTCTATTTTAGACTAATGTAGTCTGAAAACAAAAGACCCAAGGCATTAGCATCACTAGTGTCAGCCTTAACATAGCTGGTAGTGGCCCAAAGTGTACCTGATGGCTACTTAAACGGACTCCCATTGTCGTGCTCAGCACAAAGTCAGCCACAGGAACATAGGAGCTGGGATCTCAACACACAAAAGAGTCCATACTGCAATTTGAATTCCTTTTCAGTCTCAGAGATGTTACATAAAACATAATCATGCAGTTTCAGGACTTATTTTTACTCCATTGCTTTTGAAATCCAAACGCAGAAGAACAAGCCTCTTTTCCAAACCATGGATGCCAATTCCTCAAGTTACATGCTATGCTGAAGGTGAGCTAGTAAACATCTACCCTTAGCACCCATTGTCAGCAGCCACCCAGCAAAAGCAGCCTCTCCTCCCATGGCTGGGCTCACACAGGTGGGAATGCAAGATCCAGGAGCGTTTTTATTAACCCTGTGAAGTGCAGCACAGGAACAGAAGTTCCCCTGGGCTGCCCCACTAGCAGAGCTGAAATCCTCTGGAATTGTTCAGAGAAGTTTCAATCATTTACATAAAGGCAAAGACAACAGCTGTGTTCTTAAAGATGGATTCCAAAAAAAACCAAACCAACTATTAGAAAAATGTACTCTTTAAAAGACCTTTATTTTGGTTGCACAGTTACAATTCTAACATCCATTTATGCTTACAGTTAGATTGTTCCCGAATAATATTTCTTAGCTCATCATGTAAACAGTGCATTATCTATCAGTCTGGTGTATAAGAACATTATAAAATACAGATGAAATTACATTTTCATCTATAGACTTTCAGATTAGTTCACCAAGATCAATTAAAAAGGCAAATAGATTAATTGGCAAAAAAGTGTTGTTATATTTTTAATATATTAGTACAAAATGGCACAACAGGAAGAAGGTCATTTTAAAGGCCATAAGCATCAAATGCCTTAAATAGTTTCAATCAGTTCAACCGATTTTAACTTAATTTCAAATTCCTGTGTTGAACTTGAAATTGAAATTGTAATCTTCTTCTCTTCAGTTGTATGAAAGACCTTACATACGAGGTTGGACCTGTTCACGGAAACTAAATCACAGCAGTTTCAGAACAGTGACATTCAAGTGCAGCTAGGAAGTTGGGAATTTCTATTTTTCCCAGTAACTCTAAGAATTCACAGACTAGACCTTATTTTCATTTAGCCAAACTCATTGATCCACACTTCAGATGCAAAGATACCAGATGTGTGCACATAAAACATAGTATTTCTTAATGCAAGAACTGAAACAAAAAATTGACATAATTACACCATCCACCCTACCTACCTTTGCAGGAGGCTCCAGACATAACCATATCCAATGCCAGATACAGAGAAACAAGAGCATCCAAAATATTTCAAGAAAACTTAGAAGGCTTAATTCACAGGCTTCAAGTATAAAAGAGAGATCACACCAACTTCAGCAACCTAAGTTTTATTTTTGAACCACCCATATCAAATGGGCAGGTGAGTTGGATGGAAGGGAAACAGACAAGAAATACATTTCTAACTTAAAAATAAATTCTGAGATGTGAATTTGTTGCCTCAAGCAACAATTCAGGAGTTTGTTTTGGCAGCAACATTTAGCAATATCCCAAAAGATAATTACCCACTCTGTCAAAACAAATTATCATGACTTTGATTAGCTCCCTAAACCTTCAGAGGTTTTATGTTTAAGTTAACGAAACAGTTTATGACCTTGACTGCTTCTTTTCTTGTAAGACAGCACCCACATCCAAGAGGGCAGGCAGTTATACTGATGGTAGTACTGAGGACATTATTTCTCAGGTCAAAACAAAAAGTCTTATAAAAAAAAAGTGAGATGAAGTACAGAATTACTATTTTACTCAGCTTCACAATGAGCAAACCATGACTAGGAATTTCCTTTCCTAATTTAAATACCAATTACAAAGCTTTCTCCAGAGACTTATTTGTTAGATAACCATATGATGAGTCCAAGAAGCAATAATCCAACAACAAGTATAACAATGAGTATGCACATCTTCTTTCGGGATCTTTGCTGCCAAGAGAGAAAAAAACAAGTTGATTGAAAACTCTACCACCACAACAGAGGACTACTCAGATGCTTTTATGGTCCTACTGCTTGTGTAATCTAACCAAATTGTGTCCTTACTAACAGGTCATATAAAGATGTTCAAGGAAAATAAAAGGAAAGTTATCCACATTATTATTCAATGGAAAGATTTTAGTGGTATTTTCTGGCATACCTAATAAACTAATGAAAGAGAATGCAGTAATGTAATGAATGAATGTAATTACAACACTTGGGGAAGTAAATGTGAGGGTGCAGATGACAGCTTATAGAGGAAAATGGACAATCAGTCTGCACAGTAGAGGAGATAGAAACAGTCTGCTAGGAAAAAAAACATTCAAAGACTATTAATGGATATACAGAAGGTCAAAACAGACTACAATTTTAGACTTCTCTGCATCCATTCACAGAGTTATTTTAAAGCTGTTTTTGTCAACTTTCTTAGGTACAACTTGCTCTTAAAGAAAACAAACAACAACAACAAAAAACCCCCAAACCAAACAAAAAAGACCTGACTAGAGACCCAGATATACAGACATTACTACAGTAAAGCGTAAATATAAGCATGTTCAGAACTTCTGCATTTCCCATACAGATCTGTAACTTGAGATACCAGAGCACTTAAGACTAGAAGCCATCTGTCATCCTTTATCTGAAAGATATGGAATCAGAAGGTTTCCTTCACAAGAGGAAAGAAAATTAGCAATGCATTTCTCAGGTTTTTGCTGATAGCCAAGGAATAATAACACTCAAATCTTGGGATTCTAGGTCACAGCCCCAGAAGTAAAGCCAGGCTGTGCTCTACTTGGCAGAAGATCTTCTGCCTGGGTGGTTTTGTTGTGTTTTTTTCTTTCTCTTCCCCTCTGAAGAACAACATCTGTGTCAGTTCTTCATTGGAGCTGTCAGTTCTCTGCCGAGTACCACCCAGACTACCAAGTTTCCTAACAATTCTCCCCTCCTAGTTTTACTGTCTCATTGCCACTTCTCCAACTGTTGGCTAATATTTCATTTCATCATTTTACTTGCTAGAACTCAATCTGTTTGCTAGGATATCTTCCTTTTTTAGACCCTGCAGCCAGTTCTCTCTTTACACACAAGTCTCTTCCTTCTGCATCCCGCAGACCACCTCTCGACAGCAATGCATTCAAGTCAAACATTTCCACTGTAATACTACTTAAGCAAGGGAGTAGACTAAAGACACGGCAATCTTATTTTCTCATGCAATTCATCATCATTTATACAAGTGCTGAAGCAGCACTGGGAAAGGGGGAAAGAAAGGAGAGAAGCCTGGCTTTGCCCAAACTGCTCTGCTGTGTGAATGCACCCCATAGAGCAGATGAGTGATGCAAACCTCATCCAACCACAAACAAGATGCTGTGAGGGTACCAACAGCCCTGTCCCTACCAGCACACCCAGGCCTCTAACACTTCCTTGAGCAGGTCAGACCAATAGTTGCTGAAATGAAAATAAGTTTGCTGAAAGTGGAAATGATTTTTCAGTGCCTTAGAACAAGGACGAGTGCAAGCAAAGGAAAGTTCAAATCCAAAGCAAACTACACAATCCTTTCAAACAAACACAGGACAACTCTGCACAGTGTTTGGTCTCTGCTGCAAGACCCACTGAACAGAAGCATTCAAAAGTATTGATAACCTTCCTTTGAGATCAGAAGATATTCATCCCTTCCTCTTCAAAATAAAACATGGAAGTTTTTAATTTTAAATTTCAACGAGAAAACTAACACCTTCCACCAAAAATTTTGGCTGCTACTACTTTTTTTTCCCCTGAACTTTGTCATTATCAAAATAGGAGCCATCAACTATAGTTAATGTGCCAATTAGTGCCACCCATAATACAATTCAAGGATGTACCCTCTCTCACTTCTGAAATCAGTAAGCAATGCTTCAGACATTCCATCACTCATTTACTGTCCTGGTTACTACTAACACACATAAGAGGATTTAAAAAAAAATCTAAGGACTAACTCTAACTTTAAAGAGCAGATTAATCACTAATACGATTATTTCTAATAAGTTCCAAAAATGTTATAAAGAAGTGGTATTTAAAGGTACTTAAAAGGTTTTTCAAAAAAGTTTGACAGTTTCAAATATGAGCTTTGAGAATATTGTAGACAGCAAAAATTGGTGCTAACTGGCAATGTCTTCAGAAGACTTTTCTGCCTATCTTCCCTACTCCTTCAGTGATCTTTAGAGGCTTGCTCTCCATTTAAAGCAACCTTTTACTTCTTGAACTATAAAATAAGGGGTTGGTCTGTTTGCATTTTTTTGTTGGTTTGGAGGTTTTTGTTTGGTTGGTTTTTAAATAAAGATGTAACTCCAAGTGCTCTCATAGAATCATAGAAGGCTCTGCAACAGCCTATCTGGAAACAGCTTTACAGGAAACCCAAAGCTTTCAGAGATCACTGATTTTTGTTTTATAGTGACCTAGAAACACCATGGTAGTCTAACATAAACCTATAACTAAGTCTTCAAGCCTTGAGGAACTTGCTGTGCAAAATCTGAACTGCCTAAAACAGTGGATGTCAGGACTACTGAGAAAAGACAGTTACACACAACTGGCAATAGGCATTGGCATTACCTGGTAGTTTGCTGCTCTTGCCAGCTGCTGGTTTGCTTGCTGCACGTGTACATCTGCATTTTCCACGTTGGCTTCTATGCTGTCTTTATTTTAAAAAGAAAAGATTTCAAATTTTTATTAATTATAACTTGGAAAAAGTTTTGGCATGCTGAAATACTCTTGAGAGCATATGTAATAGCTGCCCCCAATTGCTGGTGTCTTCATCAATATCCGAAGTTTTATACCTTGTACTGTGAAAGCTTGACTCACCCTATACTTATGCCAGAGCTCATTTTAGAAGTGCCCAGGCAATGAGTGGCTGAATTCATGACAGGTAACAACTCCACTGTTCTAGATGCAGGACTGAAACTTTGATACGAAGTAGAGTAAAAACTTACAATACTTCTACTTTTTTTTTTTTTTTAATAACCTTTTACTTGCAATCCAACTTGCTACTGACCACTCTCTGCTCAGACTAAAAAATTCCTAAGGCTTGTGAAAACAGGAAACAGACACAAAAAAAACCATCCCCAAAAGCTAGTTTGGTATTCTATCATATTGACAAAGATTTACTTTTTCCCCTGGAAAAATATTAATAGATTATGGGCTAAGGTCACAGAAAAAGCCCTGAAAATATATGCTGGACAGAGACAACAGCATGACATGGCAACAGACTCAGAAAATGTATTCTCCAATCACATTTTATTAAAACATTAAACCTATTTGTAAGGAAGGCAGGCATGAGCCTTTGCTGAATCTGCACACATATCATTAGCAAATACAGTAAAACTTCCCACATAAATTCCAATTTCATGTATAAACAGTTCAAAAAACTACTTTTAAAGACATTTTATACACATGAAAAACTACATAATGTTTTAAACTACATTTTAAACACAGTTTATATATTCCCAGTCACCTCAACCAGTCTACTCATTATTAGGCTGCACCGCATTTGCTTTAGCATTGTTATTCTCATTAGAGGAATTTTTCCAGCAAAAGGAAGTTCTACGTTGCAGCTCTCCAGCAAAACCGAATAAAATTTTTTCGGATAGTATGTGAATTGGACTTACCTATGACATCACCTTGTTCATGAATCATCATTCCTAGATCTTTGAAAATTTCATTGATGTCCATAATATCAGCCTGTAAAGAACCAATCATAGCATCAATTGGCATCACATATTCAAGCATCTCTGCACATTTAGATATAAATAGTGTTCCTTCTCCTCCCGAGTGCATATCCCTGACTCTTTATACTACAGGATAAAAAAACTCAACTTAATGTACTTATTTGGAAGGGGATTTTTGGTACTATGAGACCAAGTTTATCATAATCAAGTTAACCATCAAATCCAACTGAGGATAAGCATGTGCACAAAGTACACTTCCCAACACATCACAAACAGGATCTCTCATTGCTGAGGGCTCATCTAGACACATGCTTGTATTATAAGTTTAACTGCAGAGAAAAATTCATGACAACATTGCTTAAGATGTATCTAAGCCAAATTAATAAAAGCCGGTGTAGGACATATTTTGCATTAGTTTTAGCACTAGGGTGGTTCAGATTAGATATCAGAAAATTCTTTTTCACTGTTGGGTGGTCAGGCATTGGAATAGATTGCCTGAGGAGGTGGTGGAGTTACCAGACCTGGAAGTGTTTAAGAGGCGTCTGGATCTGGCCCTGGGTGATTTGGTTTAGGGGTTACAGTGGTAATGCTGGGTTGATGGTTGGACTTGATGATCTTAAAAGTCTCTTCCAAACTTGATGATTCTATTATTTCAAAAGCACATTTTACATCTAAAGGCAGTATTTTCAGTTTTAAAGAAAAAAACCCACACCAACAAACAAATCTCCTCAAGATTCACTTCTGCAATTAATGCTCATACCATGGAAACATCAAAAGCATATTCTGCTGTAAAACTACTTGTACTTACTTCAAGCTGCCTAATGGAAGATTCCCTCTCCTCGATAAGACGGAGATCATCCTCTGTAATTTCTTCATCTTGCACTTGTGCTTGTGGTTGACTATCAAACAAAAAAAACCTCAGAACTCACACAGAATTGAACAGGCACAATGAGAAATAATAAAATGACAGTTAACTACATAGCACATTTTACATTACTGGTTAACAAAATGCATGTTTTTACCTTTGCCTGTTTAGTTAACAGGGACAGCATAACCGTCACACCTTAGGTGTAGGAAGCTGCTGCTGTAGCAAAGCTAGTAGCTAGCTAGAAGATAGCTGACTGGAAATTCCAAGTATGA
This sequence comes from Manacus vitellinus, assembly GCF_001715985.3. Taxonomy (NCBI): domain Eukaryota; kingdom Metazoa; phylum Chordata; class Aves; order Passeriformes; family Pipridae; genus Manacus; species Manacus vitellinus. The sequence goes on along the minus strand of NW_021940604.1, from coordinate 11,972,637 downwards.
ATACAAGGGCAAAGTTCCTTCCAAATTATAAACTGCAGAGTTGATATCTATCAGAGGCAAAAGCAAGTTACCCAACAAAAAATGATCTGAGACCAAGAAGCAGTTCTTGGAGCATATGGAAGCAATGAGACACCCCAGTAAACACTGTGCCCTTATCACAGCAGATTTACTCTATTCACAGGTTAAACTCTTCTTCCCTAAGTTTGGGTCTCAGAAAACCCAAAGGTAGATTAGGGGAGCTTAAGGTGATGGCTACAGCTGAAGCATCAGGAGAACTCTTCCTTTTTTCTTCCCATCTATGCCATCAAAATCTCTTCTCTATGCTAGCATTATAGAAGAAAGCCTAACTGAACAACCTATCCCAAATCCCTCCAGAAAAAGGCAATTGATCAGAAAAAAAACCCAAAGCAAAACAAAAAAAAAACAAGTGAAAACAAAAGAAAAAACCCAATCCAAAAAAACATGGGCAGGTGTCTTCCCTGCAGGTCATTTATTATTCTGAGCTTGGTTAAGGTTGTGAACTAAGTCAACCTACCTGTCCCAAGACACAAGTGTTCCTTCTTTGTAGCTATCTTCTGGAGCACCACCCTACATGATCGGAGATTAAAAATACAAATATAACATTATGGCCCTGAAAGGAGCACTGTCAGCATTTCTATAACAAGTCAATATTAGAAGGTTTTTAGAAAGTCAATTTCAAACTGAGACATGATTTAACATGCTCTCATTCTGATTTTGCTTTATGCATGCACAAAGACGAAATACAAGCAAAAGCATTCAGCTCAGTAACTGCCTGCTAAAATTTGTAAGTACAGTAACAAGTATTTGGCAGAGTGAAAAGGCAAAATTGATATATTAACACAAAAAAGCTCAACATCTGAAGCTCCTTAGCACTTCTTCACTTTCATACTCTGCAGAAATCTGGCAAGTCATTTTTCCCTGTAGGAAAAAACCTGTTGATATCTTAAAGCTACAGCAAAAGCATTTCCAAATCTACTATAAGTTGTTTTTGCAAGACTACAGCAAGAAAATGGAGGCAGTTTGTGACAAAAGCAAGGGAAAAGTAACTGTTCTCTTGGGAGATTACTACAGCTTAATGTAGCCTCTACTATAAAGTCATATAACACACGGTCTGCAGTATTTAGGGTCAGATATGAGCTTTCTTAAGCAGCATTATGGAAGCCAGTTTGACATGAAACACCATTGTAAAGAGTATAATGGCACATTTTTCTGATACTTACAGACACCCTTGAGCTGGCTCTTACTCTGGCTACAAAGTCTTTTTCTTTCTCAGCAGCTTGCCTTTGGAGTCTTTGGAAATTTGTAAGTGCTGTGGTGAACTCCCCCACAAGACGGTCTTTCTGTATTTTTCTCTGACGCTATAGGAGAAAAAGTTTTACTAAGTCAAATGAGCTCAGGCTTTCCAAGGCTTTGCTATTTCCAGTCTGTTCAATGCTAAGGTATATACTCTTTTTCTTCTAAATAGGTATAAGGGAAGACTGCCTACAAAACCATCTGCAATTGCATGGACAAACCTTCTTTCCTTCTGGAATAATAAAACTGCACAAATTAATGCATTTAAAGAGGAAGCTGACGTATTCATTTTCATTTAACAGCTGGAAATGAGAAATGGGCAGGGACAAGAAAGCTTTTACCTTCCTTATCATGTGCTGATTATAAAACCTACTGTTACAGTGTAAAATATTTTGATACCAAGAATGCTAAAATATGCAAAGGTAATTGAATAGAGAGGAAAGGTGCAGAAAAGAAAGAGCATGGCACTTCTTATGTATTTTACGTAAATGTTGGAAATACATATTGAGCTGCATGCAGAAGTAGGTTCACATACCCACTTAAGTGCTTTAGAACTGGTACAAAAATACATATTCTAACTTTTCAGGCTTTGTTTGTTTGTTTGTTTTCCTTAAGATGTAGTGAAGAGTAATATTGGACACTCAGGAAAGCCTCTACCAGATTTCCCTAAATATATACAATATATCAACCTTTCTTCCTAATGTCTAAAAGGCTATAATTTGCCATTCATTAATCTGTTATTTATGCCTTTTGTTGAGACGTAGCTTTGATAAAAGGAGTAAAATTAAACAGTAAAATGTTTCATTGCCAACTTTTCAGCTCCAAGATACGGAAACAGAGAAACCATAAAAAAGACAACAAACTAAATATACTTTGCCTGGTTATGTATTAAGACCAAGTTTTAACACTGCTATTAGAAGTTTACAGCTTGACAGGATGAGCACACATGGATCATGGCCTGCCATTTGAATTCAGTGTTTCAAGACCGTTCATTTTCCCAAGGGCTCCTTAGTAACCAATACCAACCAGGCAAATTGAGTGATAATAACCCAAATCCATGTTTTCTGGGATCCTGTTGGTTTTGTCTTATATAAGTGACGGATTTTGCTAGGACAAGAAACCATAGGATGGCAGACAGGAGTGTGCTAATCACAACAGCCCCTTCACATGTTATGTCCTGACAAGATTTTACACAGACCTGGGAAAGAAGAAGTTTAAAGACTGCACAAGTTGTTTTAGTAACAGCTCCCATCTACTCCTCTTAAGAAAGGAAAAGCCTGTGGACAAGATATAGCACATACGATGATCTGAGTGATATGGAACTAACACACTGTACATGACACATTGACCTTGGAAGCAGTCAGAGTGCCAGTGGAGTCAGATTTAGTATCACTGCAATGGATTACAAAGTGTCCAGCTACCTGAAATCACAGGCAGGCACAGTGCACTGCCTTGCTTCCCACCATTTCAGTCAAACTACCTCATTCCTGACACATAAAACCAACTTTGGGACAAGTCTGGACTGCAACAAAATATTCTTATAAGTATCCCCACAGTGCAAATGTGTTGACTAACTAAACAGTGCTTTGAAAACAGGAAAGAAGAACTCAAATACTCTACATGAGCCAACATGATAGTCAAACAAGCCATGCTCTTTGGTTTTATACCTGTTCACTTGTTGCAGCCAAAGATCCAAACTCCTTAATGTACTTGTCAGTTTCTTTGGCAAGCTGGTTGGTGTATTGCTGCTTTTGTTGCCTAAAATCAAATGCAAATTTTCATTAGAGACCATTGGGTTACTTTGCTGAATTTTACTGATTCTCAGAAAAGCAGCAGCACTAAATGCCTCTTTAAAGCACACAAAGCCATCTTTACTCTGTTCTTTACTCTGCAAAGCTATTATCAAACCATCAGTATCAATATTTAAAATAATCAAATAACTCTTGAAAAGGCCAAATGTTCAGACAAGTGAAAAATGGACAGACAAAAGCTCAAGGAAACTTGATATATATATTGCATCCATAAAGGGACTGAAACATGTCCTTCACAACAGTTTCTATCCTGTTTAGTTGTGAATTTTTGCCTAGATATGTCAGGTTATTGCATAAACTATATCTTCACCTATTCCCAGTCACCAGTAGAATACCCACTGTGGATTGTACCTAGCTAATCTTATGGGTCCTGAACTCAGGGTATCATAAAGCAATTTGGCTGTTCACACAAGATGAACACAATGACTTTGGTTCAATACACACATCCTCCTACTACTCAACGGCCACAGCGCAGCATTAACTGCACCGAAAATGCCAACCTTCTCACCTACAGGGTGAGCACAACGTGTCGCTTACGTGCATTTATGATGCTGAGATTAACGTGGTAAAGGAGTTGAATGAAAAAAATCATACTGGTTCATTAGACCACACAGAGAAGTGGAAAGCAGCTGACTGTCTCTGCTAGAGGCATATTAATGAAAGACAGCCTTTAGGTGACAGAACTACAGCAGAGCATCTGCCCTGGAGTCTGATTTCACTGCTGTTATATTACTATTTCTGATACATGTTTATCCTATAATGCCATCCCTTACTGCAGCTTTCATCACTAAAAACGACATTCCCCTTTCTCTCCCAGCACCCCATCTCACAAAAAACCCACCCCAATATATTCATTACCTAGTGAAACTTATACAGACAGATTAGAAGTGTTGACTGGAGTGGAGGGGTACAGGTGTACGTTTTTAAACAGCGCTATTCCTTTGTGGTTGTGCCACTTTCCCTTCCCTGACATAGAGCACAGATTTTACAGAATGCTGATACTTCAGGCAACATGCATGGGCAAACCAGATGACTCTAGTTTACAGACTATCCAAAACTAATTTTAGAAAGCACATCTCAACATTTAAGTTTCAAATACTTCCCTATATTCACCTTTCTCAGTGAAATCAAGAACTCTACCTAACAAAAAACGACCGCATCACCTACCAGGAGATTGTTTACAATGCGACAAAACTAAACATTTTTGTGTGAAGTACTCACAGCTGTTGCCTCAACTCAGGCGTGTCCTGTGGTGTTCCAAGCTGATGTAGTATTCTTTGTATTTCAGCAGCTGTTTGAGAAGAAGAGAAATTTTAATGGGGCAAAGACAATTCCTGCATAGTTTTATGCATTTTTGCTTGATAATTCTAAAGCAATATAAGCTGACAGAAACTGAAACTCAAGACTTTTTCAACCTCCTACAAAGACTCTACTTTTAAGTCTCAAAACAACTACTAAATGGTTTTTGCCAAGGACAAAGCCCAGGGTTTCTTACAAAGGATGAGAATGTATACAAGTCTTTAGGTAGAAACAGGCAATTTAAAGATTAGTTAATAGTTTCATTATAATAAGTCTAAATCAAGACTTCTAATATTTTGATAGTCTTATGTTTTTAAATGTGGGATACAAACTGCCAGTGATTTTTAAATGTATTTCATAAAATATATTAGTTTTGAACAGCAAAAAGTCATATATCATCTGAGCCTTATTTTCAGCCTGGTATATATTACTGTCACATGAGAAAGCAAGGAGAAAAACACACAGAAACTTCAAGGATATGTAGTTTTTCACACTGCAAGACTTATATCCTCAAGATGCTTTATCTCAGCTTAACATCCTCATGTTCTGAAACAAAAGAATATATATCCAGAATAATTTATTTTGCTTGACCCTCAGCTGGGCGTAGACTTGTCCTCCCTGTATTTCTGTGGCCTTCCCCAGGCAGACTGGTATACTGCATAGTCAGTAGAAAATATGTTGGTATCATACTTTGTGGGATCCTCACTTTACTAGCACACTATCTTTTTTTTTATCCCTAACACAGTTAAAAATGCAGTAAGTGACAACTCTATGTAATGAAGAAAACCATACTAAAAAAAAAAAAAAGAGTACTTTTCTATATGCCATAAAGAGACCTGTAAGAGACAGAACTTCATATAAAAGAAGAAAATAGCCTATGACTTATGTTAACCAGTTAGATAAAACTGGAATTCCTTAAAGCAGTTTTAGTAATAATATTAATTCTATTCTTTGTTTCATAGCAAGTCTCCAGTGAATTAGTGATACTGGATTTTCTACACTGCTTTACATATTGTCCAATGCCAATAACTGCAATAGCCAATTCTTTCTGTGCACACTCATGTAATGAAAATATCAAAACAGGGGAAAGTTAGTACCTAGTTTTGCACAAGGTAAAAAAATAAAATACTTCAAGGCAGATGTTTGAGGAGCATAAACTACTTACATAATTTCTGAGGGAGAATAGCACTGTAAGAAGGGTTTCATCATGGGTTTCAGCTTATATTTTAATTGAGCTGAAAAGTAGCAAAACTGAAGTGAAAATCTTTGAATTTTGCCTACAGTTTGACTACCAGTCACTGAGAGCCAGCCCTTTCCTGTCCAGTGGGGCCTCCTGACTGCTGGGCTGAGGCACTGTCCAGCTGCCCATGCTTCTCCTGGGCACCTGCAGCTGGTCACACGTACTGATAAACACAGGTTCAGGTCAATTAAGCTTCTTTTTTGTGGTCACGGTAATGCATTATTTAAAAAAAACAAACAAAAGGATAACTGGTTAGTGTTATCTTCAATAGCATAGAGTTTTAATATCTATAAAACTGAACATTAGCTATCCTTTATTTGTTCCAAGGCACTCTCCCTTCTGATTCAAGAGTCAAGGAGCTCAGTGATTCCGTATGTACCTTTAAAAGGGAGAGTAAAAGGAAAACCAAAACAGAGGCAGAAAAAGTTCCGGTGTGTCCTACCGCCACCTAGAGGTGCGTTATTTAACCGCAAGTACAGAAAATGTAGGTTTGCGTTTTAAATAAAAATTCCCTGAAACAAGGCCTATACTTAAAATATTTGCATCCCAAGTTAATTACATATTTATCCTACTTCTAAAGCTGAACACTAGTAGATAATTGAGGGAAAATTAAAAGCCAGCACTGCATAACTGGTCAGCTGTACAATTCCAGATGCAGAGGGAAGTTCACCTCAGCGCAAGTCTTACAGTTCAGGAATTCAGCATAAAATTAAAATACATTTTACCAGAAAGTCTGTAGCATGCATCAAAATAGCAAAGTGCTAACGGGCTTTCAAGTCACGAGGGAAAAAAATAAAATAAAGAAAAAAACCCCCAAGGACTGAACCAACACCATTTTTCTGTGCTTCCTGTAATTTAGCATTTTCCACCTTAACCTTTCATAATCAGAATACTGTTCAGAAAAAAAACAGTATTTCTCATATCAATTTTTTTTTCATATGAATTATATTGCATAGAAAAGTGAAACATGGCTTATTCAAGTAAGCAAGCAGAAAAAAAGGCAGAGCATTAAAAGTAAATTTTGGCCAAAAGTCTTCAGCACTATTCCCAAAGCTGCTTCATAAAAAAGACAAAAGCAAGTTGATAGGACCAGTATAATATGGGTGACCTTCCTGAAATCTTGATTTACAGTGTATGCTTGCAGGTTGATGAGTTAAAGAAATCCATCCTTTGTAGTCTTTCATGTTAATATAAACACACTGGAGTGTACAGAGACTAAAACATATATTTCTTTATAGTCTTATAAATCTTTTGGTTTGGATTGTTTACTGATTTCTTACTGTAGCTACTTCTCATTCAAATATTTGATATTATAATATACATATAATCACAAAACCACCTAAACTATAGACATTTGTTCAGACTCATGCACTCATACAGCTTTATTGATAAAAGCAAGATTTAAAACAGGCTTTAAGACACTACCACCTGAATCACACAGAGAAGGTGTCTTGTTCCCTCACAATGTACACACAGAGATCTCACAGAATTTGATTCAAAGCAAGAACTACCTTTGAAACTTCTTAAATCAAGTTAGTATCCCTTCCTTTCCTCAAGGAAAAGGCAGGGCAGCCTTAGTCTCTCTTCCTAAAGGTTAGCAACCCCTAGTTGCTCCTTCTACTGCCCTACTTGTGAAATAAGCAGGGAGAATGTCTTGGCACTGAAGAGTAAAACTGCTGGAAGCCTGGGATTACTCTTCATAAAACAGAGGTCCCTAAAGTCCTGGCCTCACAGGTGATGGTGGTATTTACAAGGGTACTGAGCCGCTCATTTAACCAGCTTTTCGGCCCTGTGCAGGGAGTTCAGGCTGTCACATCAAGGCTCATGGTATCTGCTCTGGTACCTCTCAAATCACCAGTGACACTCAAATGTCCCGGAGAGCCAAATGCTTACGCCCAGCTTACAAAGGCCTAGCTCTGCACTGTAAATGTACTGGTGACAGGGACCAAAGATCAGAGCACGGTTTTGACAGGTTCCCAGGTTACCTCACCCTTTATGGGTTTCCCTTCCCCAGTTCCCAATCCTTCAAACTTTCCAAGGAGTTCTGAAAGACAGGAATAATCTGACTACCAGATGTCCCTCCTGTCCTGGACATTACCAATCCTGTAACAGAGACTGACTGGATCTTGTACATTATTTTAATCCATTTCAGTGCAAAGTCTGACACTTTGGCTCACTTTAGCACTTAGGCTCCTTGGATGTATACAGTTGGCTGATGGACTTTGCTCAGGAACTGCACAAGGGCACACACCACGTGCACACAGGCATTCTTCACCAAAGTCACCAGGACATGGGAACAGTTTGCATCAGAAGTGTGCCAACTCCTGAGACCACTTCACACTGAAGATCAGGGTACACGTTTGCATATAATGAAAATCAACAGTTCTTTTAGGGCTCAGACTACAATCCTGCAGGAGCAGCCTCTTGCCAGCTGCGGTTGGCAATAAACCACTGCAGAAAGAAAGTCCCCTTTGGGAACTGGGCAGCACAGAAAGCAGGGTACACGATACCATGCAAGCAAAATGCATGTTTTTCCAAGCAACTGCTGTCTTGCACGCAAAAGAAAAGAATCTTTTTTCATCTCAAAATTAGTCTTGTCTTAGAAAGAAGAAATATTACATTAGTAAGAAGACTTTTCACTTGTAATTGCAGCATTCCTGATCTAGATCTCATAATACACAACTATTAGCGGATGAAAGTTACTTAGCTACTCTCAGGCTGGTCACATGCTCAGGAACAGGTCAGACGTGGTTAATGATGAGTCAGAAAAACAATTAAGACCTAACCTGAATTCCTAAGGAGAATATTATTCCAGAGTTAGCTTATGTTTTCTTTTACTAAGCCAAACGGTGCTCCCATTTTTAGTTAGTGGAAGCTCTCCCCCTAGTTAAAGAGAACAAAAAAAATAAAAAAGGCACAGGAAAGAAAAAGTAACAGTGTCTCAGATAAAAGGTTTCCTTTTCTCCACAAGAGTTACAGAAGTAGTCATAGTTACAAGGGAAATATTTACATTTTTTAATAGGTAGGAGTATTTGAGAAGCATGTTCCTGACAGACTTGCAATACATATTTTTTTTCATAGATAAAACCATATTTGACATACTGGATCACACACTACCCTTGCTTAACAGCTGGCTAGGAAAGAAGAAAGTTTCATCTCCTTCCTCCTCATCTTGCCCTGTTTTTAAGCCAGCTCTGGAAAGTTGTTTCATTACCACAAGTAAATCCCTGTTGATGTAACTGCTGGTTCTGGTCCTTGAACATGAGAATGTTTAATATCACACAGGAAGTTTTAAACTTAAAATAAAGACACAGATAATTTAATACAACAAAGATCAAAATATAAATAACTTCTTGCCTCTAAGATCATCAGTGCAAATAATGTTATCCCCATTTGAGAATAAGTAATCATTGTACAGGGTGTAACACCACAGCATTGCTACAGAAGAAAAGGTGAAAAAACCCCACCAAAATCCTTCAGTAAAATCCTAATGTTTGAAAGGCAATGAACCAACTAAGAGGATGGAAACAAAGAGCAGATTGCAGGTCATCCACCTGACCAAGTGAGTCAACAAATAGCACATCCAATTATAGATTAAGTTGTATGGAATCTAATAAACTGCACAGTCTCTTCAGAGTAGGTTATTGGAACAAAAGAATTACTTGTTAAAATTACACCAGTTCAAGCCGCTTCTGCCTGGGGACAACAGACTTCCTCAATTTATTCAAATCCAATTCAATGTGTTTTCCTTCTGCACTTCAATTGAGGGTACTCGATTAAGACGAACAGATGCTGCAGAAAACATTCCTGGATCAATCTTTTATAAAAGCTGTTACACGTAGCAACCTAATGGTTACACCTGCCTGGGGGATGGTGACGAGAGGTGTTTCAGGGCTCTGCCTTGGGACCGATGCTCTTTAATATCTTTATCAATGACACAGACAGTGAGACCAAGTGCACCCTCAGCAGTTTGCAGATACACAAAGCTGAGCAGTGCAGTTGACACAACAGAAGAAAGAGATGTCATCCATCTAGACAAGCTTGAGAAGTGGGCCCATGAGAACTTCATAAAGTTCAAGAAGTCCAAGAGTAAGGTGCTGCACTGGGGTTGGGACAATCCCAGACATGAGCACAAACTGGGTGATTAACTCATTGAGAACAGTCCTGCCAAGATGGACTTTGGGGTTCTTGAGGATAAAAAGCTGGCCATGAGCCAGCAAAGTATGCTAGCAACCCAGAAGGCCAACCGCATCCTGGGCTGTATCAATGGAAGTGTGGCCAGCAGTTCGAGGGAGGTGATTCTGCCCCTCTACTCTGCCTTTGTGAGACCCCACCTAGAGTCCTGCCTGTGATTCTGGGGTCCTCAGTACAAGAAAGACATGGGCCTGTTAGAGTAAGTCCAGAGGAGATACACAAAGACGATCAGAGAGCTGAAGCACCTCTCTTATGGATACAGTCAGAGAGTTGGGGTTGTTTAGCCTGGAGAAGAGAAGGTCCCAGAGAAATCTCATTGTGGCCTTCCAGTACTTAAAGGGGGCTTATAAAAAAAAGAAAGAGTGACTTTTTATATGGGCAGAGTGTGATAGGACAAAGGGGAATAGTTTTAAACTAAAAGATGGTAGGTTTAGATTAGATGTTAGGAAGAAATTCTTTACTGTGACGGTGGTGAGGCACTGGAACAGATTGCCCAGAGGAGCTGTGGACGTCCCATCTCCAGAAATGTTCACAACTGGGTTGGATAGGCCTTTGAACAACCTGATATAGTGGGTGCTACCCCTGTCCATGGCAAGGGGGTTGAAACTAGATGTAGTTGCAATAAATTCATCAGATGAAAGTCTTTTGTGTGAGTGTGTTTCTTTAATGCTATTACTGTAGTTCACGCTCACTAAAATTTAACATAAACCACAATGCCACAATGCTGTCTGCACACCTCACTAGCCCTACTTTAACCAAGAGTGACAGTTTATCAGAGGAATCAAGTACCAGACCGGCCAAATGATACCAGCTTATTAAAAAGCATTCCCATGTGCAAGAGCTCACCTAACTGGAATGAAATATCTGAAAACATCAGTAATTTGGTTTTAAGTAATTTGCTTTATTCTGTCTTAATGTATAACACTGATTATTCTGAAGCAGGATAATACATTAGCAGAGAAAAATAGTAATTGAACTACTGTGGGAAGGAGAAAACAAAATGAGGATCGGGGGTGAAGATTGTCCTCAGAGCTCTAAAGACTAAAGACTCTTTAAGCATAGAAGAGTGGGAAAACATCCAGTCTTGTAACCTTTTCTCTAGATTTTATTACAGCTTCTAGCATTTCTAAATAGAATCATGCCCCAAAGTGACCAGGAACATCAGCAACAATGTCTGGAGTTCAGGATCTACCTTCATTTTTTTCAGTGCTTTTGTAATTATTTCATGCTAATGTACTCCCATCTAAAATGGTCTTTCAAGAACACTGTGAAGCGGAATTGAAATAATGCCTGTTCTTCTAATGTGGGCATAGAACACACTAAATACACATTGGTTAAGTGCACAATAACTGATCATGCGGTCAAATATTACAGCTCAGCCAAGGCGAAGTCATTAAATCAAGCTACAATCACTTTATATTTATATCCTAAAGTGTCCCTGGTAACTCCCTGAAACCCCAAAGGTTGAATGTTCCTCTAAAGAATACCAGTCACTTATTAAGTTATGAAAATGAGGCACAGTTCTGCAGTAAACTGCAGCTACACAAACACCATAAACCCAACCCACTTACATGAAGAAAGTTTGGTTTTTTTAAGAGGACAGGTCATTAGTACAGGAAGCTAACTCAGAAGCTAACATGGAAGCAATGTACACAACACATCACTGACTAGTCAACACAAACAAGTTGCTGATACTCCAGGGGTTACTCACAATCAACCACTGACCTGGGTTTATTCTGAGCCCTAACGGGAGTGCAGCCTCCAGCACAGCAGTTTTATAGATTTGATAGAGGGTTCTCTGTATAGTCAGACTGCTATGCAATCTCCTCCTCTCCTGTCCACAAGGAGAAAAGATCCAACAGAACTGAGCAGGAACAGGTACTTTAAGTACCCTAGAGAGACTGAAATATAACTCTCTAGAGATAGGAAGGAGCATGAGGACCCTGGCCATATCCCTTCTCCCCTGCTGAAAAAATGCAGGCTGTTTTGCAAAAGTCATCTTGTCAAGGTGAGTCCATTTATACTTGCTCCATCAGCAAAAGCAAGAGTTGCAGTAAAAATTGTGCATGTCTTCCCTGGACACCTTGTTATTTGTAAATTGTGGTTTTACAATTGTTATTTAAACTGCTTCCAAACTAAGACGGCTTAATTTACAAAGGTCTTTCTTCCCCACCCTGCCCAGACTAGTTAACTAAGGTAATGCAATACAGTGTAGGTCAAGGAAAAAATCTACCTTTTCTGCACATAATAACACAAGAAGTGTGCTGGGGTGTACATGAAAGATCCATTTTTCACTCCATTCTCCTGCTAGCATAAATAAATCCCCGTCCCTCTTGCTGAATATCATCCAAATCAGACACTGTTTCATATGTAATTTTCCATAGAACCAAAATATTTTAACAAACAGGACAAACCACAGAAAAATATTAACAAACTCCAGATTCACAAACAAATCTGTGAGGTAAACTACCTTATATATATGTGCTACTTTACATAGAAGAAAGCCTTAGTAACTGCATGCAAATGATTCAGGTTTGAAGTTTTCAGAATTTTTTTATTTCTAAAAGAACTACGGACTTCATAACTTCACCTCATTGCAGAAAGACAAGCATTTACAAAGACCCAAAATAGATGAATTTCTCCTCAATTCCTCCGCCTTGAAAAAGTCCACAAAATGGAGGACCATAATGGGAGCTTAAAATCCCTAAATAACCAGCCTTTTCCAGGTTTTACAGAAACTTCACTTCAAATCCAAGAAACCTTTCTGACAAAAGCAACAATAATACAGAATTCATTCCATAAAGTTAAATCTGATTAACTGCAGCGAATTGGAAATTTCTAACAATATCATCATTAGAAGTCTCAACCAGCTCTATTTTAAGCCTATTTGCTTTAAAACCACACCTGTACAAAACCACACTTTATGTAACAGAATTCTGTTTTCATATAGGCTCTGACTTTAACACCTCAGTGATTTCATTTATTTTCCATGTGCCCCTCTGTGTTCTTTAGCTAAGAGTAATCATGCCAACCTGCTGGTGACAGACACAGTTTTTAATTAATGTTTCAGCCTGTTTTAGCTGAACGTTTTAGCTACTTACTGGACTTAAACGACAGCAAAAAGGCATCTCTCAAAATTCTTAATTTTTTCCAGGGTTTAATCTATGTTTAGGATTTTCTACAGTTATATAAAGTGAATGGGAAAGTCATATGATTGATCTAATTCTACTTCAATTTTAACAACATTCAGTGAAAACACTGGCTTATACAAAACTTGAGATGCAACAGAAATTGAACAAAATTGTTGTCACAGGACAAGTATCACATGACAGAGGGATCTCTGCTGGCTTAAGTTGGCCTTCTGGGAATGTGCTCTATATGAATTGGTGTTTGTGCTACCTCAACAAATAGCAAAGAAAGTCAGTAGAAAGCAAAAGTTCTTATAAGAAAGAATCTCTCAAAGTCAGACTCCCTCTGGCCATATGTGGATTGTGGCTATTGAATTTTATTTAATTTTTATTATCTTGCAGTATTCAGAACATGTTTTTCCAGCTGGGCTGATTATCAGTGTGCATGAACAGGTCAAATATTCTATCACTGACTTTGCCAATACTGAGCAAGGTCTTACTTGCTTTGCAACTACCTCTGCACAAAATCCTGACGCGACCTGGAAGAGTTGGGAAGTGAAGTGAAGGAATATGAATGCATCACTTCAGCTAGCGTAGCTTCTCCAACTGTTTGATTACTGTTTGCAAACCGGAAATGTTTTAGAACTCAAAGACTGAGTGTATTTTACAATTGTTAGTCTTTGTTCTGTGTTCCCAAGCAAAAGGTAGCATTCTAAACTGCTTCTAAAGCAACAGCTTCCAAAGCCCAGCTTAAGATGCCAGTGAAGACTTGACAGTTATATATCTGGGCTGCATCCTTGCTTTTCTTTGGGGGTTGCTCTGAGTGACATATTTGGTAGCTACAAATAAAATATTAAAAGCTAAGCAAACCAAAGGCATACTAATCTGCTTCCTCAATGACCCACACATGGGAGAATGATTTAAGAATTATGTGGGGGGAAGAAAAAGCATGTCTGGCTATTTCTTGCACAGTTCCTGTCAGACACATAAGTCAAATCTTTCCAGCTGAGCAGAAGAGGCACCTATTCCTCTAACCATATCCTTCCTACATTTATAACTGTGGAGTTCTTCTCCCTGTAGAGGGATGCAACTCCCATTTTGCTCCCTCTTGGGAACATCTTTTTAAATAAAATGCTTTCCCTCTTTTTGCCACACACAGAGAATCAATTTTTTAAAATGCAGAAAACAGTCAATTTCAAGGAAATGCTCCCCTTCATCTTCAGTTGTAAGAAGTCTGAAAGCAACATATTTTAAAGACTTTAAATTATACTTTTTGTTCGTTTTGCTTAATCCACTTTCACCTTTCCACTTGTTGAAAGAGATTACATTTATACAATTGTATGCCCTTCAAGAAGAGGAGGTAAAAAAAAAAAAAGAAAAAAACCCCAATCACATGAAATATTTCAAGGAAATACTGAAAGAAGGCATTGAGATTTATCTCAAGAGCAGCTGCCATTAAGCTGCCACATAAGTGAGACTGCAATCTAGGAAACCCAGTTCTAGAACTACTGCTCCTTCAGTAAACACTGATTAAACCACCTTGATAATAGGTTCTCCATCTGCAAAGCCCAGACACGTTGGAGCTTTACACCCCATAGGTATTCTTCCATATATTCTCTTCTCCATACTCCTGTTCTTCATATCCAGAAAGCTGGGGAAAAACCTCAACCACCTTTAAATGCACTGGACTTCTGAAATATGAAATGTAGGTCATCTAGATTTTATAATAGGCCTGGAATGAGAATTACAGTTACTTTGGACTCAATTCCAGACAGATAGACTTTGAAACCTTAATTATCAGTTGTGTTCTCTAAGACAAATTTAGGAGCTGCCCAAGTCTAGTTCATTATATGCTTCTTTGGTTTTATTACTTAAATCTGAAATTTCCCTAGCTGTTTGTAGATCTGTTTCTCATCACTGTTAAGAACCTGAAACCAAACCAGTGAGACATGGCTTGCCGGCATCGCTGACCTCTCTGACATTCAGCACACAATGCTGCAGCTCATTCAAGCACATGTGATTCAGGCTCCCCATGTGTTACAGCACTTCTCAGAGTCACAGCCTGCAGGCTTCTTCCCATTTGACCTGGAACTTCCTGCAGCTCACACTTTCCAACAGAAAGCTGGACAGGTATTACACATGGGAACAAAAGAGCTAGAAAAGTGTACATAAGCCCTTAGAGAACTCAGTCCAGGAAACGTGTTCTCGATGTTCATAGGATCCAGATCCTCATAAAATCTAACAGAGAATGGACTACAAGAGTAACTGAGTGGTTACAGTTCAATCAGGTCTACAGAAAAGTAAGGGATGGAATCCAGCTGTGTAGTTACCAGAACCATAAAAGTGCTTGGCTGGAGCTTTTGAAGGCAAATCTCCTGTTTCTACCTAAGCCAGGTAGCAGTGGGGCTAAGAGACATTTGGACTTGGAATGGCAGATGCATCTGCCTATTGCTCAGACATTAGCTGTCTAAATTTCAAAATGCAAAAGACAGCAGGATTGCATGTCTTTCTGGCATTTCTCCTTCTATCTAAGCCTGAGCAGCTTGCTTTTAGTATGCCTTGTTTGTCACAAGGGGAGAAGACACACACTAGAAGGAAGAGAAGAGATGGAAAAGAAAGGATGAGATTAAGGAATTGCTGCATCCAGTATACAATGGTTAATTATGTTCAGCAACTGTCTTCACAATGTTCCAGTTTCAATCACTGATTTGACTTCATGTTTTCACCTGACAAACAAAACTTTTTTGCATCTTGGAGCCTCAGTGTCTGCCACAGGTTGGCAGTTGCCTCTGGAGGACCAACTTAGATGCCAAGAGACTGAAAGAATTCACTGAGCAGACTTTAAGAAATCAAGCATAAGGACTTTTAGAGAGCCAGCTTCTTAATCTTATATTGAGAAAATACAATGCTGATCTACAGAAACTTTTCAATAAAGCAAAATTGCAATTTTTGTTCCTGTCTATTAAGATCTTAAGAAATTCTATCTGGAAGAATATAAAAAATGTAGCTGAAAAAATGTGCTAAACTAACTGTGCCACTAACCTGTGCTAAAAATACCAACTCCTTGAACTTGTCTTGCAAAACAAAGATCAACATTTTAATAAAAACTGACATACCCAACTGATCATTATTAATTTGAAGTTTTCATAATAAAACACTTCTTTCTGCATGCACTCTGCATCCCGAACAACATAAAACACATGAGTGCCAAAACTAAGCACATGCTGTTCATGGATACCTCCCTTCTGATGAACAGTATACTTTGCATAATTTGTGAATCAAGTTGTATTTGCCTCACACACACACACACACACACACACGAGGAAGCTGCAAGGCCACAGCTTCTGTCCCTGCTAAACAATTAAAGCTTCAGCAAATACTTAATGCAGTCCTTGCTCAGCGAACATGTCAACCAATCTTTAGGTGCCATATAACTGGCCAGGACAAAAGTGGTGAATATAGAGTGACACTATACTTCCCCATGGCAGATCACTCTTAACCACATATACGAAGGACTGACCATGCTGCGTGGGGTGCCACAAACGTGCCAAATGAGCGGGCAGAGTCAGAGTGAACTCCCATGAATGAATCTGAGAAACTCACCTTGAATGGGGGCACTACTAAAGTTTTATAAAAAAATGCATAAATGCAACTTACAGCACTGCGTGATCTTCTGGATGTTAGAAGTTATGCGTTGGGCTAGTTGATTAGGATCCCCAAAACCCGGTCCGTACGACATGGCTGAGTAGAGTTGCTGTAAAGATCATCCACAATGGGAAACAGTCAGACAGTCTCTACCTATAAAAAACAATACTTTTGATCATTGGCTTATAAAGGTCTTCACCATCTTAAAGAAGAATACATAGGAAAAGATTAAAGAAAACTCTATATACTAATGCTTAGTCTCTCCAAAAACACAGTACTTCAAGGACAGAATTTAAGGGAACACTTTCTTTAAAAAGTAACAAATAAGAATATGACGTCCTTTTTGAATTTCCTACAATAGCTCTTACTATTGAGATTCTTAGTAATACACACAGCTTAAGATCTGCAATTACTCTACAAGAGCCACATCACAGAAACTACATCCTTTGTCAGACTTCTTACATATTTTCCCCACTGTAATCAAAGAAAGAGTATACATTTTCATTTGTTGCCATTCCAGAAGAAAACTGATGTTTAATCTGAAAATGCCAAATCCTCTAAAGAATTATGTCCCAAACTAATCATATTGTTATTTCCATACCCTGTATCACCCATCCCAGCCACGCCAGGCAGGCAGCAGTCCCCCAGCCCCGGCGGCCGCCGGCCACGCCGGGCAGGCTCCCGGTGGCCGCCTCGGAGGAGGGGAGTAGAGAGGAGGAACTCTGGAGCACACAGAGGTTTGCCAGTCCAATTTAGGGGAGGGGGAGGGGGTCTAGTGGGCCATGGGGTCTCAGTGGGGTGGAAGCCTGTGTACCCCTATGAGGTTGCGAGCTATGCTGGCGATGGTACATGCTGTCGGTAGGGTCTCCCATGCCAGACAGGTCAAAACCAAAGGGTCAGACATAATATGTCCATCGGCAGGATGGGCTCACTAGCCTTCTGGTAACCCTCCTAGGAGAAGGACAACTCTAATTTCCAAACCCGGGCAGATGGAGCTCACTTAGCCCTGTAAGGCCATCCATCTAAGAGAAGGTCACTCTAATTAAACTTGCGTCCTGAGGACCTCACTGCCACCGTCCAAGCTCGGTCGGCCCTGGCAGATGAACCTTAGGATTAAAGGGTGGGTTCAGTTCCACCCATACTGCGTCTCACCTAAAAAATCCATTGTGCAGGCTCGAAGGTTTTACCCACATTTGTAAAGCCCTGCAGCGACGGGCGAGGGTTGAAACGGCAGGTGAAAGGTGCACTGGGAGCCGCAGATCCAACCCTGCATGCAGGCGGTTCAGGATATTGGTCGTCAGAGACTGACTGAAGATGACAGTCTCTTTGGGCAGCACCCTGAATGTCCAAGTAGCCTTTTCAAGAACAGCACTGCTTGCTCCACTCGGAGAGGGGTCTAGAAAAGGTGGCCTAAACAAAGCTCATCTCCCCCTTCACCCGGTTGGTTAACCGCAGACCAACAGGCATCTTCTTCCAATGTGGTCACACAAAGATCAAAAGACAAAGGCATGCACCTGCCTCCAAAGGTGTACCTAAATTAACTCTAGCATGCTGGAACATCAGAACCATGCTCGATTCTGCGGATAGGGGACATCCTGAGCATCGTTCTGCCCTAATTGCCCATGAACTGTCACATCTCAACATCGACATTGCTGGTCTCAGTGAAGTTTGCCTTCATGAGGAAGGCAGCCCTAGAGAACATGGTGCCGGTTACACACTCTTTTGGTCAGGTAAGCCCAGAACCAACTCTAGGCATCTCTCAGGAGTTGGCTTCATGATCAAAAACTCTACATTGTTCCTAAACTCAAAAATCTGCCGACAGGTCTTTCTGACCGCATTATCTCCCTATGCCTTCCACTCCACATTGTAACAAACGTGGGTAGTGCCCTTCTCAAATCTTCGTTCGCGAAGACTAGCCATGATGATGAAGATCACCTATCCCACCAATACAATCCAGTCTATATAACCACTAGGAAAAAAACCCATCAGATATCACACAAGATATCAGAATGAAGAAGGCACTTTATTTCCTCTTAAGATCAATAATTTGTATCAACTTCAGCTTTAGTTGTAACCCAGTGTCACCTAAGTCTTATGAATTACCACTTTATCCTGTTTCATCTGGTGTATTTCTCAATATGAATTCATTTTTCAACAACTTGGGTATTCAAATGCATTTTTAGAGGTGCTTTTTCCTCCATACAGACCAAAGTTCAGCACAAGCTCATATGCTCATATCCTAAATCTAAATTAACAATACATGGATTACAATACCCATGCAAATCAAAACTGGCAGTTTATCTGTTCTGCAGTGAGAATGCAGACTAATCAAGCATAAATGCATCCAACACAATCCCACAATTTCATCCAGGCTGTGCTCTCCTGCACATCACCTTCATGGGTTCAACATTTTAACTTCACCACTTTCCCACATTTCCAGTGTTCAACCCAAACCATGTGCCTTCCAAGCAATATCCTGTTCTCCTGGCCTATCAGCTTCTGGTTAACAGACACTGCTAAAACTCAGTTTCAAGGAGAGAGAAAAAGAAAGTACATTAAATAAGTAAAAAGAAGGAAATGAAAAAGCCAGCTGATTTGTCAAGTATGATAACAGCTGTGCTACAATTTGTGAACCCAAGTCCTTACAAACTTTTTTTTTAGTACAAACAATTAACACTCCCTGTTGCCAAATATTTTCTTTCACCTTTTGAAATGCCTGTAGTAATACAGGCAGCAACGCCCTGGTTGTTTTTGTATCTCTATGATATGAAATGACCTTTAGTGGAGTCAGGACACTGTATGGGTCCCGTCATTGTATATACCCAAAACTTCACCAGGGGTGTAACTACAAAGGTCAGGCCCACCCCTGCTGCCCTGCAGGAGACACTACCTATGCCAGATGAACAAGCTGCTGCTACTCTGGAGACAAACCCTGCATGACTTTGAAATGAATGCTCCACTAGGGTCCCAAGCCCTGCCTGGAGTCTTTAGGCCCTGAGGTATCCCCTAGAAATGAACAACCTGATTGCAGATGAGGTGACAGGGAATGTATTTGCACTCTTCTACTTACTTGCTGCACAATTGCCCTCTAGTCATGCCAGCCCTCTGCAGTATCGTTTCCTTTGTCTGTACCACATGCAGATTCAAGTTATTTTGACTGAAGTCAGTCAGCCAGACAGCCTAAATATCACTTATCTGGACCAAGGCTGGCATAACAACCCTTGATCTTTTTGGAAACCCTAGGCAACCCTGCATTGAATTTGGATTGTAAGGCCAAAGCCATGCAAACTTTAAAGGTGAACAAACAGCTCTATACCCTACTGTATTGACTAAGTAAGGAAATCTACCAATTTAGTGGAAAATACAATCATAGGCATAACATCCAAAGAAACTTCCTAAACACTTAGTTTGAAAAAGATTTCTCAGAACTGCTGACAGATTGGGGTTTTTTTGAAGTTATGACTATTCCTAGACACCTTAGTAGCATGCTAGCTACAAGGCTAGCACTGACTAAAAATACTTTTTAGTTAAATATTACAGTTAATGTCAAAAGTCAATGTTAAAAGTTAAACGTATGTTTGAAGTTAAAATGTCACAAAAGACCAAATTACCTTGTGTAGAACTAACATAGTCTTTCATGATTGTTTTTTTTCTTTCATATTTGTATTCACAAACAGCTCCTGTAACACTGTTCTCAGGAGCATCATTACAATTAAGAGATATACACTGACTGTTTCATCCAGTTCTTGACAAAAGCAGTGACTGCTTTTCATTGTCTTGCAAACTTCTACAACTGACCAAAAGTATCTTTAAACAAGTTACACTGCACTATACTGACAAATGTACAGATTGTACAATACATAAGACTTTGAATTTTTCAACTTTCTAGCTATATAGGTAGCCAAACACAACACATAATGAGAGGATGTTCAGATGATAGATTGCAAAGTCCACAGGATACAGTTCAGCTTTTCATCTGCAAATCTAGATCTCTCTGATTGTTGATACAATTCTTTGTATCAGCTCACATACCTGAACTGAGATTTATAGTAAATTTGTAGGACAGCAATGTAAATTCACAGTTGGTTTACTCCATGCAGATTCTTCCACTAGCAATGCTATTGATGAGTATTCTAATAAAACAGGTTGGTGACAGAGTAAGCTACTGGTCTGGGGAACAGACAGAAAGAGATGTAAGGGGTCAGCCATCAGCTCTTATCACCTCTCAGTCTTCACCACACTTTAGCATTCTAGTTTTCACAGCAACATGGGCATCTGAACTGAACAAACACCCTATTTCAACCCACACACCCTTCACCTGTTAGTGTTTCCTCTGAAAACACAGATAGATAGGCCCTCAGGAAGTCAACTGGTGTTTTTGCTAATGTCTTTGACCCAGACAAAGTCAGGGTTTCAACCACCAGGAAACAAACCAGGCATGCACCAAGCATTTCCTTCCATCCAAGGGGATAGGAGCATTCATCAAGGTTCTGAATTTCCATAGAAATTACTCCTTTTCACTTCCACAGCATTTAACTGCTCTGTTGTGATATATTTTGGCATTACTGGCTGCATAACTTATAAATTGGGGAAGTTAAAAATCTGCTGCAGTTGAGGAAATTACAGTCTGTGTTCAAACTGGAACAGAGCTCCATCTATGGTAGTCTTCAGTTCCCCTAAAAGTTTCAGTCAGGTGTGAGCTTCTGATTGTACCTTTTATGTTCCGCTCAGTATCTCTGTCTTTGGGAGTATACCTAGTGGCAACTCAGCTTGCCAAGCTACTGAAGAAAGTCGAAGGAACCGAGTCCACTGTCACAAATGAAATGAAAAATCAGGACATTTCATCAACACTCTCTGAAGCAGGACCTCGCTGCACGTATTTGAGGTTTAAAGAATTCAAAGGACTTCTACATATTTTTCATAATTTTTGCACTAACTGGTTCCTCCACTGTCACTCTATACCAGAGCAAAAATGAACCTTAGTATCAACATATTTTCTAGAAAGGTGTTCGTCAGGCATGGGAAAAGATCCATTTTTCCATAGGTTATGAATGTAGAGACAAGAAACTGGGAACTCCAAAACCAAGCAGTTCCCCAGTGTCATTCTTGAAAGCTCCATCAGGACAAAAGGATATGATGTGTCAGATCTCACAGCAGTCACCTAAATATCTTCAAGGTTCCAGTCAGCTACAGTTAAGTACCTAATTTATCTTGTATTTTCTCATTTAGATATTTTAAAAGTCTTCCTTCTCCCATAAATCTAGACCATACACATTAGGATAAGAACCCTTAAGCAATAGCTTTACTGTTTGAGGAATGTTTCAGCATCAGGACCTAGAAATGATTACATGGAACCTTAACTTTCAGAAAGCAAAAAAAAAAATACATGCTACATTCCATAGAACGCTTGGAAATTTAAATCTGATCTGAATTTACATCTGATTTTATGCCCTTAATTATCCAGAGACAAGTCATGGGGCTTTCTTTATGTGATTTTTTTTTCCTAAATAAAGGTCACAGTAACAAAGCTTCCTGCCAACAATAAGACTTCCCTTGTAAACTGCTTCCCCCTCACAAAAAAAAAAAAAAAGTTTAAAATCCTTCAAGCAGGGTGAAAACACAAGTAAAAGTGATGAACTAAAAATTTCAGCCAGTCACAATGTTAGTTACAGAAAATATAAGGATGTCCTGCTACAGCACCTCAGGGATTCTCATAACTGACTCATAGCAACTGACTTAGTGAGATACAGGTGAGTATTAAATCTGTCACTGTTTTCTCTAGTGGGTATGAGGGAGGTCAGAGTTTTTTTCTGGACTTATCTCTTTTTTCTTTAAACTTGAGCTAAAATATTTACTAGACAGATATCATATTTTCCACTATGTGTTTTTACAGGTCTTAATGTACTGAAATCTTGGTCCACAAAGGCAGGCTGTAGGCCCCTATAATAAAAAAAACAACTGTGGAGCATAACAAACATGCAAACAAAATTAAATCCTTCTGGTCTTCTTGAAAGAAAAGTTTTCAGATTTATTTTTTTTTTGTGATCTAGTGTCAGGTGAAGTCAAACTTAAATCCATATAGGAAAGGAAACAGTTCATTTAAAATTTTATTTCTCCTGCAGCAACACTTACATAAAAGATGTCAAAAGATAATTTTCTATCCACTCTGACCAATTCCCTCAGCCTTGCAACACTAGTGATGCTGGAACCTAACAAAACCAAGTTTACATTGTCTAACAGCTATAAGTACTTCTTTTTTTTTTCTTTTTTTTCTTTCCTGTTTTCTTTTTTCCTGGAAAGAATTATTAGATTGTGCCACTGGTCAGTGTTTTAGTCATTTTTCCTAGAAAAGATTCCATTGAACAAAGGTGCAATTTAAAGCAGTGGCATTTAAACTGCCCAGCATGAAAAACTAAATTACAGAAGCCTAAAATACTACTAGGTCTAATGCATCACCAATGCTTAGCATATACAGATAAAAAAAAATAAAATGTTTGTAATTGTCTGATTCATCCACACTGATATTTATAATGAAGTAGGTAAGAATCACATGCTTTCACAAGCCTAAAAGAACATTTTAGTTCTTGGTAAAATGCCTTAAGAGAATCATGTTTCCTAGGAGTGCACGAAGTGTTTAAAGGCCTGATGATGAAGCAGGAATAGGAAAATGAACACTAGGGACTGGAACTATTGGGGAAGATAGGGAACAGGAGGTCTGAAAATGGACCTGAAATGACAGTTTCAAAGTGCCTAGTTTCTTGTGCTACTGACAGACAAACATCATTTCATGTGAAAATGAAGATGGATTAGAAGCACAGCACACCTGGCATGCTAGATAGTCTAACTCAAATCTCCCTAATGGTAGTTTGTTCACATTGAACCAAGTGCTCAGATCAAGCGCACCAAGGGAGAAATTACCTTTGCACAAAATCTCACTGCAATGGATGTCGAGTCTCTCTGAGGCCCACCAGGATGCTAATAACTACATATAGCTCATGGTCTCTTTTTTCCTCCTCCCACAAGAGTTTCAGTTCAGTGTAAGTCACCAAGAAGAGTGCCACTTAATATTCTGCCATAAGACTACAAAAGACATCTTCATGAAGGGAACACAAACACAGTTTATAACAACACCACCATTTAGCATCACTTTCTTCTAATTTTAAGATATTTTAACTTTTTTTTTGTCCCCTTTCTTTTCTGTTAACAGTATTTGCACAAACTGCAAGCTCTGAGCAGAAGGGCTGCACTGCCGGCAGAGCACAAGACTGGATAATGACGCGTCAGGAGCGCTCCTCTCGCCCGTGGCACAGCCCTCTGCCTTTGCAAGGCTTGTTCGTCAGTGGAGGGGGTCACAACACATGAGCACCTTGCTTCTGGCAAAGTATTCCTGCGATTGTATCACTGGGCTTCTTCAATTTAAGATGCAGTGCCTCGCATGGCACGGACAGTGGAGCGAAACCTTCCATTTAATTGCAGAGTTTGCAGAAGTGCCCATCCCTGATGCAGCGGAGAGTGATTCACCAGGAAAGTAGCGATAACATCGGCCCAGGAGCCCGGCGCGCCAGGCCCGGGGTCGGTATTTACATCGGTGACTTTTATAATCTCCCTTCCTCCCGCTGACATGCTCACCTCGGACCTGGAACAGCACGGGGAGCGCTTCCACACGGCGGAGGCGCGTCCTCCCCTACAGTTCCACACAAGCTGCTGTAAAACACCCGCTGTAGGCCCCAACTCCCTTCTCAGAGCATCGCGGCCAGCGCCCAGTCCAAAGCCTCGGTACCGGGGATGTCCCGGGAGGGTGCAGGGGAAAGGGGATGGTGCTGTCACGACCCACATCGCTCCAACACTGCCCCCGCCGAGGCCCCGGCCCCGCCACCCCGTCACCCAGTCCCGCCCGCGGCCGCCCCGCTCGCCCCAGGGCCGGGCACAGGGGGGCGGCCCCGAACCCAGCGAGGGCCCGAGGGGCGCTGCGGCCTTCCCGCCGCCCTCTCACGGGCTCCCCGTGCCTGGCAGCCCCTTCCCCGTCGGCTGGACACCGCCCCGGTCACCCCTTCCCCGGCCGGGAGGGGGACAGCAAACACCCCCCGCACCCCCCTGAGGGGCTCCGGCTGCTCTTAACCCGGCCCCGGCGAACCCGCTCGCAGGGGCGCGGCGGGGGCGGTGGCGGCTGCAGGGCGTGGAGGGGCGGTAGGACCGGCCCGGCCCGGCCCGCCCGCGCCGTGACGGCGGCGGCGAAGGGAGGTGCGGCCGCTGCCCGGCCGGTGCCGGAGCAGGGCGGGCCGGGGCAGGAGCGGGCGTGGCGCCGCTCGGGCTTCCGAGGGGACCCCGCTGCTGCAGGGCCCGGGGACATCGGGGGGAGAAGGGCAGCCCTGTGCGAGTGGAAAAAATGGGGATAGGGAGTGGGGAGAGTGTAATGTAGGGAATAGATACTGTTGCATCCGGAAGTAGGGGTAAACATGAACAAGGAAACGATACTGCGGAGAAAAATACGAAGTTGCTACGTTAAGACCCTGCTTTGCAGCTCCGCCTTCAGCTTGGGTCATTTCTTCTCCAAATGGGAATGGACACTTCAAAGAAAGTGAGTGGGAAACTGTAGATCTATTTAAAGGTGCCTTTAAATGCAGAGGTACGTGACATACAGCTGAGAGAGGGGGCAAGTGATGCCAGGAACACGAGGAATGAAGGGTGCGTTCACACGGCTGCCAGGACTGGGCTCGGGAGGAGGAAGAGGAGGAGGAGGAGGAGGAGGAGGAGGAGGAGGAGGCCACGCGTGGCTGTGAGGGCAGTAGCCCCGGCACCAGGGCTCCTCCTGACCCAGCCGCCTGAGCAGGAGAGGCAGGTGAGCCCCGAGGCTCACCTCAACCTGCACGGCAGCTGAGGCGCTTCCTCATACTCCCCACTTCTTCAAAGCGAAAATGTCGGGGCCAAATGCTCCCTAGAGCCCCGGGGCTGGGCTGCTTCATCTGGAGGATATCCCCGTGCACATTAAATACACAGCAAACATCCCACGGCACCCGGTTGCTGGGAATGCTGCCGCCTCTGCAGAGCCTAGCCTCACCTAGGGAAGAGCTGCAGAATTTGAGAAGTGCAAGTTTGTTTCTGCTTCATCATAGATCTTGGTGATTGCTAAGATTTAGAAATAGCTGGAGCAGTGAAAACTTAATAGGCATCCTAATCAAATAATAATAGAAAAGTCCATTAAACTACCGACACAATGGAGCGAAGTTAAAGATCTGAAAAAACAAGACTACCCTTTACATGGTTCTCAATGGGTCTGCAAGCATGCTGAAAGGAGAGACAACCTAACCTGCAAGACTCGGATGCCTACAAATAGTTCTTATGTTAACCGATGCTTGGAAATGTCATTTTCTCACTTTCATGAATTAAAGTTACTAGGGAAAAAAACATTCTGATATGCCTTTTTGTTGCAGGAGTGCTGTACACGTGGTCAATCTACTTTTAATAGGTTATCAGCAATGATTTTAGCATTACTATCTGGACAGGTGTTTTCCCCATGCTGTTGACACACCAAAGCTGATCCAAGATGATCCCACTAGATGGTGCACTAATGAGAGTATAATGCAAGTCCCTTCCAAATTAAGGCCTCATCTTGATTATTGTCCTAAATGTTTGTCATAAAACTTCATTGATTGAACCGGATCACTCTTGTTTTATAAAACTTCAGCTGAGATTACTGTCAACTTCTTTCCAGAGAACAGTACATCTTTTATATATGATTTCAAAAACGTATGTCCTATTCTAGAAGTGACCCCTCATCAGTGAGAATACTTTATCTACAGATCACCACTTGGGTATTTTTTTTAGGCTTGGAAGTAATACACAATCATTACTGATCAATGTTCATTCTCATTCTATAGAAAGGAGGTATCCAAATGCTTTCCTAACAATGCTGGGTGTTTTATGAAGAAAATGCTGGTCCTCACCTGCAGTTAACTCACTTATCATCAGCATCCACCTTTTATTATTAAATAAGTAAAAATCTTTGTGATATGATTATTTAAAGCAACCAGTTACAGCAATGATGTTACAACCTGGGAGGGAAAGATGGATTATAAAACAAACTTTTCATTGAAATGTTATTTGTACTGTAAAAATACTTAAATAGCTTTTCAATATAATAATAAAATAATTATGAAAGTTACTAGACCGTTAATCAGATACTGCTAAGAACATGGTATGCCCTCAGAAGATTTTTGTTAACTCCTATAGGAAAGCCATTGACTGGGAGAACATGCCCTGTTTCACACTTCTAAATAAAACAGGAAAATTCCTCCAATTTCTTCTGCTAGCAATAGTGTATTGACAGGCCTTGTGAAGAAGCCGTCTCTAAGTGTTATCATCAGAGTTCCTGAAAGGGAGTGCTGCTACACCATTTTGTCTCTAAATGCATTTCATTGGCTTCTCTCTTGACTTCCCACACAAGCATTACCTGGGGATTGAGTTCAGAATCATGTATCCATTTATGTTTCCTGTTTCTTATGGAGTATGATCAAATTTCAAACAATTAAATGAAATGGGGAAAGCTCTGGGGAAAAAAAGGGGAAAATGTTGAGACCTTACTATGCACAGTCACCATGGAGGATGCTCTGGATATTTAATGACTGAAGGGCAGAGTGTCTGCCAATTATATTCTAGTAATTGTGTGTAAAACTGAAAAGAAAGGCATGTCACTTCAGCCACGTGCTGTTTGAGAATCCATGCACAGTATGGCATATAATGTCTGAAAGAGCTAGAAGTTAAGCCACACCAGCATGGTGTGATTTTGAAAGAGCACACCTTCCTCCTAGGCCAGTACCCAGATCTGCCCCGCCTTCCTGACTGTATTCCTGCCTCCCACCTCCTTCTCCTGCCCTGGCCCCAAACCAGCAGACACACAGGCCCAGCAGCGTGGGTGGCACAAGCATTGGAGCCACCAGTGACGCAGAAATAAGGCACTCATTTCCGTGCCTGCATGATGCGTGATGAAATGAAGGAGAAGCAGCCCAACCCTGGCCTCATATTCCTGATGAGTGTCCTCTTTTCAAGGTGTGAGCAAGTGCGCAAGTCATTTGTAATTTACCTTATGGGCCAATTTCATTCTCTGCCATCACGTTTCACTTGCACACTTTCAGCTTTAGATAGGAAAAGTAATGTTGCCAGTATTTGGTACTGATGTCAAACCGTCTGGCAGAGCTTCCCAGGTGGTTGTTACTGATGCATTCCACCATCAGCAACAATTCCTCTTATTGTCATCATCTCTGTTTGGTAATTTAATAAAAGCATCCACTCCAGACTCTGAAATGAGATTAGCTTCCTAATACACCTAATGCTGTACGTAATTATGATGGATGATGGTTTTCTAGCCTGAACAATTTTATGGGTTCATTATATTGCAGAATGGCCTGTAAAACCTATTTGTTAAAAAAAAAAAAAAAAAAAAAAACCAAAGGAATGACAATTTGCATGTTATTTAGGCTGGTAGTTGCTCTCCAGTAGCAGTAATTAACATAGTAGCATGTTTTAAATAAACAGAGAAACATTCTGTTCCTGATATTGATAATGTTTCCTCCCTCAAAAAAAATGTTTACTAGCAAACTTATTTTCAAATATTTCTTTGCTTTTCTGTTTAATTTTCAAAGACATATTATACTTTTATAGGCATTAGTGAAATGAGCTGACATTATTGTTTCAAAGCCCAGTCTTTAAGTAGTATTTGCAAATACATAATCCCTCTAACTTCAGCCAGATCATTTTGAAATAATAAACATTTATAAAGTGTATAAAATTAAATGGCAATATTTTATGCAGATAAAGAAATACTAATCTAGAGAAGAAAAAATATTAAAAGTAAGAGAATATATGGATGTTAAGGTCATGACCTAGCTCTGTTAGAATCCAATAGATCTTCATTTGGAAAGTGAGGTCATTGTTAAGCAATTAATATTTTTCACTTTACAGGTCCTCATAATCTTCCTCCTACTCCTAATTTTCAACTCATAATTACCTTAATTGCTTTTTGAAACAATGTGGAATAAAAAAAAAAAACCACACAAAGGGATCTTGACAGAATTTGGCTAGGTAAATGAAAGAGACATCAAAGATAAGGGGACAAGGGGAGTTACAAAGATGAGGTAAACGTTGTTTAAGAATATTTGCAAAATGTAGTGTCAGAAAATTAGGAAAGCAAACTTGGCTACTCCCAGAATTTTAGCAGCTTTTCCTGCTCACTTGTATGCTCTCCCATTGTGACTGTACACATCAGTACTCGGGGTTCTGCTTTTCCCTCTCCATTATTTGCCCTGTTATTTAGCCAAAAAGGAGATCTAGAAACAGTCACAAGATGTTATGGCATAGTTCTTATATAGCAGCATAGACAGTGGTCACCCATTGCAGGAACAAGGTTCGTCCACCTCCATTGAAGAAAAGAAAACAGTGAAGACAGATTATGCAGTGGGACTCAAAAAAAAAGGGGGGGCAATTGAATGTGTTCATGGCATCTACCCTCTGTGATCAGTTGAGGACTGGTAGAAAATATCTCAAAAAACAACTAGAAACTCAGTGGATGTTCCCTTTCTCTATGGATTTGGCTGCAGTGAGTTCAGAGCAGAAGGTGTCAATGGAAGATGTTAAGATGTCGCTAGGATAAGACTCAGTTTGAGACTTGGAGATTTCTACATGGCTAAATGTCAAAAATTCTGTTATGTACCCCACAGATAAGCATCTAGTACCATTTAAGATGCCCAGATGGGTCCCACCTTGCTCTCAGCTATTGCTTCATTGGTGCTCTCTGTGTAGATATCTCAAGTTCCCTATGATACCTTAGGTGGCATTAGGCAAATGATTCATATCCTCTGAATACCCACTGACTACAACCTCAGCTTAAACAGCCATTCCAACTGTAGTTGTAATCAGGACTTAGACAATTACCATAATTATAAACACCTACCTGTACATATTAAATTTAAGAGTCTTAATCTCAAAACTCATCCCACAGTCTAGGTCTTCCAGCATGTACCACAGCTTTCCTATATGTTTCTGTGGTAATTTGGCACCTGAACTTTTATAAGAATCCTATTCTGCTGTTCAGTCCTTAGCCTGATGCCTTGGGTTTGGTACCCTTATTACAGAAAATCTACAGCTGCATGCAGTAGGGGATCAGGTTTTTACCTTCATGCTACAGCATGAGTAGACAGAGGAACAGTATAAGCAGCTTTGGTTTATGTTCAAAGAAACAATGAATATAGCAAACTGGGAGTACATCAGACAGTGGGAGAATGAAGTGAGATTGAATTACACTCCAACTCCAGGCATAAGACTTCATAAATGTCACAGTTTAAGATGACCAACATTTTATGATCACTATGTACTCAGGACATCCCCAAAAATATCATTTAAGCTCTCCTTCTCTTCTCCTTCCTCCAGTTATATGTTTTAGCTTTAATTATTTTGAATACCAATATTTTCTCTGACCAGGGTCTTAACATTAAGGACAAAACCACAAAGGATTTGAAATAAGCACGTGTCTGAACAAGTTAAAATGTCCCAAGGATGTAGCTAATTTTGTACTAGCAAAAGAAACTGTTCTTGCTGTACAAAAACAACGATAAGATAAAACAGAGGGAAAAGAGTTTTACCATTAGTTTATTGCATATATTAAAATATATAGCTTCTACAACAATCACTGTATTGCACTGATTTCCTACAGAATATCTACTGTGCAATTGCTTTGTCTGTTTCTTACACATGTAGGGCCTGATCCAATTGCCTGCTGCATGTAGTGAAAAACTGACCACTCTTTTTAGTAAGCTGTAGGGCATCTGCTAGTCTCTTGCTCTTAGCTGCATGCTTCCTATAGCTGTTTGTTTTTCTAGTGTTTGTCACTCAGAAAATATACAGATGACTATGCAACAGAATTACTTTTTTTAAGAGGCATTAAAGATTTTAACAACTTTCAAACTGTTGCCTAAAAAGAAAATTCAGGGAGAAAAAAACTCTGAGACAATTTAGTTTTTAAGGTAAGATAAGGAAAGGATTTAATTTGTGCCTAGGCATAAAGTTACGAGATGCACACCCCACGCTGTTACAGACGTTACAATTTATAATACTGCCTGTCCAATCCGAGATTTTTCCACCCTCTGACTTTTGCCCTGGACCACCCTCGATCTGCCTCTTGGGAATTGGGGCTGGCGTCTTTTGAGATCACCTCTTTATCAATCTTCATCTTCTTCAGAGCACAAAGGGTACACGGTTACCCAGTTTCTGACTGTGTTCTGCGGTTTAGGCTAAAATACAAGCATTCTCCAAACAGAACAGGCCTATCTTAGAGTGAGACTAAACATGTCCTGATGGAATTCAGGGGTAGAATTGATATGGGGAGCGTAGAATGGGATTAGAGGGTTGGTAATCTATGTAGCTTCTGTGTTAAGGGTAAAGGAATGAAATGCTGCTGCTTCTAAATCTACTTCTACTATATAACTACTTATAAAACTTATAAAAACTAGAAAAATCATAAAACTAAAAGGACCTTAAGGCATCAAAACCTAATGATAGGTTTACACAACATTAACAGAAAAAAAATGTCTAATTATTAGAATTTTATTTGTATGCTTGTTAATTTTGTATAGAGTTACTATAATATTTTTTTCCTAATAAAATGCTCGTAATAGTGAGGTAGAAAATAACTCCCTTATAAATAGTACAAAATTTTGCCATGCAGCTTGCTGCTGAACAAAGATTTTAAGAAAGATCCAACACGTTAAGAAAAGTTTCACAGCTTTCCTGAACCAATGGTAGGAAAATACATAGATTCACAATATGCAGGATTGCAGACCGAACTGAAGCAAGCAAATCAAATTAGGACCAAACAGAGCTGGAGTAGTAATGAAATCCAGAAGTCTGTCTGCGATGGTGTCAATAGAAAAGGGCAACCAACACAAAAGATGGACTCTTACATCTACCCAAAGAGTCTTTACTGCTTTCCTTTTGTTCTTGGATGCCTCTATGTGTAGCTGAGACG
This sequence comes from Manacus vitellinus, assembly GCF_001715985.3. Classification (NCBI taxonomy): domain Eukaryota; kingdom Metazoa; phylum Chordata; class Aves; order Passeriformes; family Pipridae; genus Manacus; species Manacus vitellinus. The sequence continues at coordinate 11,940,990 of NW_021940604.1, read as the reverse complement.
CAATACTCCTACTCATGTTGTTTATCATCCTGACTTGCTGATGTCAGCTTGCCCAGATCCCACTGCCCCCCTTCCCGCAACCCCAGACTCCAGCTCTGAACACATTATTTGTTGGATTCACTTTGTATTTTTTCCCCTCTCTTCTCATCTGATCATGAAAAAAGAGATCAGTTCATGATTAAGGAAAGGTTCAATTAAGGACAATTTACATCCATATGCTTTGGAACAAGAAGAACTTTTTAACATGTATTAACTTACAAAGTTAAGAATGCAACCACAAAATTAAAAAATGCTCATCATACTCAAGATGTTCCTTGTCTTTACCCTCCCTTCTTCAGGCAAAACTGGTGGATACAGTCTCAAACTGAAGTTTCATTGAATGTACTATGCAGCCCAGTAATTCACAGGAAAACATACAGATATGGTTCAAACTGCAGTGAAGTCATGCATAGCCAGTCTTTTCTATTAAAACTCCTGCACATAACTTCTAAGATCTAAATATCTCTAAGTAACCTCTGAGTTCCTTAAAATAGAACAAGACAGTTTCAAAGGATTATTGATTTTCTAAAAGGGCCATCATCAGTGCCCCTTTGCTGTGCATTTTTTCCTCATAGCTTCCAAAAGAGTCAGACTGGGATCTTTAAATAGAATATAATAGTACAAGAAGGCTGTGGGCTACTAAAATGACCTACACAGAGCTAGCGTGCCCAAATCCCAAATCTTCCGTCACGTGTATTACAGCCATATAGCCCATAGGGCAGGCTTTTGCCCTCTCTTGTAGTAGTGAGAAGTGATCATCTCTGAAGAAGTTACTGTATTGCATATGAGTGTTTTATCATTACTGAAGAGTGGTAGGAAAGTTTGGAGAGTAAATATTCACTCCGTCCTGTTTAAAATTCTGCTAAGTGTAGCACACCCCACCTCTGAGACAGGGGGTCTCCATAGCGTGTGGTATGTATTCTTTCTTCATATTTCTTACACAAAAAGCAACATTTGACCCTAAGCTTTGTAACTATGGAAAATTCTAGTCCAAAGCACTCACAAGAAATTCTTCTACCTGCTGCATCCTACTTTTCTTTAACTTCCGCTTTTATGTTTCCCTGCTTTTAATTGCATTGGTCTGTGTTCTGTCCATTCAAGTACTTATATAGGACACACCTATATGATCAGTTTTAGAAGCAATACCTCTGTAAGTTAGCTGTGGCAACTTAAACCATGTTAAAAGTGGAAGCGAATATGGAGCGAAAAGAACTCACTGGCATCCCTATCTGTAGCATCTTTGTCCAAATTACTCAGCTGAAGGATTAGAGAAGAATTAAAAATGGATAATTTAGTTCAGAAAATTGATAAAAAGAATAAATTCAGATATTTTTTCTGTTATCTTTGAAATTAACAACTCATATATTTATTTCAATCTAGGATTGTCCTAATGCAAATTGAAATGTTTTCCTTTCAATTTATTGATCTTATTATCCTTTTATTGTCTCATTTTTTTCTATTATGACAAATTTGCAATTATTAATCCCATAATAAAGTGAAAAATCCCAATAGTTCCTCATCTTCAGAGCATTCTCTCTCATCACTTTTTTCTGTCCAAAATTTTTTCTGATGAAGCACTTTGGCCCCAAAGTGTAGTTTGTAGTGAACTTAGTGTTTAGTGATGAAGCAGAGGAATTGCAAAAGATGTGACAGAAAACATCAAAATACACACAGAAAAAAAGTTGAATAGTCAAATGTGACATCCTCTGGTTCAATAGTTCCCTGTAGAAGAATTAATTAATAACAGGTGTTAAAAGTAATGCCAAGACTGCAAAAGAATTCTGCAGTGACAACCAATACAATCCTTCCCCAGAGCTCCCAATCCACTTTGCTGTTGTTTGCAGTGAGGAAAACAAAAGTCAGCTGGGAATAATCTAAGCAAAACAAGCAATGTGTTAACAGGACCTGTTAATTCCTATCTTAGAAGAAATATTAGAAAGTTAAGTTATTTTAAGCTGGTAGAAAAGAAGGGGAGGGGGGGATGTAATGTGTTGTGCTTCACAGCCCTGGCAGAACAAAATGAATGAAGAAATAATACCTAAATACAAGCCACCAAGTAGTTCAACCTGTGGAAAGCATCAAATGGCCCACGCAAAGCTGCCTTTTTACACTCAGCAATTATTTAGTGGCACAAAGCTGGCAGAAGTGGCTGAACTGCCCTAGGTAAGGGGCAAGGAGAGCACATGACAGGTTGAAGCAGATCTCCTCAACACCTACATTTAACACTTCTTCTGCTTGTTCCAGGCACCTGTGCATCACTGACCTGCAGCCAGACCACAGATCCCAGGCTGCACAGATACTACTCAGTCCCTGCTATTTCCACCAAAGAAAGCAGAAATGGCCAATATAATTGCCCACAATTTCTTTCTTGCTTGTCCAGTGTGGGGTCTGCAAGATTAGAGATGATGCTCTGGTCTACAGCTGCTCCATGGATATCAAACATCACTTTCAAACTCTGTAGAAAACACATTTTCTTCCTCCCTGACTGGACAATGTTTCACTACTGGTACTGTTACTTGAATGAGATATTGATTTCTGCTAAATTGTCACAAAAAGAAATAAAAATCACTATCACTATTGTTATGGGCCGATAAAAAAAATTATCAGCCCATAATATTAGAAAAGCCAGATGCACTGAAATGTCCTACATCACTAAATAGGATCATCTTCCTTCTATACTCACACACTAGAGGAGCTGCCTGGCAGCACCCAACTATCACTTTGGTGTCCTACCTGTGGGAAAGTAACCACTTTCCTGACTGTGCAGTAACCACTGGGAAGACAGAATTGAAGTTTTGACCATGCAACCTTTGACAAACATGATGGGGTTTTTTATTTATATTTGATTTACTACCCTTTTAAATATCTAACTTTTAATTCCTCTGAGGGAATGTACCCACCTCCCTAGATGATAACTAATTTTCATAAGCAGTGCAGTGCAGCACATGGAGAAACAGGCAGTTGTTCAGAGACCACACGATCATACCCTAAATCGACTCACATTTAAAAAATTTTTCAGCTACAGAATGAAAAATTACCTTTATAACAGCAGTTATAAAGTTAGTTTCCCACTGCCATGTCTGGAGCCCTGTGAGTAGATAAAGATGACGGAATATTTTCAACTGGAAAAATTTTTGGCTCCATTCTGATCTCCTGGTTCATTTGGAAAGTTTGGTTAATAGATTGGGATGACGAGGGTGCTAATTTTCAGATAATGATATCTAAATAATTACCTCATGCGACTTAAACATGAGTGTTCCCACTGGCTGTTAGACACAGTGGTTCTTCAGTGTCCATGGCCATGTAGCTTGTGACTCTGTACACACAGCAGAGAATCTGGATAATGTATCCTGTATGTGTTGTCAGTTGTCATTTCCTAGAATATGGCACATTTCTCGGGATATTGTAATATTTTGCTGTATGTAAGTACACTCATAGGTTACCTGTTACTGTATGTGAAAGTATATGTAAATACTGAAAAGATAAAAGAACCTATATAAGTATTTGCAAAGTTTTCTGAAAGTACTTTCAGGAGTAATTAATGTATAATGAATACGACTACGTAACCAAGTTTTACAGGAAGGCAGTAGAGTACCCTGAAAATAGCAGTCTGAATATTGCACCTGCAATGACCATTTTCAAAGGTTTTCTTGAATCAAACAAAGCATAAATTATAGGTCTGCAGGCAGAGCTGAAATAATCCATCCTGAAGGCAGCATTGCACAAGTCCTTAGGTGTTGAGAAGCTGGTAAAAATATCAACTATTGGAGAAAAGCAGTCAAGAACAACAAAACCAACCAAAGAACCAATAACAACAACAAAAAAAGCAAACTAAAATTAAACAAACCAGTTAGTATTTAACACTGAGAAAACCATGCTAAATGCAAACAAGAATAAAATTCATGAGCCATCTAAGAAAATTACTTCTTTCATAGGGATGTAATTTTGGGGATCTAATGCAATTGGTCAAAGATAGTATAATTACAATCAAGAGAGAAAACTCCAACAGGAAGGTGAGGTGCTACACACAACTGCATGACAAGATGTGTAGAGTTTGAAGGAAAGCCCCAAGCTACCAGCATGATTTAATGGAGCTGGCTGTGATGTGGGCCATAGCATAACACTGAGGAAAAGTCAGTTTTGACCACGAAGTAGACCAGAAACTTGGTGAGAGAGCAGGTATCTGGAGATGATGGATGAAACCACTCACAGGCATATTTCCCCTCATTTTGGACAGAACGGTTCTACCCATGCACATATCACAGGGGCAAAGCCCAAGCCTTGCATTTCTAGGCACTGAAATCTTAACAAAGTCAAGCCAATATTACACCAGCTGTGAGCTCCAGAGCTGCATGAAGTCATGATTTGGCAACTTGAGATATTCATGAAAGTATTGCAACACAGTCAGTCCTGGGGAAGAAAATCAGGTAAAACAAAATTACTTAAACATAGAAGAACAAGAACTGTTGGGGAGAGTTTTCTTGGGAAAAGGATGTCTTTAAGTACACAATACTTCCTTTGAGCCAAACCTTGCCTCTTCTGATTTATTTAAAGCATATCTTTATGTCTTCAGAAGTGCTTTTAAACCATCATGATTACAGTGTTACATCAGGTCTAGAGACAAATGTGACAGTCACAAGTGCTGTGAGAGTCACTTCTGTCACTCAATATCTGATCTGAAGGATGAGGGAACAAAATCTGGCTCTTAGCTCTGCTGATGTCAGGTACCTGAAGTGTCAGTGCACTTCAGTCACAGCACAGGCTCTGAAATTAAAGTGTCTGAGGGCAGGATCCCAAGCACAGGGTGGGGGACAATTCTGATGGGGACTGGTGACTGAGGCCAGCAGCCTCCCTCCCAACTGGCATTGTCTGCAACCTGCTGCAGTGACAGCCTCTGTTTGCAAGAAAAGGCTGTGCCAAATCAGAGTGAAAAAAAAAAAATATTTGCCTGTTTTTATATCACTTCTTGCCTCAGAAGGCTCCCTTCCTCCGCCTCTTCATCTTGGTCTAGTCTGCACCCCAAAGCACTACCAGATTGCTTTTTTGTGTATGTGCTTAGGTATCCTTTCTTTATTAAAATCCAAAGCTGCTTTGAGTGGTCTTTTTTCTCCACTCTGCATTTTGGTGGAAATGTGGAATTCAAAATGAAAGTGAAAACATTCCTCCTTTCTTACAAGAAGAACTAGAATGTTCCTGGTTTATATATAGATAAAAAGATTCATGGCTGTCTTTTGAGACACTGCACATCCTTTTCTATGTCAGTGTTCTCTGTAATGCTTCATTGATGCTTGTTGCTGCTGCAGCCATGAAGGTAGACATGCAGCTCATCCAGAGGGAAGATAATTTGATTAATTTAATATGTTACTGTTACTACTGTATATAGCCCTTTGTCAGGAGTTTCTTGTAACAATTACTTTCATTTACTTAATTTTAATTGAAGATGATTAAAATGTTGTCTTTTGTCAAAAAACATTATAATTGTAAAATGTATGCTGGCTATTGAGCATTAATTTGCCTGAACTTGTCTGAGTTCTTTGACATATTTTAATTTTTAATAGAAAAATTCATGCCTTTAAACAAAAAATTTTTAATTTAAATCTTGAAGGACTAGTTTTGGAACTTCATGCTAAATATTTTTAAGTCCTTCACAGTATTAAGGTGTAAAGTAAAAATCAACAGAGAACTTGCAAAATTAAAAAAATCTATTTCTCAAAGTTTTCAGCTGTTGTTTCTGCAACCCAAACTTTTTTTTTTTACTCCTGTCTTAATTTAAGATATTGTTGACTTTTTTGTTAAAGATGCTTTTGCCTGTGGACTCCACAAGAGGGTAGGAAATCCTTTCTCAATGTTTAGGCTGTGACAGAAAAGATTAAAAGAAAAAAATAGTGAGTTTAACTATTCTGACCACAAGCAGGCACTGTAGATATACCGGCAAGTTCCTGAGCTGCAAACCATTTAAGAGTAAAAATATAACACTTTTTAAAATAAAAATCACTGGCTTTGAAGACAGCTCTGAATGTAGGTGTTCAAGGTGCTGCAAGAGAGAGGCTGAGTGTGGATTTCCCAGTTGGAATGCTCTAAAGCATATTTTGCTGTCCTACATGTTCAATCTGGGATGTTTCAGAAAGGAAAAGAGCCATGGAGGTGCTCTCAGACTGAGGGGCTTGCCTGGATGTGGAAGCTTGAGCTCCCTCCTGAAGCCAGAATTGGAAATATATCCTCCGAGAGCAACATTAGCTCTTGCTAGAGTAATTCACAGCAATAGAAGATACAAGAAATCCTAACCCTTCTGGCTGCTTCCCTGAGGAATAAGAACACCATTTGGATTTGACATAGACCAGAATTCCTGTCAAAACATTTCACTGCGTAGGGTGGAAAAATAGATTAATGCATAGGCATGTGTTTCAGAAAAAAAAACCCAACACAAACTTACCTTGATATAAAGGAGAGGAAGAAATTGAGATCTGTAGTACTTGCAACTGAACATAAGTGGTGTACCCCGTTGAACTGAATGTCAGGTACTCCTGACAACAGCACGTGTGGTCCACAAAAGAATTCCCTTTTATTCTGATTCCCTAGGTTTTGTGCCAAGCAGTGGTTTTTTTTTAGCACCAAGTTTAGCACCAGTATCAAGTTTAACAGCAGGTAGAACAGCATGGCATGCCACTAAGTTGCTCAGTAGCCAAATTACACCATCTGACACATCTGCAAGACCCTTTGGCTGGAAGAACTACTGAAGACCTACTAGTAAGTTGCAAATTGGGTAGGAAGACTGACTAGATACTCATTTAACATCCAAGAGCACACACTGAACACACAGAAGGACATGACACACTGAAGCCTCACGGATAGCTCAAAATTGTTCCCTGAAGATGTGCTCTCTGAGAGAAATGTTGTTCTTATAGGAGAATGTAATGTATTGGGTTGACTCTAAATGATTTATGCTGCATGTTAATGAAGTAATTTAATTATTACTTAAAATATCTCCAGTTGCATTGTGTGTCACCAGCTAGACATCTAATACTCAGAAGAGTTTTCAGAAATACCTGAATGTGTATTCAGAGACTCAGACACCTAACATTAACGCAACATGTTCTCGTGTAACTAACAGAAGGCATTTAAACTCTGCAAAATAGTTGAGAACTGTGGCAAATATTGCTGGCAGCAAACTTTGTGAAGACACTTAAAAAGGATCTATAGTTATCTCTAAGATTAGTGCTCTATATAATTTTTTGTGATCCATCATTTGACTCATGGTTTCACTGCTGGAAGGATGTCAGGGACATATATCATTCGTTAGCTTTCAAGAAAAACCCCTCATGGACCAGTTTTAACTAGATCTAGATTAAACTAGATCTAATTCCAATCAAGTTTCTCTGAAGAAGCCGCATTGAGCTTCATGCAGACATGATCTGGCACAGCTGGCAGGGACACCATCTCTGCTGCAGAAATGGGATCATGGAGCTCCCCTCTCCCTGCCTTTGTGGACATACTGCAGGCTCTCTGTACTATCCCCAAACACTGTGTATTTCATATGGCTCCGCTCCAAAAGGAAAATCAAGAATTCCTGGTGACATCCCAGATGGTACCCTGGCCACTAAGTTGTCATGTAAAATGTATGCAAAAAGTTGCTCTTCTGCTTCACCAGTGTCCAGAGAGCTGGTCCTCAGGAAAGCACTGCAGATTAAGTCTAGAAAAACCTGAGGCAACTGTACAGGCTCTAAAAGTCAGGGCTAGGTTGTGTTACAGGTCCAGCTCTCTAGAGCTGAGTCACTGGCTACAAGCAACCTGATGCTCAGTTTTCTTGCTCTCCCTGAGCACTGCTCCTGCTGCCCTCCTGTTTAATCCAGGGGTCTCCCTTGGCATGCATTTAGCGATGGTATGGGACAGTATATTATCCAAATTCTAGGTGCCTAAAGACTTCGTTGCATCCAGCCCTGATCTGTCTGTTCAGCTAATGATACTCGTGCACAGAGAAAGTACTTGTATCAACTTAAAGTCTTTGGGTTTATGTTTCTATTGTGAAAGGTGACAGCCTTATGCAACACCTCAGATAAGTCTGTGACTTTCCAGCTCCTTGCCATCTTAAGTGTTTCAGAGTTGGTGTGCAATTGGAATTCTCCACATCCAAAATAGTATGTGTTACAGATCCACAAAAAAGTTCTCAGCAAAGAAAACAAGCTGCTACCACTGGCATGACATGCTAGTATAGATGTGATAAGTCAAGAAGTGGATAAACATGGATAGCTTTGTGGTAGTCACTGTTTGATAAGGGTAGAGTATACACTGTATGCATAACGCAAAAGGTAAATCAGAGGTACAATTCACAATAAAAAGATTGCAGTGGCTGCATTCAGTAATGACAACTCAGCCAAACTTATTTTAAGCAGGTAACTAATGTGAATGCTAACAATACCTCTTTCTGACTTCAGAGGGAGCTCAGCATGGCAAGGACCTCAATCAGATGTTCCAGTTCAGTGTGACAGTGGGGTTGGATGTCAGCAAGTGTATTTTATAACATCTGGAGCCTGACATCTAAGCAAAGACAGGACAAGAACATACCTGAGTATGAGCCATACTCTTGTTCCTGCGTACTCCTTCCCAAGTATGAAGTGCACAAGAAATAAGGGATGAAAACTTGATTCTATTATTTTCAGGAAAAGGTCAACTTCAAGCCAAAATTACACTCCCATTCTATTTGCTTGGGAATAACAGTAAACTCTATACATCTGTCCCCTTTACAAAGGAGTGACAAAGACCAATATGAGCCTGAATGTATTCAGTTTAGGATTATTAATGGTGAACCCTAAAAAGATTAGCTGCACGCATACAAGATGAAGTGAAATACTGAGTTTATGGGCCACATGTAAATAATTTCTGAAATTAAAAAAACCCAAATCAATGCATTAAGGGTTTCTAGAGAGACTCATACTTCCAAAACACCATCAAGGCATTAAGAGTGAAAACAAGTGATAAATAAATATCATATAAAATTAGTCTGATTTATTAGAGAAAATTCAACAGAAATGATAGGTTAGAGGTAATAAATGATTTATTAGAGAAAATTTTACAGAACTGACTCATAAAATTCATGTTATACATTTCAGGCTTTTACTGAACCATGAATATCCAGTAAGCCACTGTTTCTTCATTTCTAGAGCTACTGTCACTAATAGAATCTGTTACTGTGACTGATCTTCAGATAAAAGTTTTACTGTACGAAAATGCAGGTTAAATATTTTGCCTTTTAAGAAATGTTTTCCGAAACCATGGATAGAAAAATCCATATATTAATGGATTGCAGAAAGAATTTAATTACCCAAGCCAGTTTACAGAATTGAACAGAGATACAGGAACAGAGAAATTAAAAATTGGATCAATTAAGATTACAAAAAAATGAGGAAACCAACATATTAAGAAACCCAGCATAACAATACTCAAGGCCTTAGCAGTTTTCCTGTCTTTATTCTTAGAAAGCTAATGTTTCTTATCAATTTTTAAGTGCCTGTGTGCCTGGCTCAACTCCCATGTGTGCCTTTGGGAGACTGTAAAAATTTTAACATAAATTCCTATCATAATGCAAGCAGGAGCAAAGAAACCAACTGTAAATAGAAAAACCCCCCACAGTTTGTTGAACACAATAGGGCACAAGCATTTAACTAGCTTTTCATAGCCCTCAATTTCAGAAGCATAAACTTCCGAGAAAATCACACCAAAAGCAAAAGCAGCAGGCACTGACCAGCAGACTGCTACAATTTGTTTTATGGTTGCGACAGTCATGGTGCTGGTGTAATGCAGAGGATGGTGGATTGCATAAAACTGATCCATGGCAATGGAACAAAGATGGAAAATGGAAGCTAAACAGAGCATCAAGTCAAAACTGTAATGAACTGTGCAGAATATAATGCCAAAAAAACAGTATTTCTCTATAGACCTCACCATGCTGTAGGGCATAATGGTAAAGCCCAGCAGGAGATCTGTGCCAGACATGGATAAGATGAGGAAACTGGTCGGAGAATGAAGCTGCTTGAAATATGAGATGGAAATTATTATGGTCAAATTCCCCAAGATGGTGAGAATGAAGACTGCAGTTACGAATAGATACAGTGCCTCTCATATTCCTGCTGACCTAAAGCTCTCCGGACAAGATCTGTTTCCAAACTCAGAGCCATCAGTCAAATCCCTCGAGATATTCGGTGAAAGCATAATCAATCCCTTATTAGACTTTTCTTTTAGAGGTGCAGTTCCATCAGCAGATTTAATTCTCATGAGTTTCCAAAAGATTCCAAATCCTAACATGAGAATACGAGATAAAATAAGTCAAGACTATGAACTCAATTACTATGTGAAATGCAGTAATTCGGAGGGGAATTTTCTCTCGCCTTAAATGGGGACTAACTACAACCAATTATTCTTCTGAAATTATTCTACCTGAAATCTAGCAACTGGAAGACATTATAAAATTAATTGCAAGTAATATTTAAAACACAGCAGTTGAAAGTAAACTTAATTACCTCTTAAATCAATAAATTATATGATAATATAAATCTTATTTTGTATCTGGAGTATTTTGTAAAATATTGTTCTTGTATTTTATATAAATCGTAATATTAGTAAATTTAAATTGATCGAAGAAAAACGTGCATGGACAAAGAAACCCCTCAAGTCACTTCAATCTGAAAATATTATGTAACATTTATATGCCTCCCTAATCTTAGAATATTGATATTTTTTCTATAGGAGAAATGCAATGCAAACTGTCATACTTCAGCTTTCTTGAAGATTTCAGTTAATGAGCTACTCACCTAAATGATCCTCTTAAGAGACACAAATCAGTTGCTAAACCCCCACTTTCCAAGTTATTTATGATGATAAACTCACCTGCTGTGCATTATAAAGTACTAACAATGAACACATCTCACGGAGATCAGTTGTAAAACTGGTAGCATAAACAATATTCTTTTCTTTCCCTATATATACACTTGTTTTCTATCATTATAATTCCACCAGCAAAAAGGGTGTGGAGGCAGGCTGAGGCTTGTCTCCTGTACTGCACTGCGGTCCAGGTGCAGTAGTTATAAATGAATACACTAGTGAACAGTTTCAAGGGGCAAAAAATTCTCTTCCTTTATCTGGGAAGAACCAGATCAATTTCTTCCACCTCTTTTCCTGATAATTTGTTTTGGACTAACAGCAAATTTAGAAATAGGAGCAGAAAGAGATACTTTTTCCACAGCAATTTAACCCACTTAAAAGGAATATGAGGAGCAACTAAGTCTACTGATCTTTTTTCCAATAGGCATCACCCAACAATGAGGAAAATACAGAGATTGTGCATCAAAAGATTAAAAACAGATCTTGGCAGTCAGTCTTATAGGCTAATCCTCCCTCCATCTCTTTTAATTGTACCATAAATAAATTCTCTAAGTAGACATTTTTCTGTTCTGTTATTGTCCTGCAAAATTGCAATCTTGGTAACAGGCAGATCCCCTCTGTAACTTAGCTCTGATTCATGAAAGGTGGGAATTTATTTTTCTTTTATGATGTTACATTTAATTCCCAGTAGATTTTGAGCTAAACATATGTATGCAATTTAGGGGTTTACATCAACTGGAAATAAACAAAGCCAAGTGCCTGCATTGACAACACCATTATTTTTATTTGTTCTATTAATTATCTACCCTCACATATAGGGGAGCTCTTTTGGTGACTTAGTCATGTGACAAGTCATGTTGTACCTCATCATTTCCATGATAAGCTTAAATATTAACTGAAGATAACTATTTGGTTACTTATTACTAACTGCTTTTATTACTCTGGGCTTCCTTCGATAAAACAACAATAGACAGCAAAAGACAAACTCAAGCTTTCTCAATGAATTGTGTATCCTGTTGGTAACTGAGAAAGTCCAAAGGGTATAGGATGCTCTCTGTTTTCAGCAATCCCTCTCTAACTGACAGACACCTTTTAGTCAATATGCTATGAGTACTAGGTGTTGGAGGAAAATTACTTTTCCTATACCCCTGGGAAATAAGAAGTCGATACATTTAGGAGTGGGCTGTGGAGTTCTCATTGTCTAAGTTATGCTGTGGATCAGGTCTCTTAAGAAATTAATCTGTTTTACAAACACTGTTGCATAATCAGTTCATAGAAACATTTTCAATTACCCATGCAGCTGGTTGGATTTAAGGTGCATCATGAAGAGGAAGAGAACTTATTAAAAATCCTACAAAGTAGGCAATTTAATGTAGCTGGTTATGCAAGACCATTTAAAATTACACAAGACAGTAAATATTAAAGGAATAAAATATCATAGAATCACAGAATCATGGAATGGTTAAAGTTGAAAAGGTACGTTCTGCCCCATCATCCAGATCATTAATGAAGGTGTTGAAGAGGATTGGACTGAGTATTGACCTTAGGGCACACCACTAGCTGTTGGCCTCCAACTAGACTTTTTGCCAATGATCAGTAGCACCCTAGGGGCCCGGCCAGTTTTCAATCTGCTCCATTCAGCCCGTTTTCAATCTACTTCATAGTCTTCTCATCCAGCCCCATACTTCATTACCTTCCTTGTGAAAATCTTATGAGAGACAGTGTTAAAAGCCCTACTGAAGTCTAGGTAGACAATAACCACTGCTCTCCTCTTGTCTATCAGGCCAGTCATTTCATCATAGAAGTTTATAAACTTTATAATTTGTCTAATGGAAACAGACTAGTCAAAAAGTGCTTACAGGTAGACATAGTCTTTTTCCAAATCAAGTCTTTCAATGCAGTAGCGTGGAAGTAGTAGATAATGAAGATGAGCAGAAAATCTGCAGAAGACTTTTGTAGAACATTGTGTCATGTTTGATTATGTCCAGTATTTTCCCTCTCGTTGAATGGGTATTAATGCATTGTAGAGGTCAGAGAGTGCACAGTGTGCATGACATAGATGAGTTAATGATTTAAAGAAAGCCATACACTTCGCAATATTTATAGATTTTGAGAGCTCATTTTTTCCATTTGAACACTGCACTAATGTATTTTTTTTATCTAGCAGTTTAAAATACTCCCATTTTAGAGTGATGATTTCTCTGTGAGGTTTCTAGAAGGGACTTTCATGGTGTTCCTCCTCTTTCCCTGTCCTCCTGCATCTGGTACCTGAGAGGCTATGAGATTTGGACACAGATGGTACCACCATGCATGATGTAGTCCACCAAGATATGAGCTACAGGGACTAAGGCAGGATACAGGCAGCAGTTCAGGACTCTGAAATTTGCTGTCAGTTTTGTACAAAGCATGAGAGGAAGGTGACATTGCAAATGGTGCTCACTGGTGGCAAAATGAACAGACAGAAGTTTACTGGTGAATCAGAGACTTTCATCATGCTGGAGTAATTGCTTTGTGCAAGTTTTCAGGGAAGTTAAGACATATGAAATCACCCATGGGGGAATAATTTGTTTTGCAAAAAGTAGCCAGCTGGGAATTGTTTAATAAGATCTCTAATTAAAAGTGTTGATAAGGAATTTAACAATATCACTTGCGCATCATTTGCATTATGATACTTTGAAATCCCAGTGCAATGTATTCTGCTTCACCAGACCTAACTCATAATCTGATTGGACAGCAGCAAGAAGCATTTTTCTTGTGCTGTCCTTATTTATCCATGTCTCGTGTCCAAATAGAGTCCCTGTGGCCTCATTAACATATTTCATTTGTCCGTCGCCCTTATAGTGAGAAATAGCTTTGTGCTGTCTGCGATTAGAGCTAATGAGACAAAGTAACCTGGGACTTCATTACAGTCCCTCTGCTAGAGAAGGTTCTCTGTAAATAGAAATCAAGGAGGATCTTTGGGAAAGTGCCACTTTTAGGTAATAGGAAACTAGAGGAAAAAGTTATTTCTGAAACTTTCTGAGCTGGGCTGCGCACAAATATGGCTAATGTTGTAGGTTATTAAGAACAAGGAGTCCTGTCTTCTAGCTATAGATGAAGGTCACCAGCAATCTGTGTGTGGAAACTCCTTCTCAATTCTTCAGAGAATAAATATTGGTTACATCTTGGCTAGACTAGCTTGCCAGAGAGTTATTGATACACTAAAAATTTCTTCTACTATTTCCATTTACACTCAATAGATTGTGGTGATCTTGTGCAGTCACAATGTTTGGATGCCTTCTTTACTGGTTTTGGCTGAGATACGGTTAATTTTATTTATAGTAGTTTGTTTGGTGTTATGTTTGGAATTTATGATGAAAAACAGTGCTGATAAACACACATGCAACTCCCATTTTAGCTAAGACTGAGCACTGTTTACACAGTCCTAAGGTCTTCTCTGCGCGTAGCCTGGGGGTGCACAAGAGGTTGGGACCCCAGCTGACCAAAGAGATACTTCACACCATATGGTGTTATGCTCAGCAATAAAACCTTAGGAGAAGGAGGAACTGGGATGTTGAGAGTTAGAGTGTTTGTCTTCCCAAGTAACCAACCCTGCTTTCCTCAAAATGGCTGAAGATGTGCTTGCAGATAGGAAGTAGTGATGAATTCCTTAATTTGCTTTGCCTATTAAATTATCTTTATCTAACCCACAATTTTTATGCCTTCAGGAGTGTGGTTCTGGTTTCTATGGTTTTCTAATTAGCTTTGCACTAGGGTCTAGGTACAGACTGCAGAGACATGCTCCATTTGAACTACCATCTATCCCACAAGCAAGTTGGGATCACGTTCACTTTCAAACTTCTCCTACAAGCACAAAAAAATGCCAGAGAGATGCCAGAATAAGTGATAGTGTGATCAGTTGTGAACTCTGGTAGAGCTGGAATTCTCTGGAAACACAGTAATGTTTCCAGATTTTCAGGGAGAAAGACAACGGATGAAGGGAAAGAAACGACTTCATTGACTTCCTGAAGGGACTATGTCAATATGTGTAACGGCGGGGTCCTTGTGTAACAAGGAATAAAACTGCTCCTCGTAGGTGGTGTGAACAAAGAGACTCTATTTCAAACTTCGCGCTCCTTTTATCCCTACATACCACGTGACTTTCTTAACCAACCATTTTACTAACGTTGGGGCATGCTCTCTTGGGCTCTCTTATTTCGGCACATCCTTTGTGCCTTTAGACACACCTCCCACAAATATGTGCTGAACTTTTATTTCAGAAGGTAACACTGAGCATGAGAAAATTACTGCATCAGGCCAGACTCACTGGAGATGAATGAAGAAGAGAATTACCCATTATTTATCAGAAAGATAGATTTTTTTTTTTATTTCATCTTACTTTATTTTTGTTCCTTTTTATGTCGTTTTGGAGAGTACAAACTTTACAAGATGGCAATGAAACAGTAAGAGAGACAATCTCAGATCCTGATATTTCACGCTGCAGAAACGTATCATCATTCAACTTTTATGCTTCACAGCATAGAGTGTTTCAGTGCTCTACAAATTACAGAAAATAAAGACAAGATACACATATGATGTGCACTTATACAATGAACATAAACGAAGGGCATACTGCTGAATGTAGTTCTTACTTCAGTACAGTCACCAATTTCTCTCCATGGTTGCTTCTAATCCTTTCCTGTCCATTGCCACTACTGGTCCTTCATAATCCAACTGATTTCAACCACAAGATTTCTTCACAATTCTCTATATGCTTTCCTCAAAAGCTGTCACAGCATTGCCATCAGACAAAATAACAATATCTCCAAGCTAAAAAAAGTTTCCTGACACAAGAATTGGCAAATATTTTACATCTATACGTTCATTAGATAAATATAATTTTCTGGCATTCTCATGTTCAATGCAGCTTTTTTGTAATTGCTTTTCATTTTGTACATCATATTTTTCCTTGTCTTTGATCTCGTTAAACATGCTTTTGATCTCATTAAGCAGCAAAGCCTTTAAGTGACAAACTCATAAGTGACAAGCACTAGTTGAAATGAAAACAGATAGAACAGCACAATTTTTCTCTGTCTCATCTTCCCTCCCTTGAGTGTGCTGGTATGGCTGGTTATTGGTCTGTTTAGAACTCTGCACAAATATTGAAGAGGAGGGAAAAAACTTACCAAGTTTTGGGTGATTGCTCAAAGATGTAAAGAAATTCAAAGGAAAAAGTTTTTCCATTCTTTCTAGAGGACAACTAATAAACACAAATATTGTAATATAAATCACCTTGTTCAAAAAATTAATCTGTTGTACCAGAATAGATTTTAATGATTAAGATCAGGTATGTAAAATGTTGTAAGTTTTTTTAAGCGTAAGTCTTGCTCTTCTGCACATTGAAAATAAATAGATCTAATCAAAACATCACATACAAATCCCAATCTGGAATGAAATAAGATGTAAAGCACAATTGCTTATCTGCTTGAATTGGATTTGGTAAACAGGTAAACAAATAGGTGTTTCCTTCCTTTTCAGATCTTACACCCAGGAATTCAGCCTCCAGGTAAAAGTTCTAAGCCATGAATGCAACCATTTAAAGCATGTTAATCTAAAAACAAATGAGACCTGGAAGAGTCCTGTTGAAAAATTTTTCCAAACAGAATAATTTTTAATGCCCTGCGAAACCACATGTAAAAAAATGCATAAACAATTGGGTTAAATGTAGAATTTAAATAACCAAACCAAACCAGAGCATCGATGAGAATATGAGGTATCACATAATTCATAAATGGATTGGTAGCTGTAAAGAAGAAGAATGGAGTCCAGCAGATGAGAAACACTCCCATTATTATGCCTAATGTCTTAGCAGCTTTCCCTTCTTTGCAGAATGAAATGTGATTCTTCATTTCAAATTGCACCTTTTTTTTGCTAATTGCATCAATGGATCTTGCCTGCTTCTTGGCTACAGAATATATTTTCCTATAGATGTACAGCATAACAAATCCGGGGATGTAAAAAGATACTGCAGAGGCCACAATACCTGAAGTTTCACTAAAAATGAGAAGGCATCCTCCTGCACAATGGATATGATTATAAATCTTTTCTGCCCCTCTCAAGTTCAGGTCTAGAAAGATCATCCCAAAAGCAAAAGCAGCAGGGACTGTCCAACTTATGAACACCATGACCACAATAACAAAAGTATTTATCTTGGATTTGTATCTTAAAGGATCACACACAGCATAGTAACGGTCAATGGATATGAAGGAAAGGTGGAAAATAGAAGCTGTGCTCAGCATAATGTCCATGCTCGTGTGGATCTTGCAGAAGAGCTCCCCAAAATACCAGCAGTTCTCAACGGAGCGGACCATACTGCAAGGCATGATGAAGAATCCCAGCAGGAAGTCTACTGTAGCCATTGAAAGTATCAGGAAATTAGTAGGCGTATGGAGCTGCTTGAAATGTGATATTGAGATGATAACCGTCAAATTTCCAACCACTGTGGCTAGAATAATGCAAACCATGAAGATATACATGGAAACACGGGTACTGTTTGACCAGCTGCTCCTTATGCAAGAGCCATTTACAGATTCACAGCATGGTTGCATCCTTACTGTTGTCTCAAATCCACACAGGTATGCAGAACAAGTACTGTTTTTCCTAATGCTGAGGTAAATTTACAATGGTTTTTTCCTCTTCTATATGTGGGGAGAGCTGCAGGGATAGAAAAGAAATGGCAATTTTAAACACCTTCATTTAGTTGAATGTGTAGGAAATTCACATTTCATTATTTATGAAGGATGAACACTGTGCAGCCTGCTGAGACCAAAAAGTTTCCATGAGCCTTGTTTTTTAGGTAAATGGTACTGACTCACCAGATCAAGTTTTCCTGAAAAATTCTTGCAGACTCTAGCTGTAAATAGAGATGTAAGTAAAAGATCTAAGAGGAGAAAAGAACTTTTCTGCCCTTTTTCTGCCAAAATATAATGGAAGAACCTGACTAATCTGAAGCATTATCTGTTGTATGAGCAAATATCTTTTCTGCTGGGCTGTGTTGTTTTCAGTGCTAGTAGTTTAGCAGTGTTATGAGTATTTATTACATTAATACTGTTTTTAGCCAAAGCACAAACATGGAAAGAAACATTCTGAACACAGGTTTAGTTTGCATCTGAGGACACATATATTACTGTCCTCTTGTGTATGCTGTAGCATGTCCCTTTTGCAGCTCTCTTTATGAAATCTTTTAATGAAAGTACTTAAGCACTTGGCAAGCAATATCCATTGTTGAAGGATCTGGTTTCCTTTTAATTAACAGAAAGATAGTGTTATTGTGAAAAATAAAGATCATTAGCATATGCTACTCAGTAGCACTACATTATAGTATAAAATGATTGTTTAAGTCAGAAAAATACTGACATGGCACTTCAACCAGGACTAATTTAACCCATATGCTTTGGGACTTTGCTACCTCTGGTTATTTTAGATAGAATACAACAAAATACCGTAAAAATTTTCCCGTATTGAAACAAATGTTATCACAAGCACACCATGCCACTGGAAGCTAAGTGAATATAGATGATAAATGGTAGCTTGCAAATCCCTGACAGCTACCCTGTGTTATAGAGAGGGATTTTTCAAGTAGGGCAGGTAGTGACACCTGAGTGCCAGGGACAAGGTGCATCCAAACCTACAGGAAGTGTGAAATCTAAAAATTTTTATTTATTTATTTGGTTAATTGCTTATTTATTTATTTATATTGGGGTGTTTGGCTTCCCCTTTTTTCTGCCTACTAATGTTTAACACAATCTCAGCTCTTTTTCACCTCGCTGTAACTATCACTTCGTATACCTTTTCCATCACTTTTTGTCAGTCTCTTCATGTTTCTTTTCCTACCTGTCATTTCATCATTTACATCAAGGCGAAGAAAACACAACCAGATGGATACTTATTGACACAAATTTTGAATTTTCACAGTAGAAAGAATTAAACACCAGTTTAGCTGTATATACTGGGCATCATTATAAAAGTTTCAAGCCCATTAAGGTTATAAATGTGTTACATAGATTTTGAACTTCATTTGTTCTATATAGTAAATTATTTAAACAAATCTGGTAAAAGAGTCTATGAAGCCAACTAAAAAGAATTAACATGTTATCTCTAGTTTTCTTTAAGATTAAAAATTTTAATAGCTTCCCTGTTGTTTTCTGATAGAAGAACTATTTAGCCTAAAGAAATATGATCTCTCCTGAAAATTGTTTTTCTTTTAAAAAAGTAATATTCTCAGGGAAATTTTTATTTTTTTTTAAACAATAAGACGAAACTCCAACCAAAGGATTGACGAAACTGAGATCAAGTGAGTGGCTTTGCATGAAATGGAAAACTGTGTCAAACTGTTCAAATGAGTTGACCTCTGAAGAAGTTTTCAAAAAGAAAGCAGAATGCTTCCCTTCCATATATAATTACAAAGGTTAAAATTTAATAAGGTGGAATTAAGAAGAAACATACATTTAAAAGCCTGTTCTCCTACCTTTCTCCCTTTGTGCTGGGTAGAATTCTGCTCTTGATGCTCATTTGTTTTCTTCTTGTTGACTGGCATTCCTTCCTTGTAAAGACCATCTCAAAAAGCAGCTGAAAATCTTCACCATCATAACAGTTCTGGGTAACACAAATTTTGAGAGGACAGGCTTTTAATCCACAGCTGGAGCAGCCTCCAGAAACCCCCCCTCATTGCTGGAGGGTGGTGGTGTGATGAATAATATTCTTGTTTGACTCAGGAGCAGCTGTTGATATGAATACTAACTCAAACTGTTTATTTTGTCACCCACTTAGAGAACAAAACCATGGCTGTTACACTCACACTTGTTTAATGGGCCTTATTTATAGGTAAATTGAAATAATTTGAAGTAAGTTTACCTGTTTGATTAAACGTTATGGTCACATTGTGAGCAGCCTAATATTATCTAAGTAAAGAACAAAAGACACCTTCGCTAAGTAATATACATAAGTATAGGTAGGTTACAGCAGTAGGTAAGATTTTCCTGAAAAGGAATATTGTGAACAGAGTGACATGGAGTGTATTTACCAGCCTATTTCTGATTACTGTACAAATAGGCTGAATCTAATAGCCTCATCAATTAACAGCTATTTGCAAGATACAGTTACTGAAAAAGTGTTTTAAGTAAACACCTATTATTGGCTGTACCAGACTCACGGACAAGAAGCATTGATTTTTTGCTCCACAAAGGACCATGCAGCCTTTTAAAACTGCTGAATATCAAAGACTGGTGACCATCAGCTAAAACCCAGTTATGCTGGATGACTCAGGGGCATATGGAATATGGTATCTTAGGATACCACTTCTTACAAACTACTCTGGTGACCTGGATTAACTGTGTTGTGTTATGTGCTCAAAAATCAAAATTAATGCAAGCAAGTCAGTTCTTTTTTTTTTTTTTTGAGCCTGCAGTCATAGACAGACTGGCATATTGCACTGCAAGGTTCTTCTTGCTATGGGAAGAGAGTGTTCCAAAGAAAAAAAGTGCAGAAAAAATGATGGGGCTGAGTGAGAAACCACTTAAGAGAATCAAGAGAGTATGT
This sequence comes from Manacus vitellinus, assembly GCF_001715985.3. Classification (NCBI taxonomy): domain Eukaryota; kingdom Metazoa; phylum Chordata; class Aves; order Passeriformes; family Pipridae; genus Manacus; species Manacus vitellinus. The sequence goes on along the minus strand of NW_021940604.1, from coordinate 11,920,500 downwards.
CGAGGAGAGGAGCCAGGTCCCATTTCTCAGATTTGAGGGAATGTGAAAAAGACATTTTGGGTACCCAAATACTGGACTCTGAAAGAGGCCTTCACCCTTCTGAAATGCACAGCAGTGTGCTTCCTTGCAGCCAGGTACTTCTCTTTGAGGAGTGAAGGTTTAGGGCCTGGTAATTACTGTCTTGACATATACATTTTATAGGAAGGTAAAATTGAGGGGAACAAATCCATGTTGCCTTACTCTGTGCAGAACTCGTCATTATTAAGAAGTCTGGTGGCCAGCTCATTGTGGGAACTTAGTCAAAGGCCATCCATGCATGAACACACTGCTCTCCCTTCATGCCCTCTCCTTTGAGTGATGCAGTGGCCAAAACTCAAGGGGACAATCTGAAAAGCCAGCTCTGTTTCAAGTGATTGTTTCAGAGGCATCTCCCTGACAGCAACCAGCAAAACTCTGGGGGTCCCCCTGCATCGAGGGAGCCTTCTCCTGCCCTGAGCAGGTCTTCCCTGCTGCAGATAGGCAGGCAGCAGCCAGCTATGGAGTGTGGGTTTTGCTCTGCCTCTTCTCAGGGCCAGGCTGGAAGTCTGGTCAAGGAGCGTTTCCCTCCAGTTCCTGGCTTGCAATAAAATTCAATTACAACTTGTCGTTCTTCCTCTTACATGTGACATTTCTCCAGGACACAACCTGCTTCTTTTTAAACCTGCTGAGGACTTTGGAAGTGTTAGGAGTTCTCAGGGAGATGAAATAAAATGAAGAGGAAGAGTCAAAACCTCATGACGCAAAACAACATGTTGCAGGGTTTATCAGACATACTGTCCGTATGACAATTGTATCTTGTCTGCCAGCACTGTGTGCTTGACACTGGAATTTGCTGGTGGCGGTGAAGTTCAAATAAGAAATCTGAGGGCAGCCAGTTTAAGCAAAGGTCCCTTGGACAGGCCATGTTTGCTCTCTTGTTGGCTACCAGCATTGCCTATATACTTTGAAATAACTAAGTGACCTGGTGACATTAAAGGACAATTTTGTCCCTGTTATCAATGTGACTGGGCTCTCATCTTGACTTCACCTCTAAAGAAGAAAAGCCTCATCTGTGGAGCTGGCCAGCCTTCCTGCTCCTACCAAAATCCTCTTGGGGCCAAGGGCTGCAAAACACCTACCATGTACTTTGCAAAACATAGCAGGGGGACTGCTCTGGGGCTGGTTGGTGAGCACGACTTCCCTCAGCAGGGATGGGAGTGGCATGGGGTCCAGCAGGTGCTCCTCCAGGCAGGAAGCTGCCTGCAGTTGGAACTGCTGGAGACCACACCATGAAGTCTCTGTATAGACTGTTTTGGGTAATGCCCTTCACTCTTCTACTGAACACAAACCCGCAGGCATAGTGTTTGATATTCAGTATCTCAGTACCAGCTTGTACTGCAAGACCCACACGCATTGGAAAGGACTGAACCACAGTTCTAAAGGAAGCTGTGAGCATGGGGAGGGTGGTATTTAAGGGTATGTTTGTTGGAATAAAAGTAAAGCAGCAGCTTTTAAGATATCAAGATAATTAAGTAGATAAGCAAACGTCTGCTAATTTAGAGCAAGAAGGAACACTTTAGCGAGAAGCTTTCATGCTGTTTGGGCAGACGCTTCAAACAGGCATTTTCTTGCGCCTTAGTGCTGATGTGGATCATGAAAATATTCACAGAGTTGTTATTTATAATATCAAAGAGAAATATGTCAAGCTCTATTTTCGTGACACCTCAAAGCACTTAAAAATAGTCAGTGTTTAACAGTCTTTTGAATCTATCACATAGTAAAGAAGCATCAAAATTCAAAGTAAAGACTACAAAATTGTTACTGTGGCTTTCTATTCTGAAAAACTTGTATTTCTGCAATAAGTAGTTTTCAGATTTTTGGAAAACCAACGAAAAGAGATGCTGTCATAGTGTCTAGAATACCTTGGGCCTTCTACTCTTCTTATTTGTTTGTTTTTAAAACATAAAATAATTAAAATGAAAAACAGTACAGAAGGGAATGAAAACAGCACTTTTGCCAGACATCAAACGCATTTGAAAAATGTGTTGAAAAATCATTCTATCCTTCTTGCGCAAGACTGTGAAAGAGACAATGGAAATGGCAAGGAACAGAAAAGGGAATGGAAATATGAATGGTTACCATTAAAAAAAAAAAGCAGGACAACATTGATTTCTACTGTAATTATTTTAGCTTGCATTTCTGTGGGTACAGTTTGGTCATTTGGCAGAAAATATAATTTTACACTATCCAATAGGCAGAGGAACATTGCTCATTTCCATATGGTTAATTTTAAAAACTGTTTCTCTTCCTAAGTTTCCATTCATATGTTTGAAATTTAGGAAAAATCACAAATTCCCAATAAACTGTTAGTTCAAAATAATTATTTCATTATATGTGTTAAACAAGAAGATGTGCTGATGACTAATTTGAATGCTATTTCTGTAAACCTCATGCAATTCCACTGAAGCTAGCCTGAAATTAGCCCAGATTTATACCAGAGGAATTTAAAGGAGAATAGATGAGATGATTGACCTCTAGAACTTTTCCCATGGTTTCTATACTTAGTTTTCAGTGGAAACTATCACTTTTCCTTGCCAAATAAAAATAGCTGTTTATACAGAGTGATGTAATGTTTGTGCTCTTTCTCAAAGTGTAATGCTTAGGATGAGGACTATAAATCCAAACCCCAATATAAATACAAATTTCTGAAATGCACAGAGGAAAAGGGATTCCAAGAAAGTAGTGTTTTAACAGCAAAGCAAATACATCCATATGAAGCTGAGAAACTGTCTCTGCACAGGGTGCATATTTGGTAGCCCTGCTAAGTAATGCCGTAATGTAGTTCATTGCCTTCACTTAGTAGCAAAACTGCTCTGCCAGAGAGCAGCACCAGGGCTCCAGAGGGCAGAAGCAGGCCCTTGCTTCTCGCCCTGGCAGGGCAGGCGAATCACCCAGGCTGCTCTGTGTGTCCAGAGCAGAGGCACATGCACAGCAGGGCAGGTCTCTTATGCCTCTCCAGTGTTTCTGTGCATCAAAAATCTAGCATGAATTAATTTAGGACTTTGACTGCTTTGTCTGTATTCGTTGACCTCTGAACACCACCTTCAACAAGAAGGCAAACACAGAGGAGGGAGGAGGTGAGCAGTAAACAGGTATGATTCTATTCTGTCCTCATGGCCCTCGAATAACTTCACAGAAAGTAAAGAGCCTTACTCAGAATTCATAGCTGTGCCTGAAAAGTGTTTTGCCCCCTAGCTATGTTTCTCTTTCATCTATTGGGAATGGCTTTAAAATCATTCTCTCAGCTATCACCAAAATCTCATTGCTGCTGGTGCTATTGCTGTTCATTACAGAAAGAACTCACTCTTGAAGAAAAAAGGCAACACAGAAAGAGCCGTGTATTGCAGAATATACCATCTAAGGAGTCTTTCTGCTGTGCCTTTTGCAATCGGATGTGTCTGTCACATATTGGCCTCATAAGCCACCAGCGTGCCTGTATCGAATGTGGATAGAGCCTTCCCAAATCTTCGTTCGCGAAGCCTAGTCAGGATGATGACAGAAAGAACACAGTGATTTGTGCAGAGTAACAATCTTACCTTCAGTGCTAACTATAGTAGATTCATCTATGAAACAAAGTAATATCCTAGACTAGTATATTAGCAGTTGATCCTATTTCAGACTGCATGACACGGAGGCGGTACCTTCTCAGGAGTTATTTCCTCCTCACAACCCGGCAGAGCCTGTGGACAACAGTGCAATAGTGACTCATCCCACGTGAAACTCCCAGCTGAGTGGCTGCATGCTTGGTCTGACTGGTTTACAGCCTGATGGAAAAATCTCATCAACAGGATGACGTAAATCTAAAATATTCAGAAAAGATAAGCCTGTAATAAATCTATTCTGACACAAGCCACTAGCATATGCGAAGATTAATCCATTTGAAGTAAGTTAAAGCCAGGCTCAGGGAAAGAAGCATGCAAAATAAAGAGAAATGTTCATTGTGGTCAAGGTATAGATGGACTTAGAACCGAACTATTTTAAGATTGTCCAATGTTTCACTCCCTCCTTTCAAATTTCTGTAATGTTAACAAACTTTAACAATTTCATTTATCTTTGAAAATCTGATTTGTCTATTCCAGACTGGACATTTTCAAAAAACTCTAAGCATAATACTTTGACCATATTTGAGAACAAGACTGATTAAAAAGATATTGTTTCCTTCAAATGAAAAATTCTGCAAGTCAGTTATTTGTGATGCTCTGATGCTTATATGCGTTGTAGTGGGGATTTAAGAGGTGTTGCTTTCCTATTTGTATACCTTTTACCATACCAGAGAACTATACCTGCAGCTCATTGACGGCATCCATCATCTTCAAACAACAAGAGGTTTAGTTTTGCTCTGGAACCCAAGAAGGAGTATTCTTCTTTCAAAAAAGTTATCCCAGAGAGGAGGATTGACCCACTTCAGGTCACTTTGTGTGCATCAATTGGTGGGCTGTACTGGTAGAAAGCCAGGCCTTTCAGCTTCTGCTCCCCTGAGGTTTCTCTGAGCCCTTAGTGGGACTTGTGGGGCTCAGTTTGTAACTTCTCCCTGGGGGTTTGGGGTGGGCTTGGGAGTTAGTAAAGTATGGCACTAGCAAGGTGGCATAAGAGAACATCAGGCTGAAAAAGAAGGACAACTCTTGGTGAAATCAAAGTCTTGAAATGGCACATTCTGGTCAGGAAGTGTGACTACTCCATTGGAAGCCACTGAAACCTTAAGTTGCTAAGAAAGGTTTATATGTCAGTAAGCAACCTCCTGTAGCCTCCATTCTCATGGACTGTTCTCCTTCTGATGCTGAATTTGACTACAACAGACACATGCTGTTTTCCCAGAAATATTGAACAAATTTGACTGCTTCTAATAGTCCATTTGCAAGCCCAATAGGCTGCAGATTCCAGTGCTACTGTACTGTGGGCCATTTTTAAGGGGGCAACCTGGCAGTGCCATCTTTTGCTTCCACAGTTGTTTCCTGCAGCAGGAAGCAGCAATGCTGTGCATGAACATCACTGGTATCATGTCACTGCAGAAACAGCAACTCAACTAGTGCAGAAATTCCCAGTGTCAGAGTCCCAGTGTACCTTTTCATGCCTACCCTCTGCCACCCAGTCTCACAGAGACATGCCTGGGCAGCCTATTTTTTTCACCAGAAAAATTTAATTTATCTTCTCAGTAGGTGCTATATATCAATTAAATATCAGGTCACCAAAGAAGAGGTAAATCAATTTGAATTTGATTTATTACTTTTTATCAAGTTCTTGCTTGCTAGCTATCGCCTGTTCAATACCCATGACACTGAGAAGGAAGAGATGGCAGTAACAGGACTTTTAGCTGTTTAAATGTGCCTCTACCAGCTTGCATAACTTTTTGTTCATGCAGGTGAGGACTGGTGAAGAGAAAGTATCTCTCCTCCTCTCCCACCTCCTTTTTTCATCCTCTATAGTCCATTTTGTTCTTATCTGCAATTGCTACTGCTTCTCCCTTCCACGTTGCAAGTGTTTGTAAGAAATCTAGATTTTAGCTAATGATGAGCCTTAGAAAGCCAAGGAGGAATACAGGTCACATCCTTGGTGACAGAAGGGACAATGATCTGTAAGAATAGACTCAGTAGAAAACAAGAAGCATTGTAAGACTCCCTTGGCAAAACGCAAGAGTCATTACACTAAGTGTTGCACAACCCTTCTGTTTTTTGTTTAGTCTAATACTGAATTTGGAAGAGTTCCTGCAAACAGAGGTTAATGTTACCATGAATAAACAATCTAAAAGGCTTAGTGTAACATTAAAAATTGACTCAGAAACTCCTCAACAAAAAAAAATGTTTAAGCCTGTTGTTAGATAATGATGACTGATCAAACTTAAGCTTTTATTCAGTGCTTATACATACAGACATCGGATATTCTTGAGGTACAGCTAACTGACACCAGTTATGAAAGGTACCACACATATTTTTTTACTTACACCTGCCAAAGGCTTTCTGCCATTCAGCTTAGCTACCAGGAAGTACATCATTATGTATTAATGGCCTGCTTTCCACAGTTTGCTCTTCCTTTTCATATCTCAGTGTCAGATATATTCGATTTCTTCTTAGGTGAGAATAATTTTTCTTTTTAAAAGTAAGTTCCCAATGAACTACAGTGTATTTTCACTATTTGTGTATTTTAGCTATTGCAGCCAACTCAGCTTAAAAACATGTCTGAGAAAATTGGAGAAGACAACTACTAATGAAGTAGTGGAGTTTGTATATTTTTGATCAATTTTTCTACAGTTTGTCAGCTGGATGACAAACTAAGATACTGGGAATTTTACAGGGTCAGTGCACTCAACTTTTGCAAAGGTGGGAGCTGTACTAGTCACCATCTCTGGACTCTCCTGGTCAGAATTGATGACTTCCATCTACAACCAAACCCACTCAAGTGGTGTGAGAACCTCCATGAGGGACATGGCTGATTGAATTCACAGATTATGGTTGTTTGAATTCACAGTTAAATGCAGAACATCTCTGTGTCTGTAGATGCACAATCAGTAGAAGCAAACTGACATACCACCATTGATTAGACTGGTACTGTAGCAAACTCACTGCTCTGATTTGACTTTATTGGACCTCAATTGGACCCATTAGGTCAAGATTTCTGGCTCTTAGTGGAGACAAAATGAATGAAAGGGAGAGCTTTAGGTATTATTTAGCAGCACTTAATCAGCACAGGAATAAATGCTGTATGGAAAACTTGGAAAGGTCTCTAAAAGTATGGGAGAGTGAATCCTAAAGAGTCTGTAATGTAGCAATGGCATGGGCCTAGAGTTCAATGTATTTTCTTTGCTCAATTTAATGGAAACTGCTTGTCATTATTATATTTTCTCTAAGATTTTCATAAATTTTACAGAATAAAATTTAGATTTTTCCAAAATCATCCATAAATTCGACAAGAAAGTTTTATCTGCAACAAACCCCAACGCATCTTCCTTAGAGAATCCAAAACCTATAACTACATAGTCCTTTTTCAGTGTACAAAACGCAGTCTCATATGGCTAGAAAACACAGTAAGGTGAATTAAGAGTATAAAAATAATCATCCTATAAGCACAGACCTTAACATTTTCATTTGACAAATTCAAGTATGTCTCACGTTCCTAACACTCATTTAGAAGTAAATGTTCAAAAATTGCTGTTACAAAAATCATCATTTGCTCCTGAGAACTATCTCTAAGGTGGTTAAATTACTTTATTTATTTTAGTTTTATGTTATTACATTTTGCAGTACATAAACTGGACAACCAACTGTATGCAAATATTATTCTCCCTTTTTTTTTTCTGAAAAGGTGTTTCCTAAAGATTTGCTATATTTGTGACATTAAAATATATCTCTGCTTTATACACTCCTTGCTGCTCTTATATGGTGACACTGTCACAGCTATCAAACTATGAGTTCATAAAAATTAACTCTAACATCAGAAGTAGCAAAAGATGATAGATAGACAAAGTTAAAATCATGTAGTTACAATGCATTTCTTATATTGTACATATTTTTAGTAGAAATTCCCTTCTGTCATGAGAATATCTGAACAGACAATGGAGTATTTCACTTGCAACTTTATGGTAATGAGTGGCTACAAGAAACATTTTGATACTTTCACAAGTGGTGGCTACAAGTGCTTCTGCTAATTCTTACTTTTTTTTTCCAGACTGAAAGAGAAAATAACATAGTGTTGTCAGTATGCAAAGTTTCTGTTTCACCAGGACTGATCCTTTTTGTCTGTGCCTAATTCACAGATAGACAACACTTGGTAATGCTGTCATGCTCATCTGTGGCTTCAGTAGGAGGTGTTGTTTGTCTACAGTGTCAAGAGGTTCATTTTTAGAAGGCATACTGGAATTACTTCTCTGTTGGGGTCCATGACGTCTCATAGTCCTTCACAAGCCACTGAGAAGCATTTCTGTATTAGCTACAGTAAGCCTTGTGATAATTGCTGCTGTCTTTATTGGCCTATTCAAGTTATTTCTCTTTTTCAGCTTTCCTATCCTGATGGTGGACAGTGACATTGTAAATACATCTGTCTGGATGAAGTGGGCTTATAATTTGATTGTTGGTTAATTAGAAATTCTGCAACTCAAATTCAGGTCATTGCCATTCTATTTGTCACTCTATACCTGCACTAATTCAGTGTACCTGGGAACAGTGTCCCACTCTGCCAGTAATTCACCTATGATAACATGAGTTGTTCATTAACACCTAGTTTTGAATTACTGGGTATAGATGTTTTGAATTACTGGGTATAATATTTGCACAATCTCTGATTGTACCTCACTGTCCCACATTACTTAATGGATAGCTTGAGGTCATGATGATTTAAATATATGTACAAAGACATGGCTAAAGAGTCCTGCTCTCTTAAAAACACCCAGATTGTTCTTTCCTCAAGGCCTGCTTACTTTAATTCAATATGTACAGTAAAGCACATTAGATTTTAGTCAAAATTTCTCTAAAATTGTTACCAGTTTTACTTAAGTCAGATGCAAGGTTTGGATCATATTTGGTTTAATGGAGTATTTTTCTACCTTCATCTGAAATCTTGCATCAATAAAATCTATTACGGATTTGTTTTTCTTTCTGTGGGATCAGAAACACTGTGGACCGGTGGGTCTTGTTTGCTTTGGCCAGCATCAAGGTAGAAGGAAGAAATATTGACGTGTGAAGAGCAGGCTTTTCCAGCTCAGAAAAGGATGGGGTTCATTAAGATACCATCTGTAGTAGCTTTTGAGGTGGGGTTATTTACCTGAATTACTTATAAATTAATTTGATTTTCCTCCTCTGGCACATCTGTCCCAGAGTCAGTAAATATTCCAGTTCTTTCAGAAACTCAAATTCTGTCTCATAAGGAAAGCATAGGACAGGATTTTTTTTTTTTTTTTAACTAAAGACGAGCTAACATTCTCTGTTTTCTAACTCCCACCTAGCAGGTAGGAAAGTAACTACATAGCTGGTTAACCTTCTGTGAATTTAACAGAAACTGTTCCAGATAAATGTGATTTGTTGCATGTGTCATTTATTACCTCTCTGCTTCTGTATCCTGAATGTTTCTGTAGTTTGTTTCTGTAGTCACTGAGGTGAAGGTCTGGTTGGTTTTTGCAATCCCTCCAGGGAATCCTTACCCAAAAACAGGGGTTGTGGTTCTTGTGTATTAAAATGATGGAGCTATTCTGAGGCTGCTGCAACAGTCCATGCAACTTAAATCTCTGCTCATCTAAATTCTTGCTTTGTTATCAGAAATGGGAAAGGGATTAATAAATTCCTCAGAGGTCCATTGTATGTCACTTTTGGAACCCTCTCAGGGAGAGGAAAGCTGTGCAGCACATTGAACTGCAGGTCTGCCATTCTTCACAGTTTTAGTGTAATTTTCAAAGAATCCTGGACTTCTGCACCCTCAACGGATGAAATCCAAGAGCCCTTTTCTGATATCCTATAAGCTATTTAACTAGCAATATTAATTGTATCCTAGTTGTGTCCAGCTCTGACAATGTAAACAGTCAGTAGGTACCTGGGAAGTACTCAAAATTTCAGAAATGCCAGCAAGTAATATGTGAGAGATTTTTATGTTCAATTATCACAGTCTAGATAGGGATAAGGGAGCAGAACATGGCATAAAATTTGCCATTAAATTAAAAAAAGAAATTTCTTTAAAAATTTAGTTATCTTCCCAGGGGGCCAGTTTCATTAACACTAATGAACTCTCACTGATTCCACTGCTACAGATACTTTCAGAAGTTCGCATATGATAGAAGAAAGATAAAACTAGTAATAATAAACTTAATGTCTAGAGTTCCTGAAATACTTAGTATTTAGAGTACTACCAACCTGCAAAGTATTTCACAGAATCACAGAATATTCTGAGTTAGAAGGGACCCACAAGGATCATCAAGTCCAACTCTTGAGTGAATGGCCCATACAGGGATAGAACCCATAACCTTGGTGTTTTTAACACCATGCTGTAACCAGTTGAGCTGGTAAATCTGCTTTTTCCTACTGTTGACTTTAGTTTATTTGTTCCAAAAGTGTCACTGATGATTCCATGAGGCATTTATTTCTAAAATGGTTTCAGATTCTTCTTTTTTTTTGTTGATTGCCAAACAGTGAAAAAAGATTTTAATAAACTGCTTTGACTGTGGAAAAAAAAAAAAGACAAATTGCTTTCATGTGCTATTCCAGTAGCAGTTCCCCTTTGTCAGTTTTGGTTTTTGTTTTCTTTTCCACTCGAACAATTCTAGGCCAGGTAATAACAGCGTATTTCGCCAGAAGTGCAGCCTCAGGGGAGATGGAGGTGAGCAGCAGGGGCATGAGTAGGAGGAGCTGTGGCTCCACCTCCATGACTGAGTGGGCAGGTCTGGCAGTGCCTGTGAGGTGAGAGGGCTGTGGGATGCAGCAGATCCCCCCAGATGGACTCCTTCTTTCTTTCAGACCTACCTGCTGGAGACAAGGCCTGAGCTGTCTCAAGGAATCACCAAGCCTAGAACAGAAAGGTACCAGAGGCAGAGAGCAAAAAAGCAGGGTGCAGGGGTAGCTGACAGAGTTACGTTTTTGCATCAAAAACTGGTTTAGGATGCATTTCAGTACCAGAGCTTACAAGTCAGGATAACTCTTGCCTTTCTCAGGGAGGTTCCTTGAGCTTTTCAAGCACAGAGGCCTGAGCGAGCAGCACTGAAGACAGGCAGGGAAGCATGACCAAGGGGAGCACCCCCAGGGAGAAGCTCCCAGCTGCTCTGCTGTGGAGATGCTGTACGTGGTGTGTGCCTGACTGTGCTGACCCCAGCGCAAACCTGTAGACAGGATGACACTGCAGACCTTCACAAGCAGCCTGGTCAATCTTGTTTGCCCTTCTCAAACTGTTGTCCATTATGGACAACACAAGAGGCTCCTGGAGTGTACCAGACTGGCTTGGGAGCAGGGTCAATTCTCACTCTTAGCATGGCCATCTGTGTCTTGAAATTCTGGACCCCATATGCACTACACACGGAACAGTCATGTGGGATTAGGTTTGCCACGGGTCAGTCATAACCATACTTGACCAAAATCTCTTCTGTTTGATGGAAGACTAGTCTGTGCTACCCCACAACTCAGGCACCAGCAAGCAACACTTTGAATCCCTGCCTGTTTTGACTGACCGCTCCCAAGAGGTAGAGTCCCTCCCCTAAGTACAAGCTCAGCTGTTTTATTTCCAGGATGAAATAATTCCTGGAAAGAGCCTCCAAAATTGCATGCTAAGAAGCCACAGAACACGGAGTAACAGAAATCATGAGCTTCTTTGGAGAAAATTTGTTCTGCAGTAAAATGACAAACCACATTTCATATGTTTTGGTAACAGTCTTCTTTTTACTCTTGTCCTAGCAATCTACATGATACCTTGGAGGAAATGAAATTTCTACTTAAAAGTTTCATGTGACAGAGCACTTATACTAAAAAATAATTGCTCTGGCTCAAGCACTGTTAAAAAGTTACACACAATGGAGTGATCACTTCCCTTTCTCCTAAATAAACCAAACTGCCACAGCCGCTGAGCAGAAGTGCAAGATTGCAGAACAGGAATCATACAGGATAGCTGCTATGTGTCATGAGGAAATTCCCCTCCTGTCTTTGTGATTGTGTAAGGAGTCATGTTATTGGGAGGTTCGCAGAGGATGTGGCAGGTCCTTCTCATAAAGCCTTCCAAAAAGTGTCGCTGTTATGAGCGGTTTCGATGTGCCATGTTTACTTTTCAAACGTCCGTCACGTAGAACCTAATCAAAAAGAGAAAGAATGACACTAACAGTCCATTAACAGAGTAGCAATATTGCATAGTACAGAAAGAATAGAACTTAGATGTTGAATATTTTGATGCAACACTTTTAAACAATCATGAGAATGAAAGAAACCAGAATTACATCTGGCTCTGCCATAGCCTTCCCACTATAGCCTTCCCACATTTCCTTGGACCAGGAGGTCTTTAAACATTTCTCTATCTTTGGAAAAAAAAGATCATTTTCTCCACCTCAAGAGAAGGTGAGAGTGAGAATAACTGATTTGTTAGGTTCTCATTATACTCATAGAAGGCAATGAAAGCTATATACATATCTAGGACAGATTTGAAATATTTTTTTATTTGTAGACCCCTAAACAATTTTCAGATGGAAGTAGAAAATTTCAAGCTACTGGTCATATGTAGCTTTTCTTAGTTACTTTTTACATATCAATTGGAAATCACTGTTGTTCAGAGACTATGAACACCGGCAACTTTTTAAGAGCCTCTGTGACAAAAAATAAGCACGTATTTGTTAAAAAAATACAACATATAATTTTTATGTTAGACTATGATCATAGCATGCCAATAAATTCTTTGATGTGTATATTTTTACAGAAGTCCCATTCAAAAAAAGTATGCAAGGTGAACAATGCTTTTCAATTCCCTACCTTGTAAAAAAGTCACCCTTGTTTCCCCTAAAACTTTTCAGATCTTTTCCACTGTCTTCATTGCCTCTTCTAAGTTTCAAATAAAAAAATAAACACTACAAAGCCCTAAAAAATTGTTTTTAACATTTTTAACTGAGTAGGATCTCTGCTCTTACACATGATACTCCTAAGCAATTTTTCTCATTTGGACAACTTCTCAAGAGTATTTGATTTCTTTTTCTCCTAAAATCCCCATCAGCAGAAACCTGTAGAAAATAGCTCCTTGAAAGCTGTTGTTTACAGATTTGGGACCTGAAGTGGGAAGGTGTATTTGCTACAGAAAACACTAAAGAGATTCTCAGCCTCAGCATTGAAGTTGATATGATGGATAGAATTCAATCCACCTGTTTTAATGTGTCCTTTTGAGTTACAGTTTGCAAAACCAACGAAAGTGGTTCTTGAGTGGGACTTTGCTGACATGCCAGTTTTCAGCACCACAGCCTGGAAAACTTTGCATCAAACAGCTCCAGGGTGCCTCCTTACCTCAAACTCCCCAGGGGCCAGCTGCACCCCACTGTACAACACTTCTGGAAAGACATAGTTGGTGCCAAATGTGCCGCTGAGGGAGAACATCTCAAACTTGGTCTGAGCCGTCTCCACTGGCTGCCCACATGTGTCCAGGTTTGTGCTCTTGCACTTGAGCAGTGTGCATATCTGCAGGGAGGAGGATAAAGAAAGGTAAAACACCACCAAACTTTCAAAATCAAGAGCTGGATGTGATATCAAGAAAAGTTCTCAGTATGCAGTAGCGGACAAGTGGTTTGGGGTGGTTGGGGTAGCCACATTCACCCCTAAAAAAACAATTACCTGCCAATGGTATTTTATAAGAGAACCGTGAAGCCCATCAAATGCACCCAGGACATAAACTTCGTTTTTCCTCTTGTTTGACATCTGATAGACCAGATGACAGCAGAGGTCTCCTTGGCAAACGGTGTAATTTCCAGTTTTGCGCCTGAGTTCACTGAAAGTGAATATATCCCGCCGGACAGATCCCGAAAAAGTGTCATTTTCTCCTGGAAATTTCTTGATACTTGTGGCATACAAACTCCAGTTGATGGCAGGAGGGTAAGTGGGGGAAAGACAGGGGTATGCGCTCAACTCTGCTAGCAGGAGACATCCCTCCTCAGTTCCAGTGTCATAATGGTAGGCGGCAGGTCCTTCTGGAGTGAACAGCCCACTACCTGTCAAGGACAAGCAGCAGTCCTCTGTTAGCCAGCACCCCAGAGCATGGCTTGGCAGGGGGACCAGTCGCCCCCCATGCCACACTGGTACTGTTTGTCAGTTACAGTATTTTCTGTTAATACCTTATGGAGAGTTTTGGAAGAATTTTAAAACACAGAACTGCTAAAATATCCATCATAGTGTTAAAACTTAGGTTCATGTTAATATAGATCAGGGCTCTAAGAGGGGCATATTTGACAAATAAGGAAACCATGGGGGTAGTTATTTTTAACTGGATGAAACACAGGGTTGTGGCTTAAACTCAATTCAGTTTATTTAGGGCAGGCAAAAATGTTCCTTTGTGGTTTTCACTCAGGCTTCAGAGAAGAGTTACAGATGCAGCTACAACATTTTCTCAGTTTACAGGAAAAAAAAGGCAGAAAATATCTATTCAGAGCAAAACAAAACATATATATCTCTAATTCCTTAGCAGCCCCAAAATCTGAAAATATTTTATTCAATATACAATAGGAATCCTCCTTTTGGTTTTACATTATTAAGTTTCAATTGAAACATTTTTTCTCTACTTAACTGTTGATTGAATTTTTTTAAAAAAATGCTGCTTCTAAACAAAAGAATGAAAATTTAAGTGAAACTTTGTGCTGTTTTTGAAATAAAATTCCACTTTCAACTTACCAAAATTTAATGTCATGGGCTTTCTAATTTTACCTTTTCCAGTACATTCAACATTTTAATGCCTGAAGGTGTTTATTACATTTAGGATGGTACCACAAAGATCTTTAGTCTGATTAAAACACTATTTTCCTGAGACTTCACTATGTCTAAAACATTTCTGCCTGCTTCTGAATCTGAGGACAATTCCTGAATGTAACTCACCTGTCATTGCAAAGCTGATGTTGTGAGTATTTGCTGAAAGTAAATTGACACCCATGCCCATAGCCCAGGCAGAATGAAACTCAACTGCAGTCAGAAATGGCAGGACATTCATCCAAGCCGTTGGGAAGAGCACAGTGTCCACCTGCATCTTGCTCACCAGGACCACTGCAGGCTCATGGAAAAGGATGTCAAAGCAAGTGAAAATGCCGAACTTCCCAAAGGGAGTCTCAAAGGTGACAACTTCTGGTTCTTTTGGGTAATTAAACTGAGTTTCACCTCTAAACAGGTTGTACTGCAGGTGAAAAAAATGGCATATTAGAAACTTAAAAAAAAATGCCTCAAGATTATGAACACCTATTTTGCATCTGAGATAGGCTTTAAAGCAAAGCTGGGAGTTGAGGTACCTGAGCCGGCCTGCACAGCTGGTTTAAAACCATCCAGCTGACCCTATCCACCTACAAAATGGGGTAGCTGTACCCCATCTACCTCCTGGAAGCAAAGCCCAGCCAATATTAGATGCTAAATTCTGCCAAGACTTGGCAGACTAACTTGGCTAAGAATGTATCAAGGATGAGCTAACGTTTATGGAGTATGGAAAACTCTGTCACTGTTTCTTTACCATTTACTATCATAAATGTAGCCTTTATGTATTTGGCAGCTGGTAAGCTCTCTGCATCTGTGATGTGCCTGGGAATAATGTCTGATTGGTCAAGCACTTGCTTATTTTTCCTTCTGGCCACAAGATCCTTGCATCAAATCATCCTGAGTTGGTTGACAATTTATAATAATGTTAAATTATTGTAAAAACAAGCTGAAATTGGTGATAGAGAGATGAAAAATATATTGATAATAAATTACAGGATGATGCTGAAGCACCTCCTTACCTTGTGATAACGAGCCACCAGTTTCCCCTCTGGATCAAAGACGACATCCGTATTGTACTGGTAGCGACCGTCACTGGGGCAGCCGGGATCACTGGAGTTACATGGTTTCTTGTCCCCAATGTTTGCAACCACATAGATGGAGTTATTCCTGGCCATGCAGCTGAGTCGTTCCTGCACTGGTGCTGGACCAAATCTAATGTATTTTCAGTGAAAGAAGAAAAAACTTCTAGAAGTTTAAGTGCATCTGTAGAAGAAATGCATTCAAAATACTTTTATTGTCTGCACATCCCCATATGCAAAAGAAATTGATCAAATCATAGTTTCTGTTCATCTTCTTCTCTGTTCATAGCATCATTTTACATTGACAGTGTCTTTTATCTTTAAAAAAAATGGTGTCCCTGTGTTCTTCTTTCCTGTACCCTTAACAATGTTATTTTCTGTGTGTAGAGAATTCCCAGTTAACATGCACAAGATATGAAGAGCTTCAAAAAACAAAGGGGAGAATAAATCATATACAGACATAAATTTAAAATAACTCCTGAAATCTAGCTTTGCAAAGCCTCAGAAAAGAATATAAAAGCTTACCTTAGACACGAACTCGGTCCTCTTGGTGTCCCCTGCTGACACAGATTCAGAGGAGCTCTGTGTAACACAGCAAATTGTGGAAGTGGCTGGATTTCCAGAAGACACTTCTTTCAGATCTAGATAAATATCTTGTGCAATTTGCTTTATAAATAACTCAGCCACATGAGCTGAGGACTCTATCACTTAGTCTGATCTATGCATCTGATATGATAATAAACTAGCTTATACTTACAGGATTTTCACAAGTGATCTGAATTGATAAAATTTTACATGTTTTTAGAATAATTATTTTGCCTAAAATTTCCTCATTTTCATCCTTTTGTAAGTTTTAAAGTAAAACTGTCTCAATGCTTTTTACTTGGCATATTCCCATTACCATTTAATTAAGACTTCTTTTTGGTTTATCTCACGTCTACAGTACTTGTGATTTTTAACAGATTAAAAAATTAGCAGTTCCTATGCATTTAGTGGGAGCTGCTCATGACTCCATGAGATACTAGTTTGAAACCACATAAATCACTGTAGAAGGAATCACCTTGAGGGGTCAGTGCAGGGAATCCAGTTCACCACTGGAGCAGGGATATCCTCCAGGTACGGGTAGATGGATTCTCTTGTGAATTGCCAGCCATAGATGCCATCTTCAGGAGTCACAATGATGTGGGCACCCTGTCACAACAAGCTCTGTTAGAAGCTCACCCATCAACATATAACCAGGGGGGTCAGACAGAGCAGAAAACACTAATTAACAACCCTCATGATACATCTGGTACCTGCTGGGCAGCTTCCTTTATGGCCCCTTCCAAGACATCCATGTTTTTGTTCATCAGGGCCAAAGCAGCATCGGGAGAAACAGGCTTGTCGGTGGGATCTGGCAGGATGACTGCGTGCTCATAGACGGCTGCAATGAAGGTGTCGGAGGCAAGGGCCTGAAGGACTGCGAGTGCGAATACCCCAGCATGCAGGAGAGGCTGGGAAGGGAGCATGGCTGGTGCCTCACAGCTCCTGGATCAGGCATGGGGAATATAAAGCAGATAGAAAGAGGAGGAGTAAAGACTAATAAATTTGCTTTGGAAATAATCTCCTGTTGAGTAATCTGAGAATATTTCTGCCAACAATCAGGACATTTATTTACAATAAAAAGTCAAAGGAACATTTCTAGGAATGGGATCTTGTTTCCAATAAGAAATGTTTAAAATAAAAGAACAAAAGGCTAACAGAGCTTGCCAGAAGCAATGCTAATCTACAAGGGGCTCCATTAGAAGGAGCACTTGAACACTCCATTTGCACATCCCTATCCAGGCTTTTAAACCCATCTTGGTGCGAGCCCAGACTCCCTTGGTTTGGGCACACTACTACATATAACCTTACTGCACATGGTGCCATCAGTTAAAGCTTCAGCCAGTGCTGAAGGCAGATCACCTGCATGAAGTACAGCTGTCATGTTTCAGAGTGCAGATGATTTATTGGCCCTTATGAGACACGTAGTCCTGCCATACTTCTTGCTTTTGGCCAGTGGCTTACTATAGTTGTAGTTCGTGCCTTGAGAATGTCCTCCTTGCTGGGCTCACACTGCAAACTATCCCTTGAACTATGCTGACCTCTCTGCCTAGAGCTAACATACTTGCTTGTTTTGTGAGAAAGAATTAAACAACACAGATTTTTTTCTTATTATTGTCCTTTCAAAAAGAAGTTTTTGCACCAATAGCAATTTGAAATTACCCTTAGAAAGCAGGTTTGTTTGGTTTTTTTTTTTCTCATGGAAGGTAATTTTTAGCACAGTATTTCGTAAATAGAATATTACTACTATAGTTTCAGGTGAGGCCTAGAAAAACCTTAGTTAGAACTCCTGGTATATCTGTGAGGATGAAAGAACATAACCTGGTTCATAATTTACCACTTAGCAGGAAGCCAAAGAAAATATTCTTCTTCCTGAAAAAACCTTCCTCTTCTCTATGTTGTGTCACCCAAAAGACTGATTTTTCCTCCATCAGCACCAAAGCTTCCTCAGGAGAAACCAACACTTCAGTAATTCTGTGATTCTAAGACTATGTTGTGCTCATAGACAGCTTTGACATAGGTTTGCAGGTGACAGGCTTCCAGAGCAGACAGCATCAAAAACATAGTAGAGGCACAAGCTTTAGGAAGCCCCATGTCTGGAGCCTGGAAGTCACCCAAGAGGAGGCTGTGGGCAAGCAAAGACTGGGATTTAAAGGAGGAAGTCTTGCATGAAACCTGGGAATTCCCCAGGATGGCAGAAAGCCAACAGACACTGGGAAATGCAATCACCCTGCCTGGAAAGTCTCACAATATCAAAGGCAAGAGAGCCACCAGCATTGAGCAATTCTGCCTTACATCCCCGGCAGGAAGTCACTGAGAAGTCACCACTGTGCTGCAGCTGAAGAAACATATCACTTGACAGATTTACAAAAAGTTCAGGGATAGCATTGCTGCAGTAACACAGCTCAAGGCAAATCTGAGTCACAATAAGACAACAAGTTCAGGAAATCTTGGTAGAGACAAGCATGGATACATTCCTGCCCCAACCTGGCAGTGAGGGGTGCCGGCATGGTTGCAGGAGGCAGGTGGCCGGGCCCCAGCATGGGCACTACCTGTGCCACCCCAGATCAGCACAGCACCAGCTCAGTGTTTCAGGGTCTTTGGGGGCTGCTGCACATCTCAGGGTGGTGCCAGGCAGGTTGATTGTCTGAGCAAATCCATTAGCACACCCACCACTCAATAACCGAGCTCTGAAGATCTCTGGTGCCCAAAGGTCTCTGTTTGAAGAGCATCATGAATAGGAGCCACAATTTCTAAATTTTGCCTATTGCAACCTGCTTTCTTATGCCTATGGATCACTCCAGAAGAAATCTTGAAGCTAAAGCTGCATGTGCACAAAAATCGCTTGTATTTGGTTACCCAAGTTTCTTACCTTCTTTGGTTCTGACTCAGCTGTCAGGTACCAAAATGGTTTTTTCTGCACTGCCCTTGAAGAAGTGTTTATTGCCATCTGTGGCTACACACAGCCTTGTCTTTATACAGAGTAAGTTGGTATGTGGGTAATGGGTGGACTTGTACAAGATTACTTTCTGTATGCTTGACTCATTTTACACAATAACACATTTCACAATAAGTGTTATGCAATCTTTGTAGCAAAAAGAATTTAGTGCCATGATGGCTTATGCCAGTCTTGTACAGGAAAATACTCAACATACAAATATACCTTAACCAAAAAAACAATGGCCTGGAATCAAATCCTGGATTCAAGATACTCACCAGATTCAGGGTTAAGCTATATACTACAAGCACACGCATTCCCTTATCCAGAGGACTGGCAAGAGCAGTAAGCAAATCTGAAGAAGCTGCCTCTCAGTTCTGAGAGTGGCCACACAACTCCTGCTGAGACTTTCCTGGGTGCTTCCCTTAAATCCAGATCCTTTCCCTGGGAGAAAGTTGTGGTATCACCCACTAGGTTCCCAGGGCACAAGTGCAGTATCTGCACTGAATTTGTACCCACAGGAAGAGGACCACACTGGATAATCCCTTGCTGGACCGCGATCAGTCTGTGGTCAGACAGTACCTGACTCCAGCAGTGAACTAGGTTTTAAGACAGCGCGGCTCTAGCAGCAATGATGCTGAGCTTTCATGAGTCAGAGAACATTGTCTGGGGTTTTTGATAAACATGTCATTATGTTTATTAGACATGAGACTATGTTATGTCCCATGTGAGTATTTATTTACATTTGAAAACAAAAAAGGTCATATGGCACACAGCAGTGGTAATCAGTGCTGGTGTTTGGAAAGTATTTGCACTCCCAGTGTCTCACCAGCTCCATAACAGAAATACATGGGATTGAGGACCTTGAGAGCATCATGGTGAGGCAAGTAATGGTGTTAGTGTGGAGAAAAGGAAGGAAAAAGAAGATTAATAGAGGTCTCTGACCACTCTTAAGGACACAGCCACAAATCATGCACATGTGCTGAAACTCATGTGCTGAAAGAAGGTCACTAGGGTCCAGCAGCAGCAACAAAACACAGGTCACTGGGGGAGAAGAGGAACCAAAGATGTGAACAGTGCCTTCTCACCAGGAGTAGTTGGTCTGAAGTAGAATTCTAAATCCTCTAATCCCTAGAGCAAATTCATCTACAGGGCAGCACTACTCAGCATTAACAGGAAGGAGTAAAGGACAAGGTTTATTTCAAATATGTTGGTGTTATACGACTAGAAAGACATAGAGAAGACGTGAGGGAGGAGCTGCTATGTGATACCAGGTAACTCAGTGACTTGTTTACTGGTTGCAAACAGTTCCATCACTGAATAGCATCCAGTGCAGACAGGAGGTGTTGCCAAGCTGTTTTTCAGAACCGATAAGTAGAATAACTTGAGGTTTTGATTCCAAGTTTTGGTTCAATGGAGATTTCCAAGAAATGATGATTCATGTCGTGTTCTGACCAAGAAGTGGTGGCAGGTTTTGTTGTAGTAGAGGATGCTGTATCTCATTTGGAAACAGTGTTCAGCTTCAATCACAGAAAGGCTGTTGGCTGTGGGTCTTGTTTCAGATGATCATTTTCATACCACCGTCCAAAAAGTGTCACAGTAACGACTGGTTTTGTCGGTTTTGTCTTATTTATCAAGCGCCCATCATTCAGTACCTGATTGAAAAAGGTAAGAGAAGAATGTGATTAGAGAAGTACCTATATGAACACACTAAGAGCTCAGAAAAATGTGACAAACAGGAAAAAGGAACGTCAGACCCTATCTCTTACTGAAACTAGTGATTTCATTAAAAGGTATTTAATAGATCAATTATTCACTATGAGCAAGTTCACTTTGGCTGCTTTGACACAGTTAATTCCATGACTATCCTGCAGAGGACCTGACATGACACAGCTCCAGGGTATTCCATTACCTCAAACTCCCCAGGGGCCAGTTGCACTCCGCTGTACAACACTTCTGGAAAGACATAGTTGGTGCCAAATGTGCCACTGAGGGAGAACATCTCAAACTCGGTCTGAGCTGTCTCCACTGGCTGCCCACATGTGTCCGGGTCTGTGCTCTTGCACTTGAGCAGTGTGCATATCTGCAGGGAGGAGAAGACAACAACGTATTTAGCAAGATAGAAACACTCTGACAGGAAAGCCTTGTGTCATCAAAGCCGGTATGTGTCAGAGCAGATGAGAGTCACAGGATCTTTTTCATAATCTTCAGGCAACTCCTTTTTAGTTGTACCTTATTTTTTACCCCTTGATCTGACTGGCAGTTTTCCAGACCTGCATTGCCTTAGTAGTTACAAATAGACTGCCTCTGATGTAAGTGCTGCCAGAGCACCTTATTTCACCTCTGAAGCCCAGTCTTGTCACTTCCACTAATTCTTCCTATTGCCAGTTCTCTTATTTGAAGGTTCCTTTCCCATGTGTAAGATAAGTTTGTGAATGGAAATTTTAGGCAAATGAAACAAAGTCCTTCTCATGGGTACACTGTGCAAGTATACACCCAGGTCTGCCTACTAGTATTTGTACATGTTGGTAATGACACCTCATTAGATGGCCTGGTAGTCCGTGGGAAACCTGAATTTGATATTCCCTATCCAAATCCTGGTGAATACAGGCCAAGGTGATGAAGTTAGCATCTTCTGTTAGAATTTAGTGTTAGCAATTGTAGCACATAGAGGAAAGTAGGAATCAGTGTCTCCCTATTGTCTTTAATTATCCAGCTGATAAATATTTATGGTCTTCAAGAGGAAATACGAAATAGGGTGCTAGCACTGCTATTATTCAGGAGTGATTCGAAGATGTTGGCTGGTTTTACTCATAATCATGGAGTTTTTCTATTTTGTCAGATATTGGAGAACAGAAGCATATTTGCAAAAATCAGAAGTATTATTCTTCAATGAATATAGTTTTGTGTTGAAATGCAAATAAGCAGAGAAATAAAGAATATGTTCTGAAGAAATGAAAAAATACTGAGGGAAAAAGGAAGAGTAGAAATTCCTGTCTTCTCTAGAACTTTCAGTACTCGTAGAGACTACCTGGCAGCTTCCACAACCACTGAAATAAATTTTACAACCAAGTTCGCCAAGAACTGAATTTGTTCAAGCTACCTTCATAAATGCATTAGATTAGCTGTTTTCTGTTTAAGACCTTCCCTCATATCCTGGAGTCTGTACCAGCTGGTATGCAGAGGTTGTGCTGACAGACAGAAGTAACTAAAACAAAAGTATAGTCTGGTGGCACAATAACTTAATTATGAAGGCAAAGAATATTTTCAGATATGGCTTTAAGCAAATTCAGCCAGGATGTAACTCACTGTCTTCCCAAACATTTGATTAAAAGAGAGGAAGACAGGATATTTCCATTAAAAGTCATATGCCATTTCAGTAGACTTCATTGCTATGATGTGGGTAATGAAAAAAATTAACATCTCTGTGACTTTAAACTGTCTTATAAAGATAGCTATGATCAACCGATTTTTAACAGCAACTCTTTGAGGAAGATACAGTGAGGCCCCATCTGGAGTACTGTGTCCAGTTCTGGGCTCCTCAGTACAAGAAAGACAAGGGGATACTGGAGAGGGTCCAGGGGAGGGTCAAAAAGATGATTAGGGGTCTGGAGCATCTCTTTCATGAGGAGAAACTGTAGGAGCTGAGTCTGTTTAGTCTAGAAAAGACTGAGAGGGGATTTTATCAATGCATATAAATATCTCAAAGTGCCAAGAGGATGGTTCCAGACTTTCTTCAGTGGTGCTCAGTGACAGGATGAGGAGCAATGGCCATAAACTAAAACACAAGAAAGTTCACCTCAACATGAGGAAGAAATTCTTTACATTCAGGGTGGTAGAGCACTGGAACAGGCTGCCCAGGATATTCGTGGATTCTCCCTCTCTGGAGACATTCAAAACCCACCCAGATGCATTCCTGTGTAACCTGCTCTAGGTGACCCT
This sequence comes from Manacus vitellinus, assembly GCF_001715985.3. Lineage (NCBI taxonomy): Eukaryota > Metazoa > Chordata > Aves > Passeriformes > Pipridae > Manacus > Manacus vitellinus. Next base: position 11,897,503 of record NW_021940604.1, on the reverse strand, counting down.
GCCTTGGCAGGGTGTTGGACTATATTATCTCCAGAGAACTCCATTCAATCCTAACTATTCTGTGATTCTGTGATGCAGAGGAGATTCAGAATAATTACTGCAGATAGTCACAGAAGAAGATCTAAATTTAGCCAGTATTGCACACCCAAAATAATAGTGAGTGCACTCTGGGAATTTAAAAGAAGCTTAGACACCTCTCCACTGCTTTTGTTGGTTTTAAAGGTAAGTAGGCTTGGATGTTTTAGCAACTCCTTTCCATTGCTAACAAAAACAACACCAGCACTCCAGCATACAAGAGAATCATTGTCTTTTTCCACCACGGAGCTGAAAGTTTCTCCCTGTAAAAAAGCTTCCTAAAGCAAGTAACCCCCTCCAAAGAATTACCTGCAGATAGTACTGTCCTTCAACAACATGAAGCCCATCAAAAGCACCCAGCACGTAAACTTCATCATCTCGTTTCCCTGCCATCTTGTAGCTCAAGTGACAGCAGAGGTCTTTTTGGCAGACAGTGAGATCTCCCCCAGGCTTAGTGAGCTCAGTGAAAGTGAACTGGTCATGAAAGATGATTCCTGTGAAATCATGATCATCTTGTGACAATCTTTTGACACTCAAAGCATATGAGCTCCAGCTGACAGCAGGTGGGGAGGCAGGAGAAAGACAAGGGTGTGCATCTAGTTCGGCAATGAGGAGGTGACCATCTTCAGTTTTCATATTGTAGGAGTATGTCCTGGCTCCGTCTGGTGCATAAATACCACTCCCTGAGGAGAGCACAACAGTCAGTTCAAGAATTAAAAAATCATATTATCCTTTTAAGTGTCCCTACTGCTAGCTCATCAACTATTCCACAAAGATTACAGAAATTTTAGTCTCACTGAAGGTGACCATTAACAACTCAGTACATAGAGCTCGTGCTTTGGCAAAGAATAGCATTTATTCCCCTGGATGAGGTCTGCTCAGTGTAGCCAAAGGCAGAGGATGTTATTTCTGTTCTGTTCTGTTCTGATTCTATTTATAGCCTCCTCAGTTCTCTTTTCTCCTGTATGCAATTAAGTTACTTGGTAATTCCTTTATTCTCAGCTAATTGAAGTGAAAGGACCACCCATGATTGAGACAATCCAAAGCACAACACAGTCAAGAATCACAGGCCGGTCCTGGTGAAAACATAAGGAGGCAGCAGTTGTCCAGCCCCCTTTAAACTGGCTGAGAACTCCTCCCAGTGTGGGGAATTCACATCTGACCAGTACCAAGCAACTGAGGGAAATCAAAGTAGATCTGTCATACCCATCACTGCCAAAGAGCCGCATAAAATGGGCAACAAGCAGAAGCCTCTCAGGTATGTCAAATGAGAAGCCCAAAGACAACACTTTGGTTTCACAGCTCAGTGAAGATACTGGTCTAACTGAAATATACTGTCCCATAAACTAAGCTCTAAAAAATCAGTCCTACATTGTAAAGTGAAAATGTAGACTTCTTAGCAGTGTTACTGCAACAGATTTGAAAGTTTGTTTTTAAAGCTCTTCCATAACCATGTTAAATACGGCTACAAATAAGTCTTTAATTTGGTCAGAATAAATGTAGCCATGTACATGGTTTACAAGTATATTTACAGTTTGGCATTCAATCACAGACTTAGAAGTGGAGAGGAAAAGAGCCTAAGTGGCAAAATTTCTATTCAGGCATAAGGAACAGTAAGTAGTAAGTAACTTACTAATTGTTTAGAGACATTAGAGAACAAAGGAAAATCCTAAGAAGCTAGGGCAAAGAAAACACTACAAGTTTTGCTGTGCCTTGTATGGCAACAGATGGAATCTGTCAGGTTTAAAATTTGGTGACTAGACTTCCAGATAAACACATTATATTCCTCTGCAAAATCACCTTGTAGAACAAGACATATAGATTCACGGTTATAAAGATTTTTTGGACAGAGTGAAATTACCTGTCATTGCCAAGCTGGTTTTGTGAGTATTGGCAGCTAACAGGTTGACACGCATACCCATAGCCCAGGCAGAGTGAAACTCAACTGCAGTCAGAAATGGCAGAACATTCATCCAAGCCGTCGGGAAGAGCACAGTGTCCACCTGCATCTTGCTCACCAGGACCACTGCAGGCTCATGGAAAAGGATGTCAAAGCAAGTGAAAATGCCGAACTTCCCAAAGGGAGTCTCAAAGGTGACAGCTTCCAGTTCTTTTGGGTAATTAAACTGAGTTTCTGTTGTAAAAAGATTATACTGTAGGGGAAGGAAAAAAGAGAAATCAGTTAGAGGCACTTACTGTGAGATCCTGGAGTCATTCCCTAAAACTGTTCAGAATGACTTGTGAAAATTTTTGACCTGCGTTGGAACCCCTCACATGCAGGAAGTCAGGCTAAAATTGTATGATCATAGTACCCAAAAGATGGAAATGGGGAGACACATATTGCCCTAGCATCTAGCTAGGAAAGCAGCTGGCTGTCTTCAGGTCTGCTGATGTCATCATAAAAATAATCTCTCCACTCTCCCTACCTGGTTTATACTTCTGGTGACCAAAATGCCCACAGAAGAATAATAATAATTTAAGAGGAGCAGGGAGGTTCTGGTGCCAAGAGACAGAATTGGTGACCTTGGTGTGGAGATGCCCAGAAGTACTGTAAGTACACAACACCAGCATGAAGCATGAGACAGTACTGGAAGACTGTAGAACAGAGAAGAAAACAAAGGATGGGCTGATGGGGGAAAGGCAGATGATCTCAGCCAACAGAAAAATCCAAGTTTGTAAACATTCTTGGTTTCCAACATTTTCCTTTTTCCTTCACATACATGTTTTTTAACAACTCTTTATTACTGTCCAAGTGGCCTGGACAATAAACATGGACACCAAACCAGAAAAGAGGTCCAAATGTACTGAACTTATAATTCAGCACCTGGGTCATGCTAGGTTGGAATGAGGGGGGGGACCAGACTCGCATTATCACCCAGTTTGCTCACAAATAAATATCTTGGCATCATCTCTGAACAACAAGGTGAAACACTGGGCCCAAAGTGCATTAAATAAACAACTGACTTCACTCTAGCCACATTGGCATGATATCTGGCACACAGTTCATAAACAACTTTGATGGAACTTGCAGGAAAGAACATAATACTGAAAGAACTTTCATTGGGTGCAAATGTTTCAAAGCCCTCATCTCTTTTAACACCCGTCTTAGGTCCATGGTTTTGTCCAAATAATTCCCATTGTACAAAACCAGTACTGAAGTAGCATCAGAAAAAAATTTACAGGAAGGGGCCTGTCTTTCTCAAAGCAGAGTACTCATCTATAATGAGATACAGATGAATGTTTTCAAATCCTGGAACATGAAGGGGTAGTCTGGTGAAAACCTGGCACTGAAAACTGAAGCTGCTTAAGCAGCAGGATTTCCAGTAGTAGGGATTTAATGATCTGAGGAAGTCAACCAAAATCATATGCCATTAAATTGCACCAGAGCAATCATTTTTCATACCAGTCTATTTTGAGAAACATGACAGGAAATGCAAATTTGGCATCAATACTTCATAGCAAGAGAGAGATTCTTTTAAATTATAAACAGAAGCAAAACTCTGACAGGGGACAATGACTGGTATCTAATTCTCTTTCCAAATGAGACATTTTGGAAGTAGTGGAAAATTAGTTCCTGCCTTTCCAAGGCCACTTTACCTTGTGGTAACGAGCCACCAGTTTCCCCTCTGGATCAAAGACGACATCCGTATTGTACTGGTAGCGACCGTCACTGGGGCAGCCGGGATCACTGGAGTTACATGGTTTCTTGTCCCCAATGTTTGCAACCACATAGATGGAGTTATTCCTGGCCATGCAGCTGAGTCGTTCCTGCACTGGTGCTGGACCAAATCTAATGTATTTTAGAAAAGGAAAAAAAACCATTAACAAAACCTGTGCTATCAGTGTCTGTCACTGGAGTGCTTGAGGGCACACGAGCTGCACCTTCAAACCTGTAGCCATGCAGGGCAGGCAGATACACAGAGTTGCTGCAGTGCTGCCTCAGATTGCCTCCTGCACCTTGGGGTGGGTCCTGGACCCTTCCCATTGGCATATGCAGGGACATGCCTGCCAGTCACCTTCAGCACCTGGAACGTGCTCTGCAGCAAGCAGATAATCCTCGGGTTGGGAAAGGTTAGGAGAGGACTCTCTTCCAGAGGAAGACACTAACTTGATGTCACACTGGAAAATATTTTAGCATCTGGCATAGTGACACCTGAGGACCATAGCTCTGGGCCCTTAGCACACTAAGAGAGTTGAGCTGTGGAACAGTGCAAAGGAAAGGGTCAAGGCAATTCACCTCCTCCCATGGGCAGGAGCACTTAGACCTCTAGCCATGGCATGAAGAGCAGTGGGCTATTAATTTAAAGATGCAACAGGCCATGTGCCAGACACTGGCACCACATCTGAAGCACTCATACTAGGCCATAAAGAGAGCAGCCATCCCCCTCTGCAATGTGGCAATGCATATGGCTTTGTAAGGTGTGCATGGGCCACACAAGGAGGACCATCATGCAAAATACACATACAGCAGCAAGGAATGAGGTATGCCAGACAGTGGTGGTAGGTGTTATATTACCAAAAGCTGCTAATGAAACCCCTGATTTAGAACAGTGAGATCACCTCTGCCAAAACTGTGTGAAGAACTGGAATAAAGACTTGCTTAGACACACTGCCACCCCACACTCCACAAAGACATTAAGCTTTTGGAAAGCATCTAAAGGAGGACAACAAAGACGGTAAAGGGCCTTGAGGGGAAGCTGTATGAGGAGTGGCAGAGCTCACTTGACTTGTTCAGTCTGGAGGAGACAGAACCCAAGGGAATGGTCTGCAGTTGTGTCAGAGGAGGTTTAGGTTGGATATTAGAAAAAGGTTCTTCACCCAGAGGGTGGTTGGGTGTTGGAATAGGCTCTCCAGGGAAGTGACCACAGCACTAAGCCCGACAGAGTTCAAGAAGCATTTGGACAATACTCTTGGGCACACAGTGTGTCTCTTGGGGATGGTCCTGTGCAGGGCCAGGAGTTGAAATTTATAATCTTTGTGGGTCCCTTCCAACTTGGCATATTCTGTGATTCTGTGATTCACTGAAAGGCTGTATATTTTAGTTACTTATATCTCAGTAAAAAGTTGCACATCCTGCACTGTTCCCCATTATGACACTTCTCAGAACCATTGAAGAATTATATCCTCACAGATTTAACAAGCTCCTCCTCATCAAGAAGGTGCAGAAAGGTGAAGAAGGCAGACCATGGTTGTAGTTCCACAGCTGAGCACTTAAAGTGTAAGCTGTAAGACTCTGAAGTCCAGCACTCAACTACAGGTTAGTTTGTCACTGTTGGAATATGCTGCTTGAATGACAGATCATGTTCTACATCACAGAGACTCTAGCAATTCAGACTTTATCTTACCTTAATTGTGGAAAACTACGATTAGAAGTTTCTGGGTTTGTATCACTCTGAGGTTTGAACTTTGACTACTGATCTCATCACCTCTATTATTAGCTGTTCAGAAACTAGTTCTTAGCTGTCCAGAAAAATGGTGTGTGTGCATTTTTTGAACATGGCATTTGTAAAAGACAAACAAAAAACGAAGAAAACCCGGTGTTAATAACTTACAGTCAGTTCTATTCAAAATAATGTGAAAAAATTGAAAGTAGAATGAGAAGCAGCATATTCTGGCATCAAAGCTTTTCCAAAAAAAAAGACATTTCCTCTACTTTTCATAACTCAAATTCTGTATGTTGTTTGAATTTCTCCTTGAAGAGTCTAATTAAAAAAAAAAGTTTTTAATGTTTCCCTCACCAATTAGTCATGGACACACTATATATTTTATCATGTAACTTACCTTCAAACTCAAATTTAATTGAAACTTATGTCAAAAGCATTAGCAGTTCCTATGCATTTAGTGGGAGCTGCTCATGACTCCATGAGATATTAGTTTGAAACCACATAAATCACTGCAGAAGGAATCACCTTGAGGGGTCAGTGCAGGGAATCCAGTTCACCACTGGAGCAGGGATATCCTCCAGGTACGGGTAGATGGATTCTCTTGTGAATTGCCAGCCATAGATGCCATCTTCAGGAGTCACAATGATGTGGGCACCCTGTCACAACAAGCTCTGTTAAAAGCTCACCCATCAACATATAACCAGGGGGGTCAGACAGAGCAGAAAACACTAATTAACAACCCTCATGATACATCTGGTACCTGCCGGGCGGCTTCCTTTATGGCCCCTTCCAAGACATCCATGTTTTTGTTCATCAGGGCCAAAGCAGCATCGGGAGAAACAGGTTTGTCAGTGGGATCTGGCAGGATGACTGCGTGCTCGTAGACGGCTGCAATGAAGGTGTCGGAGGCAAGGGCCTGAAGGACTGCGAGTGCGAATACCCCAGCATGCAGGAGAGGCTGGGAAGGGAGCATGGTTGGTGCCTTGCAGCTCCTGGAGTACTCTGAGTCATGGAAAACAGTGCAAAAGGAAAATGCATAGAAAAGAAAAGAGGGACAAAGTTCAACTTTGAAAGAGGGAGGAACTGCTGGTCTGTTAAAACATTATCTTGGAACCAAGCGTGACATACGGGAAGGTATAACAGCACACACTAAGGATGTTGCAACTGAACATAACTAAAATACTGGACAATGCCAAGACTAATTGTGCCAATAAAAAAGTAAGTCATTAAAAACATGTCTAGAACTAACAGTCCAATTTTTTTTGTATACTTTTCTCTGTCACTGATTCAATAGATTTTTGCTATCTCTGTTGGCTCGCTCTTCACCCAGGTGAAAGGTGGATGTGTCACCCATGGAGCTAGTGTTCTGTGAAGTCTGAGTGGCAAAACTGAGGGTCTTAAAAACTGCTTTATGCTAGTATCTTCATATTCCTCAATTCCTATGTTGTGTTAGTATGTGCAGTGAGTTTCTTTAGACCAAAGTAATTGCATTAGCATCTCACTGTACTTGATGTCATATACTTCAAATGCCAGCAACAGAACTGTTCCTTGAGTTCATCCAAGTTTCTCTCCCAGTCACTTTAGCTGTACATCACTTTCCAACAGCATTCCATCAGAAAATACAAATCTGGAGGTAATGTTTTCCTCTGAAATCAGGCAGGTAAGTAACTCATTGCCTGGCTCTCACTAACCTGAAGCAGAAGAGCGGTAAGCATACCTGCTCCTCTGTACACCTTTCTTGTCCCCAGGAACATGCTGTGTATTGAGAGGCCTTCACTTTTAATCTTCAACTCAGTTCAAATGCATTTGTTGCTATGACATTTTCAATTTTTTGTCTTTCTAGTAGTTGCAGTATTCTCACTTGAGAAAGGCTGTCTGAACAGTGGAAAGCAGAATAGGCTGTCTGCTTTCAGCTACAACAGACTGCCACTGTAGAGCTGGCTCAGAAATTACAGACTTGTGGATGAATGTAGATACCACAAAGTTCTCTGCAAAAGTAGTGCTGACTGAGCATTTCAACCATTGGGAACATTGATTTCTATTTGGTAACATTCACCTCTAAGTACTTCTCCACACATTACTAAATGTGAGCCTTTTAAACGTTGCAATAGAGATTTCAGTGATACTTGAACTAATGTAGCTTGGAGGCCTTCCCCTCCTCTCCGCCCCATTTTTCTTACCAAATCAAATATGTGTTGAATCATATTAACCACAATTAGACACCAGCCTAAAGGAGGAAGTAGTAAATGCTCCCTTCTTTAGCAGTAGAGAGGACGTCAGCCAGAAAAGTGACTGACCTGGCAGGGCTAAACAGAAAAATTTACTGCCCTGCAAAGTTCAAGTCACACCGCCGGGACAAGGGGGTTTCCATAGTACAGTGAGCCTCTATCTGCCTACTGCCTGCAGGGCTGGGAGCTCACCCAGGAACAAGGAACTAACACAAGTTAACAAACAAACACACTGAATAAACTTAACAAAACTGCAATAGTCCAGGCTATATGTTGCTGTGGACAATGTAAGGGGAAACTTTATCTAGAGGTCTGTCTGCTTTCCACAACTCTATCCTCCCAATCCACTCTTCCTGTACCGTACCCGCCCCCATCTCTGCTACTGCCTGATGATGACGGTTACCTGAGAACTTCTGTGAAACAGGAGGCAATTTGGTGCTAAATCGGCTTAGCTATAGAGGGAGTCTGTCTTCAGACTGGTCCTGCTTCTTTTCTTGTGCTAAGACAGAGTGTGTGGAAGACTACTGTGCATTCAAAGGGTTAATCTTGCTGTGGAGAAGCCTGTGTGAAACGTCAGACCTGCAACCATGCAATCACTACACAGCAGTGAGTACATGTGGGCAGGAATAAGGAAATCAGAAGCAGTTTATTTTTTGCAACAGCACATAGTCATTTTACTTAGCTGTAACAGGACACCATATCCTAGGGCACAGATATAAACTTAAAGATACAGTACTTGCCTTCCACGAACAAGTAGAGTACATTATTTCTACTATATGAATTGTAGAGGATTCTAATTTGATACTTTTCCAGACAAAAATCTTGTTTTTAAAACATTCATTTTGTTAAAAAAACAATGTATCTTGCACCCTGGAAGTCTGGTTTTTTTATTATGTTGGTCAGAATAAACGTAAACAATGTTTTTGATTCCAAACAAACCTGCAGAACAAACAACAGAATTAGCCACACATAGAAACCTTAGCAGCACCACACAAAGTAATCCAGTCCACTTGCCTAAAAAGTACAGTCTTCAGGGCCTGCACCCTCACACATGCCAGTGCATTCCATCTGTTCAAGCTGTTCACTGCCCCTTACCAACACCTGCTGGCACAGTCTTGACTCTCTCTCACACCAGCATGAGCAACCATTTAATAGGAACGCAGATATACTCTTGAAAAATTGCTCATTTTGAGAATTTTTGAAACACACCCACTTGCCTGCTTGGAAAAGGTTATCAACAAGTTTTGTGGAAAGGAAATTTTCCACACCCTAAAAATGTGGCCAAGAAAGATCCAAAGTAGACTCCTCTAGTTGTGAGTTAGAGCACGGTGTGATAACACATTACATCGTGTGCTGACTTGAATAATTGTTTTTTGAATCAATGGTGATTGGAGGCTTGTTTTCTTTTTCAAATTAAATGAGAACCTCTAGATGTTCTGGTTTAGAACAGTGCATGTCCAGAGATGGGGCAGAACAGTATTGTAGAAATGGCTTCTGTTACCCCATCAAAAATTTCAAATAATTAAAAATTGGTTTTTGTTGGGCCACAACCCACTCTTATGTGCCTAAATCCTACACTATTAAAGTCAGAGGAATTTATTTTCTATTGTCCCCAGTGCCTATCCCAAGCCCATGACAACCAAAGCGACTACATAAAAACACAAACACAATCGTCCAGCAGAGCAATTTATTTTTGCTGCAAAATCAAGTCAATAAATCAATGTGCAATGACTATACTGTTAGATAAGGGAACTTTAGAAAGAGAATGCCATTATAATTATGAGTATTAGTATTATTTAACATTAATTAACATTATGATTAATTAGCATTACAGAAAAAGGAGATTAAATATTTAAGGATCTGTAGTGAAATCATGGTGAAACTTGCTGTGTGTGTGGAGGGTCCTTATCATACCACCTCCCAAAGAGTGTTACACTCAAAACTGGCTTAGATGTAGTAGTCCAACTTATCAGACATCCATCAGACAGCACTTAGTTATGGAAAAGTAAAATAAGCAGGAACATCATCACAGCAGTACTATTGCATGGCAAACACACAAAAAAATATTTAATAATGTCAATCTAGGTGAGAGAGCTCCAATCTCAAATGGAGCTACCATGAAGTTTGAAAAAAACTACACTTTGTCTTGAGGGAGATCTTGTTCTAGGGGATTTTTGGGGGACAGGGAAGAAGGGAATTGGCAAGATGGATGCTCTGTATGAATACAACCAGAAAAATCAGATAGAAATAAAACTGCCTTGAACTCAAGGCAGTTAATGAAACAGAGGACACTGATAACTACAAGTAGCTTTTTGACCATTTGTGTTACAAGTCTGACATATCACGAGGGTGTCCCATCACCTCGAACTCCCCAGGTGCCAGCTGCACCCCACTGTACCGCTCTTCTGGAAAGATGTAGTGGGGGTCAAATGTGCTGCTGAGGGAGAACACCTCAAATTTGGCCTGAGCTGTCTCCACTGGCTGCCCACATGTGTCCAGGTTTGTGCTCTTGCACTTGAGCAGTGTGTATATCTGCAGTGAGGAGGATACAGGAAGGCAAAATACCATTAAGCTTTCAGCAATCAGGAGCTGGATTTGACAGCAAGAAAAGCTGTTATGAGGAAAAAAATGATCCAACATATCTGCTCATTTATTTAGGCCAAGAATATCCAAGGATGGCACTTGAAACTTTGTAAAAAGACAGTTCCATTTATTTAGGCCAAGAATATCCAAGGATGGCACTTGAAACTTTGTAAAAAGACAGTTCTTTGCCAATACTGCAGCAAAGCCTTGTGTCTGCATTTGCACGTGCTTATAAGTGTGTGCATTAATGCATAATATGTATGCATTTAGTCACAGATGCGACCTAGAGGAGTTACTGAGTTTCCAAAAAAACTGAAGCCATACTCTATATATTCTCTATATATTTTTATATATATAGAAAAGATATATAGCATACTAAAAAAAAGCTTAACAGAAAAATTTTAAAGAATCAATACACTGGTAATGTAAATACAAATGTTATATCCGTATTTAGCTTCTTAATTCTTTTAAATAACCACATGGTAGAGAATCACATCAGCACAATGGTACAAACTACTAAGCAGAAAGAGTGACAAGAGCACCCCTATGAAGACAGGCAGAACTCTACAGTCTTCTCTCCCTTTTTTACACATATACAGAAATCTCCTTAGAATCACAGAGTCATTTAGGTTGGAAAAGACCTTTAAACTGATCAAGTCCAATCATTAACCCAGCACTGCCAAGCCCACCACTAAATCATACCCCTAAGGACCACATCTACATATCCTTTAAACACCTTCAGGGATGGTGACTCAACCATGTCCCTGGGTAGCCTGTTCCAATGCTTGACAACCCTTTCAGGGAATACATTTTTCCTGATACCCAATCTAAACTTGCCCTGGCACAACTTGAGGTCATTTCCTCTTGTCTTGTCACTTGGGAGGAGAAACCAACCCACACCTTGCCACAACCTCCTTTCAGGTAGTTGCAGAGAGCAAAAAGGTCTCCCCTCAGCAATAAATCCTCCCAAACCTACAACCTGCAAAACCTGAAGAGCAACTTACGCAAGATGTGTTCCAGAAATTACAACCAGCATGGATATGTATCCATCTTGTTCTGTCCTTGACAAAATTGCTGAGTGACCTCACATTGTTGAAGTGTGGCAGCATATGGTCAACCCAAGGTCTTCACTTCCATCATTTCTAACATAGAAAATCAACACCCTTAATGAAGACAAAATGTATCATGAAGAAAACAAACCTTTTCCAGGGGGCCTAAAAAATGCCTTGTCTTAAATGCTCTCAAATAAAAAATGGAACAAATGGAAATGGACTGTAAAGAGAGTATTGCAGCCTTCCCACTGCTGAAATAAGAGCAGAAAACTCTTACCTGCAAATAATACTCTCCTTCAATGACATGTAGCCCATCAAAGGCACCCAGAACATAAATTTCATCTTGCTGCTTCTCTACCATCTTGTAACTCAGATAGCAACAGAGGCCCTGCTGACAAATGGCATGATTTCCTTCAGACTCAGTGAGTTCTATGAAGGAGATGAGATCATGGTAAATGACACCACTGAAATAGTGTGTTTGATGGAAGCTGTTTGATCTTGCTGGCATAAAATTTCCAGTTAACAGCACCAGCATAGTCAGGAGAGAGACGTGAGCATGAAGTCAGTTCTGTCACCAAAAGGTGACCATTATCCATTACAGCATTGTAATAATATGCTTTTGGACTGTCTGAGGCATAAATACCACTCCCTGCAAACACATAACACCAGAGAGCTTCTGATCTGAAAGCAAGTGCACGGGACAGGTAAGCAGTATTCACTAATTATATGTGTGCAAAATTTTATTCTAATGTTTACCTTCACAGACTACAATTGTAACCTAATGTTTTTTGCAATCAACAGAAAGTAGACCAACCTCTGATGTTTCAAGTATTGTAAGTGACAAAATTAGTGTGCTGATTATATACGATTTGAGTGGCTGAAGCTATACATTCTTCCTTGAGTTTACCTGCATTAGAAATCACTAACTCTGACTAAAATAAGCGGTAACACTGTCAAATCAAAAAGTTCTGTATGTAAAAGATATTACCAAAATTCACATCCTTATTCAAGTGCTTTACATAAATACAGAAATCTTTAATGCCCAGAGGAAAACCTATCCATAAGGAATAAGAGTTGTGTGACATTGGGTTATCAACAACATAACTAACTGAATGGCCCGGATCTGCTTTTACTTGGACGGCAAAGTTTAGAGCTACATTGTAGCAGGAAGTTTCTCTCAATTCTGCAAGCACATGCACACAAAATCTGTGCTTGACGTCTAGCATCTGTTTAGGAAAAATAATGAAAACAAAGCCTGCAAAGAAAACGTGACACAATGTCTCCAGCCCAGAGGTACTATTTACAGGACTCACAAGAACATTTCTCAGAATCAGGTTTCCACCTAGTGGAGAAAACAAAGTTTGGGCTTTCGCGTGACCAAAACGATGATAAACACCAGGGTCAGACAATGAAGAATAACACTCATAAACTCTCAGGACTCATTATTTAACAAATAACTAAAAGTGTTATAGTCAACTTAAGCATTTCTGAGTTCTGACATAGCACATTTTTAAATCCTTTATATCTTTACAAGTACTCCTGTCCTAATCCTGTTGACATGTGTGTATGCCTGCTGATAGGAATTTCTACTCAGGTCAACTGCACTACACAGATATAAATGTTGCCCATGTGAACAAGACCAATTAGAGCAATATCACATTACCTATCACACCTAAAGTGGAGTTGTGCGTATTTGCTGAAGAAAGTTGATGCCTGTTCCCATGGCCCATGCTGAGTGAAACTGGACTGCTGACAACAGTGGAAGAGTGTTAATCCAAGCAGCTGGGAACAGAATGGTGTCAACCTGAAATCTGCTTGCCAAGACCACAGCTGGAGTGGTCTAGAGCATACTCTACCACATGATAGAGTATGCCTGTGCAAGTGAAAATGCCAAAGTAGCCAAAGGATGTATTGAAAGTCACAAATCCTGGATCCTTAGGGTAATTAAACTGTTTCTCTGTCATGAAAAGGTTGTACTGTTCATGGAAAAGAGAATGGAGGAAATAAAATATTAGAAAAGAAATCCAACCATTTAAGTTAAAAAACATTGAATACTCATTCACTTAAATACAGGTAATGGAGAACATGTTTCGTGAACATGCTATACCTCAGTTTCAAAGAGGAGAATCATACCACTGCAAGAGAAGTCAAGCACAAATAACTGTGGTTCTGATTTATACCAGTGTAGGGGATTTGTATTTAGTTAGCAAGAGTTTATTTAGGACATTAATGTTTAAATATCTTAAGTGTCACTTCCTACTGAGATGCAGTAAAAACAGAGGGCTTATTGAGCTCTAATTAATTTCATTTAACTACTTGCTATTAAATTCAGAATAGCAGGAACAAAGATACTGTAAGGCAGTGGCTTCCACCTGCCCTCTGACACTTGGTCTATAACGACTCTATGTAGAAACACATTTAAGCCTGGGAAGCAGCTTCTGTTTCTCATCTTTAATCACCTGAGAATCATAATCGCTTCCTGAACATTGTAAAATCCTCTCACCTTGTGATAACAAGCCATCAGGTTTCCTTTCTGAGTCAAAGATAACATTGGTATTGTACTGATAGTGGCTATCACTTGGTCACCTTGGATCACTGGAATTGCATGGTTTCCTGTCTCCCATATTCGCAACCACACAGATGGAGTTATTCCTTGTCAGACAGCTCAGTCTTTCCAGCATGGGTGAGGAAGCAAACCTAATCAGCAGGGAAGGAAGAAAGAAGTAAACGATCAAAACTATTCGATCCATAAAAATTCTAACGCTAAGATTACAGATCACAAGAGTGATAGGTCTAGGTTAGCCATATCTAATCGGAGACTGTTATTTTCTGTTATTTGACAGAAGGTAGCAGATTTGTGCTTCAAAGCGTAGCATGCTGAAACTCTTGCATCACCTCACATTAACTGAGGAACACAAGGGTTTCCTTGCAGTGAAAGCAAATCTTTGCACCTTCAAGTCTCCCTTCTGCTGCCGGCATGTGGCACAGCATAGATATTACAGCAACACATGGGCTAATCTCAGCCATTCTGCTGCAGCTCTCCATTTGGCTGATGTGCTGAGGTAGCTTCTGATTTGTTTCTTCTATGGTATGTATTGTTACTTGCCTATTGCAGCTTCAAAAAATGGAGCAATTTATTAAGAAAAATAACAGAATAAAAAGGTTACCAAATCATGATTCAAAAATGTAAGTTTGGAATTATGCAGTATATTCTTTCAGTTGTAGCTGTTATTTTATTCAGAAATATTCCTAATATTCTCATAATGTAAACATTTTCTACAACATGCATAGAATAACTTATTGAAATGTAGATTCCATAAGTTTCTTCTTTTAAATAAATCTCAACCTTTCTGGTGTACAAATAAAGAGAGTTACAGTGAAGAAAAATGACAGAGAAAAACTACAAAGAAAGTTGTCTGAAGCTATTTATGGCAACTACATGATGACTAACCTGGTTTCATTTCACAGCAGTTGCTCCAAGACACTTAAAACTATCAATCACGGCTCCTAAAGGAAGCCATCTTTCTTCTCACTGTTCCCCCATTTATAATAGGGACAATACCTTCCAGGATCAGCACATGGAATCCAGTCCACCTGTGAATTTGGGATATCCTCAAGACAAGGGTATATTGTTTCCCTTGTGAAGACCCAGCCACAAATGCCACCTTCAAGAGTCACAATGATATGGGCACCCTGGTACCAACATACAAACCACCAAAAACACCATTAAGATAGGAAAAGACAGTCAGTGTTTACTCAAACAAATGTCTCTAATGAGATCATAATAGCTGTCTGGCTGCTTCTTTGATGGTCACTTCCAAAATTGCCATATTTTTCTCCATCAGCATCAAGGGTTCCTCAGGAGAAACTGGTACTTCAGTGTCCTCTGTTGTGCTCACAGACTGCTGCAACACAGGTTCCCAGTGCACAGGCCTCAAGAGCAGATAGCACCAAAGGGCTTTAGGAAGCCCCATGTCTGGAGCCTGGAAATCATCCAAGAGGAGGCCACAGGCAGGCAAAAGCAGAGGGCTTTAAAAAGAGGAAGTCTTGCACAATATCTGGAAGTTTCCCAGGGTGACAGAAAGTTGACACCAGGAGATGCAATCACCCTGCCTGGAAAAACTCACAGCATCAAAGGCAAGAGAGCCACCAGCATTGAGCAATTCTGCCTCACACCACCACAGAGAAGTCACCACTGTGTGGCAGCCAAAGAAATATCACCTGCCACATCTTCGAATGAGTCAGGTGTGGCATTGCTGCAGTAACACAGCTCAAGGCAAGCCTAGGTCACCGCAGGAAAACAGTTTGGGAAATCTCAGCAGAGACCAGCACGCATACTTTCCTATAGAAACTGAAGGGCGTAGGGGGCAGGCAGGGCTGCGAGAGGCAAGCAGATAACTCCAAGCTCAGCACCACCACATAGGCACTACCTGTGCCACTCCTGTTCAGGGCTGCTCTGGTCTAGCTGGTTGTAGTTTGGCTATACCTGGCACAGTTCCCACTCATCACAGCTTCACAGCTTGTACAACTGTGTGGGTAATGACAGGTGGGTATTTAGACCTGCCACTGAATGAGACAAGCACAGCACTAGACAGAGAGTGGCTTAGCTTCCTATAGAAGACCCGACTGCCCTACTTTAACTATTGTTCCAGGACCTTTGGGTAATCATAGTAAGAGAACATGCTTATGAATTATTTCACAAGGCAAAAAACTTGGAAATCAGGATTCCCTTTCATGTTTCTTTTGTCTCCATTGTGCCCATGAAAGAATGAACAAGGGAGAAGATATGTTGCCAGGAAGTTAAAGGAGTTAGTTAAGCCTGCCTAGTTTCTACTGGTGGTCTGGTGAAGTTTTCACATGCAGCAGGACAACTCATTACTTTCAGCGACATTTGTGCTTTTTCTGGTAATCCTGGGCACGCTGAAGTCCTAACAGTACACATGAGGTAAGTGAACAAGTCATTGCACAAAACAAGCTAATTAAGTCTCATGTCTATAGATCTGTATCTTGTGCCCCTTGTGCCTAACTCTAGTTCTCTCAGCTCCTTCTCACCTGGCTTATCATCAGCACTGGCATGATCAGCATTTCATAAAAACTTGAGGTGTACACTCCTCATTTCAGTAAAATCTAACACCTGATACAAAAAGGAAAGAAAGATATTGACAGGATGTTTCTAGGGGAAGCCTGCCCTTTCATACCCTGATGTTTCACAGCTGGCTACCAGAGCAGTTGGTCTTGCTAGTCCCAAAGAGCGCTGGCAGAGAAAGAATCATTTCTCATGTAAAATCCAGTAACTACTTATAAGAGGAAACTGATTGGAAATTGCGAGACAGATCACTTTTCTTATTCATGGAAAACGGGTACCACAGAGAATCCCTTCCAGTACCCTTTCCAGTGAGTTATGAGCTCAAGGACAAATTAAAAGACTTTTGCCACAACCAAAGTCAAGAAGTCTAGTGAGAGTTTACCAGGCACGTCCTTGTCTCAGTTCCCCTTAAGTTTCTTTTGCCAAGCATCTGGAGGAGGTGAAGATGGTTTTTTTCCCTTAGTAGCCCTAGACTCTTGATAGATTTGCTGTTGCAGAAGCAATTAGTACAAACACTCCAGGCAGGATTTATTAGCAATATAAATCTCACACACACCAAGCTGAGTCTTCATATATAATACAAACATACATATATCTGTCCATGTGTGTATACACACATATACAGAAGATGCCAAATCTCCTCCGGATTGAAGATCAGTTGGTTCTGTGTAGACATGGCAACTCTTCTCTTCATTACTTTTGCCTCCTATCTTCACGCACTCTCAAGATAATACACATACTGGTAGACAAAAAGTCTTTTGGACTTAAGTTTTCTAAGAAAATTTACAAAACTTAGGAAAAAAGTTGCTTTATTGAAAATAATATTGTGCTTTGTAATGCTTTGTAATTTCAAATTCTGTCTCAACGTTTTATGTTATCAGTTACAGTATTACAAGATAATGAACTTCCCTCAAAAAGGTACAGAAAATCATGGTAGCAAAATAGGACCTTTATCCAAGAATAATGCACAGCACACACAAGTATAGAAACTAGACATTTGAAAACATGTCTCTTCACATACAGCGGTGCACTGTACATGGAACACAATTAAACAGGCTGACAGCTGAGGGTTAGTCATCACTTATGAGAACTTCCAAAAGAAAGGCAGTCAGTGTTTAGTGTTTAAAAACAGTAATGCAGCTACAACTAAACCACAACTGGTTGTTCAATAAGGGATCATGTCACAGCTCCAGAATAATGAAGCACTCTTAAGTCCAGTCACATCAATACTAGGTTAAACCACAATAGTAAACAGAGAATTAAAAGTAGTATGTCTGACTATGTTTCACTGCCCATGAGATGAGTTCTTTCTTCATTATTACCAGGAGAATTTTGCAGGCTGGAACTGTTTGCATAAGGAAAAGAACAGGAGAGAAAACACAGGTTGCATATTCTCTAGACACTTCTATGCAATATCAGCATTAAAAGCAAAAAAGCATATTACATGCAAAGAGCTATGTGAATCACTGGATTTGATTCCCTGCTATTGCACCCAACCATTCATTCATTGCACCCAACATTCATTCATACTATCATATAATGGTTTGTACTGAAAGTGACCTTTAAAGGTCAGCTAGTCTAACCACCCTGCTATGGGCAGTAATATCTTCAACTAGATCAGGTTGCTCAGAGCCATGTCCAACTTGGTCTTGAATGTTTCCAGGGATGAGGCATCCACTACCTCTCCGGACAACCTGGTTCAGAGTTTTACTACCCTCACTGTAAAAATTTTTTCCTCATACCTAGTCTGAATCTACTTTCTTTAAGTTTAAAACCATTTGTCCTATCACTACAGGCCCTACTAAAAAGTTTGTCCCCATCTTTCTTGTAAGCTCCCTTTAAGTACTGAAAGGCTGCAATATGTTCTCCCCAGAGCTCCTTCTTTTGCAGGCTGAACAACTCCAAATCCCTCAGCCTTTCCTCACAGAAGAGATGTTCCAGCCCTTTGATCCTTTTTCTGGCTCTCCTCTGGACCTGCTCCAACAGGTCCATGTCTTTCCCATGCTGAGGGCCCCAGAGCTAGATGCAGTACTCTAAGTGGGGTCTCAGAAAAGCAGGGTGGAGGGGAAAAATCACCCTTGTGATTGTCCAGGTCCCTCTGGATGGCACCCCATCCTTCAGGTATGTCAGTTGCAGCACTCAGCTTGGAGTCATCTGAAAATCTGCTAAAGGTGCACTCAATCCTATTATCTACGTTGTTGTTTAAGATACTAAATAGCACTGGTCCCAAGGCAGACCCCTGAGGGACACCACTCTTCACTGATCTCCACCAGGACACTGAACCACTGACCACTATTCTCTGCATGTGACCATCTAACCAATTCCAGCTCACAGACACCCTTATGGAAGAAACATCAGTAGGGTTTGCTCATTAATGTCATGGTCCTGCTGCTTGTATAGAATAGGCATTGCCCTGTTTATGTGTCTGTTTAGGTCAGCGGGATTTAGGAAACCATACAGACAAATAATTTAAGCAGTATTTTTACTACTCATCATTCATTATCAGGTTGGTAGTGAGGAAAAAATGGAAGCACAGCTTTCAAAGGTTTGCTTTATATGACTGCAAGTAAAATAAAGAATAAATATCTCAGCATACCTTTTCCTTGTTGCCTCAATGATATAGAATATTCCAGTAGCAAGGCCCTTTGAGGAAACAGTCAGTTATAATTGTAATAATAATAACAACCTTATCCAATAGCTTGCAACTGCAATAGATATAAAACAAAAAATGTGTTACTACTTACACTTAACAGTGCCCATCCTCCTTGGATGGCTGCGGCCCATTCAAAACCCAGCTTTTCATTTAGAAATCCTCCCAGAATGGGACCTGCAAATGCTCTGTAACAAACAAAAATCAGGTATTTGCATCCCAAACAAAAAAGATAACATCTCATATTCTCAGAGAACTGTTTTATTGTGTTTTGTGGCCTTTATAGACTCTCTCACTTTTGTCAACAAAGAAATTGCCTTCCACAGGTCTAACTTCCCTATTACCCACAGTAAGTATTAATTCTTTGTTTTCCAAGGCCCCAGTAAATCTGTCTAGTCACCTCCTCAGCTGGAAACAGGATCCACATCAGAAAGCTGAATGCAGTCTTCTTCAGCAGAGAGAATCCATTGAAGACCATGTTCTAACAGAACATCTACACTGATCAATTCTATCATAAGAGAAATTAAAAGTCTGATCCCTCAAAACACAAAGCTTCCAAACTTCAAGACAAAGGACTAGTGAATATAGGCAGGTGGGGAGGCACATTGTGACAGACATGGTCACTGCAAGGTTGAGCTGTATCTTAACTGCCCTGCACCTTTAATGCCTGTCTAAAAATGCCATGAAAGGTTATGCAGCTGCTGTCCCTTTATGAAAGGTAAGTGATACGATCTCTCACTACAAAAGGGACAAAACTGTGTAAAACTGGAGAGATTTCCTGGAAGAAAGTTACATTATCAAACTGGGCTTGATAACAGCATAAAACTGAGGTTTTGTAACTTTATAGTACCAATGTCTGTACTGAATCCTATGCCAAATAAACATGACATCTGGACAGCTAGAGCTTGTAAAAAATGGTGTGAATTTGTGCCACTGAAACAAACCCGCAGCCACTGAGGACTACCAGGACAGATGAAAATATCCTGGAAGTGGCTGTCAATAGGGGCACTCTATCACTTCCCACTGAGTGACAACTCTGAAGGGTCACTCAGCCAGTAGCACCTTTCATTCATTTCTGTGTTGATGACCACTGACTAATAAATACAGACACATTCTGCTAAGTTACAAAAACA
The DNA here is from genome assembly GCF_001715985.3 of Manacus vitellinus. NCBI lineage: Eukaryota > Metazoa > Chordata > Aves > Passeriformes > Pipridae > Manacus > Manacus vitellinus. The sequence goes on along the minus strand of NW_021940604.1, from coordinate 11,877,312 downwards.
CAGACCTTAAAGAATTGCTGAGGGTGAAAAAAAAGAGAAGATTCTACCCTAAGACATACAAAAGGAGGAAATGTGGAAAATGGAAAGCAGAATTAGTCAGGAGCAGGGACCTTCTAGCTCACCTCATGTGGGTGGACATAGCTTTGTGAAAAATTAGGGTCCAGATCTCTCTGTACTGAGCATTAAATGACAAGAAAAACGATCACACAGAAGTGCAAGCAAACATCCACTTAATCACCGCAGTTTTTTGATATGCAGGACAATACATTTCAAGGAAGACAAGTTCAGGATCTTGTCAAAACCAGTTTTACCCTTTGTTGGGTAAAAAGCTTTGTTTTAACATGCCCACTAGGCACCTGTCTAGCAAGAAACTTTTGAATCAAGGTCAACATAATGGCTACAAGGCAAGACTTCTGGTTATAATGTAGCCAGGTTTTGCGTGGCAATAGTGTAGAACAACCAAACTCTCCTAGGTTACAAAACGGTGTATACATACCCAAGGGACCACATGGCATTGAAGAGTCCAGACACCACTCCCAGCAGACTAAGACCTTCTTCAAATCCATTCTCACTGCAGAAAGACAGACCAGTTAAGAGTAGTACAACACATTATTTTGTCTCAGTCTATAGCCTTTCCTTATGGAGTTTTTCCCCTCCTTTTAATTTGCGCACTACATAATTAGTTAACAATCCAAAGTGCATAGTAGAATGTCTGTATACCCAGTACTTTCTTCCTTGCTGCCTCTCTGGAGGATTGCAGTGCTACTCCTCCTCTCTAATTTCTTCCAAGTAAGATCACTAACATCACAACATCACACTCATTCCCCATGTTTCATACGGTAAGTGTAAAACAGTGACAGCTGGCTTTTAAGAAGAAAATACCTTGTTCCAAATGGAACATAGTAATAAGAGTAAATCAAGACCCTTCTAGGTCATAACTGCCAAGCCACAACACAGACCTTGTACTTTGAGTACATATGACTCTTGCAGGTGCAGTTGTAAGAGCCAATACAGTTTGAAAATCCAGTGAAAGCTGCTTGCTATTAGTAGTCCTCAGAAGATGAAATAACCTAATGTATATGAAATCACACACAGGTTCACCAGATGCTATAAGACTCAAAATCTGATGGACTTCAGTGTGTTCCTAGTAGTGAGGTACACATTTACAAAGCTATATTGGGAGTATAACGACTAGGATATTCAGAAAAAACTAAGATAAGGGAGTAGTGGAAGCATTTAAGTGTTACTAGCTGCCTTTGTCTCAAAGTGGGGTAAAAAAGCCACACTTCATGTTCACCCCTGGTGAGATATGGGATCCAAATCTCACTGAATTATTGATATGGGTCAGAACCATCTCACTGTGTGTGTGTGTGTTCCCACTGTGTGGGAAGGGCTGGGCCTAGACCTGCAGGTACAAGGTAAGGCCTGTCTTATCACATAAAGCCTGCTGAGAGCACACGGCCTGCAGTTAAGAGGGCCAGGTCCCTGAGAGCACATGGCAGAGCCAGAAGGCTGCAGCCAACATGGCTGAGCCTATGCAGAGCACACGGCATCACTGAAGGCCCTGTAGCTGGGCTGCCAGTCAAGGCAGACCTGCCCAGTAGCCCATTGACACCACGCCCCTGGAGCCTGTGACTGGCTATAGCACACCTCACTCTGGCCTGGAAGGCACTGACTGGATATCCCACCTGGGAGAGAAAACTGAACTCTATAAATACATGAGACTCCTTGTGAGCTCTCTCTCTCTCTCTCTTCTCTCCTGCTGCCTGCACCATGTGAATCATCGAATCTTGTTGGTAACCATTTTTCCTTTCCTCTCTCTCCTTCCTTCTTTCTTCTCTCTTTCTTTATGGTTTTCATCGGTCTTCTTCTTTTACTCTTTTCCTTCTCTTGTGGGTAACTTAAAACAAATGAATTGTGGTTTACTAAAGCTGGTAATATTGCTTATTTATAGAGAGTGTTTTCTGTTGAATGGGTCTTTGTGCTGGGTGTTTTAGTAAAATGCTTTTCTTCAGTTATATGTTACCCGCTATATGTAAAGCCCTTTGTCAAAATGTCTTATTTTTCTCGCCAAATTAAAAAAAATTTCTCTTAGACAAGTGTGCGCGGCTCTTTCTCCAGACACAAATTCGAGGTTATAACGAACCAGAAGGTTTAAAAAGTCTTAAATAATATGTAACTGCTCTGGGTATCTTATGGCTTAAAATCCAGAGTGTAACACCCCTGAAAAATAGTTGCAGTTTCCTACTGCCAGTAGCATGAAAGATGGGTTGGACCAAGTTACTTACTATGCACATTGCAGTATCTCTGGAAACACCGGAATAGCACTCATGCCAATGGAAAAGCCAATCAAAACCAGCACTAGCACAAACATCCACAGCTGACTGAAAAAGAGGCATTTAAAAGAAGTTAGCTGCTTAAAACTCTTTTCAAAGGACTCCATTTGACTGAAGGCTGTTATGTCAGCACTCCACGATTGATCAGCAAACTATGTTTCTTGAAGCCAATACTAAGACTTGAAAAATACAGTTCTTTGCTTTAAAAAAGGACTTTTTAAAATAACGTGAAGAACCTGTGCTCAAATTACATATTTTCTTATCAAATGGAGTTTTGTTGATAAGTTACAAATCTTAAGTTGATTTAACGAGGAGCACATAGAGAAGAGGTCGACAGATGAGCTTAACTCAATAATGCATCTGTCCAAGCTCCAGACTTGGTTTGTTGCAGAAGTGAAGGATTTTGAAGCTAAAATTTTGTAGCCTAGTATATTATAAGCAAATATACTTAGCTAAAGAATATTGAAGACATCACTGATTTCTTTTTCTCACCAGCTCAAACATGTCACCTCACCAGTTTCAATATATAATCTTCTTTAAAAATTAGAAACCTAGGAGGAATTCTACACATTAACAAGCCTATCATCTTTAACACAGTATCTGACCTAGGACAAAAAGACTGTACAGTTGTTTTGTAAATGTAGCAGCATGTTTTGTTGTGAATTAACTCAGAGAGATATGGCAATACAGCATTCAGGTGCAATGGACATTATCTTTACTTAGCTAGCTGAAGACAAAACTATAATCTGGCACTTTCCTCAGTAAGCTATACATAGAGAGAAAAAATCATTATGAGCACAGTAACAGTAAAAAACAAAGGAAAAGGATCTATTTATGAAGCTGTAAAATCTCCATTTTCAGATGCTTTCACTGCTTTACACTCAGTCTTATGTTAGACATTAAAATAAAACTGTTTCATGGTCAGAGGTGCTAATTACAAACTTGAGGACATACATGACATGGCTGAAAACATCACATAAGGGGGTAGGTTCGAGAAGAGGCAGTTATTACCTTTCAATGTGCAACACTGGAGCAGGTCCTAACATGAAAAAGGACAGTGCTGTCAGTAAGCCTCCAGCTATCAGCAGCCACTTCCTGATGTACTGTGAAAGACGAGGTATGCAATTTAAAATTTGTGAATTCCTAATGTAGCTATTTTGTCTTTCCTAATATTCCTGTTCTAAATCTTCATCTGAAAATACAACTCCTGTAGAGACCATCACTACAGACAAAATGGGAATTCAAGTTTCTCTGCCAATTCCGAACACCATCAAGAAATAGTGAATCCATGTTTCCTCACTGCCAATGCAATCACTGGCAGCAGCTGCTTAATACAGAGATTTCTTTATGATACTGACCAATAGTGCTTCTCTGTTAGCAAAGTATTTTAGGTCTCACTCTTCTTTAATACAAGAAATATCATGTAACATTGCTCCTAAAGGTTCCTTCCAACCCAGGCCACTCTATGATTCTGTGTAATTCTCATGTAGAAAGGCCATTATTACTTTGTGTCAGGAAAACTAAGTGTCGGAAAACACAGTGTCAGAAAACTGTCACTGTGCTTCACTCACGATATTCAAAGTGTAGGTTTTCTTGATCCATTTGTGGTGCCTCTCAACTAGGCAGTTTTAGGTGTATCACTGTCAAAGTCTCTTTCTATGGTGCTGTCAAGAGCTAAAGGACTATAGCCAGCCAGTGTGCTGATCTAATTTAGATATTAAACTTTTTAAGAGATAAAATCAATACAGATAACCAGAACACCTTTAATCCTCTTCTCAAAAGCTAATACAATTAGATGCGGTCAAAAGCAGGGGTAACTGCGACATATTTTCCCACTCTCTATTCCATATTGTCTGGAAACAGTTTGTGCTCAGTCCACCAGAAAAGCTCAGCACCACTTGAACCGCTTGTCCAATGTCCTTTACTGCATTGGACATTCCTAAATTACCTGGGCCTTGCAAAAGAGACCTTCCACTTGGCAGTAATGGGTCCACGTGCAAGATCTTGAAAGGCAAGATCTTGAAAGATCTTCACAGGACCAGACCTACATCCATTGCTTCAATATGGGAAGTCCTCCATCTTTACCTAACAGTACTCACTGGCAGTTTGTCGCTTACAAGTCCAAGGAGAGGAGAAGACAAGGAGTATGAGAGTGCCAAACCAAGGAACACCAAGCCCACATAACCAGCTGGGAGCTTGAACTATGGAAAGGAATAAATAAAACAAAAAACCAAAACAAACCATATATGCTACATTTATTAGAGGACAATTCAAGAATTATATTTTAGTTCAAAATACTGAAATGCATGATTTTAAGCATTTTACTGACATCATACAGAGGTTTTTCAAATATTTGAAGTCATCAACAGAGCTTCAGTTTCATTGCTTTTGGCAACACTTCTAAGCATGGAGGTAGAAACACCTGACAGAACTGTTACTCATATAAAGCCTAAATAATGCTTTATATATATATATAAATATATATATTATATATATATATATAAAATATAATGCTTTATATATATACAGGAGGAAACACTGTGCTATGCCCCCTACAACAGCACGCTGGTTTCTAACATTACTATCTGACACACTTGAAACAGACACTTCAGACACTGAAATTTAGATGGATTTAGTCTTTACTTCTCCAATCTTCAGTTTGATTTGCATTTAGAAAAGCATAATACTGTAGCCATCTACTGTTAATCAGCGCATCTTAAAAGTAAATAGTGCTATAAAACTCAACTCCAACTTTTCCACCAGAGGATGATTTTTATGAGAATGAGTAAGAGTTCTTTTGCAAACACCCTGAGGTTTACATTTTCCTAATGCAGAGACACATTTCTGTATCGAAACAAAATGCGTAATGAACCAAAAGCATGCCAGTCTCTCAAATGAGTGCCTTGACTAACAGTTAGAAGGTATTCCAAGATGTTTCATGTGGCATTGACTAAATAAATATTCATTATTTCCTTGCCATATGCAACTACATGATAATAACTCTAATTTAGTGGTTAGAACATCTGCCAAGAAGGCTATAGCCCTTTCACAGCAAGTATCTGTAGCACAGTAGAGAAGGAAAGCAGAAGAGCCACAGAAGCACACAGTATTCTACAGTGGGATAATTACAGACCCCTCCTGGGTAAAGGAAGATGTACATTCACATCTCCACTGATGAAAGCAGTTAGCACCAAGTCCCCTTCACCCCAGATGAGTGCTCTAAGTACAGTACTAGACAGAAAAAAAGTAGGAACACAACCACCTGAGAAACACTATCCCTTAGAAAAACAATAAATAAAGCACTCAAAGAGCATTGCTTAATTTCACAGAGAAACTACTTACTTCAAATCCATTACCTTAAACACCACAGGGAAAAATAAATAAATCAAGTAGGAAACAAATAAGTACTAAAATAAATAATAAATAAATAAATAAAATGTCATTTGCCTTTTTAATGAATGATTTAAGTCAGCTGGCAACTACATAGTTGTAAACAGTTTAATTTTAGGATTGCTGTAAGAGAATGCAGAGCTACGACACCACTTTGTGGAAAATAAGTGTTCACATCAAGAGATGTAACACTGTCAGTGACTGTGGCAATTTTCAAGAATTTTATTTCAGAAAGGAAGAAAAAGTCCCTTGCTTACAAAACCAGCTGCTGTGCCCTATTCAGAGAAGGTACTTTGCTGTTGAAAGCCAATTACGTGAAAAAAGCACATTTTTAAAGGCCTTACATTTCCTTGTTCTCAAAGTTACCAAGATCCAGCAGGATGAGATACTGTCAATGGAAATTGACTTGTCAGTACCATGGAAATCAAGTTATTTGGAAATCATACTATTAACAGTTAATCAAAGCAGTGTAATTGGATAAAGCTCAATTTTGTTTTGGATATTTAAGCCACATTTATAACAATTACTTACTGTTTAGCAACTCAAGAGTTCACTGCATGTTAACAGGACTTACCTTCTTTAGAATAAATAGAGACATTGTGGGATCCAAAAAGCTCAAACATGCACTTAGAGAAAATATAGTGAGACAGAGTACTAAGACTTTTGGTAGATGTATAAGCTTCCAAAAGGATTCCTTGCTAGGGATTGAATCTGTTTCAATAGAAAAGGGGGGAAAATTGCATTATCATAAGCTCATGACTGATCTTCTTGCTATAGAAAAGAAATCAGTATTTCTCTTTTTCTAGTCCTATTACTCCTGTTTACATACCAAATGAAAGTCAATAGTAGATTACTATGCACTATACTATTTTTATAGTAAAAAACCTAATTTGGTAGATGAAGAAGAAAAGTGCACAATTTAGATTCCAACACCGCAAATCCCCAACTTGAAAAGAACAAAAGCATGTACTACGCCAATTATGTGTAAAAACAGTTACTTCTCTGCTAGTACTTACACAATGAAATTCTTACGGGTATGTCTCAACATGCACACATACATGAACAATTCATATCCAAACAAAGAAACATGGTTTAAAAGTAAGATAAAAAGATTGTTATTTATCAGTTGAGATCTGCCAGACTTTTTAAGCAACTAGGTGTTTGGGTCTCCTATATGTTCAGTTTGTACTCCAGGAAACTTCTTTCACATGTCATCGTTACATGGTACTTCTACGTCAGGCTTCTTTCCTGATGCTGTTTCTCCTTTAATAGTTGAATGGGGTCTCAAAATAAACATTAGAACTAAAAGTTCAAATACTGGCATCCACCACCTCAGAGCTAACATTTATTTAACATCGTTTCAAATTGGCCAGTAATATCATGACTCCAGACAACTTCAGAGCTTGGGGAGGTCAGGGGGAAAGCCAGCAGTAGCAGCATATGGTTTATCACTGCAAGTTTCTTCTAAAAGCCAATATACGCAATTTTTTAAAGAAGCATTTTAAAGTTACATTTTCTTTTCTCTAGAAAAGAATAATGGAACTGTAACCTTGCAATTACAATCTTGTATGAAGACATCTTTAAGTTAGTTTTCTGTCCAAGCAGGACCATATAAAATTTAGTCAAATTTATATGACCTCCAGCACTTCATTAAACACCTCATTTATTAACTTTAATAGTCTTTCATGTTAATCAGATCTTGTATAATTCGGTACAAATAACATCTTTTTTTCTCCCTGTAATTAGCTTCCCCACACACACTGTCAAATTCTCTTGTTTTAGGCAAAATCTATCTCCAGGTTTTCTTCAACTAGCTGCAACGACAAACCTATATGAAGCAGATGCAATTGGTCCTTTATGAGCCCTGAAGCCAAGAAGTCAAAAGAAAACAAAAGTATATCTCAGTTCACTTCCATAGAGTTCTTAGTGTTTGCAGAAATAGGGATGAGGAGTTGCATTCATTCCAGGCCATCTGTACACATGCATTTAGGTTAGCATTAAAACATGGGCCTGATGAAGATGATCAGCTAATTCAACTGGAGCTTCGCCCTCTGACTTGGATCAGACTCCAGAAGCTGATACGCTTTAAAGATACTTAAATACGTGAAAAATAAAGGTGAGTGAAGGAGGCAGGTAGAAGGATGCTTACCGTATTTTGGCAATATGCACATATTCATAGGCACGAAAACCAACACTATACATCCCAGAGTAATGAAAGGGACCTCATAACCAAATGATTGATACAAAAAACCACCTAAAGGTGGGCCCAGCACCATTCCGAGTCCTGAAAAAATTTCAAGGCTGCCCTAAAGGATGAAAAGGCAAGCAAAAAGGAAGTCAGTATGTGGAGCAAATATGATGCAATGACAAAAAGCAAGCCATCTGTCTGAGGGGCAGCACAACCTAGGCAGGTTAGTGAAAAGTAAAAAGACACTACATCACTAAGGACAACAGCTAGTAGTGACCTTCACAAGGTGGAACAGTGAAAGGGATTTCACAGTTATCTGTGTGACAGCCATGACCTCTTTTGGTTCACTACAGAGAACCACCTGAACTGCAGCATTCACCACCCTGCTGTTACCTAGCAGATCCCAGTCCTGAGGCAAGGCGAATGCTCTAGTGGCAGAGAGTATCTGCAGGAAAACTTAAGCTAAATGAAATATCTCTCCCGCCTGCCATTACACTCCAGTGTGAAGGGAAGGATCCAAACAAACCTATTCAGATGGGTCATTATCTCATGGGATGAAGTGCATGTGCCAAGTTAAAGCTTTCTCTTCATAACTGTTTTGATTTACTCCTTAGGGGTAGGAAATAATAATGAAATTGCAATGGGGAATTTCAGATTTGTTTTGGCTATAATTTAATAATCTGGTACCTTTTTATTAAGATACTAATTTGTAAATGGACAATAATACAATTATACTTACCTCGTGTTTCAAGTCAGCACTGTTAACATCTGCCTCAACACTTGATTAATCAACACTTAGACCACCACTAACAGCTGGTGGTAATAACTGCTTACAGCTAAAGTTTTGATAACCTCTAGAACCCAGAAAGATAGTAGAGGCACTCATCCTCATCTTTAATTTTACTGATACAAGTCAGAGTGGTCAAATGGCCCAAAATCAGGCACAGTCAGCAACAGCCAAGTTCTTTACCCTAGGTCAGCCTAGGGTTGCAGCCTTTTGTTTTCCCAGCAAAGGAAATAACTAGTAACAACCTACAACTAGTAAGTTTCAAAATTTCCAGATAGATTTGAGACATTTTGGTAAATTCTGACATGTGGAATAGCTGTTAACACAACTGTAACCAAATAATTCTTTCACTTGTGTTGCTCATCAACCATAAAAAATGGTTGATTTGATTTTTCAGATTTTAGTTCTTATCAGGATGTACATCATTTAGACATTCTAAATTAATGAGGCGGGGATGGAGGGGAAGCTGAGACATTGCATTAGTACAGATTAGAGGACAAGATAAACCTGATTCCATAAGAAAAGTGAGACTGCTTATGTTCTGAAGTCCATACCTCCTCCAACAGAGGGATCATGTTGACACATGCTCAACTTCCCACTTCAACAAGGCTGATGTGCCTACACTGAGTAACTTCCCCATACATTCTCTAGGGAGTAAAGGTAGGCTGAAAAGGTAAAGGAGTAAAGGTAGGCTGAAAACTGATACCAAAATGGTAAGGAGAGGAAGTGCTTTTCAGTATCTACCACTATCAAGAAGGGCAATGAAAAGCAAGGCTAAAAATATCTCATCCAGTCCCCCAGGCTTTACAATTTTACTCTAAGATGTGTCTTGCTTCAAACCATGAGCTCTTTCTTCTGCCTCCTGCCTCAGAGCTCAGAGTTACAAGAACTCTCCATCATGTCCATTTAAGGACAGTACGTCTAAACAAATGAATTTGAAGATATTTCATTCTCATGCAGAACAAGACACAAAATATGGTTAACGGACCAACATTTAGAAGTCATCTGTCTTCTTACAGAACCCTTCCTAGATTTTAAACAAAGGTAGCTGCCAAGCCAGAGCTGTGTAGCATTTCTAATTGGGGTCTTGAGATGACCTTCATCACCACATACCGTTTTCGGCCACATATCACGGTTACTGTGCTGCCACAACAGAATTTCATTACTTTTTAATTCTGATTATAAGATGAATAGCTAAGTCCCTTTAAGTCAACATTACTTACCTATTTAAATTACATCTTAAAATTTGTAAACAGGAAACCTTAATCTTATTGACTGAATAAATCCAAAACATGATTAGAATATACAAACTGCTTTCCAAAGAAAATGCTAGTTGATTACTGCTGATACAATTTAGCAGGTTTTTTTTAGTTAGGAGGACATATTCTTATAGATATTTACTTATAGAAGTAATTATAAAGCTTAACAACAGTTTTAATAAAAGCATCAACTTTTCCAATTTTATTTAATGCTCTTAAGTAAGTTCTCAACATTTGTTTACTCATTAAAATTTAATCTAGTTATTTCAGTCAGTCTATATTTGAACTGAAACCAGAATTTATTGAAATAGAGAAAGCAGCATTTTATTAAATACAAAACTTTTCTTCCTAACACCATAAAAACCTAACTAAATAAGGGTAATATCTCAGGTTGAAATGAATCATTGATGAGCAGAAATACTCCCCTCTGGATTTCAAGAAGTTCTAGCTCTCATCTTCTCATACATAATTTTATCAATAGACTAGAAAAATGAAGCCAAAATTGTTTCCAGTTTTGCATCTTTCAGGCATTTAAATCAACACTATTTGAATGAATTTATCAATTTTTGTAATCAATCCACAGGGATCCTTACTATCCATGTAGAAGTAGTCACTAAAAGCTGTATTAGCATTTTATTAGTCTGATTTCAACTGAAGAGGTAAATGCTGACATCAGTGGTCAGTTGTCCTCAAAGCACAAGCAACTAATATATACCGCCTAATTTACATCTAATTGGAGTTATGCTAAAGTCTATACTTGTTCTAGGATTGTGATTCTAGATTGCAAACAAAGTACGTGGTGACTTCAAATAAACCTGCACATGAGACAACAGATTTTCTCCTCCTGGATTTAGGCTGCCCACTGGCAATTTATCATATTGCAGGTACTCAGCTCTAACACTGCTTTTTGCACTTACCAGGACAGTAGCTATGTTAGTGGGAAACGCCTTCGCAAGGATTGAAAACGACGCTGTCATTGCTGCTGCAAAACTTATTGCATCAATTGCTCTTACTAAAAAGCAAAAGCCAATGAACATTGGTCCACTTGGCACCTTGTCCAGCATTCTGAAAAAAAAAAAAAATTACCAACAGTAAATGGAGCTCTCTCAGGATGGAAGGAGTCATCTACTAAGGGCCCTGGAGCATCATTTCTTACTCATTAAAGGACACAGCTACAAGACAGTTAATGCTTTCTATTGCAACATATTTTTGAATCGCATCGCTGAAGTCATTGAAACTCTACCAACTTCTTTCTGGCAGCTTTCTCCTTTTCCCCTTGGTTTGGCAGTGGGAAAAACATGGAAAACCTAACTCGTGAAAAACTCCAGTGCCATCTTCTGTTGTATTTCACAGCTTCTCCAATCACCTGTGCAAGCAGTCTGATGCAATGTGTTACAGCTACCTAAGAAAAGGTTCTTACCTCGCTAATAAAACATTTATTTTGCTAAAATGAGTGACTTAGCCTCTTCACCTGCCAGGTAAAGCTTCCCATTTGCACTCAATATTTCCAGGGAAAAAAAATTAAAACGTTATGTAGAAATAGTTCTCTTTTTGCTGCATTTTGACAGGCTTCTCACTATTCATAAACTACAGTAGTTATTTAAATATATGAACCTTCCTCCTCTGTTTTCAAAGTAGTAAACAGACTTTGAAACCTACTGAAAGGGAGAAGTAAGTTCTTTACAAGGGGAAGATAAAAACTAAAGATGTAAAAAGTTAGGTGACCTAACCAACACACAAAAGATGCCCAGGATTTTCTAGTTTGGTTTTGTGTTCATCTTTTCATATGGATGAAAATGATCAGAAGACAAATGCAACAAAAATTACTCACCCAAACAGAATGGTCACACATCCTGAAACAAATATCCCTGCCACAAACATGAATTTTGCTCCAATGTGTGTAAGCTGTAAATTAAGTACCATTTTTTACATATTAGTATTTCAAGGAAAGATCAAAAATCTTCCAACATAAGTTACTATTAAGAAATCAAACACTATGGGCACTTTATAGCACATGTAACTAAAAGATCTGAAGATACTGCTTCTGCTGGTGTACCTTTATGCAATACTGAACCTAAAAGTACTCTGAACGGTTAAGTGACTTAATCCAGTTTTCAGAATGGTAAGACAATGCTGCAATTAACTATGTCACAGCAGCATGCTGCAGCTTCTGCAGAGCAGCAGGTTACAGCAGCAGTCCTCACTATAAACAAACACAAAGTAATACATTCCTGCTTCAGCACCATCACTGAGGGAAGACCAGCAATACCTGTCACGTATACGGCTGAGGAGTCAATGGAAGCTGATTTTAAAGCAAATTTATCACTACTTTTAATACCACAAAGCTTTGGCATGGGAAGCACAGTAGCTTCAGGCCTCCCCATTCACTATCAGGGAAAGGACCCCACCTTCCTTCATTTCACACTCTATCCAGTAGAGTGAAGGATGATGGGAGGTATGCCATAAAGCTAACTCACTTCCATAACAAAGTACATTTGAACTTCTAATTACATGCTGCAACTTCCCCTAAGGGCAGCAGGTACTTCAGACTCCTTTTTTTTTTCAGACCTGGACAAAGTCCCTGCCTTTCAGCCATTATTACTAAAGCCCATATTTTGCTGAGTTTCATTATAACCCTCAGGATCTCTGATTGCTCCACTGTCCATGTCTATTGATGCTCACTTCAGCTGTCTGCAGTGAGGATGGCACGCTCACTCTCTCCCCTGTAAAGTACTTAGTGAGGGGTTGTACCACAGCTGAATGCCATCACAGGCACCAAGACTTGGACTTACAAATGGCACTTGGGTGACACTTTGATGAGCCACCTCACCACCAGAGAAAAGCACTCACCATAGGGTCAGCAAAGAGGCTGCCCAGCCAAAGACAGAAAAGATTTTGACTCTGCAGCAGCCCCAGCTTAGGGTATGATCCTGAGCAGCCCTAGCCAATAATGCATAGACAGCAGTGCTCCAGCACATAAACAAACAGTTATATAATTTATTTGTAATTTCTCCAACATGAGAAAAATCCTGAATCTGTGGGAAAACTCAAGTTGCAAGAACTGGAGACATTTATCTCGTATTACTACATAATGAAGTTGAAGGGGAAACTGAGTTAAGCAGCAGAGAAAAAAAAAGACAACATACCAGAAAAGAAGAAGGGGCGTAGTTAACTAAAGAAAAAAATAACAAAAACAAAACACCTTAAGAATGTTGCCAAAGGCAAACAGAATATACAAGTGCAACAAATAAAATGGGGGATAGGGGAAAGGAGGTAACAGAAAGTAGAACTGACCATCAAATTACTCAGATTACAAAGCAAACAGAACAGTTAACCAGAGAAACAAAACAGCTACATGTCCATTGCCCTGCGCTACCTCAAGAACTACAGAAGAAGCACTGACAAGACTTAGATCAGACTCAGACTAACTGGCCAGACTCCAATTAGTGCATACATAAGTCTGCAGGAACGCTACTGAAGAGACATCTTTTTCCTCAGTCTTAAAGAACTGTCTTCATGTATCAACCTGTGTCAGAATAGAAATAAGTTACAGTTCCAATTATACTTACATAATTTCCCAAGATTAAAGAAGACAAGAAATTGAACAAAGCAAAACATCCAAAAATCAGGCCAACAATGGTGTTACTGGCACCTTTTTTTTCTGCCTGGAAAAAAAAGATCACAACCACGTAAAGATGTAGTCAAATTCTTGAGGTGAAAAACATTCATGTTTTGTACATTTAATTTTTTTTAATTGTCTATTAATGCAGTTAGAAAGCAATTTCCTTTTTCAAAGGCAGCAGGGGTTCATAAGGTAAAACAACAGAGCAATTTAAAGACATATTGCACTTCTAATATGTAGCTAAGAGAAAAACCATGTTCATTCCTCAGTGAATGGAAAAATGTGTTATTTGCTGAACAAGCGGAGAGACTTTATACAGTGTGCACTGGTGTGTGACAGTGCTAGCTACAAAACTTTGATCCTTTGCATGGTGAGAGGACAGCAAACGGAGATATCTGTTACCTTCACTGTAACATGCCTCCTTATAACAAGCACCAATTTCTTTACTTACTTCGGTTGGCAAAGTATATTTACTTGGGCACAAGCAGTACACAGGAATATTTAAACCAAAAAAACATTTTGCTGTAAATACTTGGGAACAATTTGGTCATGAGAGAAATGGACTTCTGCTGCAAAGGCACCATGACCAGTTTTTTCATCCTATATTTAAACATTGTATTTGCTCCACATAAGCAGAGATTTTTTTTTTTTTCTCTAAAGTTGCTAGATCAGGAAGTTAACACAGCTAAGGATGGCCCAGCCTGAGTTAACAGAGAGGCAGACATAAATAAAGTCATTGAGTGGTTAGAGTACTGAAATGCAAGTCAGGACATTGGCAGAATTTAAACTCAGCTCTACGCAACACTGAGCAAAGAACTATTTCAAGTTCTCCAAGAATCCACCTTCTATCTCATATCATTACTTTGCTGTCACCTCTGTAGTCACAGGGAAGATTAGTCCATGGACAGGATCCATCATACACACACAAACTACGCCAGCATCAGGCTATCACTGAGTTCCCCCAATTGAAAAGTCTTAACTCAGAGCTTACAGCCAACCATAAAGGTCCCATGGAGTTCAAAATACTTCTAAAAGTGTCGACAAGGAAAAAAAGTAGTGTAAAGAGTAGCTAAGTTGTTTGTTTACCTCTGAAGGGAAAAAGGGTCCCAGGATTGAGTAGCATATCATTGAACTGAAGTTTATAGAAGCTGTTGCAGCCAGTGTAAATAGCTGTTCTCTGGTAAACCCTCTTGATTCCTCACCAAGTGCTTCTGACCCACCAACATCTAGAAATATAAAATAAAACAACAACAAAGTATCATTTCCCTGATAGAGGGGAACAAAATACAAATCGGGTTGGAAAATTAAACGCCGCGCAAAAAAAACTTCTACCCTTCCTGCTCTGAGAATTAAATCAAGCCGTGCTGCTTAATCCCCTCGTGCAGGAGCGCGGACTTCGCCGTGCGGGCGAGACCCGCCCGCTGCGGTGCGGTGCGATCCCGTGCGGTGCGGGCCGGCCCCCGCCCGGCAGCCCATCCCGGACGCGCCCGGCCCCAGGCGGTGCGCGCTCTGCCCCACCGGGACAGCCGCGGAGCGCGGCACGGCGGCGCTCAGCCCCTGCAGGGACCTGCTTCCGCTCCCCTGCGCTCCCGTTCCCTTTCCGTCCCGCCGCAGCGTGCGGAGCCCGCGGGCGCGCAAGCTGCCCCCGGCCCGGCCGTGCGGCGACCAAGCGCGGGCGCCCCCGCCTCCACCTGGGGCCGCTCGCTGCCCGCGCCGCTCCGCCGCCGGCTGCCCATGGGACGGAGCGCCCGCCTGCCACAGCCACACCGTGCGGCAACCTCCGGCCGCCCCGCCTGACAGCGGCCGCGGGCTGACCGAGCACCTGGGCCAGCGCCAGCCCGGCCGCCGGCACTGAGCATGCCCGGCCCGCGGGAGCGGCCCGCCCAGAGCGCGCCCGGCGGGGAGTGCCCGCCCGGGCCGGGAGAGCGCCGGGCTTCGGACACATGGAGAGTAACGTGCCGGCTGGCGGGGTACGCTGCACATCTGGCTCTGGGAAGTCACGATACGTCCTTAAGACTGGTAGACCAAGAAAGATCGCCGATCTAGAGACGTACACGGCCTCTAGCAAGTTACAGGATCCATAAAAGAGAAGTGCAAGAGCATAACGACAAAGTTGTCACAAGAATTAATAGCTATAACTGGCCAGGAGTAAATTCAAGCTAGAGATGAGGGAGAGGTGGTATAATGAATGCACTTGGCCCGAGTTTCTATCCACAGGGCAGGAAAGTGAGGAGAGAAATGGGGTGTGAGCTCAGGATCTCTTCCAAATGTGGTAAAAGACAGACCACCTGTTGCTTGAAGAGAAAAAACAGTAATTACATCTTAAAAGCGCTATTTTAACTAGGCCAGTACTCCATCTAGTCACCAGTTATAATATTAAGATGCATAAAAAAGACATTTCAGACCAAATGTTGCCATGTACCTAACTTTAGAATCCCACACCCCACATGACAGGAAAAAAGCAGAACTACTTTCTTATCACAAGATTAGGAAACCTAAAAGCTATTTAGCAGCCTGAAAGAACAACAGCAACATGTTCCTTTGCTGAAGCCTATTTGGACAATATATTTTGTGTAGCATACATTAATGGCTGTGAAGTTGAAAAAATCCGTAAGAACTACCTTCATCTTTTTCTGTCTACCTCCAGAAAAAGGCATAAACATAAATCCTTCTCATATTTATTACCTCTTGGGCAGCCTTACCCCTCTCTCAAAAAATAAAAAAAAAAAGGAAGAGCACTTGCAAGTCATCCTGAGTTCACAAAAGGACAATAACAAAAGCATGATATATGCAAAGTATAGCATACAAATAAAGCAAATAATAGAAAATTGGAGAGCGATATTAAAATCGTGGCAAGGCAATAAAGCCTTAATTTTTGTGGCTAGAGATCAACAGTCAGTTCTGTTCAGGAGGTGAAATAGTTTTCACTCCAACTACTTGCTCTTTCCAGTCTAGACTCTCACTCCACAGATTCCAACTACTTTCAAAACTCAGTCCTCTCATTAATAATTATGTATGAGTAATCCAACAAAGCCTATAGAGTCAGATTTCCACAAGGTCAGTGTGTACAGTAGAAGACTACTGTGATGTACTGTGATCAGCATGGCTCCAATAATGAAACAGGGCTATGAACTTGCCATGTGTGCATGGAGTTTACTTATGCTCTACTCATTATTGCCACAAGAAACTGCAGCAACTTTAATGAAATGTATCTTTTCTTTCAGATCCCAAATCATATGTAGACTTCAAGGCTTGGAGTACTAGCTTTCTATAAATAACTAGACATGGAGTCATATCCATTGCTTGTGTCCACAACATAAAAACATATTAAGAACAATTGCTTTAAGGGTAGCTTCCTTCACGGACATCCAGGACATTCTGAAATGCTTAGCACATGTGGGAATACATATTCTTTGTACATATTCCTTGAAGAGATCTTGGATTAGAGATCTTTTGCATTGCAATCAAGAAAATACTTAGTGCGTATTTGCAGCATGCTAATATTTCTTTTTTCAGAAGTCACAGCAGCTGCACACTGCTATTTGGAAGTAGTTTAAAATTACTCTAATGTGATGACATGATAACTACTAGTGCAAAATCTGTCTAAGGCAATGGAATCAACAAATTGTTTTGTTCAGTTATCATGAATCTTTCTTGATTTCAAATTGGTATTGAAATACCATAGCTTGTCCTCTCTCTGAGACTCCAGGACAATCTCTCCATAATTTCTCTAAGTGCTTGAAACTTGACACAGACCACAGACATCTTTTTGTGCTCCTCAGTAACAGCATATGGTTGCCTGTTCTTTTCTATGTGTGGAGGCACTTGGAAACCTCTGGGCTGGTTAGCAAAACTTCTGTGGATATAGGGCAAGAAATTTGGTAAAAATAGCCTGGCTTCCCAGCTTTATAATGCAGAACCTTTTGTTGTTGTTGTTGTTGTATGACCAGGAAATACCAGGAAATAAGTAAGATCATTGTTTAGGAAGAGTAAGGTGAAATGCGTACTGGTGTTATTTGCAAGAAGGCTTCTAGCTTGATGTTCCACAAGACTGAGAAATCACATCTTGTTCTGCAAGGAAAATGAGGTAATTCTATCCCGTGACATTGGAAATTTCATTATAGCACATGCCTGTGCTTTGTATTTCTAGAAAAAGATGTCAGAGGGGAGTAAGTTTCACAAGGTTTGTTCTGAACTGAAATTCAGAATGTTTAGAGTTTAGTAGTGTCATAGACTTCTCTTGGGAGTCTGCAATACCTGATACTTTCATCTGCCTCCCTGGCTGCCTCACTGTACTGTGCTGCTGTCTGTATGGCTAGGAACTCGGTTCCTGAGTCTCCACAGTTTACAATATGGGACTTAAATTATCACTGAAGTCTGACATTTTGAAAAAAATATGGGTTGTGGTTGTTAGGAGAAGGTAAAGGTTACCAGCAAGAGACAAGGAGAGAAATGGAGGAAGGAAAAAGGAGCAGGAAGAGGATGACTGAGACAGAGTGAACCATTATATCCTCACTGCAGTACAGGTCTTCCGAAAAAGTCCCCAAGTTCAGCTCCTATTTTGATCATAGTGGAAAAAAAGAGGAAGGCTGCCAGCCTGGATAGGGGGGATAGTCAGGGGGAGTCAAGGAATTGAATGGAGAACACAGAGGGCAGTAGCAATAACCAAAGAATTTTTAAATATATGTGGAAAGATGGTGAGTCCAAATGGATCACCCAGAACAGCAGGCTGGAGAGAATCCAAATTCTTGAATGTCATGTGACAGCAGCTCGTCTTCCTCTCCCCAAATCCAAGTTTATAGACAGCATGTTACGCTGTTTATAATGAGGGGATTGAGTTCCTGTGCTGGGGCTGGCTGCTCAGTGAAACAGCAGATCAATGCACCAACACCACCTCAGCCCTCTAGAACCTAGACAGGCTCTTGCACTGCATCTGGCAGCTCCTCATTTTCTAGCACTGCTTGTTACCCCACTCACCCTCAAGTGGACTAAAAGTACTTTTAACACAGGACTGCAATCCTTGGCTTAAACGTGTCATTCCCTCCTTGTGGCTGTATGCCAGCATTTAAACTGCAGGGTGATGAATGGACATAACTCTAAGGGAAAATGCAGAGCTTAAGGAATTAGCTATTCCTTGTAGGAATATGGACTGAAAAGTGGAGCAGGTGGAGTAGTGCCAATAGTGTGCAGAGCACCGACATGAACGCTGAGCTCACATTAACACACTGTGCAGCAGAGTGGACTTTTTCCATCAAGATCACACACTTCCATTAATTATTACACAGAATATACACTCCTACTATGCTATACCAACATTTCCACACTAGAGTTCAGTGCCAGTGCAAACCTCCTCTCTACACTTTTAACTGTCTAACTTTTATCTCAGCACAGCTTTATTTTCGTGCAACTGCTTTAGGAAAACTGTTTTTTAATATCCTACTTCTAGAATATTAGATTATACTTTGTTATTATCAGTTTTGCTGTAACATAAAATTGTTCATATGTGCATACTTCCATCTCCTGGACTGTATGTATATTGCACTTTCTGGCAACACTGATGTATCTTATGGCTGGATATGGACTTCTTGTTATCCTTTGAAGACCCTTAGGGGAGATAATGGTCTATTGTTCCACTCAGTACAAAAACTACTCTGTAGATTAGCTGTCTTTGGGGATTTTCAAGGGCACAAGAAGATTAAGTGATAGGTGAATATAGGGAAAATGGTTCTGAGCACTATAAATGAAACTACACATTCCCATTTCTTGTGGAGGAAGGAGGGAAGAAGTCATGGACAAATGTAATATAAAAGATACGTAGGTGCCTGCCTCAGAGTTGACATTAGCTATATCTCACAGCTGGAGCCTGTGATTGCTGCAGCTACAGCCCCCAGCAAGGCCTTTCCCCCGGGGCAGGCTACAAAAGGTGGTGCTGCCCGAGCTGGGGGCATGTGGGGCAGGTATGAGCCAGCTGAGGAGTTTCCATTTTCCATCTCTGTCCTCCCCTGCCCTGACCTGCTCCAGTGGGTTGCTTTGCACTGTCTTTTCCCTACCCGGATTTAGCCTACATCCTGCTGCTTGGCAACACCAGGAATATCAAAAAAGAACATATTGTGGAAAAGGTGACTGACAACGATGGTGACAAATGTGTTTGATTGCTTTAGCCACAAATCGTGGCTGTCAATATTCGTTATCTATTTCTCTTATATTTTGCCACTATGTATTTTTTACAAAGGTAGAGCAACCAACAGTCATGTTGTCTGGTCAGAAGCAGCTGGTATGGACAAAGCCCCGTGTCAGACTGACAGCACCCGAGCAGGGAACACGTTTGCAATGCAGTGGCCGTGCTGTGCTTGCCATCAGCTGGATCACCCGGGCGCGTGTGAGCCCCTGACAGGAATGGGGATGCACAGTCACATTTGTGAGGTTTCTGAGCTGCAGTTCAGTGCTGTGCCCCGCTGACAGAGAATTAAGGCCTGTTCCCTGTGCTCCCCATCTCTTGGCTGCCAGCGATAGAAGGACAGTACCAGGTGAGGCCAGACCGCTATGGCAGCACCAGAAGCACTCGCTGCCCCAAGGCAGCCGATGTGACCCAGCCCAGGCGCCCCTGTCCGGCTGCTGCAATTGGCTTTCCCCCAGAAGCTGCTTCCCCAAATCAAATGGATACTTTAAGCACCGAGTGTTTTTTTCCATTAAAAGAACAATTTACCTTCTTAAGGAACCTGTTGGGTGATAATATTCCTTCAGAGACTCAATTTGCACTATTCTTTCCCTAGAAAATAGCCAACCAACTTTCTTGTGAAACTTTATTTAATCCTCAGTGAAGAGGTGCCTTTGCTGTGGCTGCAGGCTGGGGTCAGGTATTGATAACAGTACAGATATCGCCCATAAAATATATTCACAAAGCCAATTTGCAGCTGTTTCCTATAGCTGTTCACGTTCATCCTTTAATTCCTGTTTCAAACCATGTCCCCAGTCCTTGGTTTCAAACCTCCCCATATCTCCACGTGGATAGGTACGGAGGGGGGGTGCGCGGCCGATCAGGCCCCGCGACGGACAGCCCCGGCGCGCACGCGTGCGCGCGCGGGCCGGGGTCCTGCGGCGCTATAAGAGCGCGCTGCGGCAACGCCCCTCTCTCTTTGTGCGGCGGCGCGCGGCGGTGCCGGGTGAGTGTTCGTGGTGGCGCCGGGGCCCGTCCGGGCGGGATCCCTCCGGCCCGCGGGGCATCGCGGCGGGAGCGGGCGGGGGTGGGGCCCGGGCGGCCGGCGCCGCTCACCGGGGCGGCCTGTGTCTTATTTGCAGCAGGAACCCGGGCGGGGACCAACCCACCGAGAGCGCCATGGCCGAGGAAAGGGTGAGCGGGGCCGGGGCGGCGGGCGAGGGGCCACGTCTCGCCGGGTCTCGCTCTGCGGCGCGTCGGGGCTGCGCGGGCCCCGGCGCGGGGCTGCGGCGAGTTCCCTGCAGGCCGGGGCCGGGCGATGGAGGCGGAGTCGCCCGACGGGGCCCGTAACGCGTGGCGGCCCTGCTGCGGGAGAGAGCGCGGCTCGCTGCTCGCCAGGAGTTAGCGCCTTGGTCTCTTTCAAGCTCGTCGTTTCTCAGTTACCCTTTTGCCTTGGTTCTTCAACTTGTGTTTCTTCTGTGTTTTTTTAATTGTGGGATGCTTGCTGGTGAACGGGAAGTTTTTGCTTATAGCTGTAAGAGGTTGGCACGATCAGAACATTGTCTGTCTTTTCTTTAGCATTACTGCTGGAGGTGTAATGGATGTTAACACCGCCCTGCAAGAAGTGCTGAAGACCGCACTTATCCATGATGGCCTTGCTCGCGGTATCCGTGAAGCAGCCAAAGCCTTGGACAAGTAAGTGTTGTGTCACTAGTTTATTTCTGTGATGAATAGCAAAACTGGGTGAAGTACGTTGTGATGAGGTACATTGAACACATACAATGGTCACTTTGTCCAGGTGTTCAGTCTAAAACTTTAACAAGACCACAGTTTTCTGCCGGTAATCTTTGTCTTTTGTAATCTCTGTTTTGAGATCTTTAACTGTGATCTTGAATTATCGAGTTTAGCATCTATATTTTGAGAATAGCATCATCTGGTTTATTAGGTTCTGTCTGTGACCCCAGTGCCAC
Organism: Manacus vitellinus; assembly: GCF_001715985.3. Lineage (NCBI taxonomy): Eukaryota > Metazoa > Chordata > Aves > Passeriformes > Pipridae > Manacus > Manacus vitellinus. The sequence goes on along the minus strand of NW_021940604.1, from coordinate 11,855,603 downwards.
CAACTGTTCATGTGGGTGTATGGGTTTTGTGAAGAAAATGGAATGGTGCTTGCAACCTGTGGCTGTTAAAACCTAGGGCTCAAGAACCTTGTGTTTTCAGAAGTGATAAAGTCTTCTCAAAACTTTCTGAGATTTTAATTGGGTTAAATATGTGTCAGACTTAACCTGGAAGAGTTGGTTTAGCATTTGAAAAAAACTTAAATCATAGCTTGTTTGGGGTTTTTTTGCTGTCTTCATTTCTTGTGTGTGTGTTGCAGCTGTAGATAACTGCTTTGGTACAATATCAAAGCAATAATAAACTCGTCTCTTGTGCGAACCAGTTATGGTCTTTTGTAGGGTGAAGCACTATATATATGCATATATATACACATACATACACACCTATGTGTGTTTATATGCAGAAGCACACTTCTAAGAACAGAAGGTGCTTTAGGGTAATGCTACAGTGTTTGGGTGATGACTTCACAGTTTGTCGGATACCCCTTCACTCGTTTTATGAGTGATAACTGCTGTCTGACAAACCTGTATGCAAAAACCTCTAAGACAAGGTGCTAAATAATGGAAGAAAAATACAATTTAGGTGACTGACAGCTAGTTTGTAAGAATTCTTATGAGTTCACCTGCAGCTTCACATGCTGTGTGTTCAAAGGATAATGTTTATACACATTTGGGTGTGATGGTTTTTGCTTTGAAATGTTTCTGACATTCTGGTGACACTCATAATGAAGAAGGTCACAGAGAAAACCGATGTTGTCTGTAGAGGTCACACTGCACTAGGTTAAGCATAGAAGACCTACTCAGCTCTCTCTGTTGTCAGGTATCCCTTTGGTGTCTTAACATTGTACCACAGTATACAAAGATCCTAATTAGAATTGGGGCCCTGTCAAAACAGCTTCTTTGAACGTAAGTAGAAAAGATTGTTCTGAAGAGCTTATAACACCTTGATGTGGAAATTCAAGCTTTTAGTTATTACAGTTCTAATGTTAAATTACTGTAATCTGTGGTAAACAAGAAAAAGCAACTTGTAACTTGGTTGCTTTCTGACAATGACACCAGTTCTTTATGGGACCTTGTGTTTATCCAGTCATTAGACATTTTTCCAATGGCTGAGAATTTATTTAGTGGGATTTTTAAAAGCTTTCAAAACTGGAATAGAATCTGATCATAAAGCTAACTATGAATAGCCTGTTATGTATATTAAAAACAGAAGTGATACATGATGTCAAAAGTATATTTAGTATTTCAAAAGCATAACCAAAAATGAAGCTTAGGAAGTGATTCTCTAGAAAAGCATGTGCTGAATTCTTTCACTTATGATTTTTATTATAAAGAATTTTCAAGTATTGTCTCAAGTTACATGTGTCAGTTTTCATTCTTTTTTAGACGCCAAGCCCATCTCTGTGTTCTGGCTTCAAATTGTGATGAACCCACATATGTAAAATTAGTTGAAGCACTCTGTGCAGAACATCAGATCAACTTAATAAAGGTAAGTGTCAACTTAAGACACAAGTTCATAACAATTGTACTCCTTGTTTCAGCATTTAGAGAGCTGAATCTTTAAAACACTGTTCTGTAATTCTGTGTATGGCTTATCTAAGCAAAATTTCTCTTTGCAGAAGTTGTTTAGTTCTGTGTGATTGGCATACAAGCAGTACAAAGTTAAAAGTGAGTTCTTGTGTCCTGTATAACAAGGCATAGAATTATTGCTGCGAGTGGGTGGAGCACAGGAGGAGTCCTGCCGTGAGGGCACAAGCTGTACGATGATGATACTTTGGCTCCCTCTGCTGATGCCTGTGAGGAAATCAGCCATCCGTTACCCAAAGCTTCTGACAGTACAGCAGCTTTTGGGCTGACCCCAGTTATGTTAGAAATGGCAAGTTCTAATGTGATACAATGCTCTGCACCTCAGGTTGATGACAACAAGAAGCTGGGCGAATGGGTAGGTCTCTGCAAGATCGACAGAGAAGGAAAACCTCGCAAAGTAGTGGGCTGCAGTTGTGTGGTTGTCAAAGTAAGATTATGTTAATTATAGATTATTTCTTGACTTGTGAAAATAGGCAGTAAACACAAGGTTGCTTTAGATAAGGAACTGTTAAATGGAACTCTCATATTCATTTTTATAAACGGTTACTTTATATTGTTGATAGTGAACATAAGCTGCTCCCGTGTTTTATACTCCCTTTCATTTTTATTTAAAACACTCATACGTTTTGTGAGTTAATGGTTGTGTCCTTAAAGTCTTTATGCCCACTTACCAGTAAGCATTAAAAGGAAAGACCTGACTAGAAGATAGGAAGCTTTGCTTAAGGAAAAAAAAATGCCAGTTCAATGTGTCCGCTCAACTTTAAAATGTTTTGCGGAGCATATTTTACAATGACACTGGTAAAGTAAAGCCACAGTACGAGCCTTGAAGACTTTGTTGTCTCTGAGGTCCCATGAGATGGCTACAGCTTCACAATAAGGACTAATGCCTTCTGTATGTTTTCGTACTTTTGCAACTGTTTCACACATTTCGCTTGACTTCTTTTAAGCAGATAAGATGACTTTAGTTCCCCGTCAATGGTTGTTACATTTGAATGAAATAGTCTTTTTATTAGATAAAAAAGGAAAAACAGCTGACAGATCGCTTCAGGTTACTTATGTGGAATTTTCGGAATGCCTTGAGAAAAAGTGTCAGAATCCCATTTGTCCTTTTGAAAATAGGTTGTAAAATTTTGAATGGGTCTGTATGTTAATAATGGGTTATCTTGTGTTACAGGACTATGGCAAGGAATCTCAGGCCAAAGATGTCATTGAAGAGTACTTCAAGTGCAAGAAATGAATGAAAAATAAATTTTAAACCTGACTAGTGTATGTGTGATTAATGGTTGGGTGTCTGTGGAATAGTTCTTTGAGTTACAAAGGATAACATCAGAAGATGAAAGCACTTTGCGAGTGTTGGTGTAGTTTACTAGTATGTTAACTCTCAATTGGCTAAAAAGATCACAGCGAGCCCTTCTGTTCCTATTCTCTGGTGCTTCTATTTCCTCTTCCTACCCCAGAGATTACCAGCTGGGATAACTTTGCACAGCTTTAGTTGCAAAAATGCAGGCAGCTAGTTACTAGCTTTGCATTGGTAGTGCTTAGGTCTGTACTTCTGCAGGGAATCTGATTAATTTGTTAAGGAAAACCTGAAGTATAGCTGCATCTGTGATGAAAATTTGGCTCCCTCTGCTGAAACATGAGGAGAGCGGCCTTAACCGTTACCCAGGTCTTCTGCGATGTTGCAGGAATTTCATAAATGCTATCTTAATTTATTCAGGGATCTCAGTGGGCACAAGATGTTTTACTGGTTCCCCTACCTCAATGGAGGCAGATTAAAGGTTTTGGCATCTTATAACAGGTACTGTCATGTACTTCTTGATCTGATTCTGTAGTTCTTGGTAGGCAAGGTAGCCATGTAGAGCTCTCACTTGCTCAGATGGCAGTGTTGCACTCCCAACTTGCCCAGAGTCTTGGTTTCCTTAGTAGTTCAGTGATGTACAGAACTTGCGGTGTTGCCGGTTTTTAGTTTTTTTTTTTTTTTTTTTTTTTAGATGTGTGGGATTGAGACTGGAATTTAATTGCTTTTATCTCTGCTGTGAGTTGTTTTATGTGTCTCACCTTTCCTGCAGAAGAGGTCTAAGTGGAGTCATAAGGAATTGCTCCATTATGCTGATAAACTGTAAGACATGAATGTGAATATGCGGGGTTGGCACCTGCAGGCTGAGGAGATAGAAATGTCTATCTATTCTCAGGCTCTTCAATTTTTGTTATGGTTCGTTACTCCACTTTAGTTATCCCCAGTTGTTTGTGTAGTGTGGAGGCAAGCATCTTCTCCAGCTCTGTTCAAGTGGACTTGTTGCTCTCATTTAAGCTCTTGATGTGTCCCTTAGTTTTGGCCCCATCACAGCTTTATAGTAGCTAGATCTGGGTGACTTTTGATTGTTTGAGAGGTTTCTGTAGTAATAGTTTCAGGTGTACTTGATGATGGAGTCATCTGTTCAAGGCTGCTTCATGGCAAGGTCTATATTCTTTTGCTGAACTTGATGTACGTTCAGTCTTCTCTGTGAAATTGTCCTTGAAGGAGATAAAGTGGTTCTTAAGTTAATGTCAAGCTAGTATTGCAAATTGAGGGAAGTTAACGCAAATATACAAATGTTAAATTTTCCACTTGGATTTGTTCAATATGTAGTTGAAATTACAGAAGTCATTGGTAGATAGGAACCTTAGTTGCAGATCTCATTTCATTAAATTATTGAAGGTTTCTCAATATTGAGAATGAGGGAGTATTTCTTGAATGGAGTTGAGAGGCTTAAATATTGATAAACTTTGTCAGTTGAGTTTAGCTAATAATTTTGAGTATGTGACTTGTATACAGAAGCACACTAAAACTTGCTTCATCTTTTGTCCTATCTTAAGGTGCATCTTGCAAGAGTTTTGGATAAAATAGTTATGCACTTTGTTCTAATTTTTATAACATTTGTAGCTACATTATAGAGAAAAGAGTTGTTTGCAACTGGTGATGGTGGCAGTCTAACGGGCTTTGTGGTTTGCCTTTCCTTGGCTGGCTGTTTATCAGGGTTAAATTGACAAAGGGAATTGGGATCCAAAGGTGGATTTCAGTACTTGGGTTCAATGGCCTCTGTGTTGCTGATGTTGAAAATTGTTTAACTGAATATGCCACTGAACTAGAACTTTTTTTTTTTTATCGGGAGTGGTCTGAATTCCTTGTGTCTCTGGATGCAGTGTAACAAATGTGCAATTCAGTAAGCCTCTCCAGGGTAGTGGGTGAAGATTTTTAAAAAGATGAAATTCATAGACATTCAAATTTGAGGAAGTAACTTAGCAAACAGCTTTTCCAGATGTTTAGCTTTTTGGTTAAAACATAGCTTTTCATTTTGTTATTTTTTGACACAAAATGACCTAGGAGAATGGAGAAGACACCTACTTCCACATCTAGTAATGATGTCTTGTGATGTAAAGCACTAATACCAACACATATTAACATTTCAGACGAGACTTTTATGATTTGCTATTGGAAAAATAGGAAGGAATTGATGGAAGGATAAAATGTTTATGTCTAGATGTAGTTCTGAGATTATGATCTTGGAGTGAAAGGAAAAGGAACTATCACTGAAAAGAGTGAGTAAAAAAAGTTGAGAACCTTGAGTAAAAATTCTGAAAGTGTCTGGCTGGTAGTACCTGGAGGTATTTAATACCTGAAGTAGTTTCCCTTTGCATTTCCCCCAATATTTATGCGGAAAGTTGTTTAAAAATATTGTATCATCACTAGATTTCCTGTCCAACTATAACACTAGAGGAAATAGGGTATGCTGGGTAAATGAAATGATGTTCTGTGAGCATTCACAACCTACTAAGGTTCAGTTTGTGGGCCCTCACAAGGAAGACATTGAGGTGTTTGAGTGCGTGAGAAGGAGGATGGCAAAATCTGGTGAAAGGTCTGTAGCACAAGTCTTAGGAGGAGCCACTAAGAGAGCTGGCACTCAAGCCTGAAGAAAAGGAGGCCGAAGAGATTATTAGGACATCAAGAGATTGGGTATTAGGAAAAATGTTCAGGCATTGGAACAGTGCCCAGAGAAGTGGTGGAATCACCAGTCCTGGAGATAGCTAAAAGGCACATGATGTGATACTTAGATATGGTTTAGTGGTGGGCTTGGCAGTGTCTGGTTTGCAGTTGAACTCTGATCTTTTCCAACCTAAATTATTCCATGATTGAATTCATACATGTTAAACCTGCAAGCAGGTTGAGAAGAGTCCAGCACTCTATTTAAGTTTACAAAATAATTAATGGATTTTAACTTGTGGTGTGAGAAAAATAACATCTTTATCAAAATGGTTTTTGTGCTTGATTTATATAATGCCTTTATACTGTTGGAATTGGCAGCTTTAGCAATAGCTGGGTTATGCATTTGCTCTGAATTACTGTGAAGTATGACTAGTTAGCCCTTACGAAAAGGGATTCAAGTAAGGAGAGCTGTAGTCATGAGCAAGTTGGTTAGGCAGGATTTCTTTTGCTACAATGGAATGATACTTTAATAAAAGTTCAGGAATATGTTTCTTTATGGGTTGGTTGGGTTTTTTTTAATGCCATGATTTTACATAGCAATGAATATTAATACCAGGGAATGACAACTTTTCATGGCAAAGTTTTTTCAATTCTGTTGGAATAGAATCAACACTTCCTAAATATTTTTTGCTGTGTTGAGATCCAAATTTTCTAATCAAAATGCTTAGGTATCAAGCTAAGAGTTTTTCGTGTAGTGTTTCGTTTCCTGCAAGTGACCTTGGAACCTATGCAGAGTCAGGACTGGAGAACTGATTAAGACTCAGTTTACTTTATTAATGCATTGGTATGTCCTGCAGGATTTTTCAAGGAGTAGACTTTGGATTACACTTGAAGTTACAGCCATCTGTAGTCATCATCCTAAAGGTACTCATCACCTGGCCCCTGAAAGGACCTGATTAGACAGTATTAAACATGTGACTGGAAATTAGAGGCTTTGGAGTTAAGAGTTCCAAGACTGGCCCTGACTTTTTCTCTTGCTGATCATACTTAATGTCACTTGCAGGTTTTCCTTGTGAAACGGGGGAAATACAAAATGGTTTGATCAATGATGGATGTTTCGTGACTTTTCGTTGGCAAAAGCAGCAGAATTAACGTTTTTTGTGAACTAAAATACCAGGTTTTGGTGGTTTTGCATGGAATGGTTGTTGTTTTCAGGTCTAAATTATTATATTTCAACTTGAAGTAGAAAGCTAATGAAGTGCTTTGAAGAAATGCTGGTAAGTCATTGTGAAAGTGTTAAGTACAGACTTCTAGAGAGCATTGGAAGAACATACCCTGTGATGTTTTAAAAACAATAGATTTTGAAAACAAGCTCCACTTGAAGACAATTGCTTACTAGGACAGCTCATTCATATCTGGGTCCTATTGTAATGCTGATATGTTTTGCAGTTGCACAAACATCAGGGAATCAGGGCTTGTCAGCAGCAAATAGCTGCACCGTACAGGCACTTCTGTGGGCTCCAACCATTCCTATGGAGAGCACTGTTTATTTTGTCTGCTTTACCAAGAGAAGAGTATTATCTTCGTGTCTTATTTAACACATTTAGTATCTTATGGAGGGTGAGAACTAATACCACGTGAAGAAAAAATATATTTAATAATGTTTCATATTTAGAATTGCCTCTACCTGTCTGGTTTTGTTCCTTGTTTGTTTTGGAAAACCTGGATATCCTAGCTGTGAGCCACTGCTCCTCATGTGTCCATGTCACTGAAGTTGGTGCAAACATTTTTGCTGAAATTTGCTTCCTTCCCTGGAGATCTCACAAAGGTATCTCATCTTGTAATGTGAAGGAACTCTGAACACACATCCAGTTGTCAGCCTTGTCTCCTTTGGAGATCATGTGTTTGTGATGTGAAGCCTCACTAGGATTTGTATGTTGTGTCATTGAACCAGACAGTGGATGTTAGGTGAGCACAGATGTGACTGGCTTGTTTTTTTAGCCTTAAGGAAAACAGAAGTATTGGCAAATTATTTTTTCAGGGATTTTAGAGAATTAAGTAAATACACAGAAAATTTTTCAGCCATTGGTCAGCAAGCAAATGTTTGGTTTGAGTCTGCAATAAATTGAGCAGATGGAGTGGTTGCTATGCTGTTGTGTATCCCCCATGCCTGAATAATTTTTGATGCATTGGCATTGATTTTGAATGCAAGTCCACCTACAAGAAGCCCTAAACACACATCAGTTGCTTCATGTATTCTGATCTGTTCTAAATTATGATATAATCTCTTATGGAAGTAAATTACTATACAAATATCTGAACTTTAAGCCATTGGTTATCATACTTCCTCCTCATCATTCTAAAAGTGTCATTATGATATATGACACTTATAATATATTATAATATATGAACTAACAAACTAATTTGAAAATCACTTTGTTATTAGGAGCTTTTTCCCCCTCCTCTTCCAATTCAAAAGCAATTGAGGACTTTTTATAGTATGTATGCAAAAGTATTTAAAATATTTTCACTGAGAACTCTGAGCAACACAACATTACATGAAATGTGGGTGCTTTCTGGAAGTAACAACTATTCTTTCTGAGAAAATTTACAAACTGATACAATTTTGTTTATATTTGATTTCTGTTTAAAAAATCCATTTATTGATATTTAATATTTTGTATTGCTGACAGATTATTAGGCAGAGTTATGTACAAAGAGTTATTACAAAGCAGAGTTATGTAAAAAAATATATCTACAAGGGGTAAAATGTTTATGTACAAATCAACCTAGCTATTATTTTGCTTATCTGATTACTTGTTTACCTTCAAGTAGTCCTTTAACTCAGTCAGTGTCAGGAATCCATTCATCTTTGCTGTAGTCTGACTAAGGCAAGTGTCTGTAAGGTAAGTTTTAATCTTTGGAGTAGATAGGTAGAGTTTCTATGTCAATGTTCTAAAAAAAAAAAAAAAAACAAAAACAATGTGTAATTAGCCAGATATTATTTGTCAAAAGTGATGAATTAATAGGCATTTAGCTTAGTGCCTGGCCTGCCAAGTTCCTGCCCTGTAAAACCCTACCACCGAGTTACGAAGCTGAAAAAACTTATTTTATATGGATGCACAAAGTATGTTTATTAAAGCAATTTCCTATTTTCATACTCAAAAAAAATGTAATTCTGGTATGCTTTTTTTTCTTCTCACACGAATGGTTCTGAGACATTTTCCACAGTGAAAGAGTTCAAGTCTCTGTTAAAATAAGCTTTATATTTTGAGGACAGAAAAAAGCCATGACCCCTAAGTAACCTTTTATATTGATTGTATTGTTAGCAGCCAGTGTGTTGAATAACATAATACAGATGCTTGGGACAGGTTTAGGAAGGCAAATGGGTGGGGAAAAAACCAAATGTTTCTAGTTTTAAAAGTATGTGTTTAAGGGGATGGAGGTCATATTCTATAGAACCCCTCCACAAAAAAATGAAACACCCTCAGATATCCATATATATAAAAGTGTTTGTATGTCAGTACGAGCTATGGTATATATTCTCTTTTTCATCCATTTATTTGAATGGACAAAATTCAAGTAACACCCTTCAGCTTTGCTTTTTTCAGAGCAGCGAAATACACTGTTTGTCAGTACCTATACAAGAAATGCCTTTACATGCATGGGATTTAGCAAGCTACTGTATTTTAAACATCATATAAACTCAACTCCTGTTTCTGCAAGAGGCTGACCCCTCCAAATAAAATCTCAACTGGTTCTGACTCTTCCCTCATAGCTGTCTAACCAGTTGTTTTACACTCAGCATGACAGCTTTTAACATTTTCTCTTAAAACCATCATGTCTTGATTTTTTTCGATCCCTGTGAACAGGAACATCATTCTGTCTGACCCTCAAGCCCACTTACATGTCCTTTTCAAATGAAAGTTAATTGAAATATACGTGCCTCTTCTACTTGGAATTGTGTGAAAACACCCCTAAACCTGCTGTTTGGACATGAGATATGTGTGCTTATAATGAGAAGAGAAGAAAAACTTCTAGTCAAAGTGACCTGCAACCAAGAAACAGGGATGGAATTGCAGTGCCGTTTGTAGGTCTATCTCCATAATGTTATGATAAAATCCATCATACCATTATTGACTGAGCTAGTATGGTTGTGAATGTAGGTAATATTAGCTAGACCTTCCCATTGTTGAGAATTTTGATAAGCTTACTTGCTGTGACCTGAAATTGTTTCTTATAGAAGGTCTCAATTTTTTTTTTTTTTAAATTTAGTTAAAGCAACATAGTTATTTCTAAAACTCTTGTTGAATGTAAGGTGTTTGATAGGGGAAGTTTGAGTACTTCCATTCATGGACTTGAGATGTTATAGGAAGGTGGTGGGAGAGAAGAAGCACTTCCAGATGATGGGTGAAGGGAGAGGATTGGATGTGTGAGAAAGAAAAGACAGACTGATCAACACAGTTAACAGTATGTGGGGACAGCAAAATTAGCAAGGAATAGCAAGAAGCTGAGTCAATGAAACACAGGAGAATCTGCTAGTGAGCCTGGAGATGACACTGTCTCACCATTGATTTCTTGCCAATAATCACCCATAAAATGATTGGCAAACTATAAGGAGAACTGTCAAGAGACAGAATTGAGTGGAAGAATGAAGATGCATGCATGCATGTGCCATTTTAAGGCAGATTACAAAGCTCAAGATAATATTAGCCAGGAAAAAAAGGCTGCGTATGCCATCCTGTTCAAGTCTCTTGGCATATAAATATTCTTTAAGCATGCAGTCATGTGCTGTTATTTCTACAGTTTTCTTATGAAATTCAAAGGCAAACCAGCAGACTCTAGGAAAGTTCTAAGGCTCTACTGGGACAAAGGCTGCAATGTATTAAAAAAGAAAAAAGCAATAAACTCACCAAAAAAGGAGAAGACTGGTTTTGTGGTTAAAAATGTTGATGAAGCTTTGTCTCTGCCACCAAGTTGCCATGTGAAGGTTGGTATGGAAATGTTCACATGGGAGGTGATGGTGTGTTTTCATTTCCTGGATGCACCAACTTGCTGATGCTTTGTTTCTTAGGAATGATGAATGCTCACATATGGACATTTTGGTTTAAGCATAGAAAGCTACCATGCATGCTTTATTCATGAAAAATAGTTTAGCAGGGTCTCAGATTTGCATGTTCATATGGGCGGGTGCCTGTAGCTTGTAAATTATAATTTCGGAAATTGGGGAAATGGTGCCCTATGGAAGGACGGGGAACACAAGCCCCCTTCTACTTGTCGTTCACTCGCTCCCCGGGCATCCGTGCTGGGGCTGGCTGGCTTACTAGTTTCGGGCACGTTCCCAGGGCCCCGTGCTGGGGTTGGCTCCCGCCGGCGCTTCCCCGGCGAGGCAGGAGATGGCAGCCGAGACCCGGCCAAGGCACCAGGCTGGCGGCGGGAGCAGGTGCCGCGGTGATCCCGACGGGCCGCCAGCGCAGGAAACAAAGTGGAATGTGACTCTTCGGTGCCTTTGAATGTTGTCGGTTTCTATGCCCACTTTCCAGTACTGCAGTCTTGTAAAACGCCAGCACGTCAGATGTTGGAGCTTTTACGGTGTGTAGGAAATGTGTTTGCATAGACCCATAGACTTTGTTGTACAGCTGCAATGCCTTTAATCTGTCTTTCTGGGAGCTGTACTACACGGGGCAAGTACTCTTGTCTGCTTTCCTTCGCAGAAAGAGTCAACAGGTTAGGGGGGTGTGGTCAAGGAGCCAGTTGTTTGGAAATTTTCTTCATACGCTGTAAGTAGCACCATCCGTGAGACCAGAGAACACCAGCGTCAAACATATGAAGGACAGCACAGACCAGATAAGAGCCAAGATAGGTGAAGGCTCTTTTTTCCTTTTTTTTTTCCTTTTTCTCGCTGCCTCAAGTGTCTGATCTATTACAGTGTTCAAAGGATTTCGATATTCTTATATTCGATTCACACATATGCAACGTATTTGAAACATTCCTACCAAGGAGATTGTGGTAAAAACTGTAATGTGCAGCTTGCTGGGTTTCATTGTAAAGTAATATAATCTCCACATGTGCGAAGGCCAATGCAATATTTTATTTTTTGCTTACCCCAGGGAATGTGATATTAAATTTATCAGCTGAAGTATTTGAATGAGAACTCATAAATATTTTCTGAGGTGCATCGGTGGTGTACTTAAGGAGGCAGAAGACATGCAGCACTGGGTGAAGAGGAAGTAGTTCATACTTTCCATCCTCTGCTGTCACATAACAGCTATGCCTTGCCCTTCAGATGGCGTACTGATAAATTTTCTCAGTGAATGAAAACAAGTTTTAAATTGTGGAGAATTTGTTAGTCACTGATTTTTTTCTGATAATTATTAACTCTATAGTAGATGGGCTGCAGATGCTGTTCACATCGGATACAGAGCTCCACATGCCTTGGGGAGAGAGGAAAGGGCTCCCCAAAAGAGTTATTATTCTGAAGACATTTCAAATGCACAGGAGGACTGTTGTCCTGCCTGCCTTTACCCAATACACTGTCACCGAAGGCATCCTCGATGGACAAGCTCCTGCCAAATCGAGGGCGAGTTTGCATACTGCCTTCATAAATCTTCTAGGGCTTAAGCAAGCATCTCTGCATGGTATTATCTGGCTGTTGTGCGATCTAGTCTCTCGTCCAGAGTTAATTTAAGCATCTCCAAAACAACTCGGTGGTGCTTTAGAATAGTCCAAGCCGTACTGAGTTGGTAGTTCTTTGTCATCATTGACTCAGGGTGCAGCTGCAGCCAAAATTGCCTATATCAGGAATGGTACTGAGAACATGACCAAAAATGACGTTTTGCCACTGTAGAAAATCTTCATGCCCCCATATCTTGAGTATTGCATCAATTGAACTCCACATCTCAAGAAGAGCATATTTTTTTTCTTAAAAAAAAAGTTATGGAAAAGGACATTAAATTTGTTACAAGGAAGTAACAGCAGCGTAGGATTTTATGTCAGTTTAGAGGGAAAACTGAGGAGGGATGAAAAAGCTGGCAGCCCACGGCTTGGACAGGGGCACTCTGTGCTGGGTTAGGAACTGGCTGGAGGGCCGGGCCCAGAGAGTGGTGGTGAACGGTGCTGCATCCAGTTGGTGGCTGGTCTCTAGAGCTGTCCCCCAGGGATCAGTGTTGGGCCCAGTTCTGTTTCATATCTTTATCAGTGATTTAGAGGAGGGGATTGAGTCCACCATCAGCAAATTTGCAGATGACACTAAGCTGGGAGGGAGCGTCGATCAGCTGGAAGGCAAGAGGGCTCTGCAGAGGGACCTGGACAGGCTGGAGAGTTGGGATGATTCCAATGAGATGAGGTTCAACAAGACAAAATCCCAGGTTCTCCACTTTGGCCACAACAACCCCATGCAGCACTACAGACTGGGGACAGAGTGACTGGAGAGCAGCCAGGCAGAAAGAGTTTGGATTGACAGGAAGCTGAACATGAGCCAGCAGTGTGCCCAGGTGGCCAAGGAAGGCCAATGGCATCCTGGCCTGTATCAGGAAAAGTGTGGCCAGCAGGACCAGGAAAGTGATTCTTCCCCTGTGCTGAGCGCTGGTGAGGCCACACCTGGAGTGCTGTGTCCAGTTCTGGGCCCCTCAGTTCAGGAAGGATATTGAGGTGCTGGAGCAGGTCCAGAGAAGAGCAACGAGGCTGGTGAAGGGACTTGAGCACAAGTCCTATGAGGAGAGGCTGAGGGAGCTGGGGTTGTTTAGCCTGGAGGAGACTCAGGGGAGACCTCATCACTCTCTATGACTACCTGAAAGGAGGTTGGAGTTGGTCTCTTCTCCCGGGCAGCTGTCAGTAAGACAAGAGAGCATGGTCTTAAGCTGTGCCAGGGGAGTTTAAGTTAGATATTAGGAAGAAATTATTTACAGAGAGGGTAATTAAGCATTGGAATGGGCTGCCCAGGGAGGTGGTGGATTCTCCATCCCTGGAGGTTTTTAAGATGAGACTGGATGTGACCCTTAGTGCCATGGTCTAGTAACCATGGTGGTAGTGGATCAAGGTTGGACTTGATGGTCTCAGAGGTCCCTTCCAAACCAGCTGATTCTATAATTCTATGAAGCTGATTTCCAGCATCAAGAAGGCCTAAGATGAGTGCTAAACTTGTTTACTGAATCCTACAGTACTAGATCAGAGTACATGTATTGAAACTGATCGGATTTAATTAAAAACAGGTTTTTAAAAGTGCCTTTCTTTAAAGCCTGTAATAAACTTCTACATCTGGCTGTTGCAAGAAAGTGTGAAGTCAGAACACATCAAGAATTTCAAAATGGATTAGACAAATTAATGGATAAAAAGTGCAAATCAGATCCTACTGGGAAGGCAGTGATATTCTAACATCTGAAATCTAATAGCAGGATAAAGAAGGAGCATGAGGATTGGATTTTAAGTAGTGGCTTATTTCACATGCTCTCCCTAATGCCACAGTGTGGGGCGTTTCTGATAGGAAAAGATGGGCATACTCTCAAGAGTGCTAAGAGAGCTCAGATGGCTGCCTAATCCAGTTAGTTTTTTAGGTACTCATAGGAAATTTTATCAAAAAGCTCTTGAGTTTTTCTTTCTGAGGTTACTCTCGTTTTGCAGTGAACATAACTTCTGTGCCATTGTCATCTTGGGAATTACATTACTGTGAACCTCTTCACTTGGATCTACTTTCCAAGCCAGCTTAGAAACTGAAGTCAGTCCAGAGCTGAAGCTGGCACATGCTGTCTATTGTCCTGCAAGTATATTGCCTTTGTGCACTAAGATGGACTATTTCCAAAAGGAGTTGAAAGTTGTATTTGTCCAGTACATAATGTCTTTAATGACCGAGGTCTGCCCTTATTAGACACCAACTCTTCTCTCTCCATAGTATTTGATCCAGCAGAAAAGGTGAGTTGGCTCTTTTCTGGTATAACAGTATGGAAGCTTTTGGCATTTCAGAAGGCATTTCTCCCTTTGGTCTAAAATAGCCCATGTACACTGGCTTCTCTGGCACACTGCAACGTTCACCAGTCCTCTTATGTTTTTCTGAGACTAACAGAATCATGAAGGTGGTGAAGGGGTGAACTGGGGCAAGGATTTGTTTGTTTTTTTCTTTCTTTTAGCTGTTGTTGGCCTGGGCTCTGAGGAATGAAGTTAAATTTGTAGTTTCTAAGGACCGTATTTTAAAATATTTGCCAGTTGTTCCAGATAATAAAATAGGGATTTTTGTCGAGAGGATAAGAAATGAAAATAAATAAACATGGATCCTTTTTGCCAAATTTATGATCTGCAAATATGGTTCCTCCTTAGCCTGCATGATTAACTCTCTCCAGCCAAAACTGACCATTTTGATTACATCTTCTATCAATAAAAACTCATGAAAACTTTTTTTCGTAAACAAAATCCAACAATATCAAATAACTGCAGTGTAGATTGCTTTGCCATTTCTACCAAGAATTTAACCATGTTACAAGCAATATATAAATTATAGTCCCTCACCTTTAACACCACTGATAGATTTAGTTGAAAGACATTGCCTTTATCCATACTAACTTTAAACACAGTAGAGCTGGAAAGCTTTTTGTATAGGAATGATACTGCTTGTTCCAATGGCTGCTGGTTATGATACAGTTTTGTTTTTTGACCATGTAGATGTGTCAAGAGGATTAAAAAGATTTGTTTAAAATGTTACATTTGATTAACATTTTTTGAGCCCAGTTTTCTTCTTTTAGAAATACTTTGTGGTGTGAGTGCTTATAGAAGACAGTTGCTTCCCAAAGGAAAAGGTGCAGCAGTTCTGTGTTAAGGTCTCTGTTCAAGCTTATTATCCCAGCCTCAGAAATGTGTTTTCACTAACCTAAGAGTTGAAGGAGAGGGTGCACAGCTTAGGCACTTGGCAGTGCTTCCACTGGAGCTGCTGTGTGAGGGTAGTGGTAGAAGATCATGAAGTGAGGTGTTCTTTCAAGTCTTATCACATCTCAGCTACTTTACAATCTCTGGAGGGTCCCAGGCGGAGTTTCTATGAGCTGCGCCTTGGTGTTCACACAGTACATGTGCTGCAGATGTTTTAGGCTATCACCTGAAGTTTGTGATGACTGCAACACATGCTGTTTTGGATGATCTCAATAGGGCATCTAGTATCTTATTTCTGAGGCATTTTTGCTGCAAGAAGCAATAAATTCAATTCTGTCATCATTAGGCAGGTGTTTATATGTACTGCAAGACTTTAATCTCCCTCTAGGGAGCAAAATACTCCAGAGGCCCATTCTACAACTTGGCATTTGCTTTGCATCCCTGGCATGTTCCCATTTCTCTCTAAGCCAGGAGAATAAGCATGGTTTTATGGTTAGGACACAGGTCTTGAGTAATTTTTCAGCTTTGCCAGTGATTGCTGTGAAATCTAGAGCAAATCTGTCCCTCAATTCACCAGCTACAAAGAGTGAGGGTAGTGTGGCTTTTTATTTCTGCTGTGTGTTTCTTCTACATAGCTTAGGACATAGACTACATTGTGTTCGATATATGTATCTTGGATCTTAAACTTACTACACAAAGTCATAGTCTACTAGTAATAATAGAGCAGAAGTTTATTCTACATAATATTTGATAAAGAGTCCCCAAAATACATCATCTGTACTTGATAGTCATATGATGCGCCAGCAAGTGATTCATGGTTGTGATGTGACTACTGCAATGTTTGGGAGAGTGTCAGTGTGTACCAACTCTGGTTTCCTAAAACAGATTTATGTAGGTGGTGAGCTGGTTTATAACTGGATCATAAATTATTTTACTTCAGACGTACCAAGTTTATCCATGTAATGTCTCCTTGGTTCCTGTAGGAAGCCCTGGTGGTTGCTCACATTCTCCATCTCTGAGGAGCTAGCTTCTTCTGGCTGCAGTGGTTCCTGGGTCTGAAGGCAGTCTGCAGCATCTGAATGGCCTGGAAAACCTGGAGTCCACTCACTGATAGTTGTTGAGCAGTCATTAGTGAAACTTTGTGCTGCAACTTGCTGAAAATTATTTGGATAACCATGAAAAAACTCATCAAACCAAGAACACAATGAAAAGAAAATGCCTTAAAGAAGCTTTGAATAGATTGCTTATAAACCCAGTAGCTCTTTTTTGTTGGAAAATGACCTCAGGGAAGAAAAGAATAGCATTTTTAAAGTTCTGAGTCCTGAGAGAAGAATCACAAAGAAATTCAACTGGTTGACTCAGGATAATTTTGGTGTTCCACATTGACTTGAAACAGCCCAGCCATAAAGGCACTGTTAAAACAGTTATCTCAAGGAATTGTGGTCAACTGAAAAAAATAAATAAACGTTTCCAAGTAAACTTCCCATGCTTAGAAGATAGTATGGTAGGATAACAGTAAGGCAAACAGGAAAACTATAAGAAGCCCAAACAAATCCTTAAAGCTTTAAACATGAGCTAATTTGCTGTATTGCTTAAAGTCAAGACAGCAGCTACCATTTGCATCAAGCAGTTAATGTTTTCTTTCAGGTGTGTTTTAAAAAGTTATTCCATTAGATTAAGATAATATGCTTTGTTTTACTCGTTAAACATTTACAAATTCATCATGTTATAAAGTATATCATAGTCTATTACTTCAGAAATCTGGGCTGATACAATGAAGAAATTTCTACATTGTTATTTTGCAAGCTTTAATTTGTTTATTTAAGGAACAATACACCATAATCTATATTTCTTTTTTCCTAGTGAGTCTAGGAAAATAAAATTGTTTCCCTTCCTGACTCCCTCACTGCTTGATGTTTGCACACATACAAGTGCACATGTGCATACACGTTTCCCTCCCTGAAGGAGGTAACATGACTATCTCCAAGTATATTATCTCTACCCATTTCTTTCTTGACTTTAATAATAATGATGTCAGTTTCACACTCATTTGTGCTTAAAAATATGAGGTCCTTAAGAATTTTAAATGTACAATACTTTAATTCTAGAAAACAGATGTCCATTTTATTATCTGTATACTGTGTTAGGAAATTTCTGTAATAGCAATTTTTACTGGTTTATCTTCTGAACTAATCCAGCCTTCTCAGTCTGCCTGTGTAGGTAGTGTCTCCCCTACCCTGTTGAAGTTGGACCTGTGCAGTGTAAATGCTAAAGTCTTGGAGCAAAAAGGAGAAGAGGCAGGAGAGAGCCTGATCTGTAGTTCACTGTCACAGTCCTGAACTGGGAATAGGGAGAAAGAAGTCTGGTCCTTTATGTCCAAGTAATTTCTTGGGATTTTGTTCTCTTTTTTTCTTCAATAACTCTCTAAAGTAAAATGCAAAAACAGTCCATAGGACAAAATAGCAGGAAGGCTATTGAGTTTCTTCTGGTAAGGTCCCTCATCTCTGCCTTGGTGTCTCCATTTATGACTTTGAGACCGGTTTATCAAACCTTCGAATCTACAAGGTACAGTTAGCACCCCTGACTCTCCTTATGAGCAATGGAAAACACCAATGGGGGTCACTTAACCTTATCTCAAAGCAGATATTTAAATTTATGAGTGAAATGAAGCACCTACTCCTGCAGAACTGCAAAGAGAGCAGATCCAGATGCCTGCATACCTCGGATGCATGGGCTCCTGTGGTACTGTGAGCAAAGACAACTCAGACGAGTGCTGGGTCATTGAAGTAGGCCCCACTCAATAGGTTACAGAAAAAACCTGAGTTGAATAACCTTTAGTTTCCTTATTCCATGTTTTTTTTCTGCTGGAGCCTGACTAGCAGCCACTAGTATTTGTTGTTCTCCAAATTTGTTAAGAGTAAGGAGAATCTCCCTCCTTAAAAAAACCCACAAAACAACAAACCAACAACAAAACCTCAGGAATTGCCATAGAGAAAGAAGTGGATTGTGCTGGGTTAGTGAGCTGTATGTGGGGGAAGGCATGAGAAAGTGATCAAAGCAAGGTCAGTGCTTAAAAATAGTGTGTACATGGTACCAAGTGGCTGCTTTACCCTAACCACAAGCACTTAAAAGCTGTACAAAGTTGCAGTTTTGGTCTCAGTGTGCAAGCTAGATATATCCCAAAGCTCAAATTGCAATCCATGAGGCTGCAAATCCACATGGCCAGTCAGCTCTGCTGAAAATCAGTTAAATAAATCTCAGTAAATGTAAGCACACTGCAACTAGCAAGTAGATGTACGCAGCTGAGGACTTTGTTCTCACTGGCTTCAGTGGAGGGCGATATGGACACTCTTAAATCAGTCTGGAGATTATTTAGTCCTAGAAATAAAATTATTTGGGATGAAAACATCTAATGCAACGTTAAATCCTTGCTGCATTACCATGATGCTGTCAGTAAAGATTGGAACATTCCTGGTTCAACTATGGAAGAGACACTCAGGCTCCCTCATCCTTGGATAAAACTAAAGCTTCAAAAGCAAACACCAGAAATCTTCTCTATGACCTTTTCTCTCACCTACCTATAATACCAAAACTATGTAATGTCTCTTGGTTTTGACAGAGCAGAGGTGCTGTACCTCCTTTTACATCATCACACACAAGGTAACTACTAAGAGCATGTGTATGCATAGGAACAATCCCTGAGTGCAACCCAGAGAAATTAACTTCAGGGATGTGTTTCCCCTTGGAGCTGGAAATCACTCATCTAACAGTATTATAAAACATTACGTAGTTAATAAGTGTTTTTCCAGGAATTTTTCAATATGCATCAGAAAATGTTATCATAGCTTATATATGCTAATCTTCTCTTTTCTGTGTGTATGTACTGTAACTTTCATTACAATGTGTCGTGGTTTAACCCCAGCCAGCAACTAAGTACCATGCAGCTGCTCACTGTCAGAGCGTGGAAAACTGAAAAGTCCTTGACTTAGAGTGAGCGCTGCACAGCAACAACTAAAATATCAGTGCATTATCAACATTGTTCTCATCCTAAATCCAAAACACAGCACTGTACCAGATACTCAGAAGAAAATTAACTCTATCCCAGACTAACCCAGGACAAAGTGCCATTACATTTACAAAAAGGATTCTGTAAAAATGACCCAGTGGTCTTCCATATTTATTCTTTCAACGATTCAGATCAAAGTTGCCTACTGTAAACATTATTTTTAAAAACTGATGGTGTTGCCCACGGATCCCACCTTGAATGAAGCCTTGATCTTTTTGTGTTGCATTTATAATGAGGATGATTTCATTATTTAGCTGGTAATGTTATTAATGATGTGCAAGAGAGTTTAGAGCCTGGTCCTCCAAGCCTTTCTATCTTGCCCTCTCAGGAATTCTGGTAATTGTAGGGTGTTAAGAGAGGAAAAAATGTGTATTGTTTGGTCAAGTGAGGAGTATATCTGCATGAGAAAGGCATAATCTGGTGGGAAGGTGTAATACTGAAGGTTTTCTGATCATTGCAATGTTTTAAGGCTAATGAGAGTTTAGTACACATGTTGAGTGAAAGGATTTAGGCATCTTAAATCACTGCAAAACTAGCTTCATTGGTGGTTGTCTTCTATTTCCTTCCACCTTGACTCCAAAGAACTTCTGTAGGAGCAACCTGCAACCCTAAATCCCACCCCAGATTTTTGTGTTTTACTGTTGGATGTTGCCCAGGATCCATGAGAAGTCTGCTTCACTGCGTGTCATGGCTGTGTTGCTTCAGCCCCCTGCACTCCCCCGTCAATGCTGGAATCACTGGCTGGCCATTGTGCAGCTTCCCCAGAAGTAGTAGGTCTGTCTGCATTCAAGACATTTTGCGTATACAGCTTTGTCAGCTAAAAGCATCAGAAGAGAAGAAGAGAAACATACCACTAATTAAACTGTCAGTTCTGGTAAATGTTCTTATACCAGCAAAAAGTTCTATTTAGAGGTATAACTTATGTCATGTGGGTAGCTGGTATAAACACTGCTAACAAAAATCTCTTGCCAGTATACACCACATCTCCACTCAGAGAGTTTGTTGTGAAAGCTACGTCTGCAAAGATTTTGTAGAGCAGAGAGGGTCCTAGCCACAGGGTGGAAGTGGTATTATGTTGAAAGAGAAATTTCAGTTTTTCTAGTGTAAAGTGGAGTCTGAAACTGCATGAAACTGAGATAAACAGGCAAATATACCCCAGTATCTCCTAAAACTTTAAACAGTAGCTTGGCCTTTAAAGCAGATGCCTTAAAGTGTCATTTGTGAAAGTTGCCTCTGTCTGGAGCTTCTCATCTGGAGCCTCCAACCAATGATCCAGAGCATGTAGGCTTCAGCAGTATAGCTTCCACTGACTCTTTGGGCAGTCTTTCCCTCTAGTTTATTTCTCTAATTTTGCTGATTGAAGATGATGTGACTACCTCTGCTCTCTCGCAGCGTTCAAGAGTTCCTGTGTTTGAACTGAGCAAATATCTTGGAGCAGTGGTAAGGCACCTGAGACTGGTATGTGGGTGCTGGGTGAGCAGCAGCTTGGTAAAGCCATCAGAGGGAAGCGGAAGAATCATACAATACTTTAGGTTGGAAGGGACCTTTAAAGTTTATCTAGTCCAATAAATGTAGCTTCATTCTGTCCCATGTGCCCTGTGCCTGTGGACTACTGTGACCCATCCCAGTGATTTTCCTGCCAGTGGTGCTTGATGCAAAAAGTGAAATCTGGAACTCTAGTACAGGGAGTATTACAGGTAATAACCTTTCCACAGAGCACAATGGGCAGAGCCAAACAGCAGGACATCAGACTTAGTGCCTCCAGTCATCTGTCAGGCAGTGTTGGCCGTTTCCAGTAGTTTGTATAAGTAGAAAAGTTCTGGGCTTTGCTGAAGTCCCTAGTGCAGTTATTTCACTGTGAACTAAATGGCAATTAACAGAGTGAGGCCATGCTAGAAACAAGCTGCATGACTGAAATTTTTAAAAATTATGGTGATCCAGACAAACTGGGAGTGAAGTGCAGAAGAATGAAAACTCCTGTTCACACAGATTTCACACCTTTACTTGCAGACAAGAGAGAAAGGTGTTTTACAAAAGCTTCATTTTGAGGGAAATGCAAATGGATTGGCTGATGTATTAATTATAATTGAATTAAAGGAAAATGTTACTGTAGATTTTAAACCATTCCTAGCAGTGTCACTACTATCACTGTTAGTGACTGGAAATTAAAGAAAAAAAAGTCAAACCATGGTTTTCACTGTTTGTATCTGTTTCACTCAGTTTAGACTATGAAATTACTAGACTTGTCTGGTTCATTTTCCTTCACGGGCAGTGCAATGTTCTGGTTTTCATATCCTATAAAAGTAGTGATGCCACAAAATGACTAGGGAAACGCTTTGGCCCCTCAGCATAGATATAATTAAATCCAACTAAAGTATATTCATTACCCAAGATGAGGAATCTTAAATAAACTAAACAAACCACTCAGGTAATAACATAAAGATAATTTTTAATACTATACTATCAGACCATTGATGGGAATTTTCAATTACATTTTTAAATATTTTCTTTAATAAAACATACAATCATTATCATATGGTATAACGCCAACAACCAGCTATACCTAACAGAATTGTAATCCTGTTGAGCTGCTGTAATGGCATGAACCACAAAAACAAAACCCAAGTGGTTTATCAATGTCAACAAACTCCTAGATGGAATTACAATCTTGTACGCACCATTAGGTTGTATGCTATTCATTATAACATATGACAAAAAATATGCTTCTATTAAAAATGCACAGATGAAAATGTGTTGTTGAAGGGGACTTGTTTAAAGAGCAAAAGGCATCTTTTGCTGCAATGAAGCCTCATTTTCTGTGCAATACTTTTTCAGGCATATTTGCAGGATGACAGGGACTTTAGGTTCAAGCTCTAAAAGAAATATAATGCTTCAGGCTCAATGGAATATTTCTAGTTTTGTCTTTTCAGATGCACTTTTCTTGTTCTGTCTGCCTTTGGTGAAATCTGGCCACCTCTGGAGAAAACATGAGCTGACCATGGCACTGAGAATCTTTGGGAAATAAACCATGAGGTGCTGGCCTTGGAAGTCCTTTGGGACCCATTGGAACTTCATAACAGAGTGGGGCAGTCCTTGGATGTTTTAAGGATCATTATTTTGAAAATTTCAAAAGCAGTAAAACGACACAGATTCCGAAGTTCAGTGTGCTATTGTGCAATCATATTTGTCATCTTTTTAGAAAAGTCCCGGTATAAAAAAAATATTTTTCCCAATTGAAATGGAATTGCAACTCAAAAGTAGTGCAATGAGGCCAGCATGTACCAAGTAAATTGTTTTCTGACTTGGAACCCCCGAAGTATTTCAAGGCATCTTCAGTGCTTCAAACACCACAAGGGTCACTCACCTATAATTGAAATAGAGGGACTCTCCAGTATTTACCAGCATAATGGCTGCACAGGCAAAGAGAAGAGTAAAAGCAGAAAAGGCTAAACCTGTGGAAGTGGTTTACTATCCCCCAAGACTCTCAGGAGAGATGTTAGCTCTGTGGATGACCACCCCCAAAGAGAGATGGCAGCCCTGGGTGTGACCGGAAGAATTCAGCAGTTCACTCAGGAAACCATTAAGGCAGGCTCTGCAGTGAGAACAGTGTGCTGTTGTAGGTTTAATTCCCTGGTGCAATATTAGAAGTAGGGTGATGGCATTGTAGGATGGTGCTTTCTGTAGTTCTCAGTTATTTAATTTCCCCACCCAAGGGAAGTGATGCCCACAAATGCAAGGAGCTGCCATCATCGGCAAGGGCAGCTTCTTCGAATTGTTAACGCAGCATCAGTCTCTTAATTTGCTTTTCTTCTGAGTTGAGTATGCCTGCAGGTGTCTTTCAAACATACTGACCCTGGCTTAGCAGAGGGAAAGCACGGAATGCCTTGGGTTGAATGCTGGATGGCAGTAGTTGGGCAGAATCAAATGTACATGAAGGACAAGCTCCAGTTGCTTATAAATGGGCAAGCGTGGAAATTAGATTCATTTGCAAGACAGCAAGAGATCTTAAGAGCAAAGACTTAGAAATTACCTTGAGCTGAGCAGAAATATTTTTATCACATTAATCTTGCGTTTTCTTTGTTTTAGTAAAAGTAGATTTCATCCCAGTATCTCCTCAGGCCTAGACCTCTAGAACCTTCATAAGTTTTCCTCATGTACAAATACAAATTTAAAACTTTGTTTTCACAAAAAAAAAAATTAGAATAAGAAAATTTTCCTGTAAGGTTTATATTTTTTATTTTTCATTGTCATTTGCATTCTATAATTCCATGAGATGTCCATAGAAACGTGTTCTAGGATAGTAGAAATACCACCATAACATGTAATAGTTGAAATATTTTACATTCTGTTTCTATAATTGAAAGAGCCTGCTTTATACTGACTGTTGTATCAAATCTGTTTTTCCATAGCAATATTTCCCCTCTTCATTTTCTAATGATACCATTTTGCACCCTGCCATAACAGGCGAGCAGGAACAAGCATAAAAATATAAAACCACAAATGAAATTTAAAATGAAATCTCAATTTGCAGAGCAACATTACCTGTTTTTCAAGGCAAATGTCAGAAAAGCAGAGAAGTTTTAGAAAATTATTGTCATTCAAATTCAGAATTCAGTTGGTGGAAAAAGAGAACTTCAAAAGCTTTCTGCAAACTTGGCTTTTTTATCCTCAACAATTTTCACAAAGGGACTAAAAGAAAAAACCAGGCATGACACAACCCCGTGACCTCATCTCAAATCTCTTGGTGCTGTTTCTCTCTGTCTGCAATTGGGTGTTGGAAATTCCTGAGTGAGCTAGAAGTAGCAGGTGAGAGGGTTAAATAAGCTTCTTAAACTATTTCCATCCTGCTACTGCCCTGTTTTAAAATCCCTGAATTACTCACCAGTAGAACTGTTTATTTCATTATTTAAATGAGGCTGCAGGGCTCTCCCTTCTCCCACCCACACATGATGTTCAGGGAAGGAGAACTACTCCCACATGATTACAAGGTCTGCTATTAAGTGTGAACTTGATATTTAATTGTAATTGCTAGCAAAATATAATTTAACAGCAAAGTATGCTGAATTTGTAACAAAGTACCCCTTTTATTTGAGCAGGAATATGGATGCTGCCCAAATGTGTCCGCATGGTTCCAATTAAGTGGAGGAATGTTAAATGTAAAACTCAACTTGATGAAAGTAACCAAAGTTTCTGACAAACCAATAAATTTGAGTCTAGGAAGCTCTGCATATGCAGTACAGTCAGGGAGGGGTAACACCCACTGGGTCATCAATTTTGGTGCAGTCTTCCTGTTCACTTATGCTAAAATAATACTGTGTAGGTAATTCAATTTCTCCCCAGCTGTAAACATAGACAGGAATGCTGGATGCAGATCTAGCTGAGGATGGAGGGGGGCCTGGGCTGATTCATTAGCCCCTGTGCAATTTCCAGGCTGAAATGTTGAGAAACATTAAACCCAGTATTGCTTTTCTTCTCCTTCTTCTCCTTCTCCTTCTCCTTCTCCTTCTCCTTCTCCTTCTCCTTCTCCTTCTCCTTCTCCTTCTCCTTCTCCTTCTCCTTCTCCTCCTTCTCCTTCTCCTTCTTTCTCCTTCTCCTTCTTTCTCCTTCTCCTTCTCCTTCTCCTTCTCCTTCTCCTTCTCCTTCTCCTTCTCCTTCTCCTTCTCCTTCTCCTTCTCCTTCTCCTTCTCCTTCTCCTTCTCTTCTTCTCCTCTACCTCTTTCTTTCTCTTCCTCTTCTTCCTCTTCTTCTTTTTTAGGGGGGGGCAACAT
This sequence comes from Manacus vitellinus, assembly GCF_001715985.3. Taxonomy (NCBI): domain Eukaryota; kingdom Metazoa; phylum Chordata; class Aves; order Passeriformes; family Pipridae; genus Manacus; species Manacus vitellinus. Next base: position 11,830,369 of record NW_021940604.1, on the reverse strand, counting down.
ACCAACAGTTCAGAAGATGTGAGTGTTTGAACCTACCTACAGGTAACCCTATCTGAACACCTGTAGGAGCTACCAAGAATGCTGGGCATATTGCAGGGAGACTTCCAGCAGACCTCTCAGTGAGGTCTACTCCTCTCAACCTGCATTCTTATTGGCAGGTCCCACCTCAAGTTTTTGTTGAAGATCATGGTAATGCTGGAATCCAAACTTGATCTTGGATGTAGCTATGTAAAATTGGATATGCTTCACCAGCTGAGTTCAGAGTGTGACTTTCTAATGAAGATTTTGTTTGTTTGTTTGTTTTCAGTAGAATTGCTAAATTATAAACATAATGCTGTCGTGGCTAATGAGCTTCATACATTGAGGAGAAAATCAGTTGTTTTATCAATGTTGATGTTTTGTATAAAACACGCAGTTCTTGGGAAGTCCTGCTTTCAGAAAGAGGATAGGTTCAGGGCTACAAAAGCTGCACAAAACCCCAAAGAACTGGAGCCAAGGGCTGCTGGTATATCCTTGCAACGAGAGCTGCTGTATGTAGTAAATGAAATAATCATTAGGTCTTTAACAATCACATATAAATCTTCCCCAAGAAGAAGGGAAGAGAGGTGAGCTGGGATGAGTTCTAAATGAAGGCAGTAGATTAAGAAATTTTTACCTTTTCACTGCTTATGTTACCAGGCTGTACCTCACTTTTCTCCACAGCCACGTCTGCAGACAGCACAGTCTCAGATTTTCAGAGGTGGTTACATGCCCAAAGGATTTCACCAGTGACAAGACCAGGGTCTGTAGAGGGGAACTAACTCTTGGGTACCCCAGCTGACCCCATTGTGCCCAAACAGTGCAAGAGGAGAGTGTGCTGGGAAGCCACCTGTGCCAGTGAGGGTGTCCTTATCATCCTCTGTGACCACTCATCTGTGGTCTGCCTAATCCTCTTTTTTCATTGCAAAAATCATCTTATACACTCCTTTCCTTCCCTCATGCTCTGTCTTGCTACTGAAACTGAACTCCTCCATAGTGTTTTCCATGTCTAGCAGCAGAGTGCCCTGTTCTAAGCCAGGCAGTGACATGCTGCTCTGAAATATGTTAAAAGTTATCTCAGTTAATATGAATTGCCCTGTAACTCTGTTCAGCATTTGTGCATGGATTACTTCTCTGAATTCATCTGGGATCTCTTCTTACCCAGGTGTATTGCTAAAGAATCTTACGCAAGGGCTGTTCTGCTTCTCCAGCCCCCTCCCCTCTATCTCTGTAAGACAAAAGAAAAGCTGGCTAATTAATTTACCCTTTCTTTTCTACCTAGAGAGAGATCTTGTTTACACTTCAAATGGGGTGGGCCAACTTGCTCTTGCCCTTCCAAGGCCAACATAAGAGCAGACTTTAAGAGGACTTTGTGAGTACCTATTTTTGCTAGAAATATTTAGCTTCTGAGTCTTGTGACAAAGCAAATTGTTCACTTGAGCAGAATACAAAGGACTTTTATTTCCATTATGGGAAATACAATCTGCGAGATCCTAAGAGCATCATTTGGTAGCTGATGCTTGAGGGTCAGTTCAAAGTTATTGTTAACTGTCTCCTGCTCCTGCTTTTTGTTTTCTAGCTGGTCTCTTGATGGGAATCTGCTTCAGTCATCATTTAAGTGTCCTTTGAAAGGCTAAAAAAGTTATTTTTGCCATTTTTTCTAGTAACTTTACAAATTCAGAGTGCTCCCTCTCAGGTAATTTGAAATACAGTGACAGAAATATGGGCTGAATAATCAGTAGTGATTCAGAGGATCTAATATGTATTTAAAACTATCAAGATATATTGGTCTATTTTCCCAGAAGCGTAATAATGAATAACCATAAACCTGGCATGCTTATATTAATCTCTGTAGGATATTACAGTTTGCACTCAAGACCTGAAGTACTTTTTCAGTGACAGCACCAGTTGGCTTGTATCTTTTCCATTTCTTCTAAGCTGGACAGGTGACTACATAAACCGTGTGCTATTTTTGTACTGCACAGAGACAATGGCTAGAAGATAAAGGAGATACAGAATAAACTGCATTTTTATTTTCTACCATTCAAATACTATCAACAAATTCTCTTTGCATAAGATATTTCTACACTTTGGAAGATGCTATTTGTTGATATGGCAGAATTTTAAACTGGTACTTAAGAAGTAGTTTGATATTTTTGTGTGTTTATCTCAGAATATAAACTTACTCATGACACTGGACAAAAAGTAGCTTGATAACCGGGAGCAAGTTCAAACTTCAACATCTAGGCTTAAACACATCAGTAAAGATACTGGAGGGGAGTGGTTGTGTTTGGAACTTGTATCTAATTCCCTGGAGGTGTTAAATGCAAGTCCCATACTCCATTGTGGGTACCTGATCCAGAAGAGCCTGCTGGCTGCCGGAGTCATCCATCATCAATGGGAAGCTGCAAGGGAAGAAGTTACTCCAGATCATAAGGTTCTTTACCTGTAGCAGTCCCGAAGTTAGGGACTTGGGAACTTTTTTGCCTTGGGAAAACCAACAGCATCCTCAGATGTGTCTTTCCACGCAGTAAGGTAATTGATGTGCAGACCAGGAGGACAATGTCTGACCTGGGGTCTTGGTTTGTCAGTAGAGAAAAGCCAGGGCAGCTCCATGACTGACCCACAAGGGAAAGTTTGACACTATCATTTATGTGTCTCTTGCTGTACAGATGTTCTGCTGGGCATTTCCATCTCTGGAACAAACAGGAAATGTTTTGTTCTCATCAGGATTTCCAATTGTCTGGAATATTGGAGCAGGAGAAAGCATATCTTTCTAGAGCTTATTTTTATGGAATGGATTATGAGGAGGGGTCCTTAAGAACTAGTGAGTCACCAGTATGCTTATTAAAATGACCTTGAGGTCAGATTCTGCCACTGTTAATCACAAAATTGTACCTTGCTCTGTAACCTTTCCCATTGGATTCAGTGGGATTACTTAAGGAATTCAGATACTACCTGATGGGACCAAAGTGGCAGAGAGGCTGACTCTTAATAAACACAGCAGCTGTAGTGCAATGTTTCCATTTTCACCTTTTAGCTAGGTAAAAATACCTCATATGCAAGTTGTTTTCTTTTGAAAATCCCTTCTTCACAGAGGTGAAATTTTATGTAACAATTGTTAATACATTCTGTAATTTTAATCAATATTTTAACATATCTATTGTAATGTGAAATCATCATTGTTGAGGATGTGAGATCAGAATCTCCCCAATTTTTTATTTTCAAAAAAATCTGCAGTAGGAGAAAGAAAATAATTTCACAATCTCCTTGAAATTCTGCAAGTTTCACAAACATATTTTTCAGGGTTTGTTAGTATTTCTCTTTTTTTTTTTTTTTTTACTTTATCAGACCAAGTAGTTTGATTTAGGAGAACTGAGCAGTACTTCATGGTCTTTCTGAACTGATAAATATAAATCGATGACTTGATTTGGTATTGTAACAGCTGCATGAAATAGAATAGGGTCATGTTGTGGTTTAGGAATGGTACTCCCCAGTTGAGTGCTCCCTCTGAGGCTCTCCAAACCATGTGCCACTTGTTCAGTTGTCCCTCCTCCTGCAGTGGGATGGAGAGGAGAACTGGACACACAAAACCTAAAGATCGAAGGTTGAAATAAGAATGATTTACTTGAAAGAGCAATGAGATAAGAAAATGAACAGTAACAGCAACAATACTAATGACAGCAGTTACAAGAAAGAGGCAAGTGATTCACAAGGGAAAACCCCCAACAATACCTGACTACTCCTTCCAACATTCCAGCTGACTTGGAAAAGAGCCTTTCCACTGCCCGTGGCAATGACATGAGGTGGTATAGAACGACCTCCAGGTCGTAGCCATGCCCTCTCCTGGCTACTGCAAAAATTAACGTTGTCCTGGCCAGAACCAGTACAGGCTGCTATACAATTCTGAATACAAATGGGAAACTCCAGAATATTTTAAATAGATAATGACTATCCTTTAACCTTTCTTGCTTAGATAGCACTGTCTGTTAGCAGGTGTATGGTTCTTTCTCCTCATCAATAAAGAAAGTGATGCTTCTGGAAAGGAATTAATTTAATTCACTGAAATTAAACAGGCTTTGGTATGGATTTGGAGGAGGGCCTACTTCCAGGCATACGCATGAAGTTTGATATGCACATCATCTGTCACTGAAATCCATAGTTTTGCTTGCATTTCTTCTACCCATGGCTAGAAGCATGAAGACAAGAGTGTTGTTATGCTCAAGTCAAATCCCAACTGCAGATATCCTGCCTTTGGCTTCTACTCTCCTAATGTTTGATAACAACCTAATGATATGATTTTTTTTCAGGATATGATTAGTTGTACAATATTAGACAATACAGCACTGTGGTGATTATAACTGTAATAAACTAGAAACAGAAGAGGGTGTGAATCTGTTTTTCTGTCTGGTAACTGGGTGCTTAAGCTTTAATTCAGGAAAGCATTTCTGTGAAAAAGCAAGCTTACAGCATGCTTAATGTCAGTCACAGGTTTGTACCACATTAAGGCACATTTCAAATAGGCGAACATAGGTGTTTTTAAAAATTGAGAGTTCAAGCATAAACATGAGACGGGGATTTTGCAAGAAATCATGAAAAGATCCGTGTGCTGGTGTAGGAGTGTACCCAGGACATGTCTTTGGTGAAGAGCAGTTCCCTTGTTTTCCTAGGATTTTCACTGTGCAGCCCTATGGATCCCACTCAGGCAACAGTGTCATGAGAAATGCAACTAGCAATAGGGCAAGCAAAAAGGAACAAAAATAAAGCTAAAGGTTTTCTTACCCATCAACCTGGGTACATTTGACAGAATGTAATACAGTTGTTCAATAAACTGGACAGTCAAGCTAGAGATGCAGTCTGTAGTACCTTATTTTCTAACAAATGTTTCCACTTTTTTTTCAGTTGAGTTGCCATTGAGAAGATTTTGATTAGCTATTCATCAAAGTTATTTACAGTATTCTATGTCTGTAGTTAATTTATGAGTAGTTCTTGGCACACTTCAAACAGCTGTAATGGCTGTGCAGTGTATATGGTGTATTTCTGTTTCCTGACTGGATGAGGGGAATAAGATTTCCACTGCAAATATTTTCTGTAGGGCTTCAAAATTTGCTTTTCCTGAGTATTTAAAAATATTTTTAATACTGTTTCCATGAGCATTCCTGTTTCTGTGAACACAAAGTCAACATGGTTGAAATGAAGAGTTTTAAATTTTAAAGGAAAAATAAAGTGCTTCTTTTTCAGTGCAATCATCCAGCTTGACCTGAAAGTCACTTTAATCCTAGTTCTAAGGTTTCATAGGGAAGTACACAGCCACAGGCACGTTCACACATTACTCGTGTTCGTGGAAGCATTAACTGAATTTCCAAAGTCCTGTCTCAGCACATACTGCATGCAGTGGGAAGAATTCTTTAAAAGTCTCCCTCACTGTTGGATCCTCGGTCTTTGTGGCAGATGGCTTCATGTAGGAGAAGGAGGAAGGGAATACCTAAAGTTCAGGTGGATAAGCAGTTATGGAAATGACACAATAGTACAAGAGTAATTTCATTGGACTAGAGGAATCAGAGCAATGTCAGGGCTGACTACAACATTGCAGTTTTTTGAGTTATGGGAAGAAGAACAATGTAGTGGTTGTCAAATTTCTAAAAGAGGAAACACCTTTCCTATACAATAAATAATGCTACCAGCAAGAGATAGCCCCTGAGCACTTCTGAATGACATGCAAATGGGAACAACAACTTCACCTTTGGCACAGAAGTCTCACAAAAATATGCAGGAAAATGCCACCCTACAGCTCTTTCATTATAGGTAGTTTTTCTAAAATGGCTCCAGCACAGATATCCCCACCCAGCTAAACCTGAACTGCCTCTGTGGTGGAGTGGGATGGATGTGCTGGACAGAGATCAGATTAGACCGATTCTCTGTCAGTCACTGTGCGTCCTGACATCAAAAAAAAACTGGTGCTGCAGCAGGGGAGCCAACCATTTCAGTGAACTAAATTAGCTTCTCCTCTGGCTGCTTGTTAGCAGTGGTCAAGATTGCCTTTTTCTCAGGCCAGTTTATTTGAGTCTTGGCATCCATCCAACTCTGCAAGTGATGAACTAGACAAAAAGGATCTAAAGCTGAGGCTCAGCTTGGTTAGGTTTCCAGGGATTTTACAATTGATTTTTTTTTTTTGTTTAATTTGTACAACATTTCCAAGAAATACTTTACAATATGTATATATTTTTACATAGCTGCCTGTCAATTTTCATGGCAAAAAAGTATTTGGAAATTGGAGAATAGTAATAGTAGAGTTGATTTTAAAGGAATCACCCTACACCATTCTAGGCCAAACCCTTTTATTAAAGTTTTATGAAAATCCTCCCTGTTTTTTACATTCCAGTTGAGCCTATTAGCTTTGCAGGTTTTGGTGATCTAGCAGGTATAAGCACTTCTCACATTAAATGCAGTGTTGACAAAGAAAATTCACTAGCAAAGGTTTCATTAACTGGGGATTATACTGAAACTTTTTCCCAGAATTGCCAATAAATGAAGCCCTGATCAAAAATTTGGCTTTAAATTCAAATGCAACTAATATAATTTAGTGTTTGGTTTAAATCTACCTGTGGTTATTTTATAATTTTTGCAATATTCAGCATTATGTCATCAGAACTCTCAAACAGCATTGTTCCTATGATGAAAAAGCAAACTTAAACCTTGTGTATGAGTGAAACTTCAGTTTAACTTATGCTTCCAATGAGTGTTATGGAAAAAGAGCCCACTCCTTTAAAGATGGAGAATTAACAAGTTGATGCTGTAGGTAGTTGACACACTGCTCAGCCAGGGCTTGGTCTTGGGCTGAAGGTCCTGAGTTGACACATCTACAGTGTGTCAGCATAGCTCAGACCCAAGGATGTGCTCTTCCTGTGCTGGTCAAAGTTTATGGTGGATCTGAGCTGTGAGAACACCTTTGGTGCCTGAGGGTTTGCAATTCCCTCCATCGCTCAGACCCTGTGGCCCAGGGCAATCTGGCACCACGGCAGGCAGCGGGTGTTTTGCTGTTGATGTAAGTGGTCTGACAGTCTTGCTGACCTTGCTATAAAATAATGTAATACCTTCCCCTGGGTCTCTCTCCCAGCATTGAACTTACCTGGTAAATTCTTCTGTTTTTCTCTCTCTGTTCATGGGAAGAAGTTACAGCATCTGCTGGCTTCCTCAAACAAGAAAATCTGCAAATTAACCCACTCCTTTGGTCGGTGCTGGAGTTGCATGTGGTCTTCCTTAGTTTCTTTGTGCACTACAGTGGCCTTTTTCACCCTGTTTCTAGGGAGAAAAAGTTCCAATGACTGATTAGGGGGTTGAAGGTAGGGAGACATTTGGGGCCCTGCCACTGTGTTGCAGACCCTGATGCCTGCCCATGGAGGAGCGCCATGGCTTGGAAAGGCAACAAGAGCATGATCCAATTCTCCTAAACTTGGTGGGAATGAATCCAAGGATCTAATAGGTTTAGGGTTTATAACACAGTCTGTTAAGATGAAGTTTTTGAAACTACCTGAGGGAGCTGAGTGTAGTTTTCTATTAAAATGAATAGAAATAGAAAATTTAAATTCCTTAGCTGTCTCTGAAAGCTTTATCTCTAAGTAGCATATAAAGATGTAATACTTCCATTGCACCTAATTTACAGTTTATAGTTAAGATGATGTAAACTCTGGAGTTTGTTTCAAAATGCAGTTCATTTATTTACAGCTCCCAAAGCTAAGCCACTGGTTAGTGTTCTGTGAAAAGAAACCAAATATTTTTCAGTAGCCACAACTGGTGTTTAGATTTGCATTTAGTCTGAGTTAAGAATACCATATCTCATGAGAAGAACCAAGACAAAATAATAAATCTGAAGTGGTTTTGGTTATGTTTTTGAAAAAGAGTTTGAACTCATATCACTCCCAGCCTCCTTAATGGTTTTACATAAACAATGAAGTGCCTCAGGAAAATCACCAGTGGCTCTTCTGTCAACAGAGAGCTTCATTTTCTCTCCCAGATTAGGGTGGTCTGAAGCTATCAGTATCTGATCTGACAGAGTAAATCTGAAACAAATTGCTGCTGGTATAATCTTTCCTTGACATGAGGTGCTGCAGAGGAGAGAAACCAAGTATTGTTGCATAACTAAATTGGCTTGGCTGGTTGTTCATTAGAGTGTAGTAGTAAGTGTCATGTTCCTTGCAGTTCCAATCTTATTTGACTCTCAAAATTTGGTTGGGGTATATTTCTTCACCCCCAAATTAATGTCCCAGTACCTTCTGATTTTAAAGTTGATCCACAGGTGTAAAACTCAGTCATCTGAAGATTATTTTTTTGTTTATGTTTGAGAAAAGTGATAAACTTTTGTGGAGTTTTGTTTGTTTGTTTTCCCTGAGACTACTGTTTTGGTTGAGTTTAAAATACAATTGGAAAATCTTGTTAGTCATACTGCAGCTTAGTAGCATGGTAAAGGTGATACTCAAATGGTGACTGGCAAGGTATTGCTAATTTCCTTGGGACTGGTGGAGACACTCAGTTTGATAAGCAGGAAACAGCTCTACATTACTCCCATACTTACTGGGGAGTTGTGGTTCAGATGCCGTAGCTGTGTTTATTGCCATTTCTGGGACTCCCCAAACACAGTTGGGTTCCATTTTGCTGAACAGGTCTTAAGGAAAGAGAGCCATTTCAATCAGTTTCAAGAAAGCATCACTGTGTTCTAAATTTAATCTGCTGAAGGAACTGCCGCCAAGGTAGGTCCCAGCACTCCAGGCCATTACCATGCTCTGGCTGAGGCCAGAAGAGGGAGCGATGGGGAATTTCTACTCTCCTCAGGAGAATACCCTGCAGAGGGTGTTATCCTTGAGGGTGCTTTCCCCTTTGATTATTGCGTGCACACTTATCTATGCGTCTGACAAGCTAGTTGAGTTGGTTTGGATTTTTTCCTTCTGTTGGAGGAAATGCCACCATTGGGCTGCCTTCTTACATTTTCTGTGTTATGAAAAGGAGCTGTGTGAATTAGACTGATTTTTTCTTTTTCCTAGCAAAAGATAAGAGTTGAAATATTTTAAGACCTAATTGCACCAAAGGATGGAAATTAAAATATCCTTACAGAAATTCAGGTTGCTGAAAAACTCAGATCCAGCTCAGACACAAGTATGTTTTATTTTAAAACTTAAGCAACCAGCCAGTACAATATTTCCTGAAGTTTCATCCATCATCTCTACAGGTAGAGAAACATAACCTTCCCTTGCTATGTCTCAGGAAAACTAAATAATATTGTTAAGAATCTGTCATATCACAAGTGCCTAATTAGAGAGGCTTGGGAAGCTGGCAAGTTTGCAGACTTCATTAAACATACTGCAATGCTACAGGGAAGAAAAATGTTGAGGGACAACTGCAAATTATATACATGCAGACTGTCCTGCATCCTTGGACCACTAGACTGCAGAATGGTTTCTCCAGTGGGGCAGAGAAAGTAGCACATGGCTGCACGGACTGAGACCCAGAGCTGTCAGGAGTGTGGTTGAAGGAGCTGCAGCATAGCACTCGGTTCACTCTCCTGCAGATAGAGGATGGTGGAAAAGCAGGGGAACTATTTATCAGTAGGCCTACCCATTTTGAAGACAACCAGAGACCTGCTGGATCTGAGAGGTGCTGGTGTGTGGTGAGAGCAGCCTCGCCACACAGTGACTAAGGTTGGGGCTCCACCAGGAAAGAGCATGGTAAAATGTGGTCTTTCTGAAGAGACTTCCCATCTCAGGCTTGGTCCTGTCTGCTGTCTGGGAAGCATATGCTTGTCTCTGGTCCTGGCTGAGAGTCTCTGCTCCTGTTGGTCACTGGGACATAATGACAGCAAAGGGAAGGAGAATCCCCTCCATCCTAGCCTTCGATTGGCAGAGGAGCGCATGTGAATCTGAATTTCCCTCCACCTTAACAAATTCTCCAAATGCTAAACCCCAATGGCATTCTGATGGAAATCTCTTTTAATTACTCCCATTGAAACTGTTGTGCTTGTAATGAAATAATTATGGAATCTAATGGTAGTGATATCAGTCAGGTCAAGTAATTGTAAGTCTCCCCTTTCCCACCTGTTTGTCCCAACAAATGATCTTGCAGCTTGGGCTTTGATAGTTGCTTTCTTCAATGGCCAGTTAATTAATTCATCAATGAAAAGTCTAACAGCTTGAGGAGGACAGACAGGAATGACCATAACCCTGGATACTATGCAGCCTGGTAGAAACAGAGCTGGAACAACTTTCCCATACCATGTGTAAGTGCGGTTTTTAACCAGAAGTAATGAATTGAGGTAACAGCTGCACCAGGTTCTCTGTGCCATGAAGGGATTGAGACTAATCTGAGGCTCTGAAACCTCCTAGTTGGTCAGATCCAGCAGAGTGGTCTTGGCAGTGGTCCTGATGTCACTGGCATAGGTGCCAAGCTCCTCAGCATCACTGAGCCTGGGACATCCTAGGCATATCCAGAGCACCTCATCTAGATACTTAAGAAATCTTGCTGGGAGTGGCAAGCATAGCCACTTCAAGCCTTTAATAATAAAGCAACTTAGCTTTATTTTAAGTGTGGGAGGAAATCCTATTTTTCTCTCCTCCTCACTAAAAGTTTAAAGATATTTTCAAATGTTGAAAGCATGATTTTAAAATATTTATTTATTTATTTATTTGCTAGTGAAAAGTTGAAATGCCATTTAGGGGGAAAAATAGAGTCTAAGAATACTGTACCTTAGTATTTACTTGAAAAATAGGTTTTGTATTCAGGGAATAAATAAATAAAGGTCCTAGTGACATATTTGACACATTTGCATCACTAAAAACCTGAAGTCAGGGGAAAATTATCATTAAGGGCTTGTATAAACATCTCATGTCAATGTCTCATGTCAATGAAGTCCACTTTGGGATTAAGCACATAGTGAGGCTTAATTAAGCATTAGTGAGTCCCTTAATGGAGCTACTACAAAGGACACCTGCTGAGGATCTAATTGGACATCTTTTTTAAAAATATTTTTACCCAACCTCTGGGCTGCAGAGTCGACATTTGGTGCCTGCTCTGCCAATCAGCCTGTGTTTGCAATTGTTTACAAGCTAAACAGCAGGGAGGCAGAGACACTAAATAAATTACATACTGTCAAGATATTTCCTTGTCTAATAATGGCTTCTCATTATTTCCTTCCTTATCCATGATCAAGGAAGGATAAAGGCCTGAAGATAAACAGTTCATTCTTCTGCTTTTTTTAGTTTTAAGTTGGTGAGTTGGAAAATTCTACTACTGTTGTAAAAGGTATATCCATACCTGTGTCCCTAGTAGTTATTACACCTATTACCTTTTACTCTTACTTGCAAAATGTAGGTGCTATTTCCTGTTATTTACATGAGTGTTACACCGGGGTAACTGTTTTGTCAATTTTAACTTGGACAACATCAAAACGCTTGGTAAGGTCTTCATGATGTCCCTGCTTTAGGTGATTTTTTCTTCCAGACAACTCCTCTCTCTTCCTCCTTTATACTACTGATGTGGTGAACAAAGACATGGCCCATGGTCACTCTCATACGATCATAGTCCTGATTGTTTTTCATGACTTTTCGCTCCACAGTGGCTTTCTGGGATAGAAGGATAAATAAACTTGAGAAATAAGAGTAGGCTTGGGCTTGAGTCTATGTGAACACTCTTTACACCATATGAATGTGCTTTGATGTTCAGACATGGACTAAGGCTATCTTCAAGGCCCATGGGAAGGGGAAGAATCTGGGCTTTTGGCCTTGATTTTACCCTATAGTTTAGCTTAGATACTGTATCTAGTGCAGGCCTGATGTTTACTTGGGATGGACAGCTTTTTGTCACCTGGCTCTGCTACCTCTGTGTTTATCACAAACTATGTTTGTGGGGTTTGTTGGGGAACCGATACGGTGTACAACACAACCTAGGAGACTACCTATGAAGGACCCATGTAGCCCTTGTAGAGGATCGTGAGCTTTTAGGTAGCCAGAATTGAATGTGTCTATATACGTTGCAGACTAATAACTTGGGTAGGACTAAGGTTTCTACGGGATCAAAGCTGCTACATTTAGATACCTCTCTATACATGAGATAGGTATCTGAATCCCAGCCTGGTCTATGGAATCTAAAGAGAAATTTGGTTGACTGGCCACTGAATTCATCTGTCCATACACAAGTGTTGTATAACCATGCCATTTAAGATGCTCCAGGGTGTCCTGCCTGACCTCCTAGCTGCCAATTTAGGAAATCACAGCTCTTCTGTGGGGCATGTGCCACCTTTACCTCCTCTGTGGGTGTGTTTCAGATACTTTAGGGCATCTCAAATAGCATGAACACGTAAACACAATCAACCATGCCCTAAGTGTATAGTCTGGACTGAGGTGAATTGCCATTCAGACACTGTTTGTGACATTGAGAAGGTTTCCCTTAGCTGCAGGGCCAGTTTCAACACCTACATGTGATTATCTGAAGATTAGGTGTCTTAATGTAAAGTTGAATCTCGCCCTGTAAATGATAGTTTGATTGAAGACAGCAATATTGATAGGTGCTAGATCAGAGACCTTGAACAGTTTTGCCACCACCCACAGAAGGATTTGAAAAGAGAGTGTAGATGCAGCCAAGCTGTCCAGCCAGAGATTGGTCATGTTCAGGAATGAAACTACCCAGACTTTGATTCAGAGATGAATGTCATTTTGACTATAATAAGAGAATTCAGCAGTTTGGCTATTAGTTAGAAAAACTATTGTTTTATACTAATTTTATTTTATTAAAATACTGGAAAAGACTACATTTTCAGTTGAAAAACATGACCTGAAACTGAGCTAATCCAGTTAACACCTATTTCACAGAAATGCCACCCACCAAGAGTTTTTCTGAACAAGATCAAGAATCAATTTTTCAGTGCTCACATTAACTATAATGGTAGGTTCTTAGCAATTTTACTCTCTTTCAGTGGTTACTTAACTTTGATCTCATACTGAACGCCCTGAAAATCTCAGATGTGGCTCAACCATCTGGCATTATATTATACAATTTAAAAGGTGTATTTAAGACCTTCTGTGGCTGGAATAACACTTCTGTGGAGCTAGTGCTCTCATCTGTGTTCCAAATCCATCACATTATTTTCTTATGAGGCCAGAGCTACCATCACTAATTAGGCCTTTTATTTTGTTTTACTAGATTATCTGGTTTTTAACTTTAAGATCTCCTTGGCCGACCAACAATTTGGATGAAGTTATCTGAATAAATCCATGCCAGCTCTCAGATAAAACTAGCAGAGTTGATTTAGGATTACTCCCTTTCCAAAATGTCAAAAGCAAAGTTTTCTTTCATTCCCAAGAGCCATGAACACTAGTTTGAATGTTGCAAACCAGACTTCATCAAGCCGTGTTTTGCTACTTTGCCAGTTTTTTTATCTTACTGTGAAAGAAAGCTGTTACATTATGAATACTTGATTCTGTGCCATTTCCAGAATTTGTCACTGTGTTATGATAATGTGACCTAGCAGGGAGCAAATGATGTTCCTTTTATATATGAGTCAAATGGTATATATTAATCTGAATCAATGCCTTTGCTTTCCCATCTCCTTCACATTTTAGAGAAATAGATACATCATTTGATGTACTCTGTGAAGGAGGCAAGTGAATACAACTGTAAATATGATGAGTGAGTTAGAAAATCACATATACCAGAGGAAGATGATAGGGTGAAAACAAGTTGTTTTATCTGCTTTGGTCAGAATTGGTGCTCACCCTAGCCTCCTTCCTGGATTTAGAACTGCTCCACCAGAATTTCATTTTAGAATTTCACACCAGAGGGTATGAGAGTTTTTTTGAAGAGATATCTCAAATAATAGAAAATAACTATTTGAATTTTTATGTCACAGCTTCATATTTGCTGATATTATGACCACTGGAGGTGCCTGCTGAAGGTCACTTCCACTCTTCCAGGGCAAGGAGTGAGATGTGACTACATGTCCCCCATACACCTGATGGGGAAGATGGAACTTGCCTGTTGCTCTCTTCTGAATCCTTTTTTGTTTGAGGCTGTTCTGGGCACAAGAAGAAGGTGCAGATCTGGTTCTTCTCTCTGAGTATCCTGGTTTTGAGAACCCTTTTTTTTTTTTACCAGTGTTTATCTTGGCCTGATATTCCCCACTGATGCTGAGCACTGACTGGAACCTACAGGTGCTTTGAAATGACAATTTCTAAAATATTTAAAAATTCCAGGAATGGATTAGCACTGTTGACATATTTTTTTTGTGATTTTGAACAAAAGGAACAATGCCTGCTTTGCTTTGTACCATGTTTCTTGCTGTTCAAATGCATGAGCTGTGCCCAAGGCCACCTACCAGATAGCCAGGGTAAGGCTGAGTTGAGATCCCAGACTGCACAGTTTCAAACAGTGATGTTGCTTGCACAGAAGCCAAGGTTTCTATGTTGTCCATTGAGAAGTGCTTCTGTGCATGCTTGGGAGCTTGATCACAACCAGCAGAAACTGTGTGCTCCAAAATGAGCTTCATCTACTTAGTGTAGGTACTACTTGTCCTGGAGGGTTGAGCCTGTTGAAACATTCCCTCAGATTTTGGGGAGATTAAAACCTGTCCTGATTTGCACATTGTAGGAAGCAGTCTGAATCCTTTTCACTCATTCTTCAGACTCTACTTTGTGAGTTTACTGACTGTGGGCATGGCAAAGAAATAAAAATAATTTCCTTGGAAGGTTTTTTCCATGCACAGTATAGCTGAACAGTATCATCAAACGTAGCTCAACCACCACATCACTAAAACAATGTTATAGTTCACATTCCTTTGCAGCAGTGGTTTGGCATCCAAATTGTGGATGACCTTTGAAATATTACTGAAATCTCCCATTTTTTGCTACCGAAAAACAGGAGAGAAGGCAGGTCTGTGAATACCACTAGCTCTGTGCTGAGATAAAAATACTACTCTGACAACATGCAAGCTGTATTTTTTCCTTCTTCAGATGTATGATATTGGGGGTTTTTTGCTTGAAGCAGCATGGTATTTTATACTGCAGTTTTATAGAAAGCAAATTCCCTTTTCTGTACAGAATAGGGTACCTCCTAGTAAATAATGCATTTACCATTTCAGACCAGCATTAAATAATTATCCTCTTAATTAAAAACCTGTCTTTGATAGAACCTGTGACTATCTTAAAAAAAACCAAACAAAACAAAATTATTTTTCAGTATTACAGCTTCAGCATCCAAATATACACTAGATTGTACTAGAGAACAATATACATTGTTCTCTAAAAAAAAAAAAAAAAAAGAAAGCAAGCAGACTTATGCCAAATACTTCTCTGTTATGCAAAAAGCCTCCAAAAGAAAGAAAGAGCGAGGTCAGGTTGGTGCACTTGCCCCAGTAAGAAAGCTGAAAAAAACAAACAAACCCGCAATTATGGCACAGATTTCAGCAACAAAGATTCCTTGTATGAAGTATGGGCAAGATTTCTTTTCCATATAAACCTGTCCAGGTTTGGAAGTAGCTCTGTTGATTTCAGTAGTTTCCACAGACCTGTACCAGTTCTTTGTCCTATGGGAGTTACAGGTATTGGACAAATTATTAGCACATGTCAATGCAAAAGGATAGAAAAGGAATAAATAGCAAATGACTAAATATGCTCCCTTTAAAGTGGAACTGGTGACTGTAAAAGTATTTAAGCTGTGAGAAAGGTCTGCTTGCACATCTCCTTGGGAGACCTAGCTTTTAACCTATTCAACAATTTTGCATTTCTTGGCCCTTAATTTTAAGGTCTTTGGAGTCCAACAGACTATGCCTGAAAAGCTTTCAGAAGAAGAGTGTCAAAAAGGCCCCATCTCCAGTAGGGACTCTGAGCTTCCCTCCAGGTGTGGAGGGTGAGCTACCTGTAAGTTGAGGCCATGAGGGGTTGAACTGGCCCTGCTTCTCAAATGAGAGCATGTCCTGCAGAAATTGCTAGCAGGAGAAGCTGATGGACTCTGTGGATGCAAATCTCAAGGAAAATCCATTTGGAACTATAGAGAAGGATTTCTGTTTCTGTGTCATAGGTAATTTGTATGTTATATTTAACATCTGTGCAATGTATTTTTAATTTTCTAACCTAAAAATCTGAAAAATATTTTGAACAAGTCTTTAGAACTTCCCTAATCTTTTTTTAATTTTTCTTCTAGGTTCTATCAGAGATCAATAAATAAACAGTGTACTTCAAAAATTAAACAAAAAACATACCCATACCTGAAGTACTACAAAAAACAGAAATAAAACCATGTAGCAAATTATAAATGTAAAGCCGTGTCAAATGCAAAGTAAAAACTTCTCTAAAAATGCCTCACAGAAGACTGCAGTGTCTTCTTTTCCTGACAATTTTTGGAATGGTAATATTCTTAAGAGTTTATGTTAAGGTTCATTTGATTCTATTACTTTAATTAGCTGAAACATCTACTAAAGATATGCATTCAACAACTTTCAATTGGGAAATTTAAATCACCGTATCTTGTTGCACAGACTTTTTTCTATTTTAATATACATAAAACATAGCAAGTTTTATGTTAAAACATAGCAAGTCTTTGTTTCTAGAGAATATTATAATGCAGTGCAGCAGGCATAGCCTCCCTTATTTTGGGAGTAAAATGGCCATGAATATATTTGTTCTTCAAAGCAAAGCCTATCAAATATGCTTCATTTATCCTCATGAGCATGTGTGCCTGTATATATTGGCTCCTACTGACCATTTTGGGGGAAACATCCTCAGTTGCTTTGAGTTACCATAATTTCCTGAGATATTTTTGTCAAAAGAGGTCAAATTATTTCATTGAAAATACTTAATTGCAACAAAATATTTACATTTATTTATGTAAAGGGGACAGCAAAACGGACATAACAGCCAACTCCTCCTCTAACTCATTCCAGATGTATTAAGCAGCTAGGAGGAAGGAAGGAGTTCAGTGAGGAGTTCCATGAGTAGTGGCATTGATTACTAAGTCTGATGGACTGAATATAAGAATTTTTTTTACTTTTTTGGGTTGTGTTTTCCCAACACTGACACTCTTGGAGCCGATAGAAGTTTATTCCACTGACTTTTACCTTAGAGGGTGCAAGTGTACTTACAAGAGAAACTCATGGAAGACATTTGAAGCACTGTGGTCAGGCTTGTTATCCTCATTTGTGTTATAGGCTCAACTTCATACTTGATTTCTAACACTGATTTCAGCAATAAGAGGGAGACAACATTTAATGTGGTTTGGGAGTTCCATTAAATGTGGAAATTATGGGAATGGCTTCCACTGACTGCAGAAAGTTTGGAATGCAGAACAAGGAAAGATCACACTTCGCTAAACCATCTATGAGGAAAAAGTCTACCAGGCAAGACCAGCTCAGAAAGCCTAAGCTAGAAAATATCATGAAGCTAATGACCTGTATTAATTAGTTTCTATCTGGAAATTTTGGAGGCTTGTTTTCCTCTTCTTAGCTTTATTAGAGGTTTTTTTTGTCATCCTAAGAACATTCTAAAAAGTCTAGAAAGAGGCAAATGCAGCATCGTGGAAACAGTCACATGAAAGAAGATTGTCACAGATTGACACGCAGTGATCTTTGTCTTCTATGGTTTTTTTTCCCTCCTTTTTCTTGCTCAGATGAGGAATTGTAATGGAGCTATTGCCTCACCAGCATGGAAATGGGTAGATCTGAGATTCATGAATAAAACCACTCATCTTTAAATAGGGTTATTATGCACTAAGTCTGAGATTGGGCCCCTGAATAATTGGATTTCGGTCTTCACCAACACATACCATTTCATGCTCATGGCAGAGCAATCTAAGAGCCTTGCTTCAGCAAAGAGAGAAAGAACTGAGCTCATAGCTCCCTTTGCAGCTAAAAATACTGTGCTGCCATATGACATTTTTTGGCAGGGAGCTGGAACGTATTCATTTTGCAAGGCAGGCCAGTGGCACTGTATTTGTATGGCTCACAACCACTCTGCAGAGACCACCCTCTTTTTCTCTCCACAAACATTCTCCCTGCACCAGCCAAGGAATCTGGATTTCTTCTCCAAAGAGCCTTTGAACAGAGTTTTCTCCAAGTGGCACCACTGGCCCTTCCCATAAGGATAAGCTAGCTGAAATGTTTCTCAAAGGGTGGCTTACGACAGAGGAAGTCTTTCCAAGAACAGTAAACACACCGAGTTTTTGCCCACTGCATCGAGTCCTGTTTCAGAAAATACTGTGTTGGTAAGGCTGATTTCAGTATGTCACACATGATTACACAACATAACGCAGTGCAAAGATGTGAGACAACTAAACGACAAAATGTTGGCTCTGAATCAAACATATAAAGCACCTATTTTCAGCTCTACCATCTGCTATCAGTTTGCACAGTGTCTTTCCCAGCTGAAAACACAAGGCAGATTGGCACAAACAGAGCATTCCTCTGGCTGGTCACACACTGCAAGACACAAATTTTTTTCCTCTTGTGACCAGCCTGTCTCTCTTTATTTTTGTTTCTTTTTCATAATGAAGTAGGCTGGTTTGTGCAATCTAAATCATAAGCTAAAAACCAATCCTCTAGGAGAAAAGTTCCAATCAAAATAATGATATTGCACTTCCTCCTTCAAAATAAGCATGCAGAAATTACCTGAATTACAAAGTTTGGCTGAAACTTTTCTGCTGAAAGCTTTTCAATGGTGACCCTTTTCCAGTTGCTCCATACTCTATGAGATCATTAATCTACTGTCATCAACTGATAAACAGGGAAAGGTTAGAGTAAGTAAGAAATTCTTTTAGTTAGCAAATAACTGTGCAAAATAGTCACTTTGGTGTATTTAATATGGAAAAGAGCAAAGGAAAACAGAACAAACCAAATAACATCTAAGTTTTTCTGTGGAGGCAATGTGCCCCCCAACCATTTACTAGTCAAGGTGCTGATCATTCCTTTAGAATAAACTGATTATTGCTTTAGAGTCCTGATTTGGAGAGAGGGAACTGATATGAAATTCTTTCCTTTTTAATAAAGAGGAAACCCACTTGGAGATTTGTTGTTTTCTTCCCTGAGTAAATAAAATGTTTCTGAGTTAAAACCCTGTCTCTTTTGACTTCACTGGAGACACGATTTCACCCCTGCAATTATTCTAAAAGCATTACTCATTTAAGAAGCATACCACACTAATTCTCTACTGTTTCCATATGAGCGTCTCCCAATGCCAATGTAAACCCACTGCACAAAGCTACATTAGAGCAATATTTATGGTTGAGATCTTAACACAAAAGTCAGGAAACTCAGAGTTATGGTTCCCTCAGCCAACCATAACCAGAGGTAGCTTTAGTGTTTTGCATTACTATGTCTATACTCCACAACGTATGTCCAAATACCGTGACTGAGTTATAGCTGCTGTGGGAACTATAGCTTTGGATTTTAGTATATTTTTGCATTTAAATTCTCAACACAGGTCATGAAAACTGTAAAAGTTATGGTTGCAGTAGAGGTTAGTATCTCTAGTTTGCTGTTCTTGGTTACTGCGGAGGGTGCCATGGGAGAATGGTAAACTCTCCCTGTGATGTGGGCGATGGGAAGCCTGAAGGTCTCATTTGCTTCGACAAACAAAATACTTCAGCTGCACTAATAAGGTATATAGGGATTAGCTTTTCTACAAGCTTTGTATCATTCAGCAGATACTCTGGAAAAGAGCAAGGGAGCTAATAGGATTTGACAGAGATTACTTAACATGATTCTAATTCTAATATCCAATTAACTTGGTCAGAGTTAGGGAAGAATAAGCTGCTTTTCTGTACATTTTATACTGTGTTAGAAAAATGCTGTATCATCAGTTCAAGGAAAATGAGGCAGTTTTCACCAAGCGTCCTTAGGAACAAACAGTATGAGATCTGAAAAGAGAAAGTTTGCACAGCGGGCAGCCCTAACCAAAATGAATCACAGTGGTGTAGGATACTCTGCCCTCTGCAACAAGACCTCTCTAGCTCAGACCTGTGGCTGTTCTAGGGCACCTTTACCTGTAACCTACTGGGTAGTTAGTGTGCAGTTTATTTAAATAATTTTTTGGATATAAACATTCTGCAATAAGGACTAAAAATATACAATACATTGTCAATAACTGAAATTTCATGCAGAGGTTTACAGTAAATTGCAGATTATTTTTATAATGTTTGTCAAGGATCATGAAATTGAGTTTACAAAGCTAGCTGACTCAGGAGTGGGTCATGGCTTGAATGCCAAAGAGGAGCAGCAGAGGATAGAAGCTCTCCCCCAAGACTGTTGTGGCAGTGATTGGCTGGAACCAACTAATCCAGCCACAGAGAGAACCAAATAGCTAAAGGTTGCTAGCATTTCTCTTATAATAAACACTGGAGGAAAAGAAATCGCTTAGGCATGTATTTCCTCAGGTGAGAAGTTCACAAACAGAACCAAGCTATGCTGCATTTCTTGGACTGTGATCACAATTTGTAACTGTTAGTGAACATGGCCACTTTTCTAAGGCAAGTTATAATCTTGTCTGTTGGGGAAATGATCCAACCAAAACAGAGCATGATGGGTGGAAAGAGAACTGCCTGCCTACTAGCAGCCACTCCAAATCATCACCTTTGTTTGCTTTCAGATGTTATCAACATCCCACTGCAAGGATGAATGAAGTGATACATCTGGCTCGGGGACCAAAACATGAACAGTGTTTTCCCATGCTCTTAACAGATGCCAGCAGCAGCATACAGCTGAACTGGCCCTTCCAAAACCTAATCCCTTTCAAACATGGTTGCTCGTATGTTCATACCTCATGCTTATATATCTTGGCCTTTAGTTTTACATATTGAATTGCTTGGATAAGGTCAATACGTACAGCAACAACATTCTCTCTGACTACAAAAGCCCAGCTGCTCCTGCTCCATATTTCAAACAGCTTCCCACTCTGTCTGAATATAGTAATGATATAATTGGATTGCACGGGAGCAAAATTGATCATTTTGAGGCCAGGTAGTAGAAATAATTTGCTTTGTGCACATGTATTTCTTCAGTGTATTTGGCAGCAATTCTAAACAGATATCAGGCAAGAGTTAAAGCCAGGTCACTTCACAGAGAACTTTCACTCAACCAGATCAGAGAGCAGTACATCACCACAGATGAATTTACATTGTTGTTCCCCTGTACATATCAATGTAGTGTATGTACACTGCTATGTCTCAGTGAGTATGCATGCGGACAAATCTTTGCCTGTAACCAATAGCTTGGGAAAGGGACAGAACTAAGCAAAACTTATCAAAAAACCTGGGAAAAAAACCCTCAAAACAAGCTATTTTTAGTTCTGTATAAGCAACATTTCAACTGTTTTAAAACAATATTTATTGGAAAGAGCTTGAAATATAAACATATGGACATTGCAAAAGGTCTGCTTGTGCTTCACTGAACTGTTGGATAAGCAGAGAAACAGTCATTTTATACGTTTAAGAAAAATGAAAAGGAAGTAAAATTGCTTACCAAGCTGTAATTTAATCCAGAGGTACACTATAGTTCTTGCAAACTGCTTGTTATCTCATTCTTACCAGTTCACTAGGATGTTTGCAAAGCCAAAATTCTAGTATGTATCACAGAACTTTTAAAGCAAGTTGGAATTAGGTGTAAACATACTTTTCAGTGTTACTTCTGTAGCTGAAAAGAGATTGATGATGTTACCATGGGAGCAGGTTATTGGGTAAAACTGAATTACCTAGCCCACTGCTTATTTAGGTCACACCTTTTAAGTAATTTCCCACAGACCCTTTGAATTCTTGATGTCTCCTGATGCTAGTTTATGTGAACAACTGATTTTGGTTTGGGATTTTAAGAAAAAGACACCGCTTATATCCATACCTGTTATGAAGTAAAGTTCTGTAGTGGGAACTAAAATCATAAGTGACCCTTAGAAAGGCATGGGCAGCTAGTAGTTTCAGCTTAGTTTGATGTAACCAAGAGCAAGATGCATATCTCTGCCCCTTCATTTTTCATCATTTTCTTTTGCATGTATGGAGTGTTTTGCATACTGTGACCTCCCAATTAACGTTATTTATATCCCAGTAAATTACCATGCTACTTTTCCAGATGTCCTAATCCTTTATGTAAATGCACTTATTAAACCGAGTCACCAGACTCACTGAAACCTGCCAAATCCACTGTGTCTGGGCTCATACGCTCTGTAGACTAAGCTTTTTTTGCATAAACTTGTTCTGTAAGTGTAATCTTACTTATCATCTGCAGAGTTAAAGTTTCACTAATGTAAATCCCTGACAAATCAAGCACAGATGTAACTGTTTGCCCCTAGGCTCAGCCTGTCAATTCACTGCCACCCCTGTATCTTCTCTCTGCTCCTTCCTCTAATCCCTCCACTATCCCCCCCATCCTGCAAATGTTTTTTTTATTACCAGTAGTCATTCAGAATTGTTTATGTAGATACATTGCAGGTACTAAACAGGACAGTGAACATTAGTCATTTGGGCTTTTTCCTTTAGGTGAAACTGTCTCACAAAATAGCACTGACCTGTAATTCTGGGTGTCTGCTTGTATCACCTGGAAAAATTTGCTCTGCCAGTCCCCAGGTGCCAGACAGATTGTTGCAGTTTGCCAGGTGATGTTCCAGGTGTTCCAGATAGGGAGTTGAGCTCAATAAATGCTTAATGGAACCTGACAAATTCCACAGAGCAGCCAAGAAAAATTCAATCAGACGTCAGCAGGGAGGGGGATAACTTCCTAAAACTACCAGAAGGAAGTGGATGATGGGGTGAGGAGATGATTCTTCATATTCTGTTGTCTGTGAGAAATGAAAGTTCCCTCCCAGTCATAACAACAGTAGATTGAAAACCAAAAGAAAATCTACCAGCTCTTGAACTTTTTATGAAAAGGAGGAAAATGTTACTTTTGAATTCAGAGGGTGTTGGCATATACTAGGTTTGTTTCTGATTACTTTAAGTTCTAAATATGTTTCTTTTGCTGGTACCCACTTGCTATTTATTTGGCTTTAGTCTTTGATCTCCCTTATGCTGGCACATCATAAAAAACATATTCCTGTTTGAGATCTATATTGTGCAGTTAGTCTTTGCTTGTTATGTTCACCAGACTGGTTGTACGTACAGAATAAGACTCTCTTTGTTTTTGATAGACTCCAGGTGTTTATCACTATAATTTACTAATGGATTTGACCACAGAATATGCATGCAAGAAGCAAACTGAAAAACTAATGGCAAAATTACTGGTTTGATAATTCAATGGCCTTCTATACCATAACCACAGGAACCACACACATGCATGCGTGCATGCACATGTGCACGCAGGGTGAGTTTTATAAAAGCAAGTATATCTTGCTTATTGAGCTTCCTTGAGAAGTTTTGCTTCAGATTTATTTGCCACTCATTTTTCTTTGAAAGCTTTCTGAATTTAAGCTCCGATCATTCAACTCCACATGATAGTGCATTTTATAAATGTCCCATGTCTAACTGAGGTGCTGCAGTTCCCACAACTCTGCTACTTCTCCCTTGCAGTTCCAAGGAAAGAGAGCATTCCCATCAGCCTGCCCAGCATTGACAGCTCCAGCTAACGTGTTTAATTGGCATTGCAACAGCTTGGGGACTTTAAATACTGATTTAGTATCTCAGACGAGGAGTGACAGCTTTGTATGTCTTATAAACCCCACTGCTTTACAATAGCGAAAGATAACTTTTTTCTTCTCTTCTCCAACTTCCCCCCACCCAAGTTCTGGTGAACACAAACTTCATGTTTGTGATGAGAAATCATAGAAATTCCACTTTAAAAAAATCCTTATTCCTATACATGCTGTCAAATGAGAATTGCCTGTTTGTAGTGCAAAGCTCTGTGAAGCAACTTGATCTTAACTCTTACCTGAGGTCTGTTACAACTGCTGCAAAATACACTGCAATGAAAGCTGATTTGAATTTTTCCTTCATATGTTGTACACAAATCTTTTCACTTTAGTGCTCAGAATCTTTTCCTTTGTATGCATTATTTAATAATGTGGGATTTTAAAGGTAAATCTCAGATTAGCTCATTGATTAAGGTTAATGAGTGAGTCCCTTAAGAAATACGAAATTTATCTTGGTTTCACTTAAACACAAATAGTTCAAAAAATTAAGCTGCATAGATTTATTCTGAATGTGCCTATACATGCAGGTGAAGTCACATATGCGTGAACCTTGCATGAAACTGGTTTTAGCTAGAGGTTATTAGTGACCTTTTAGTTAATATTACAGTTAGGTCATGTCAATAATAAGTGATTTCACTGGGCTATCAGGGGTAACGCAATCGTTCCTCACAGACGAATTTTCATTTTTTAATTCTATTGTTTGATGATTTCCATATCTTTAAAAATAGAGATGCCTTTTGAGTCCAAATGCGATGCTGTACTTACTGGTTTCACCAAAAAAAATTGAAACTTTTAATTCCAGTATATGCCTAGGTTCTTTGAATTTTACACTGAGCTTAGTGTAATTGTCTAAGAACCAGAGCAGTGCTGAAGTTTGAGAGCATATAGAGAAGACTGAGGATAGATTTATCACACTGAGGTTCAGATTTACCCCATTTACACCTGCTAAATATTAAACAGTGATGTTTTGCTATTTTTATCATTGGCTGCTGGAGAGGTGTCTCTCAGAGGTCAAACATGCTTGCTGTGTTGGTTATTTTTTCTGTCATCATGCTGCTGCAGAGTTTTATCTAACACCCATGGGCTTCTCAGGACATTTCCATTAGGAGGAGAAACTAATGTGGCAATTCAGCATACTAGCAAGGAATGCATGCAAATCCTGTTTTGAGGAGTACAAGAAAAATAATTTGCAACAGTTTCCTTGCAAATAGCTCATAGGGATGGCTTGATACATTTGACTGCCACAAATGCTTTTCTGCCTCTCAAAACAGCCACTTTGCTGAAAACTATTCTCCTGGTTCCCAAATTCTGATTTGATTCCAAGTCTGAGTCCAAGTTTGAGTCCAAGTCCCAGTCCTCTCCAGCTGCATATAGCTTTGGTTTTGGACAGGTCCTGATGTTCTTGTCTCAAATAGACTGCCATTATTTCCAGCTACTCATATAGAAAATGAGTTTAATTCCTTAGACATGAAGGAAGTTAGACTAGCCTCTGGCTCTTCTGCTATCTGTAGATCAGGTACAGCTGAAGGCAGCTATTATCATTTGCAAAAGATTGGAAAGGAAGGTGCAAGAACCAGGGCAGTGAAGGAAAAGGTAAAGAGAAGATATAGCATGTTGAGGTTGAGGGCATGGAGCAATGATGACAGCTCTTAGGTCCATGTGATCCAAAACAAAATAATGTATAGAAGAAGGAAGAACTATGAGGCATAAAAGGAAAGAAAAGCGAGTGCTTACCTGTCTGTTTTTACATTGCTTTAAAATACTTTTTTTATTATTCTTGAGAAGGTAAAGTTCTACCCAAAAATGAAAAAGCAACAATAGTAATTGCTATTATACAACATACTGCACAGCACTATCAATCCCTGCTTATGTTTCGTCCTACCATGACAATTTAATTTAAAGGAGAAAATCTAATTTCCTGTGCTGATTATATATCCAGTTAATTCCAAACTCTCATGTAACAGTGAAAATTCCTGACAATTAATA
The DNA here is from genome assembly GCF_001715985.3 of Manacus vitellinus. Classification (NCBI taxonomy): domain Eukaryota; kingdom Metazoa; phylum Chordata; class Aves; order Passeriformes; family Pipridae; genus Manacus; species Manacus vitellinus. Next base: position 11,804,729 of record NW_021940604.1, on the reverse strand, counting down.
GAGGAGGCACAGCTCTGCTGGTATAGCTTAGACTCATTCTTATTGGATCACCGAATAATTTAGCTTGGAAGGGACCTCCAGAGATCTCCTGTCCAGACCCCTGTCTCAAAGCAGGACCAATTTGGGTCGTGTTGCTCAGGGCTTTGTCCAGTCAAGAAATGGTAGCTCCAGGATTAGAAATCTCGTACATTCTCTGGGTCCCTGTTTCAGTGTCTGACGGCTCTCATGGTAAGACTATTTTCCTAATATCTAATCAGATTTTTTTCATATTATAACAAGTGCTGTTTGTCCCCTGCCTTACTACTGAGCAACTCCAAGGAGAGCCTGGCTCTGTCCTCTCTGCACCCTCCCATTAGGTAGCTGAAGCCAGCAGTAAATGCCCCATGGCCATCTCCAGGCTGAATAAGCCCAGCTCTCTGCACTTCCTCCTGCCTCAGGGGCTCCAGCCCTGACCATCCAGTCTTGCTAAAGTATGTCAATGTCTTTCTTGTACTTGGGAGCCCATGGCTGGACACAGGACTCCATTGTAGGCTATGCTAGTGTGACTTTCTCAGTGGAAGGACTATTGCTGATATCTAAATTTCTTTGCTTAGAGATTGGGTGTGAACACTCTGTAGCGTCCCTACAGAGGACACAATGCATTAGGCTGTGTACCAATTTCCCCAGGAAGGAAACTCAAGACTTATGCGTTTTATGGATCTGCGGATTATTCCTGTAGCTAGGTAGTCTGCTACACACAGGCCAGGTGTTTAACCTGGACAGTGCTTCCTGGTGTCAGAGAGGGTCAGCAAAGAGGTCAGGGTAGATAGTTTCTTCTAATTAGTGGTGTTCATCCCTTTTCCTCTCAAGTTATAAAGCAAATCTGAACAAAATTCTTAGGTTTAAATCAACTTTAGAAAATATAAACGCCAATGATAGAGGAACTTAAGTAAAGTACCTCTTCATTTAACAGCCCAGGAACAAATATCTTGTTCCTAATCAGACAGGAAAAATCAACAAAATGTGTCTCCCAAACTCACTATAATTGGAATCATACCTGTACTTAAAGGATATCTTCAATTGAGTGTATGGGATACGAAGGTAATATTTCATTGCATTAATTGGTGTCAAATTTTGTAAGCCTACCCAAAATGCCCTATCCAATGGGATCCTCTCCAATATCATAGGCTAAATTTATTGAAGAGGTGCTATGTATTTGCCAAACATTGGTCTGCTTTTTGAACCTCTAGTTGAATTGCGGATGCAAGTGAATGTCTGGTATTTGATTGCTGCTGAAAATTTTGAATACCTCTGACTAAATTTTCCTTATGGGTATGCATTTTATAAACATCAGTGCAGACAGTTTTTGAAAATGCACTGCTAAATCTCATTAAGGTAGGCATCAGCTAGTCTGTTAAAGACTTAGTGGGTATTTCCCTGAACAAATTCTCATATTTTTAAGGGAATTCTTTTTAATTGCTCTTTTCTCTTCACTATGAGTGTGGTGAGACACTGGAATAGGTTGCCCAAAGAAATGGTGGTCCCCCTACTGGAAGTGTTCAAAGCAAGGCTGGATGGGGCTTGGAGCAACCTGGTCTAGTGGAAGGTGCCCCTACCCACAGCAGGGGAGTTGGAACTAGATGGTCTTTAGGTACCTTCAAACCCAAACCATTCTATGATTCTTTAGAGGTAGATCAGAGAATGTGTCAGCTATAAGTAGTATTTCAATAACTATTTATGAAAAAAAAAAGGTTTCTGCTTAGTTTGAAAGGAAGAAAAAATACTGTACATATCCAGTTTTACATATAACAGGCGTCATTTACAAGGGAGTCTTTAGTGCTAGCTATCACATGTACTTAGTCACTTCTCTTAAGCTGTGTGACCCTGGGTAATGGTTGTATTTACACTGTTAAGTGGTACCATGCCCTGTGAGATCTGATATGTACGGGGGTTTCCAATAGTGTCAGGTGCTTGGCATTCTTGCTCCTCCTGTCATCTGGAGTGGTGGTTATGGAAACCTGGAGGCAAATTAGAAAATAACAGCTTAGCACTTACATCAGCGATGCCATCAAACGGAATGATTTAGGTGTTCTGGACAAGGAGAACCCACTCAGCTCTCTCTGCAGGACTGACAGAAAAATGTATTTTAGTTATGAACTTTAAGACAAAGAATTTTTTGGATAACCTTTTCAAGAGCAAAGTCTCAGGAACTCAAGACCGTGTCAAAAGCCGTATAATCAAGCCTGTACTGTTGCTTTTTCAATTTCAGTAGTCATGCAGCTTTACCCCTTGCATATCTTCACAGTCAATTTTTTAGGTGTTGTCAAAGATGGGACTTCAGAGAAGGAAGTCCTTGCGAAAAGTTTAGCTACAAGACCTCAGAGAGTAGACATCCCATCATTTGAATAAAAGTATGGCCTTTATAAGCTCTAGTGGCCTGTTTTGGCTAAACACTGACCTTTGGGTACCCTTTGATTGTAACTTGTGACTCTAGGAATGCACTCTGTGTGGGGCACTTCTGGTGGGTAGCTCAGGAGCTGAACCTGGATTGACAATAGGCAGGGTTTTCTCACCTCTCATGGAGAGGTCACCCACAGTTTGGTTTAATGTTTACTGTTTCTATTCTTAGTCTTCACATTTTAAAGCACTTTTAAGGCTGATAATAAATGGACACGTGAGCAACTCAGTTCTTGGGCTGAAAAATGGGATCTTGGTATGTAAAAGATGGATGGCAATTGCTACGTGGAAACCTGAAATACCTGAAGAAGCATAAAACCCAAGGAAATGGTTTTGATGAGCATGTGACTAGCAGACTGCCTGCTGCTCTTGCTTGCTGCTCTGTACAAAAGGGTGTCAAGTCCTTATTTCATAGAACTAGAAGCTTGTGTGGTCATGGAAAGTAAACAGTGGAGAACCAAGTTATTTTTAAGGGAGGGAGGAAGGTCATGAGTTAGTCTTGAGCCTAACCCTGGTGACCCAGTGTGTTAGTTTGGACTTCACTCCCCACCAAGAGCCCAAGACCACAGCAAAAGGGCTTCCACCCCCCCCTTTTTATGAACACAGGGGAAGGAAAGGGAAGGAAAAAACCCCCTAAAAGACGGAAATAACAGAACCAAAGCAGTATATATATATTTACACTTATATACAGTTACAAAAACTATATACATATAAGAGAACCCCAACACCCCCCAAAAAAACCTCAGAAAAACAGATATACACGGCCGATAAAGAACTAGCAAAACAAAATCTTAGTACTTTCTTTAAGAAAGCAGACTCCACACCACTGGATCTCTCCTCTCAAATAGGGAAGAAGCAACAGCCTCTCAAAAACTTACATGCCTACGCTCCCACATGAGAAACCCATCCACAGAGAGGTTGCTTTGCTTTGTCCAACTCTGCCAGAAGAGATCTACTTTCCAACTTCCTCCCCCCGTCTATTTATATTTCTTACATAAAGAATAGAATGGAATATTGGTATATGGGTACTTCCTTAGTTTTGACCTGGCTGCCAGGAAAAGGCCTAAACCAAACCACTACACCCAGACTGCCTATTCACAGCCTGGTGTCTGTTAGTCCTCTTCGTCTCACCCCTTCCCAGCAGAAACTGCTACCAGCCACAGCATCAAAGTGTCCTGGGAATCACTGTCCTTCCCCAGTGCTTGCTGCTCCCCTCATGGCCAGTCAGAAGAGGGCTCAAGAGAGCTCTGGGGTCTCTGGCCGCAGGAGACCCTACTCCAGGGGTGAGCCTTGGGACTGGTGGAGGGCCCTATCCTGTCAGGTACCTGAGTGTCAAGCACATTTCAGCCTTCTGTAGTTTCTCCTTTGAGAAAAACATGCTGCTGCTGTGCTGGCTGTCAAATATCTGCAAAGTATCCTGCCCACTGCTGTAGGGTCTTTCAAGTAGCAAAGGAGGATCAGTGAGAGAATGTTGGTTTTGAAAAGTGGAAGGGAAGCAATATCTGGCAGTAAGCATATCTGGGAGTGGAGAGACTGGTGAAGTGCACAGGCTGTATTTCTCAGAGTTGAATGGTAACAAAACAGCAGTGGAAACAAAGCATACCTTAAGGAAATAAAGAGAGAAGTAAAACTGAAAGAGTCCTTAGTGTAGCATTTTCATTTTATGAGGTATTTCCTCTTGTTGATGAATATAGATGGATTAATTTTCTGCGCATTGTTAGAAATGACTAGAGTACAACTACAAATAGCTGTCTGTTCTCCTGGCTGCAAGTTCCAAACACAAATATGCAAACTTTATCATTGGGTTCAGTGTCACATTCCCTGTGAAGCCAATGGAAATGGTATAGTTTACACTGACATAAAATGTTAGCCAGAGTCTGGATTGCTAAACCACTAGGGTAAGTAGTGAGAAAACCTATTTATAGACATTTCAATGACATCTAGAAACCTTTTCTCATGGCTGCATTTCCAAGCATCTTCATTTGCTTATTGTGAACTTTTCTGCAGATGTAACCTGGAGTTGCACAAATCCTTTGGAGAGTAGTTCTAACAGAGTAGCAGACAGGTTTCTTATGCGTAACGACACGTATTTATCAACTAAATATTTCAGATACATGGAAAAAAAGATTGAGAATGGTTAAGTCATCTAGTCCAAGAACTGGGGCAACACAGTGGAACTGGAGAGACCAGTTGGTCTGCTGAAGCGCATGATCATTGAATAAACCTTTGAATATGCGCCAAGAATAAATCTTATTAAATTTGTTGGGCAATTTGTTCAATACCAATCACCCAAATAAGCTTGGAAATAGTAACATTTGATCTACACAAAGCCAGGAATAATTTGAGAGGTAACTGAATTCAGGAGATTACCATAGAAAAATCCCAGAATATTCTGAGTTGGAAGGGACCCACAAGGATCACTGAGTCTAACTCCTAAGTGAATGGCTGGTATAGAGTATTGAACCCACAAACTTTGTAATTATTAGCACCATGCTCTAACTAACTAAGCTAATCTTAGGGTTACCATGCAAGATCATCTAAAAATCTGTTCTATCTTCCATACCATGAATCCTTATGTTGGTACATCAGTGCTCAGTTTACAAGAGTCGCCCTTAATGTTCTTTGTGTATCTTATTTTAAAGTATATTTTTTTAGCCCTTGTTTATACGGCTCCTTTCCTAAGTTGCTTTGCAGAGGTAGATCTCAGGGTGAGGTCCAGGGCCTCATTCAGTGCTGCCTCAGAGGATCTGGGGGGCCAAGCTGCAAAAGTGGCTCTTCCCACCTCTGTTAGGCTTAGCGGGTCTAGAAAACTCTGCAAATATTGCAGAGGAGAAAGCTCATGAGCATCCCATGCTTCGAGAGCTCCCCAGGTAGAATTGCCTACTTTTTGAAGAGGCCCCCATCTTAGGACCAGCCATTCAGATGTTCTTCAGCTTAGAGAAAAATAGTTTTTAATCTCAAAATTAATTTTAAAATATGAACATGTTCTCAGATGGCCTAGGGAGTGGAAACAAGACGAGGCTAACACAAGATGGAAATATCAAACAAAGTGTGCATTAGAGTGCACTGTTGGATCGCTTGGCTGTTTAATTCCCAGTTATGGGGCAAGAAATCCCCACGCAACATGCAGGAGGGTTTGACAGGAAGTGAGACAGGAGAAAATGAATTGTTGTGTCTTGTGATATGCTGTATGCAAAAGTGAGCCAGGGGTGAAAGGGTATGATGACAAAGCTGTTGGCAATTTAAATCTTGGCTCAGGCATAAAATAAATACATTATTCCTGGTGGTGAAATTGAATGGTGCTGTCATGGATTCATTTTGTCTTCCTGGTGTTTTTCTTGCCCCTTCTCTTTCATCTGACCCATGGCATTCATATCTGCACGCCAATGTGTCAAAGCACTCTTTGAATGTGTCAGGTTGTGAGTGCACTTTAATTGCAATCCAAGCTGCATGTGTTTTATCTGAACTCCACATTCAGTTCCCATTAAAATCTATGAATTTCATAGGATTTTGTAGCAGGCATTCTAAAGATGGCATTGATTGGGGCATGATGACATTGGTACCTCAGCTTTTACACCACTTTGGTGTGTGAAGGGCTAACCAGAGTGGCCAGGAAAGTGGTACAGGATTTTTTCATACAGCCAGAATCAGGGTCCTTAAACTTCACAAGAGGTAACATGCAGCTCATAGAGTTAAAACTACGAGCAAACCCAGCAATAACTGTGTTTTGGGAACATTACCTTTCCATTCGTATCACCTATATTCTTTTACTTTCATGGCTTTCTTTTTCATTCGGTCTGCTTTCTCTCCTTTTTCCTTTATGGTTTTTACATCTTCTAAAAATGACACCTTTTACCATACTGTAGGTATTAGTGCAGGGGGTCTCTGACTGCTGGCCTGGCTGCTACTGCAGTGCTGAAGATGGGGACTTCCTCTGGGTGCATGAGAGGTACCCTCTGTTTGCATGTGATTGACTCCGCTTCTTCCTAGCAACCTCCCTGCTCTTTTCAAGACATTTCCTTTTCAGTTTGGACCAGTGGCTGGGGATAGAATAAAGAGAGCATGTTGATAGTTTTGTTTGGATAAGTTCTTCCTCCCACACCCATTTGCTTATCTAAAGCTTATCTGAAACTTTATGGACTGGAAAGTCACAAAATCAGATGCTCTTGGGAGTGCTTTACTGTTTTCTAGGCTTGACATACCACAGACACAGCTTGTTTTGGTAGCTCTAGCTCCTTACAGCCACCTAGAGGCTGGATAAATAAGTAAATTAAATTAAATGGTGGAATTTGGTAAGTGTTCTGGAGCACAGCCTGCAACTTTGTGTTTGGGTCACTGAATCTTTTCTGGAAGAAGGCTGACCACCCCTTGCCAGTCATCATGGACCCTTGTTGCTGCTCCTAGGACCTGTGCTCTGAGCCCATGTAGTGGTTTTCTGTGGCTGGGTTTTGGTAGTGGGGCGGGGGAGAGCTAAAGGGGTGGCTTCTTTTAGAAGCTGCTAGAAGCCTTCCCTGTCCGGTGGAGCCAATGCCAGCTGGCTCCAGGATGGGCTTCCTGCCGCTGGCCAAGGCCAAGCCAATCAGGAGTAATGGTAACACCTCCGTGATAACATGTTTAAGGACAGAAAGATATTGCACAGAAAGAATTCCAGCCAGGGAAGAGAGGAGTGAGAACCTGGGAACAACAATGCAGACACCAAGGTCAGTGCAGAAGGAGGGGCAGGAGGTGCTCCAGGCACCAGAGCTGTGGCCCTGCAGCCCATGGTGCAGACCATGGTGGAGCAGCTGTGCCCCTGCAGCCCATGGGGGACCATCGGGGTGCAGAGACCCACCTGCAGCCCATGGAGGAGCCCAGGCTGGAGCAGGTGGATATCCAAAGGAAGCTGTGACCCCATGGGAGGCCCAAGATGGAGCAGGGTCCTGCCAGGGGTTTGCAGCCTTGGAGAGAGGAGCCCACACTGGAGCAGGTTTTTCCCGGATAGGACTTGTGGCCCCTGTGGGGGACCCACATTGGCACAGCTCATTCGTGAAGCACTGCACCCCATGGAGGAGTGACCCACGGCACAACAGTTTGGGAAGAACTGCTGCTCGAGGGATGGACTCACGTTGGAGAGGTCCATCAAGGACTGTGTCCCATGGGAGGGACCCCACGGGAGCAGGGGAAGGACTCCTCTGAGCAGTGGCAGAAACAACAACTGACTGTAACCCCCATTTCTTGTCCCCCTGCACTGCTGGGGGGAATGAGGGAGAACATGGAAGGAAGGAGGGGTGGGGGGGAAGGTGTTTTTAAGATTATTTTATTTCTCAGTCTTTTGCTCTGATCCCCTTAGTAATAAATGTAAGTAATATCCACTCTGAGTCTGTTTTGCCCATGATGGTGTTCAGTAAGTGACCTCTCCCAGCTCTTAACTCATGAATCCTGAGCTGGTTTTTTTTCTCTCTTCTGTCCAATTGCAGAGGGAGAGTGAGAGAGTGGCTTTAGTGGGTACCTGGCATCCGACCAGGGTCAACCCACTACAGCCCACCATTTTGAAGCCCAAATGTAAAACAGTCTCAATCCCTGCCTTATTTATATTTAAATTCCTTACAGAATATTTGGTGCCAAGATAGTGGCTGTGTCTTGGTTTCCTATGGATCTTAATGTAGGGAAAAAAACCCTTTCAGCCATTTTACTAAAAATATGTGAAATAGAATTAGCCTGTGCCTTGTAAAATTTTATTTTAAGAAACTAAGGCCCTGATCCAATCACAATGAGGTCAGTGGGACGCTTTCCACTAATTCAGTGGGGGTTGGATATGGTCCTAAGACATTATTTTCAGAAACAAGGACAGTGAGAAATGTATCTAATATTAGAAATTTATTGTTTATATTCTTTCTATAATTGAAATGACCAGCTGTTGTTAAAAGGTTTCCTCTGAGCTTAATGCCTGCATGCTAAATTTGAGTCTGAAGTAAAATGAGAGATGTTGGCTCTTGACAAAAGGCTTTCTACACAGGGATCCAAGTGGGATGGTGTCTCAGCTATCCTATTCCACAAGGCACTGCTGCAAGACATTTGTCCGAGTCCTCCATGGCCTCCTCCACAAACATGATGGAAGAAGACTGCAGTCAACGAGTAGATTTGGACAGGCTGTTTACGTATGACACCATCATGCCAGGAATGTATGTAGCTGATCAGATCCACACCTCATTTGTGTTGTTCTTGGACAGATACAACTGAGCCTGCCCTGAAAGTAGTTTCTACTTCTTTGGACTCCTTATGGCCTGAAATATTGAAAGACTGAGACGCTTGCTGTCGACACCAGGTGTACAGACAGCCCAGACCTCCAGATGGATGGAGACTTGCTGGGGAAGAGGCTCTTTGCCAATATCTTTAGTAAATAGAAGGAACTGCGTGGGTAAGCTGGGGCCATTTGTATGCAGCCAGTTGGCTGAGGTAATTTTTCCTTTTACGGCTGCTAAATAATGGGGTGAAATTACCATCTGTATCCACCATCTGTTTCACCCATGCATGGGATGGATGGTGCCTCTAGACAGGATGTGCAGCTTTTGGGATTGGAGTACCAAATCTGAATTGGAAGACATAGAAGAAATGGAGATAGGTGGAAAAAAAAGGAACCAATGAGGGATGACCTTCCTTTGGGAATGTGAAGGTCCTCTGAGAGTGCTGAGGGTCACCCATTCCTCTGCAGAAAGCCAAAGTACACTCAGGGCAGCTCTCAAGAGATGATCAACCTGGCTGGGAATCCAAACACACCCACATGAGCAGTGGTGATAGAGAGTGGTGGCTGGGCCACCTCAGAGGCATTTGGGCAGGACACAGCCCCTTCCTTGGTGCAGACTGTTAATTACTGTCCTGAGAAGCTGAGCAAGGTTTCTTTTCCCAGCCATGGCCACTCAACACTGCCATTGCTTGGGACATCAACAGGAGCAAGAAAAGCCTGTGACAGTGACTGCCCCAGCCAGCCACAAGAGCACTGAGCCAAGAGCTGCCCAGGAGGTGGTGGTCTCTTCTATTGAGAGTTCACCTCTTCCCAGCTGCTATTTTATTGTGTCCCCCACCTCCCCTTTCGCTCCTGTAAAATCATGTCTGTATAAACCCCTTTACTTAAACCCTTGCCCTTGCTTGGTGATGTTGCTTGTTCCTGAGCACTACCAGAGAATTATGTAGCTTCCTGAGTTCCTGCATGGGAGGCCTCAGCAAGTACCATTTAAGCAATTTTCACAAGAATACTGGGAAGCTGAATCAGTCCTTGCTGCCCAAGAGAGAAGAAACATTTCAAACCTCAATCCTTTTAAAAAGTTAAATTTCCTCCCATCTCAGAGCTGTCTGGCTGATGCTAGGCAGAAATCAGATGTGCTTTATTTCCTTTGTTCATTATATCCAACTGCATACTACAGTCAATACTTCTGTTACAACTCTCGCTAACATACTGCCTGAAGCCAAATTTTGATCTTACTCACTACAGCTTCACACCTGAATGACTGCATCTACTGCAGCTTTATTGAAAGATATGGGATCTGTTGGACACACATTGGTAAGCAGTTACACACACATAACCAGTCTTACTGGAGTTCGTAATGGCTCACAGGTTTGAATGAACTTCAGCATTTGGCCATTAAGCATGTCTTTTCTCTCTTTACCTTTTGAACTTATGCTGATGAAGAAATGCCTTGGATATTCTAGAGACACATATTCAGTTTTAATAGATTTCCATATAAAACGGGACATGTCCTGTATTTGCTTGCTTTGGATAATATTTTGTAGTAAATATTTGGTATTCAGAGGTTTTTTAAAACTGAATTATTATTACTACAGTGGCATCCAGTGCTGGCTCAGTGCTCCACCAGGACACCAAAAGCCACGGTGAGAGTGAAGTAGACTCCCTGATAGCTAGGCGTATTTTACTCATATAAAATCAACAAATGCAAAATTTGAGACTAAAAATGAGAAAATGTTGTTTGATGTCACCAAACTAGTCTTTCACAATAGTTATGCTAAGCAACGTTGCACATAGCTGATGCAAAAACATAGGCACCAGTAAATAGGAATCTCTTTTCCCTTGGGTCTCCTCTTACTTATCATGTATCAGTGTGCATGGTTATGTCACATTTTGGAATAATTTTGCTCACTGTATAGAGTCTCAGAGAAATGTATCTTCTCTTCTGATGGAAACATTTGTTGTTGCACTTGAGAAATGGAAATGGAAATTTAAACTTAAAATTAATTAAAAACTTTTTTTAAATATACGGATTTTCTTTATGTTCAATGTAGATGTGCAGAGTGTTTAAACACCACTCATCTTGGAGCAGTTCAGTTTGTGGAACATCAGTTCTTGACTGAGACTGATACTAGCCCATGGCCCTCAGATTCAGGTCAAAGTTGTATGTTTGCTTCAGCCACCATTGTGGGACGGGGGCTGTGATGAAAACCCCAGCTCCTCCTTTCTGTTCATCTGGTCACATATCCACATCTTTTCCTTATGCTCACATTACTGCCCATCCAGCAGTGCTGTTTAGGAAGCAAGGCGCAATGGAGGTCTGGATAAGCGGAAGCTGATTTTTATCTGGATCCATTCCCTGGTCCAGCTCCCTGCAGCACTGAACAAATTACATACAGCTGCAAGGGCACAAGTAGCTTTGAGCAGACAAAAAAGGGAAAGGGACCAACCCACCCATCCCTTTTCAACATGGCTCAGACTGGAATAAACTAATCATGGAACTTCAGCTGCAGTCAAGCAAGCAGAATTACCTGCTGAGGCTTGGTTTGTGGGGGAAGAGAAACAGTAAAAGTTGAAAGGAAGCTATAGGGTTTGATGAGGTTTGTCTGTGTTTGGCAAAGACTTTTTCCTTTCTTACAGTTTCTTGGAAATGTCTTCAAAACATTCCAGGGTCGGTTTTGCTCCTTAAATACTCTTCAGTGTTTTATTTTAACTGTGAAGAGCCAAATTCTTCCCTCAGATATGCATGCAAAAACTCCTGCATTAATCAGAAGATTTGTCTGCACATATCCTAAGTGCAGGAGGTTTCTTATTTGGTATGTACTTTGCTTCCTAAGGAGAAGTCAATTCTGAGCACAAGCTTCCTCATATTCACACAAATTAATAGAAATTTTGTGTTCTTCCAACATGGATTAGAGACCCGTTGCTCTCACTCTAGAGGGAGCATTAACATATTTCATAAGAAGCCCCAGTCACTACAGAAAGATCACCCACAAAGCGCAGGGTGTATCAGGACAGTCAAAGTGGGGAGTCCTACCCTCTGATTTATGAGAAGTGATGAAGAGTTAGGAAGAATTTCATGGAAGAATGGGTAAGACATTAATTCATGGAAAAGAAATTGGTACATCATATTAGATTTAAAATACAAGGACTGAGACGGTAATGTAGGTCTTTATACTCCTTGATAAAACACTAGTGGACTTAAAAATAGGTTTTCAAAACTGAGCTGCTGTTTTGATTTGTAAAACAAGTTAAACCAAACTTGACAATAAGGCATGTGCTTTAGATTTCCCTGGTTTGAGGGGCTGTTTACTCTGGCAGACATATCCTTAAGTGAAGCTTTTTTTCCCCCCTCAAAGCTGTTACATGGTAGACTGATGTTGGCTGACCCTGAAGCAAAAATTTGAAAACAGCACATTTATTTTCCTGCTAATGCTAAACACACATGCCATGCAGCATTTTTTTGGTCTAGATGGAAAATCTTCAAATCTGTACTATTTGTCCATTTTACCCTGACTTTAATGTTTTCAAGAATATAAAAATAACATAATGAACTTGGGGGATGGGAGCATGTGTGTTTTACAGTGGGAGAGTAGTCTGTAATTTGAAGGCTGCAGGCCAGCAGGGCAGATGGGAAGAGCCAATAGGTCAGTCTGGTCTCATGCTGTGCCAGTGACAATGGGCTTTCCCACATGCCTCAGTACCCAGCAAAGCTCCCAAAGTTCTGCTGCCCAACTGGGCAAAATGTTATTAGACCTATAAATTTGCTTCTCTTACTTTCCTTGTAACACAGGCATACCAAAACCATTAACCCTTCCGGCACTCAACTCTGTGATGTGGCAGGAGGGTCAGATGACTTACCATCCTTTTCTTCAGTTAGAAGCAAATGTTTAGCCTGTGGCAAAATACTAGGCTGACAGTCATCTTTGCTACTACTTGAAACAGCCATTGTGAAAAAATACCACAAAGCCCTGGCAGATAACTGCCTGCAGTATTGGTGACATTTGTGGATACCTCTGAGGGAAAATTACTTTTTGGAATGCTGGTATTGCTGTGCTCTGTAGGCCCTACGCTACAGAGATTTTTTAGAGTCCATATGTGATTGCCTCTGTTTTAATAGCTTTCATGTAGGTATAAATAAAGCCAGCATACCTGTAGAGACACAGCCAACCTCTGAGACAGTGATTTCGTCTGATTGGAAACCAACTTAAAAGACCCTCTAAGTCGTGCAGGAGTCAGCCAGGGTGTCAGGGTGGGTTACCAGAAAAAGGAACAACAAGAGCTCCTTGACTGAAGTTGCCGTTCTTACTCTTGCTAATGGAGCAGTGGTTTGGTTAAAACACTGAGGGTCTGTTCCATGCAATTCTTGAATGGATTTGACTGGAATGGACTTCAGCTAAATGGATTAAATTGTTAAACCAATTTAAGAAAGTCCATGTTTAGAGATGAAAGAAGTTACTTAAACTGGTGCTAATCCTCACATCAGTAAAGAGGGGAAAAAAGATTTAAGAAAGAAGGACTTAAAAGAGATCATTTCTCTTGATGAAATTTCTAAGTCTTTGCCAATGCTAACTGAAAGGAATGAAAAAAATCCTCTGGAGAGCTTTTAGCAATTAGTTCCTGTTTGCAAAGAATCTAGGCCTGTGCTGCTCTAGGGCGCTCAGCCCAACAATTTTTTATTTTTTTTATGAACTGGACTGCACCTCATTAGAGATGCCCAGCTGTATTTTTCTCTCTCTTTCACAACCATACACATCACTTTTCATCCTGTCCTTTTCATCACCCACTGCTTCTATGGCAAGTAAAGCAACTGAAAATGTAGTACAAAGAAATCTCTTCTGCATTTGTCAGTTTTTTCCTGCTGTTTAGCAGCTGGAAACACAGAGGTTAAAGCAGTGCCTTGAGGCACAATGCCATGACCATCACCCTTGCAGATATTCTGTGTGGATCACAGTTCAAGCAGCTCTGTTACATGGTACCCAGGGACCATGGATCTGGTACACACCATCTATTGTATTGTAGAGGGCCAAGCTGACTTTGCCTCCCTCCGAGTTGGTGTATAAGCTACCTCTAGCCTACAGATGATGTGGCTGCAACATTGCAAGCAGCAAAGTTATAGGGAATCACACACTACCATGCTGCTACATTTTCTAGATTAAGTTCGTGCCACTGCGTTAAAGCAAGGTCTGGTAGTCCTTATCCATGTAGATATATTCCCAGTAGGTTATGGGTGAAACCTGGAAAAGCCTTATAGGTTGTAGTGGCTCTGAGTAATATATATTAAAAGCTATGGGGCTGGTCACAAAACCATTCTGTAGGAACTGTATCTGAGGAGTGTCCACACATTACTTTTAAAATCACAGGTACCTCATGTTTTTCTCCTATGAGGCTGGCTAATAGAGATGCTGATAGAGTAGATGTGCACTTCTGGTTTCCCTCAGAAGAGGTAGCAGGAGGGTTACAATTACCATTCTTGACCATTCAGCCCCCGTTACAGTCAACCATTCTCTAGGAGTGAACCATGGCAGAAGGGCTCTGGGCAAATGAAAAGAGTGAGACCAGTGTGGCAGAACACTTTACCAGCCTGTGTAGGAATAAAAACCGGGCAAAAGACAATCTCAGTTTTCTGCTCTTATATTTTGGAAGGAAAAAATGAGGTTGTAAACAATATAAATATAGATTATGAAACAATCTTCCTTTTTGGGGGGGGAGGGTGGTATTATTTGGTTTTTGTTGTGTTTTTTTTTTTTTTTTTTTAATAGCAAAATTCCACTACTTGACCAGAATTTCAAGAGCTTCGGTAAAAAACTTGCTCTCAAGGGCAACAACTAAACCCATATGGGCTGGTGTCCTTGAATGCTGAAGAAGAGGTGTGGTCTCTGAAAACAAGATGTGCAGAACAGTACCCTTCTGTTCTGTAGCTTAGCAACTCGGGATGTAAATGGATACTCTTCAAAAGAAGATTTCCCATTTTAATTGGCAAGAACAGAGATCCATGTTAGAAAGTAGATTTTGTGTTTAAAGCTGTCCAGTGTATATGCAATTATGTTTGTACTAAAGTGCATTTAAGTTCAGTAAGAATTCACTATTGTCTCCATTTTTATATATTTCTGCAGTCACACACATATATATACACACATATACACATACATACAGGCATACATCCTCTGGATATGTTAGTGGGTATGTGTATATACATATTAAAGATATGTTGTTACATAAAACTCCTGTAATGTTTTACTATGTTACGGGAAGCATTTCCACGCTGAATTTAACTCTGGTCCAGATAAAATAACTTGCCTAATTTTAACATTGGGCTTACTTTGTTTTTTTCATTCTCTACATTTACAAATCAAATGTGCCATACTAAAGATTTTTTACATCCATATGATCAAAATGGAGCCACTGTTTCATTTGGAGCCAATATAAAATGATCTATTTGTCCATCTGTACTGCTTAGTTGACTGATATCTGCATTGCATAAGCAACAATTCTACTGGCTCGTGTTCTTAAGTGTTTCAGTGAGACCTAATGAAAAAAACAGACTTAAATCTCTTTCCTGCTGTATTGTCTTATAATATGTACATGGTCATGATGCCTGGAAACAACTACCAAAATAAAATCTTCCATTCAATACTGGCTTTTTAAAACAGTTTTCTCATGTCACACTAACATTGTGAGAGCAGCAGAGGAAACTGGAGAAGAGAAGAAGCCTGGAGAGCACAGGCTGGTTAGATAAAGCACATAGGAGAGTGCAGGTGCATGGACCTACTGCCAGGTGAGTCACACTGCACTTGCCTAGCCAGCACATTCCTTGGGCCGTCTGGGATGGACTAAACACTCTGGAGTTAATATCATTGGTAACAGATGTGTAACAAATACATCTCAGACAATGGTTTGCACTTGATGGTACCTATCTGAAGAGACCATCTTACAACACCTTTGGAGATGCTGTCTTGGGCAGGTTCTCCTTTCATTAGCAATAAATTGTTCACAAGAAAAGGGTATTTCAGTCACTCTGTTGCCATTAATCTGAGTTTCCTAAACAGCTTTATTCAAATAAGTTCTTTGGTATCGAGCTTCATGTTTTGGAGAGGTGGTGATTTTTAGGGGAGTTTCCCTTGTCTGTAGAGAACTCCACCACCCTGTGCCTATACACTCAGGGAGATCCTGATGTTCCCATTCACTCAATGAGAGGCAGAAATGGAGTCTGAGATGCCCACAGTGAGTGCCTTGGAGACAAGGGCTCACATTTTTTTCTCTTGGAGTGCCATTTCTGAGGACTTCCTACCTCATCTATAAATTTTCCTAATATATTTTAGTATGGAATAGTATAGAAACTGCTGCCTTAATTTCTACGTTTTTAAGCAAAACTAACCAAACAACAAAAAAAGCATGTTTATGCATGGTGCTAAAGTGTTGCCTTTTATTTCAGATGCCCTTTTTCTATTCAAAAGACCTACACCGGAATGGAAATATTTTGAATTTTGCAGTCTATCAAGAACATCCCCAAAACTGATTTAATTTGGAGGAAAATGCTGTCCTTTCTCACTTCCCTCTCCTTTTTGGTAGTGCTTTATTTAGGACTTCAGACAAACAAAAATTCAGTTATTCAGCTCTGTTGACTACCAGGAGACTTCTACCAAGCGGCACAGCTCTCCATCAGTCCTTTGCACTGACCTTGCTGTCAAAAACTTGTAGCAAAATATCACCTCTGTTATGCCTGATAATGGAAACCCTGCATCTCAGGTGCTCCCCAAATGGATGCCACTTGTTGCCAAGAGGGACTTGGGTTACTGCTCTTGAGGAGACACCTTGTCACAGCCTGGTGATTTTGCCATTAGGCTTGGTGTGGGCTTCCCCATGGCTCTTGGCAGCCCTGAGCACCCATCGCTGCTTAGCATCCCATCTAGGAGGCTGGTATTTTCCTTCCTGAGGGAGGTGAAGGGAGAGTGTGTATGTGTGTGTGTTTATGTGCCTGTACCTGTGTGTGTGGGATGAGATGATGCTAGCTTTGTCCTTACCTGTGTGGAATTGTGTTTGACAGTGGTGATTGCTCCTTAGCTGCTCCAATTTTTCATGCAGCTTATGGAGCTGGGAGGATTGTAGTCACATCTTTTCTGCTTCTGTCATTAACAGTGGAACAACCTAAAATAGTGACTTTCATGCTCCCTTTCTAAAAGAGAGAAGTGATCCAGCCATGTTTACTAAGGAGTTTGTTTGCAGAGGACTGAGCCACCTCTCTATCTCTCCTGCCTGAGAAGGGTTCAGTTATTTATTGTGTTCTTTATAGTGTATTCCTGGCTTCTACCTTTCTCCTTCTGTTAAAAGCCCCTCAAAACTGTGTGCTAAAATCTCGCACATCATACATCTTAACAAGCCATAATCACATCTGTTTTTGAGCCATGGCTGGAGTGAGCTATTCTTACTGAAGTTAGAAGCTAAACATTGATCAGGGATTAATAAACTGTGAAATAGAGCCCAGGGGGAACAGCAGCTCTCTAGCACATGGAAATTTCTAGGTACCCTCCTGACACAGGTGCAGTGGGGGTTGGGACAGAGCAGCATCTTGGCTGCTTTACACTGCAAAGGCCTAACAGGAGTCATTGCGTATCTTTGAAGTGTAAAGTAGGGGACAATTAAGGACTCAGCTTTATGAGGATTGATTCCATCTTCTCAAAGGTAGAAAAAGCCTTGGTAATAAGAAGTACAAGCTAGAATTAGAGAACGACATTCTTATTTTTCAGGAGAGTAATGGATTCATCCAATGGTATAAAAATGCACACATCTGTTGTAAACTAAAACAATGTAGTTGATAATATTCACTAACTTGTTTATAGGAGTAAATCTTTCATCAATGTGTAATTATAAAACTTTAGTTTTGACTGCTAAAGTGTATTTTGCTGAAATGGATAAGAGAAAAAGGAGATTTGTGCACAATTAGTTAGCATTAAATTTTTGGGGGAAAGGACCTGAGACACAGTCTTCATCCATATCCAAATTTCCCAAGTGGGTGTTGTTCAGTGGCTTTGATTCAGTCAAGGGAACTGCTTCTAAGTTCAGACCTTAGTTTCCCTAACAGTCAAGAAAAGGGGAAATAGGTCAGCTCTTGAATCCAGCCTCACTTCTAATATTAATCTGCAGAAGACAAATTTTAATGAAGTGGGAAGTTCGCATGCAGCTTCTCTGGCAGTGAAGCTAAGTTTGAAGGTTATAATTTGGACACTATCATCAGAGATTATGACAGACAGCAGATCAGTTTTACCTTGGTCTGCTAATGAAACTTTTGTGGAGCTATACTGGAATTTAAATTGTCTCTGTGAACTGGGTTAACATGATGCAAAACTGAAAATAAACCAGGGGATGGAGTTACTTGCTATTACTGTCCCAAGTTTTTCCATAGCTGGTCAAGTCACTTTTGCACAATAAGAGCTCACACAGAATCACTTGCCATTTTCAGCTGCATTTTGTGCTGTAACAATACAATTGCCTCCCTGCAACTTCAGTCATAGCAGGTTAAGATAATACCAAAAGTCTGTTTTTACAGTATGCAAATCTTTGATCTTTCATTCAAAATAAAATCCATCTAGGAAGAAAATTCATCTGATTCTCTTAGGATAAATTAACAGGACAATATTTCTCTTTCATTTACCTACAGTTTGTGTTAGTCTCTTCTGAAAAAAAAAAAAAAAAAGAAAAAAAAAGAAGTTTGATACTTCCTGGCAAAGAACTTCAGTGCTAGAGATTTTCTTTGTCTACTCCAGTGGTTGCATCAGATAAAAATTAAGTGAAATGTGTCATACTGAAAGTGAGACCAACAGAGAGAAATTTTGCTCTTCCTTTAGTTACACTTGACTTTCTGCTAAGCGTGTCATGAATTGTGGCAGCTGGGGGAGATTAGTAATAGAAAAATAAAATAAGAAAATCCAACAAATATATATCTCAGAGAATGAAAGCTTCTCAGTTCTGATTTCATCAGGAAAGCAGGGTTGCTAAGTCTCTTATTTTTATCAGTATGTTGATTTACCTTTTACTTTTTCTACTGAATAAAGACCACAAAAGTGCTGTTTATGTGTTCTTGGTGTGACTGTTTGATTATTGTGTTGATTTTACCTTGCTTTACATAAGATGCACGAGATCATAATATGGTACTGGTTTCTGTGACAACAATCTTAAACATATTTATAACTGAAAATAACTGAGTTGGGTGGACTTAATTGCATGTGGCTAGCTCCTCACCAGCCCATGGGTTTGCAGCATTTGCTATTGTAGGCAAGATTTTAAAAAGCACTGTTGAAAGTCTGACTTTTCCCATGGTGAACCCATCACCCATCTGCCTATCAAGCCCTCCCAAATCCTCCCTTTCTGTGTTGTCTCTATTGCTTTGGTCATGATCCTGAGGCTGCTCTAGAAGAAACATAGAATAAGCATGTTAACTGCAATCCTATAGTAGCGTGTTATATGATAGGTACCTGTAGCAGCATGGTATATCTGCTCTTCAGCGTTGTGCCCTAGACAAAATGCATAAGCTATTTCCCCTGCAAACCACCCAGTTTGGGTGTGGCTGTGCCACTGAGAGCTGAAGATCCCCATGGAATGCCTTTGAATGGCATGTGGTTATGTTTTGTTTGACATTATGACAAATCCCAGCTGCACAGCTGGCTGTAGGCTTGCGCTGAAGGTAGAGTCCTTGGTCTCTGGCTTTGCAAGGCTGCTGGGGAGGGCTATAGTAACATAATTCTACTTTTCTCCCTATTTTTCCCATATTTAAAAGAAAATAAACCATATGAAAAAGTACCCTTTCCACATGTGTAAGGACTTCTGAACTCCTCCTGTGCTCAGGATAATTGTTCTCAAATTGTATTTAATTTAAAAGCTTGCTGCTTCTATTACAGACCAAAGAGAGGCTTGTCAGCCATTTCCAATTACAGTAGTTTGCCTGAGGAAAGACTTATTTCTACTTACAAACCTTGTATTGCCGGTGTGTCTGTACCCATCCAAGCACATGTAGGGCTGAGAACAAGCAGATATTGAGACTGTATGGTTGTATAAACTAACCTTAATGGGGCCTGTTGCAACAGGATAAGAGGTAATGGTTTTAAACTAAAAGAGGGTAGGGACAAGAAGGGATTTTCAAACAAGGTAGGGGCTGACTACTGGAACAAGCTATTAAGGGAAGGAAGAGTTTGTTGTCTTCTAATCTTTGGATTAAGGCTAGATTTTTTTTCTGGAAGATGTATAATACTCATATTCATTTTACTGTGTTCAAGTGAGATGTAGGCAGTAAAAGTTTCAGGTCTTCTGTAGTCAAGAAGTCAAGTGGACATCTAATCCCCTCTTTTAGTCTTAAACTCAAGAGATCTATAAGGAAACATTAAAGTACTTGGACTGATACTGCAAAAGCTTCACTGCATGCAAGAAGAACTGAGAAGAGCTAAGAAAAGAGGCCCTGATCCTACAGCTCAGTTTGTGAGCATGGATGTTCATCTCTAGAACTGATGTCCATCTCTGGTGTAGACTTACAATCTTTGCTTAGCTCAGGGAGCCACAAAAAGAAACTATCAGACGATCAGGTGTTTTACTATGAGGAATCAGTTTTCAATAAAGTTCTGCTCTTTTTCATGGATCCTTGAAAAATTGACAATGTATTTCCATGCATAAGACTCTCTAAGTCTTATAAGCTGTCTGACCTCTATTAGGACATTTTTTTCTCTCAGTGAGCTTCAGTTTTTCATTTGCCACTAACTCGTGGTTCCAAGATGTAAGGGACTACTAGTGGGCAAGTTTAAAGGAATTTTCATTTATAAAACAAAGCTCCTGGGGAGTCACTTTGGGCCACAGCCAATTATTTGTCCACCCATGCAGCCCTGAGAGGGACAGAATGACAGAGCCACTTTCTCTCGATCCAGGGCTTCTGCAGAGGTCATGTCATAGCCAAAAGAGCCAAGATGCCTTCTTAGGTTGTGAAATGACCTCCATCACCATCCCTCCACTCCCTTGCCTGGCACCCTTTGCTGTTGGCACTCTCTGTGCTGCACCAGCTGGGCTGTGGGATTGTCTGGGCGTTCTGCAGCACACAGTGGCATGGCATGGCAACACAGATGCTGCATGTCACAATTCAGACATACTGCGTCACAAGAAAACTAGGTTTTGTTTTAGAAAACAATGACTCTAAATACTGCCAAGTAGTTGATGATTTTCCAGATCTGCCCATGGATGTCCGGATTGAAAGCACTGCTTTTTGGGTTGCTGTAATGGGGGGGGGGGAAGGAAGCTGTCCTACAATAAAAAAGTTTGTTTAAGCAGTGCTTTTATTGGTAGATTACATCTCAGTGGAACCATGAGGACTGATTCTGGATAGGCCTCCCTTGTAGCAATATATCTATTTTATGTGTGCACAAGTCTGAGTAGCATTAATAAATTGGCACTAAGGGTATTCTTTAATATCTCTATGGCTAGCTGTCTCAGCTCCCTACATCCAGTTCATCTTCAGATAGGGCTCTATGAGTAGTTTGTAAAGAGGCAGACTGGGAAAATAATCAAGATGAGGCAGAAGAGGTACAGGGCTTAATGTAGACATGACAGGGAAGGGTGGGATGTCTTTTTGCCATCTCAGCCCTGTTTTCCACTTTTTAGATAAACATGTGACTCTTTCTGAGTGCTCAGGTGCCATTACCCTGTCTCTCTCTAGCTACATGTGTGAGAAGTGGGAAGGGGAAGGATGTGCTGCCCATTGCCCTGTTTGTATCCCCCCAGTTTCTTCTCAGCTAACCTCAGGATGTCCCCTGTCCACAGCACATCTCTGATCTCAAACTAGGGAACTCTCTGCCCCTCCTCCCCATCTCCATCGCAGTCAGCTCCCTTCACTCCTCTTTCAAGGGTTCACATGCTCTTTCCCACTGCCCTAGAGTTTTCTTTGGTTACTCAGCAGCAGAGAACATTTCACCTTTCCACAGTGTGGCTGTAATCCTCTCAAAATGTCCCTCTACTTTTTGCCTTCATCATGCAAACCACTCTTATCCTTCCCCTTAAATGCCCAAGATTGCGAACTCTTGCAACTCATTCTTGTTGCACAATATGGTAATCCCTCCTGAGCTCTAGTGTAGGGATTTGAAAAGCCTTCCTGTGTCTGTTTACTAATGAGATAGCCTTATGCTTTAAGGCAAACTAATACAGAAGGGCATATCTCTGACAATAATTTCTTATCATAGAGAAAGCTGTGCAAATACATGGGGGGTAGTTAGAAGAGATGACATGCATTAGTTGCACCCACATGAGCACTTCTGTCCTTTATTGTTTGGAATTGCATCTGACCCCAAATATGCTGGGTGGGTTAAGGAAAAAAAACCCTGCAATTTCTCATTTTCTCTAGCTAGGGATATCATAATTCCTTATACTGATGCTAATAGTAAAGTAATTTTCAAACTTGCTCAGTTGCCGGACAGTATTCTGGCAAGTTCCTGTTGCTGTCTTCCACAGCATCATTCAAGCACCTTTGCAACAGCCAGCCTAACAAAGTCCACTTTGAGGCTCAGCCCAAATTAGCACAGAGACAGAGTAAAGTAGTAAAGAATAAACCACACCAAGATCTGCATTTAGAGTGGAAAACCAGTTGGGCTAACAAGATGGAAATGCCAAGCAGTGTCTGCCACTAGCAGTGCAAGCATCAAAGAGTTTAAAATTTAAGACTCATCCTTCCAGCATGAGAAGGTAGCTAAATGTGACTTAAGAGCACTCTACCATAAATTTAGTTACTCTAAAATTTCATGGAGGTTGTGAAATTCTTTAACGTAACATAGATAGAAGAAAAAAAAGAAACAAGATTTCTAGAGTTAATGAGAACATGTAGTTCAAATAGAAAATCTCAATGAAAGAATTTTGGAAGATTCATAAATGCTTTTGGGTTTTATCTATTCAGTCAACTCCTGGAAATGGAGGAAATTTCTCCATTAAGTGGGTCACCCCACAAATGCCCACCCAAACTGGTACTGGTCAGTACCATGGGAGAGACAGGAGACAGGATTTGTAGCAATTTGAAAAACATTATAAAGGGAATATATTTTCTGCCAGTTCTTTTCCCCTATCAAGAGTAGAAACCAACTAGAAAAAATGTTCAATATCAGATATACTTTTTCCTTTCATATGAAGAAATCCAGAAGATGAGTGTTTCATTATAAAAATATTTCATACTTAAGAGATAGTGTCTGTATGTCTTTGGTTGGGTAGCAAATTAAACAGTTGCATAAAAGTGAAAGGATTTAAGATGTGTTAAAAGGGAATTCATTTTAGCTGCACTGTAACTACAATAGCATACCTTTTTTTTGTAGCCTTGCCAATCTTATATGAACACTTTCCCTTTCTGTTACTCTTTCGCATTGCCTGTATAGGAAATCAAATGCAGTGGAGATGGCTGAGACCAGAGAAGTTTCAGATTTTATCAAACTTCGAGGGAGTTTGGAGCTACTGGTTTCAGAAGTATCACTTTGTGGGGGGTTTCATCTGCAGCTTGGTGATTAGCAATTGAAGGATGAACCATGTGAATAGACAAAAGTGAAAAAGACGAACTACATTTGGCCCCAGCTTTGTCTGTTGTAATGCAAGAATAATTTGTGACTTGAACTATGTTTGTTTGATTTGTGTGTAGAGAACATGGCATTTTTTGAAAGAAACGCAGCTTTGCTGACCCTTGTGTTTGGAAATTACCTTTTCAGTTACTCAGACAGGAAAGGATAAATGCTAGAAATGTTACTAATAAAATATTAATCCCCAGCCCCCTCTCCTCCCTGCCAAAACCCCAGCTCCTAATTCAGTAGAGGTCAAATAATAAAGTTTACAATCATGCACTCCATGCTGCTCAGCACTCCAAGCCAGCGCACCAGCGACTGGCCAGATTAGTTAATCTTCCTTAGCTTCATCTTGGGCCCTATAACTACTGCGACAGGTCATTAACCAGCTGGTGAAGCCCCGACACATCGTACATTTATTCCCAAACCTTAGCAGCCGTTGTTGAGTCCAGGAGCCTTAAAGAGGTATTTCTGATGTTAGCTGACAGAATGTTAATTTATGCTTGCTGTAATTCAAAGGGATTCCAAGGTAACTGTAAACTAATGAAACCTGAATAACTTTCCTGGAGAAGGTTCCTTATTTAATCAGTTGAACTAAAATGGAAATATGTAAAAGAAGCAGTCATTCTTTCTTTTAAAAAATAAGGCCTTTTTGTGAGAAGGGAGATAAATGAGAACACGTTGTGTTAGATGAAAGAGATGTAGAAAAATGTTTGATTAATGCAAAATATTTATTCTCCCCAAGTTTCTTGACTTTTTTTTTAACTCTGCTGTTTGTCACTGCCAAAAGTAAAAAGCAAAGAATGCAATGTCTACTAAGGCTGGTAACCTAGCAGAGAGATTGCTTTCAACCAGGATTTTCTTTTTCTTGTCTTTTTCTTTTTTCCCCTCCTCTCCTTTTTTTTTTTCTTTTCTTTTTAATCTCAAATGAAAGGCTCTCTATAATCAGATAATTGACTGGCTGGTAATTTTAGCCGTTCGTGACACAACAGTTGGCAGGTACAGTGGTACATAACCATAAGCCTTTTCCTACAGTCTTCCCTCCCTCTGGGACACTCACAGACATGTCTCTATCTTATCAGTCCCTGGGGACCATTCCCAAACATTTTGCAATGAAAATGCAAAAAAGTGGTCTTTTCCCTCCAGAAAAGTAGGACCAGCTGTCAGAGTTAATGACCTGCGCAGATGGCATTAGAGGTGCTCCCTCAGTCCACCATGCACCTGAAGAAAGGGAGTGTTCATTGTACATCTGTTCCTGTAGAGGCCACAGTCTGACCCTGGTGCTCAGGGACCTTACCAGGCTGGTGCAGGGCTCGGTAGCGGCAGATATGGATGTCCTCAGAGCGTGCCACGCTGGTAAAGAAGGCATAGCCCTGAGGGATCGCCCTTTTCAGTTACTGTGGGCTTCTTGCTCTTTTCTGTTCTGTGCTCATCACTTCCAGTGGTGGCTGGGAGTGAAACATAGCTTGCTGTGTGACTGACAGCCCTTCAAGCTGCTCAGCAAACGTTGGGCCTTATTTTGAAAGGCCTCTGAAAGAAAAAGAATTGTGTACTCTCTGAATGCAGGGCTGCTGAACCACTGCCAACCCCAGGCTGCTCCATTCAAAGGGCTGAGTGAATAAATGAGAATAACATCCTTGGGGACCTCAGGGATCGGTTTACTCTGAAAATCCTCAGCCTTACAAAGGGTCAGAGTCACAAGGTAAATGAAAATGGCTGGGAGGGGACTTTGATGGCCAAAACACTGTAACTGTAGAGGACTTGAAAGAAAACCGTATTTTTAAAGAAGTGAGAGAAGAGAGGGAGAAAACAGGGGAGAATGTGGTGGGGAGGGGGACTTCAGCCTGCAGCCTCACGAGAAGGGAGAGGGGGGGAGAAGAAAGAAATGTCTCCACTGTCTTAATCCACAGCGATCTTTAAAATACTGCTGTGGGCAGTGGCTGTAGCAAAGGACAGTTTCTCCACTGACTGCTGCCTCAGTGTAACAAAGGTGTCTCCTTTGGGTAACTGGCAACCCTCAGTGCATGGAGAGCTGAGCAAATGGTAGGAAATAGCCTTGCACTAATGCAGAAGAAGTGATATGAATATGTGCACTTATTTTGAGTCTGTTTAAGATTTGCTGTGTTGATGTCAGTAAGTCGTACGAGGCCAGATCCACATTAACATCTTGAGACCATTGGGAATTAGACACCTAAACACTTCAGTCTCAAAATGTCTGGCTTTTGTTGGTCTCATCTCTTTACCTTTAGTTCCCTGAGCAGCTCCGTTAATACTGACAGTAGTAAAGTTAAACTCAGTCCTAAATATTTGCAGGATCAGGATGTACGTGACTAGAAGCAGCCGCAGTTTCTTACTAGGTGTTTGTATAGTGCCTGGCATCTGGGCCCCATCTCAGTCGGAGTTACTGTAATTCAAGTCAGAGTAATTTCAAAAATAGGTTAAATACTGAATTATAACAGTTTTCTGAGAGATTATCTTCTACGGGTAAAATATTTTTTAAGTCCTTTAATTGAAGATGGCCAGCTGACAAGTGCATAGCTTTGATCAGAGTGCTCTTTCTAAATGATCATTGTACCTTAACTAAGGGAGAAATTTCATATGCAGCTGAACTCATCTGTGCTCTCACATGTCAAAGGTGATACCTGTACGCCACTGAGAGAGTTACAGGCACTTCTCCCTGCTCTGCTGTTAGTAAAGACTCTGCTCTAGATAATTTCCTTTTGCAAACAGTTATTCTTTTCTGTAGCAGAAGAGGGAAAAAAGAATATCCTACAGAAAATGAAGAGAAATTCAAGCTTGCTGCACTTAGGCATTCAGATCAAGGTCCATACCCCGTGAACAAGAGTCTTGTCTTTAACTTCCATTAGGCTTCATGTCATGTGGACTCCGTGACTTGTAACTGAGTTAAACTCTGCTATTTATGACACCCTGTTTTTCCTAGGAACGTTAGGACCCCATACTAGTACAAAAAATAACGGTGAGCAAAGAGAATACAGAATCCTGTTTTGTGTTTCCTACACACCATCTGCAGTATTGTTCTTCTGAACAAATTTCTCCTGCCTTGGTATCCAGGTGGGAAAGGACCTTTCAACCCTGACTGTAGTGTATTTTAGGGTGAAAACAAGAGGGTTTAGCTCACCAGTAGTATTGGCCAGTGAGTAGCTAAACCCTTCATCTGAAAGTAGAGATAAAACCTACTTCAAACAGTTTGGTTTTGTGTAGTGGGTTGCTAATAGAGGCACTAATAAAGTGGGTTGCTAATACTTTGGGACTGCAGAGGAAGCAAAATGGCATCCACACGGGCAAATGTTAATAGGAATTCTTTTTCAAACCAGAAACCTTTGAGGCTTTTCTAAAGCTTTTTTTTTTTTTCTCCCATCAGGTTCAGAAATCCTTGTACAAGGCAGAATAGACATCACTGGCTTATGATCCAGTTCCTGTGTCAACCATTAGAACCTTCGAAGGGCACATTTAACTTCTCTGTACCTCAACTTCATCTACGAAGTGCAGAAACAGAATCACTAGTTTAATCCTACCTACTGTGCAAAAGAGGTACAAGTAAACTGTAGAAATCTTATTTTGGCAGATAAAATAATGGAGTAAGAAATTAGTTTGTTACAGAGCACATCAGTAAAGAAGGTATTTGATGGTTTATTTTTAAACAAAAGCAGGTAGTTCATGAAACTCAAGTTAGGTTTTCTAATAGGACAGAGTGCCTAACATAGGATTTGGAGTCCCTCTGGATGCTCTGAAGTCTAACATGGATCAAGGTCGTGCTGCTGCGTACCCAGGGTGTGGGCAATAATAGGATTTCCTTTTAGCCTGCCACCTGTTTTCCCACACCAGTGGGAGCTTTGCTATCTTTGAGATCTCTATCACCTCTGTCAAATTTAGCTGAAGTAGGTCAAAGGGTTCAGAAGTTACTCATGTTGATATAAGATTCATTTCCTTAGGAAATCAGGCTGAGAAAGCATTTTGGTTTAGAGTACACTCAAGGCTGTAGCATGCCATAATTCGCTGTAGCTGTGAGCATCATTGTATAAATGAATACACATGCACACACATTTCCTGATGCCTAGCAGAAGCAATAAGCAGAATCAATCATGTATTTGTAATTGTGTTTATTTTTCACAAATATCTTTTTAGAAAGGATTCTCTTAAACCAAACATTTGAGAAATGGCCCAAACTGGGATTTATCTCAATTATGTGTGTGTGCGATTATATGGTGGACATTTTTTTTTACAGGAGAAAAAACTCAACTGGCACATGGAGTTCATTAAAATTGAACTAATGGTTTCAATCATGTTTCTAGTAGCGTAGAATAGGTAGTCAGCAATGTGGACTGCGAATAAGCCTGTGTGATACCTACTGAAAAATATGTGCTTTTGTTTTCCCTCGCAAGATGGGCAAACTGTTTGTTGCTAAAATGCTTTATTTTTACAAACGTGAATAAGGAGAAATATGAATGAAGAAAACTATGAATGAGTACAATGAGTAAATATGGTTAGTGTATACAAAGCCTTGCTATAGATGGATTGAGCTAAGTAGGGACAAAGAGGCCTGTATCTGCCATAGGGTGGACGATTGATGTTTCTCTTCAATGCAGTCGTAGGGAAGGACAGCGTAAGAACAATACAGGTCAGAATCTCTTTTATAAAGTGCCAACTTGTTCTAAGCCTCAGGCAGACAAAAAGCAGAGTGGTTCGGCTTAACTTACTAACACAGTCGGTGCCAACATTTTCTTTCTTTAAAACTCCTTGTTTTCCTAATTCCTACAATCACTTTTTAAAAAGTATACATCAGACAGTTTTTGATATTTCAATTTTGTTTGGTGCTGCAGGGTTTTTGTTAATGTGGGAACAGGGAGGGTTTGCCCCACATACGGTCCCCTTAGGCTTTGTAGGTTTTTTTCTTCAAAACCTTTGCAAGTTATGCTCTCTTTGTTTTGTTTTCCCAGTGTTACCCAGAAGCAAAACTTTGGAGTTTCATTCCAAATAATGTGCTCAGGGCGAGAGCAATGTTTTACATCAGGGGCTGTGGATTTGTCTTCAGCCTTCAGAGGGCAGCCCAAGGCAGCAGACAGAGTACTGAAATCTCCTCTTGGGTGAGGTTTGCACCCTCCTGTCATACTTTGTACTGAGCTCTTTCCCAGACAACATTTTTGATTAATGGCATTATTCCCCTCATGGTGTGCTTATGCAAGGTGATACCCAAGCGTGGCTCTCCCTCTGTGTGGACATAACAGCACGATCAAAACGCAAGGTGATGGCTTGCTGGACAGGCTATTGTGGGAGATCAGTAGAAGACAAAAAGGAAGCACCTTTTCTGTGTTGTGTTTCTGTGCAACAGAAACTTATCTATAGATATGGCTACAACACTTCCATTTTCAGAATGGAAAACTGCACATCATTTCTTCAAGAATTAATATAAGACCTTGTCTCTTGTTTAAATTTTAGTTATGATTAGTTCTGCTGGTATGATGATGACAGTAAGTTCAGTGTGCCTTCCCCAAAACAAAACATAGATTGTTTAATTTCATTCTAAAATCCAATAAAAGTGGTCTAGATATATGTTGAAAGACCTATTGGCTTCCACTGGACATAACACAGAAACAGTTGACCTCCTATCTACTTCCCTCACCTTGCTTTTAATTCTCCCTTTTCCCTTGCTTTTTAATATCAACTTTCACTCTTTATTGCCCCAGACCTACATGTTTCATAGATCAAGTAACTTCTAATAAGAAAAATTTAGTTGATTTATAAGGGATGGAATCACATAGTAAGAATCATTAAGGTTGGAAAAGACCTCCCAGATCACTGAGCGCAACCTTTGACAGAACACCACCATGTCATCTAAACCACAGTATGTCCACTTGTTTCTTGAACACTTTCAGGGATGGTGACTCCACCACCTCCCTGGACAGCCTCTTCCAATGCTTAATCACCCTTTCAGTAAAGAAATTGTTCCTGATGTCCAACCTGAACATCCCCTGGTGCAGCCTGAGGCCATTTCCTCTTGTCCTGTCACGAGTACCCTGGGAGAAGAGGACAACTCCCACCTGGCTACAATCTCCTTTTGGGTAGTTGTAGAGAGTGATAAGGTCTCTCCTGAGCCTCCTCTTCTCCAGGCTAAACAACACCATCTCCCTCAGCCCTTTTTCATAGGACTTTCTAGACCCTTCACCAATTCAGTTACCCTTCTCTGGACTTTTTCCAGTACCTCAATTTCTTTCCTGTAGTGAGGAGCCCAGAACTGGTCACAGCATTCGAGGTGCAGCCTCACCAGCACCAAGTACAGAGGATCAATCCCTTCCCTGGTCCTGCTGGCCACACTATTTCTGATACAATTCAGGATGCCATTGGCCTTCTTGCCCACCTGGGCACACTGCTGGCTCATGTTCAGCTGGCTGTTGACCAGCACCCCAGCTCCTTTTCTCCTGGGCAGCTTTCCAGGCACTCTGCTCCAAGCCTATAGCATGGTGTTGTTGTCACCCAAGCGCAGGAACCTTTATGTTATTATTCTTGATGATCCATTTAATTTCCTAGTTATTGTGCCTGCAAGATAGCCTTCACCCAAATTACTGGAGAAAATGCCCCTCTAACCTAATGAGGGATTTCACCTCCAGTTGAAATGTTTCTTTTCCTTGTGCTCAATCCCTCTCTGTAATTTAGAGTGATCTTGGAGCTTGCTTCTGCTGGAAAAACTCAACGTTTGGGCTTCTGAGCTTGCTGGCCATGGCACGCAGGGCAGAGAAGATGCTGGAATGAAAAGATGCTTTTATATCACTCTTTTTCTTGTGTATCATGAAATCACTGCAGCACTAGGAGAGAAAAGGAAGGTTTTACAATTGCAAGAGTGCAGTCTGGGGAAGAAAAACAAGTGTCCTTGAAAATACCTCCCGGGTTTTGTTACATGTGCTTATGGATGCCAGCAACAGGGAAAGGAGCAGCACCAGGGATACAGGATAGATTTCAAAATATAAAAATGCAGAAATGTAGTACTGTGCTAGAGAAGAAAACAAAAATGCCTGAGTACACACCTAGTTATAGCAGAGAAGAATGTAGACAAACCTCTAAAGTCTGGACAATTCTCTGAGGAACAGGGGAACTACCTTCCTGGAACAGGCTTGTGCTACTCTCCAGGCTGAAATCTGGATCCAGGGCTGACCTCCTCCAGATGCTCCAGAAGAAAGCAAAAAGTCCCACAGACCTCTGAAAAACAAAATCCTCAAGAAAGATATTAAGGGAATAGTATGCCAGTAAAGGAGAATTCTTCATAATTGCCTTCAGTTAGTTACTGTCTTATACTCAAAGCAAGAAAGCTTAGTTCATTTCTAAGATACTTTTAATAGGCAAGGCACACAAGGATCTATGGATATTTTAAGTGCTCGATGCATGAAAATAAAGAGCACATATTGCACTTAAAAACACTCATGCAGAAACAGGTTACATACCTTTAAAAACTGCTACAGATCTGTGGGTTAGATAGAGAAAGATAAAAACTAACAAGTCTGCACTGCTCTCGTATTTTACTCTGATTCCCATTTCCATCTTGCTGCATTATGTTCCATTTGACATCCTTTGCCACTTTTTAACCTGGACACATGTGCCTGCAGAGGTGGTTATCTGTGTCAGACTTCCCCAGCAGTAGAACAATTATCGGTAGACTAAGCTTACGGCATTAAATGTGCTCAAAATTCTTTCTCTGCATGATAGTTTAACACTCAACCTTGGAGTGCAATGCTGATCCCTCTGTGCATGTCCATTCCAGGACCCTGTAGCCAGCCTTCTGGGATGCTGCAGGAGCCAGGTCCACACATGCTTAAGCAACCAGCAGCAAAATAAAAGTGGAATAGAAAACTCTTTTGCTACATACGTGTCTGCAATACAGTTTGTCTACTTTGCTGGCAGGGAGTCCAAATGAGACCTCTCCTTTTAGGATTGCAAAATTAATCATACCTCCTGTCTTAGGAGTAACATTTATGCATCTCTGGGAATGTGACCCTCATTCTCTCTGCTATAGACATGACCCAGATACTTTCCTGCCATATGCAGGATACCTTAATTTCTATTTTTCTTTACATCCCTCTCTCTTTCCCACCTCCTTCCTTCCTTCCTTTTTCTTTCTTCCTCTTACTTTTTCTCTTTCTCTTGGGGATTGAGTATATGCAGCCTTACACAAACAAAAAGAGTTTGCTCTTTTTTGTAGAAGAGTGGGGAAAGTTGTTGCATGAGAGGAAAATTCTACAATTCATTTTAAAGCTCTCCATTCTACAATTTTGAGTGGGGATTGCTTCCATGTTATTGTCTCTAAATGCCATTGCACTGTCAAGGGAATGCATTGTGCTTTGGGAACTGTAAATAGGGCCACCTGAAAGATCTGACTTGTAGGGAGTCATAGGCGCTCACAGCCAGGTAAGCTACTACAAGCTGGAAACAGTAAACTGTTTGATTGATCTTGAGCTTAAGTACTGCTTAAGTCTGGGGTGAAGCAGGAGCACCCTTGGTTGGCTTTGTCACCACTGTAAGACCATGGTATCAAGTCTAAGAACTGCAGAATAATGACACTGCAGAGGGAGTACAAGTAGGGGCAGGGTCTGTCAGCCAGATGAGCAGTGGTCTCAGCCTGTCAGAAGCCTTACTGGATTCTTCCATGAGCATAAGGGCAAATGGGTTTTAAGAAAAGATCTGAAAAAATATTATTTTGTGGATGTTTACAGCAAACTCTTCCCAATGTCAAGAGTCACACAAATGTGGTTGCTTACAAATGTAAAAATTCAACACAGATGGATTAGGGGGGAGTCAAGCTCCTGCTGCTGACTCTGAGACAAGAGCAGGCTGGGAAATGAAGCCTCCTAGCTTATGTTTGATGAGGCAGAGAGGCAAAGAGAAAGAGAGTTGTAACTTGATCAAAACTGTGAGGCTGGGAAATGATCTTCAGAGCGGCATTCTCAATCACTGTGAGCAGGGAAAACTCCATTTGTCGGGAAGAGCAGAAAGACTGTGGCTTCCGTGGTCTACTGTGCTTTGTCCAGATCAGGAATGAACAAGCTTTTTAATTATCAGGTACTTGCTTTACTAGACAGATTTATGTATTATATATGTGTTATAGTAAGGTTTCCAAACCAGTATTTGTTCTAAATTCTTCTCTTTTCGTTTTGTTTTTACTGTGCCCATTAAAATCAAGATCTCTTAGATTTAGTGGATATCCAAATATTACTGCCACCTTTTTTTTCAGCTATAGAGGACGTGAGGAAACAGCAG
Source organism: Manacus vitellinus (assembly GCF_001715985.3). Taxonomy (NCBI): domain Eukaryota; kingdom Metazoa; phylum Chordata; class Aves; order Passeriformes; family Pipridae; genus Manacus; species Manacus vitellinus. The sequence goes on along the minus strand of NW_021940604.1, from coordinate 11,772,245 downwards.
ACTCCTCATTCAGTTGAGTTCTCATTAGCTTGTTCCTGTCACTGCTCAGCACTAAGGACACCCTAGCAGGAAAAGGTGTCCCCATGGCAGGGACTTTCAGCTGCCTGAGCTTGGTGCTTCCTTCCTACTGTCCTTGGAGACTGTATGGTGTTCAGGTGAGCCAGGGGAGACTGTTGGTTTGCCTAAACCATTTGTAAGCAGCCGTTCATGGTGTGGTTGCACTGGCAGAAAGGAGGAGGTGGGGAGAGATGATGGGAAGATGGATTTATCCCTTTTTCCAGCAGCCTGGTCTATGTTGGGTGACCTTTCTTCACCCTGATGTTTATCTACTTCTGATTTAAACACTTCTGATAGTTGTAAATAATAATGCTGAGATATCAGAAGGGGTTTTGGGACAAATCACAGTGACATTCAAAATTAGATGCACTCTGAAGTGATGGATGGAACTTGGAAATCTCACTGACGGTGCTGGAAAAACCCTTGTTAGGATAGAAAATATAGCTTAGCCAAATGAAGTTATTTGCAGAATTGCATCCTATCTCCCATTTTTCAGCTGGATGCTCTGTTTGCCTCCATCATGTAGTCACTCCCATATCACTGATGTTATGCTAACCCAGCAGTCTTTCATTCCTCAGCTTTCCCTTAACTGATTTTGTTTGTTGGTTTTTTTTCTTTTTTTTTTTCTTGAATCCTTTGTGACTTGTTGGCATTTTTGTGGTATTAAAATACTAAAAAATGAACAGTTTCCCAAGTTGAGCCCTATGGTAACTATACATGAGAATTAGTGGCTCTGTGTTTTCTGTAACCGTGTGAATTATGAGTTCTTGGGGTTTTTTTTGTAATTTCACACCATATTACACCACAAGCTGTCATCTAATTTGCTCTCCACCAGCAATGCATAAACATCATTGCTTTTCAAGACTGCTTTCACCTGTTGTTAAGTAGCCATGCCTACTGATAATCCTACTTTTGCACATGGGTTAGAAATCTTTATGGAAATGCATTATTTCTACAATATCATTATGTCTAGAGTAAATTAATATACCATTCAGCCACTCAACCTAAGCAGGATAGTAATGATCTTTTTGAAAGACAAACAAGTACAAAGACATGTCCAGAGATCACACTGTACTTGATCAATGAAATATTTTTATAAATGGTATAAAATGACATACATAAGGAGGGCTAATGGTACTGGATAGCTCTTAGGTGAAAAAAATAGCCTAAAAGACTTAGGAAGGTTACAAATAAACTGGACAGTAACAATTTAAACTACAAGACAGAAAAAATGGAATCTTGTTATCGTACAGGGAAGAATATTGATTTAGGATGATCAGCACTTTGTCTCAGAACCTCCGTCCTTCTAAAGAATAACTAAGGTGTGTTCACAGGGGAGCTAATGAATTTTTGCCATAGAGAGCAAGTGTTATTGTTTTTTTTCTGTACCTGTCTGAACAGGACATGAGTGGTTGGAAGCTTCATTTGAGTCCTCAGGCTGAGCTTTACTAGGTCTTCTTTCCAAGTCTGGAAGAGCCTGTCTGGTCTGTGCTGCATGTGACTCATAGTAAAATTAAGATAGTTAAACAAATATGCAAGATAAAGGAACTAAAAGAATGCATTTATTCTGTGGTATTATGAGAAATAGTTCCTCATCTGTTATGTTGCAGATGAGAAAGAAAAAGTTTGAAATTTTATGTGCCTTGAGATAGAGCTGGTAAACGCATATGTTGTGGAATGCCTGTCCCTGTTGTCTGGAGCTCACCAGCTCCTTATTGCACTCATTTGTTCTGCATGGTGAGGGGCTGAGTTCCACAGTTTGCTGTTGGCAGCTGAGAGCTATTATTGGGCTGCAACATCTGTTTCAACAACAGTGGGTCCTTGGTCAGCAAAACTAATTAAAAAGAAGTCCAAAGTCAAATACCATGACCTATCTGGTGTGTCTACATGTAAACATGGTAACTACTGGAATAACGAAAACTTTAAAATGCTTAGGATAATTTACAAAAATATGACAAGTGATGAAAAGTCTCAGAAGTGTTCTTCATGTCAGACACTTGTGGACAGCACAGGCAAAGATTAGGATTCCTGCAAGCGCTTAAGCACATAGGGAACTTTTTATGCACATGGGTATTGGCAGTAAACTCACTAAGGCCACTCAGCTGTGCAGCCCTTCCCACGTGGATGAATATTTACAGAGTCGGATTGCAAGTTTCCTCAATTTTCTGCCAGGATTTTGTTAATTGGTAACAGTAGATATGAGGGTGCCCGGCTGTACATTTAATGACTCCAAACATTCACAAGATTCCTCCATTTTTCTCTTCTGTCAAAATTTTTCTTGTCAAGACTAAAGTAACCTTTAGTTACTGGTGAGTTCCAGCGTATTAAATACTTCCCTCTTACCTAGTAAGGAGGAGAAGAGTCATGTTAGTGTTGGACTGATGAAATGAGATGTCTTTTTTTAGGAAAATGCAATAGACAAAGTATTTAGGACAGAAGGAGTAGGAAGTTGTTAGAGCAGGCACTACTTGGTTGTCAAAGTGATGACTGAGTTAGCTTCAAGGCATCCCAATTTTGTTTTTTTCCCAAGTTTGCTGATTAATTCCAAACCTTTTAAAACTGAACAGAGGCTGAAAGGTGACCAGAAATTCTCTATTGCATACGGTCGGATAAAAAAAAAATAAATCTATTTTCTAAGTATAGGTAGATTACATGCTAAAATTGGACGTAAGGGGAGCCCCTCCGTAGTCCCTCCATGAGCTACATGGGATGTGGATCCAGATGAGTGAGTGGAGACAGGAGTGCCGTAGATAATGATTACGAAGCTGCTGCTTTTTAACACAGCCAATGGGCAGGAAGTGACAGAACATTCTTCCCCATCCCATTTTCAAAATACGGACCATAAGCAAGTAATTTGTGAGGTCCCTTTTTTCCAGAGAATAAAAAACACACAGAAGGAACTGTAGATCTCAAGGTGATGTTTTTCCATCCATACAGCTCCTAAATCTGCACAACATATCTCTTCTTCAGGTATAAGGTGAAACTGCAGACAAACCCATCATGAAGATATCAATGATTAACAGTGCCTCAGAGTGTTTCTGTCTATTCACAGTTATTTTCTTTTTCAAATGTATTTTGAACATTTCCAGACAACAGGAAAAATTCTAATGGATTCTTTTGTCTGGTTTTAAAGTACAAAAATTTGTTTTTATTTAGCTCTTTCCTGAGCAAACTTACACTTGTCTGTAGTTTCCCTTATTGTGGAATAACAGAACACTTTCTTTTCAGGGACAACACTGAGATTTAAATAGTGTACTGAAGATGGTACACCTGCGCAGCCTGTTGTTTTGTGTAATCCGTTCTTTCTTTAGGAATTATGGGAAATCAATGTTTCCCTAGAGATTTTTATTGCCAGTCTGTTTATCTGCCAGAACCTCTTCAATCCATTTTAGATGGCTGACAATTATCTTTACAGGGTGTTGAGATGAACGGTTTGTCAGACCTTATGTCTGATGATTTTTACATCCTTTTCTAATCCCTCCATTGAATAGTAGGTTAGCAAAAAGTAAAATACATATAACATAGCATTTTGGACTGTCGAACTTGCTGCAAAACCAAATTCAGTCATAAGACTATACCCTTACAAGCACTCAGAAAAATGTATCCAAAATAATGACTAGATTATGTCTTTGTTGCATTCAGATTATTCCTCAAGAAGTATATCTTCCCCACTGACACTGGTTTTTTTGTGAGAAAGAACAATATTCCTATTGATGGTTTTCTTAACATCAGTGGCACAATTTGGATTATCCATTGCTAATTCTGTTGTTTGTTTGTTTGTTTGTTTTTAAAAAACTACAAATCCTTGTCTTTCTAAGTAATTTAACTTGCTATCATGCAATGTAGTGAGTTAGAGGACAAGGTGATCCACTGTTCCACATCTTTGGGCTTTTCCAGATTTTTTCATTGACCCATGCAAACTCATCTTGATGTTTCTTGGTTGTGCTTCAGATATAGCCCCATTATCTGAGAAACAAATTATTGCATTATTTACCTTCTTTAACATTTTGCCAGAAAATGCATCCAACAAATGCATTTGTATGGATTCTTAAAAAAACTGAAAGAGCTCAGAAAGGAGTTGAAGGAATAGAGAAACCATCAGCATTTATTTTGCTAGAAAAATGTAATGAAATTGAGGCTTGCTTGTAGTATCCGGAGTCTGTTTCACCATCATTCCTTAGTTATAAAGTGAGCCCAGAAAATCCAACATATATCAAGCTGAATGTTTTCATTTTAATCGTAGGACCTTCCCTCTCCTCCAGCTGATACGGACCTCTGGTTTTTGCCCATCTCTAATACAAAGGCTGCTACTGAATGAAAAAAGAGCTGCTTTAAGTCAGGTAATCCTGCCAGCGCTCATGTAGCACTCCCCTGGGACCTGCCTGCCTGGGGCTGGCGCAGGGCAAGGGTGTGGGGGTACCTACCACTGGCCATGAGGACATTATAGTTGCTTCTGAAACAGCCACGCTCCTTCCCCTTTATTCCCCTGATTGCTGTAGGGGCAGCAAGAAGCCCAGCTTCCCCCATTTCTCCATCTTAAACATGCCTTTCTTCTCCTACAGTCTCCATTGGCAGAAGGATCCTGTCCCTAGACCCTTGTCCACAGGAAAGTGACATCCAATTTCTACTATGCTGCTGAAAAACATGGAGCCAACCATGACCATGTTGATCTACTTAGTTTTACTAGATGAAAATTGTAATTTAATAATAGCACTGATGTAGTGCAGAGCAAGACTTTCAGCTGTTGGCAACTATCAGAGCTCTGCCAGCTTGGAAGGAAATAATCTGTTCATGCCAGCCTAGAACCTGGCCTTCTAAAGGAATCAAGGAACACTGAAATTACCAAAGTCCCTCTTAAAAAACATTGTATTAACATAATTACCTTTTCTTGCAAGAACAGCTTGAACCTCTGCTCCAAGTTTAATCAAGTTCTAACTGCAAATATATTTCTTTTTTTTTTTTTACAATCAGTTGTATAAAGAAATATAATTGCCTTTCCACTCTTATTCCCATTGCTTGGGTTATACTATTCAAAGTTCTGAGTAGCTGATGAGTTCAAGTTCTTTCACGCACTGATTGCAAAGCTAATCAGCTAGGTGAAATGGGACTGAAATACAGTTATTTGCTCTGATTTCTAGGAACATAAATAGCGATCTTGAGCTGAACTATTCTCTGGATGCCTGCTTAAATTCACCCAAGAGCCAGCGGGCAGCTGGCTGCAAGACATCATGGTCTTGCTGCTAAAAATTGGAAACAAAGCAGGCAGGACAAGAACAATGCAGCCCTACAGGATTTCTCCTAAATTAGAGCTTTCACCATGGGAGACTGAGCAGCTCAGGGGAATTGGTAATGGGAAACTGGAGCCGTGCACCTTGAGGCTGCCAATCTGTACCTGATCCAGGCTAGTATTGGCTGGAAGCCTTCAGCATCCAACAACTCTTTAGCTCTTTTCTTGTCTCTGTGAAACTGTTAGCAGCCTCAGGCCAATTCCTGGTGGAAATATATCCACAGCACAAGGCTACCTTCACAGCTGGCATAAGGCTGCAGCCTCGCTCACATTTGTAGCAGGGAGGTGAACTGAGGACAAGGTGGAGATAAAACTCCTTCCTACACTTTGAGGCGTCCTCCATGGTCAAGGAGGAGGTGTGTAAGCAAAGCGTCATGGGCAAGACATTATTGCTGCCTAATGTACACTCAGAAGACCCTGGGTTAGAGGGGTGCATGGATTGGTCAGGAATCACTAGATAGGTCAGGAAAGGGGTAAAAGTGGGAAAAGTTGTCTGAACAAGGAAGCCATCTGTGTACAATGCATGTCAATGGCAGTCATCCTCTGTCCCTATATAGTATTTCTCATGTGGGGACTGAATGTGTGTTTCTGATACACAACAGCCTAATTTCTGTGAAATTAGTGGGAAGGCGTGGGATGTGCAGTTTGTGTACCTTTAAAAAACCCCAGCATTCACCTGAAAAGTGCACACCCAGCTGCTTGTGCCTGTGGTTCCTCAGGGTGAAAAATTGCTCAGCCCTCATAATGCACATTGCTCTTTCCAACTCTCCAAATAAATGGAAGAACAGAAAAAAACCCCACAACAATGTCAGAATTAACAGCAGCTCCAAGGTCATCACAACATGGACTCTCTTCTTGGTCTGAAAGTGCCAAAAAACTGAACTGCAACAGGGAGAATGCATACAGCCTAAGGAGGAGAAATAAGTCATTGCAGCAGAGCCAAATCTCCCAAACCAAACTGATATATTCAATTAAACCCTCACTTGCTACCTGGGGACAAGCTTTACCTAAACCTTGGGGCTGGCTATCCACACACAGGCAGGTAATCAGGTAATGTAAGCAACTTGATACTTACCTGAAAAAAATAAATATGGGCTGGGTGTGCAGTACCTAAACTAATTACTCCAAAATGATTGCCTGGATTTGGGCCAAGCATTATCTCACTTGTCCTCAGTACTACTGCACTGGCATGAGGGGAACAGAAAATGTGGTAACTTGAGAGGGAGATAAAAACAAGAGAGAGGGAGAATCGAGAACGGTCTTTAGCTGTGAAGGAGCTGTTCTGTCTCTGCACCACTCTTTGGTCCAACCTCAATACAGTGAAGGAGCCTTTGTATCTTGTCTCCTCCTTTTAAAATGGATTGTCAGCCAGAAGCATTATCCACATATACATAGTCTAAACACTGTGAATTAACCTGTTTTTTCCCCTTGGTCTCCATAGAGCTAGACTCATCCTACTGTCAAGATTTGGGAGTAATTTTTTTAAAGAAAACCACAAATCCCTGGTCATAGAAACCTGTCATCGTAATTTTCTAAGTAGGTCATTGGTTATATAGTGAATATAATTTTGACTTACACTGAGTAAAACAGCGAAGTTCTAATCCAGTCTAATCCAGGATTATTTGCCTTATTGAAAAGAATTCCCTTTCCTTTGGTAGGTTTAATGCAAAGCTGCAAAGAATGTTTGTTTTATTGCCAGTGGAGAAAATTAGTAATATAGTTCCTGACATAGTAAACTATTATACCAGACTTGCCTAGGAATTTAGTACAAATAAATAAGGTGAAAGTCAGAATTAGAGAACAGAGAGAAACACAGCATCTCAACATGTTTTATCTTTCATATACTGTTATCTGGAGAAAATAATACTTTTCAGGTAGGAGCTGGCGAATCCTGCACTGTGTTCTAAATGTGCCTGGAAAGTGTGGGCTTGGGAACTACCAGAGGTGTATTTATGGGGAAGGAAGGCATCTGCAATTTAGCTTCCTGAGGGCTGTGCTTCAGGTTGTTCAGCTGATGCAGAATTTACTGTGTGAAAACCATGACAGACATCAAGTAGGAGGTGAAACAATATTGAAATGCTATGGCTCTTCCTTCCATTTGCTGTTCTGTTTACAGTGACATTTACATCATATAAGGAACATATAATAATTGAGTGTTTTAGTAATAAATAAAACATCAGAAAAGAATAGGCAAGAATGTGAAATCAATAAGCTTAGTTTTACAAGAAAAGACAAGTCAGACTCTCATTAGTGAATCTAATAATCCATCCCTAATTCACTTAGGCAATGCTTAGAAAGTCAGTAAATGATCATTTTCAGCTCTTGCTCCATAGGGATATACTGATTTAACTCAATGGAGATTTGCTGAAACTTGCTGAAGAGTACAGACGTGAGGCACAGTGCTTCATGCTGCATCCGAACCTGCAAGCCACATGTATCCAAAGAACAGATAAACCATGATCATTTATGTGTAGTTCTCTGGCCTTCTGCATTGTGTTGGGTGTGAGCTAGGCACACCAGTGTTTGCCTTGGTTCCCTGTCCAGGAAAACTGGGGAGGTTCAGCTTTGACCAGAGAAATACCAAAGAGCTAAGGGTTAGAGGACAGGGCAGTTCAGCACTACCTAGAAGCTATAGCTGACATTAGAGCTAATAGAGAAGATCATGTTGTTACTTGATCAATTTCATTGCTTCCCCTATTTTTCCTTTTCGGTTTCCTTTTCCTTTCCTTTTTCCTTCCTTCTTTTTCTCTTTTTCCCTCTTTCTTTTTCTTTTTTTTTTTCCTGTTTCTTTTCATTTTCCTGTTCTTAATTTTATTCTTTTTCCTCTCCTCTCCTCTCTTCTCCTTTCCTTTTTTTTTCTCTCTGTCATCTTTGGTGGTCATCTGTATTTATAGACAAAGGGCCCCAATGTGCCGTACATGCTTGCTTCTTTCAAGGGAACCTGCAGCCAAAATTGCCTGTGACCTTTCCCATGAGCATGGGTAGAAAACTCTTCTTGTGTGAGATAAAGAAATTAGAACTTCATTCTTCCATGGTTTACTCCCAGGAATGCATTTTGGCAAGACGCTAAGAATAAACCAGGTATTGAAAGGGGGATCTGGGAAGTTGACAAGCATGGCTAAGCCTGGCAGGGAAATTTGACGAGGAAATAAGATGCTTTGTATATCAGTGTGTAGTGATTAGTCTTTTGAATGCTGGGATTATTATATAAGCAAAAAAGGAGGGGGGTACTTATTGTATCTGGCAGCTAGCACTTATACAGGTATTCTTCAAACTAATGAGGAACATAATGGTGTATTTGTTTATAAATCTTGAGCAAGACTCCTGCATTTTCCACAAGCCAATTAAGCGTGATGGAAAAGTAAAGACAACTTTTCTTTTTCTGCTCTCCCAAATTAGAATCACTACAGAAAGAACAGGTAAAAAAATCCAATGAATATCCTGCCCCATCACTGACATGCTACCTTCAGTCTTGGAGCCTATCTTCAAACAAAAAGTGTATTATATATTTAAAACACAGACACCATGGTTTTTTACACTGTACACACATGCTGGCAATAACCAAGAATCCAGAAATCAGTGCACACAGATATTACTTGTCATGATGCTATACAAAAGCCAACAGGTTAGGAAAAGTAAGTAATAGAAAAAATCAATTAAACAAACTTCTGAAACCATAAAAAAGAAATTTGAAATTCTAAAATGTCCTATAAAAATAGGAAATGAAGACTTAAGTTACATTTCTGTTCATTTGTCTCCTTTTTCATAAACAATAAATTCTTGTTTAGAAAACTATGGTCTCCATATTATCAAAAAATTGAGCAATACACATAGATATTATTTCCCCCTCTTATAGCTTCCTTTCTCAACATCATATACACATACAAACAAAAGTAACTTGTTAAACTTACCTAAAATTTTGCACATAGATTCTACTAATAAGCATTATGATTCTGTGTGTGCACGTGTAAAACCAGAGGAAAAAGTGAGGCAACAGATTCAACTTCAGATAAAACCTTGGAATATCTTACAGAAGTTTGTCTTCACACATGACACATATCACATGATATTATTCACAAAGAATATACTTGGGGAAACAGACAGAGTCATTTACAAACTTCTCTGAACATCCTGTAGGTTTGATTCAAAATAACCTATTTGCAGCATCATTTGATTATCCTGGACATTATCAGGCATTTTTGTTTAGTTTTCTGCAGTGTAGCTAATGAGTTGGCTAGACCACCTGGATCTAGCTAGAGATCAGTGTGTTTCCAGTCCTGTCTGTAATGCCCTTTCCTTTACAGTCAGACTAATTTGTGTGCAAGCAGCATTTATCATCAGCCTATGCCTCTCCGTCTCGCTGGGACATTATCATAGGAAATGTTATTCCAACTAGCAATTCTCCAGTTCCAGTGAAAACATTTAGTCAACTTATTGAAGGGAAGGATGAAGTATATTTATGAATGTTTACAGCTAACATATGCACATACTTCTACATGCTATGGGATATAACTAAGGCCAGATCTCACTGTTTATATGCACAGAATGTATGGCCTCATTTTGTTCAACTTTTTCTGAATTGCAGGGATAAAATAAGTGTAAATGAGTACCTGCCTGAGAGAGAGCTTTACTGAATTAGTTGTAGGAGGAAGTACTTATTTATCATAAAATTTTATGGGTGTACTTAATTATGATAATATTTTATTGGTGGAACTTCCAACTAGAAAAAAAAGGGCACATTTTTACAAAAATTCACTGTTGCATTCATATATTACGTACACTGTTTGGTTCTGGTAAACCCCTTTTTGAATAGTACCCTCAGTACTAGCTGCACTAGTGACCTGCTATTGTTCCTTAAACTGCAGTTGGCTGAATACTACTAAGGAAATCCTTGAGTTTTGGAGTCTCACAAAAATTTTTATCATAGGCCTAGCTTAGTCCATATTTTCATTTGCATGAAGACAAATGATTCTAGATAAGTTTTAGGAGGATGAAGCCCTGTCTTTCCATTTATTCTTCAATTTCCCTTCATCTTTAGTCTACTGTAAGCTTATTAGAAACAGTCTTGTATAAATATTCACATCTACTGCATTTTCCTTAAAAATACCCCTACCTTATTAGAGGATTGTTGGAAATTTCTAGAGCTCTTGCACTGGGTGATCTCAGGTAAACATAAATCCAGGTACAAAGATATTCTATAGATTACTGTCATCTTGAACAGATGATTTGTTGTCCCTATCTGCACACAAATTTTTTGGTCTGTTTGATTCTAGCTGAGGAGTCAGTATCTGTGAAGGACTTGAGATGGCATCCACAATTTATAGCCAGTATTTTGACTTTGTGATTCCTGGTGCAAGCTGTAAAGTGTGTCTTTGGATTTGATTCTGTTATCATTTTAATGCTGTTGTTTTTCTTTTCTTATAGTCACTACTGGAAAACCTGGACGTTGTCTAGATCCAAGACGTTTCATAAACATCCTTGATATGAATCTTTTATGACTCTTCTCCACTTGTCTGTGTTACACTAAACATAGAATGCAAAGACCGTCTCTTCAGATAGTGACTCGCAGGAATGCAACATGCAATCCACACAAAGGAAATTTAATACCCTAGCAGCTAATTAAAAAAGCATTACCTTCCACCAGAGCTGACCTCCAGTCATGCAGAGGATAAAGATGGGTGTCTGTCAATCAAGTTTACCTAAGAAACCCTGGCACAATATTATGATGAATGGACAGATCTAAAAAAAGGTGATATTGCTCAGAACGCAAAGATACTCTTAATACTACATTTAAAGAAGCAGAAGGCTTCATCAGTAATTTGAAACCTCAGCCTGCATACTAGGAATATACGAGAGCTAAATTCGCCAAGTACTACAGATACTAGACATGTAGTATGTAGAACCATTATAGACCTTCATGGGATTTTGATATACTTATCACCATGTTGTTCAAATCACAACAGTACCTACAGACATCCTAAAGTCTGAATGCTTGTGTTTCACAGTCTTTCATCATTCCAACAGCAGAACACACACTTAATTTTAAGTGGTTTTTTATTTAAAAAAAAAAAAATATTGTATGCTTAGGAACTTCACAACTGATGTTGGCTCACTTCCCAGGTCTAATTTATCATTAATTAAAGCAAATTCACCTGCTATGTTCTATGTAGAAATAGCATTCATCTACACTGTTCCTGCAAAGCATTTGATTCCTTTATCCTGCTGCCCATGTATTTTTTCATCTAGATGTGTATCATTCAACATGTTGCCCCAGAGTTCTGTGACTACCCAGCCACAGAGCCCTTACAGTGAGAAATGACTTTTTAAAAAATATGCCTTTTGTTTTCCTCAAACCAGTTAAGAGGTAATAGGGTAAGATCCTAGCCATTTATAGCAGTGCCATAGTACTTATCTGAATAGAGATATAAGAGTCTGGGCTAAAATATGATTTAACCACATTCAATGAAAATATGAGGAGCAATGACCTCAATCAATTCTGTTGCCATGAGGTTTCTTTTCTCTGCACATTCCATGCATTCACTTTACATGTAGAATAGCTTAAAGTGATCCTACTGTACATGAGAGCAAGACAGTTGCCATTTGGTGATGGTTCATGATCTTATTTCTGGATTTCCTCTCCTGAGTTTCCTTTCACATTGTTCAGTTCAGACTGGAAGAAGAAAATGGTATAAATCAAAACAACTGTCCTCATGTTATTGAGACACCAAAATACTTGAGTCAGACAAGTCTAGGAGTGTGTGTTGAGGAAAGAACTGCAGTAGAAGGGAGAGAGAGGAACTGGGGAGCAGGATGTCTTTCCCTACCTTGGTCCTACTATGCCTCCTTGGTAGCTGTGGCCAATATCTGCCTCCTGGACTGTATCAGCTGTAGTGTAGCCAGCAGGGCCAGAACAGTGATTGTCCTCCTGTATGCAGCACTGGTGAGGCTGCACTTCTAATCCTGTGTTCAGTTCTGGGCCCGTCACTACAAGAGGACATTGAGGTGCTGGAGTGTGTCCAGAGAAGGGCAATGGAGCTAGTGAAGGTCTGGAGCACAAGTCCTATGAAGAGTAGCTGAGGGAGCTGGGGTTGTTTGGCCTGGAGAACAGGAGGCTTGAGGGGACCTTATCACTCTCTATAAATGCCTGAATGGAAGTTGTAATGAGGTGGGGGTCAGTTTCTACTCCCAATTAAAAAGCAATAGGACAAGAGGAAACAACCTCAAATTGTGCCAGCCTCAAATATCCATTTAGATTGGATATTAAGGCAAAATTCTTCACTGAAAGGGCTTCAGGTATTGGAACATTAACTGCGCAGGGAGATGGTTGAGTCAGAGTCCCTGGAGGTATTCAGAAGGTGTGCAGATGTGGCACTTAGGGACATGGTTTGGTGGTGGACTTGGCAGTTTTAGGTTTGTAGTTCAACTTGATGATCTTAAAGAGGTTTTTCCAACCCAAACAATTCTATGATTCTTTGATTCCATTGTGATTGATCTGCATGGTCACAATCTAATAATATCAGACTGGTGCCTTAGAGGATGATGAATGGAGATGCATGACATGAACTGAGAAGAAAGATGAGGATAAATGTAATTGCCACAAATGTAAAACCTGACAAAAGCTGACTTGCTGTGAGTCTCGGTTCATCATCTGAAGGGGAAGGTGATGACTTGTCAGGATAATGTGCTGTCCCCATTGAGGCACTTGGCCTCCAGGACATGGTAGAGAGTGAGGATACTGAGACGGGGTAATCAGAAACCACAGCAGACGGAGCAGATGGCATCTGAAACCTGAAGGCAGGTAGATGGGCCACTTCTCTCTCCAGTCATACAACTTTCTGTTGCCTAAACTGAATTGTTCCAGAAAAAATTTTCCATGTAAGAGATGGCAAGAGGATGAGTGCCCCTGTGAAGTGGCAGTAAAAGCAATGCAATTTTTCTTCAGCTATTCTTCAGGCAAAATGTACATTTCTTTTTGACCAATATATTGTCCCATACTTTGGAAGAAGAGTTTGAAACACGGTAGAAAAAAAGTTCTTCATCTTAGCAGTGTGCTCTCTTTTGGTGTCCTCATGAAAATCTCCAAAAATGATGCCAACTTTCAGATCTTCACTTTGCACATGCTCTGCTGTGAACCCCTGAATTTTCCCATTTCCAGAATATTTCAGCTGCTCTGCGCATGCTCTAGGACAGTCTCTGCCATTGCAGTTGTGGGTTCCTGTCTAAGCATAACGATCAGCATAATTTAATCTAACTGTGGGCTGCTACTCAAAAGGGATGGCCCCCTTTTCTCTGGGACTTCCAGCTGCATTTTCCAAAATCTCCCTTTGCATCAGATCTAGCATCTGCGCAATTATGGAACAGTTTGTGGGGGTGGTAAATAAATCTTCATATTTTTTTCTTTCTTCTGTTTTTCAAGGTCAGTGCCAGTTCTGATTATGCAGACTGAAGGCGTTAAGCCTGATCCTTGTTTTCTCTCATTGATTGCCCTGCTTGGATATGCACTGCATGGGAAAAAAGAGCTGTCCACCAAGATGTGGCAACAACATGGGCCAGAGCTGTGCAGCAAGCAGTTGTATAATACATATGTATAAAATAATTCATGAAAAAACTTGAGCTAAGTAAATGAGAGCGGTAGACAATGTCCAGAGCATTACTTGCCTAGTGTATAAACCATCAAGGTACACAGTATCGTATCTGTCTGTATAAAAGCATCTTGGTTGCCAGCAGTAAAGAGAAAGAAATTAAAATTACTGTTATCAATTCACCGACATGTATGGGAAGAACACCAGGTACTTTACAGATATCTCAGACAGACAGCCCTTCCATGTCGAACTTTCTTATTCAGTGTAAGAAATATGGGGAATATGTCTGCTGTGTTATGCAGAGTGAGAGGAACATAGTTCATGGTGCTGAAGGACCCAGTCTTTCCCTGGGGTAGTGTCCTTGAGATTTGTTGGGATTTTGCCTTTAATATTCATCATCTGGGCAAGCCAAATAGAGTTCAATGCCTTTCTCTGAAGCTGAAGCAAGGTGCATCAGCAGTCTCCTGTGCATTTGGAGATGTGCCTTGTTTCCTGTGCTGCCCTCTGCTCAGCAGCTCAGAGTGAGGCCTGGTGACTGTCAGAAGTGACCTTTCCAGTGGGAAAGATGAGTTATACCTTTGATTTAACATGGAGCTTTCAACAGACAAAGCCGTGCTCTGCCTGCCAACTGCTAACTCAGTGCTGTCTGTGGCATTAAAATGAAATGGTAACTAATAATTCTTCCATAATACTCTCACATTTTTACACATAAGTTCATCTATTCATCACAAGCTTTTACAGCAAATTACTGTCAGGGGATGACCTTGCTTTCTAGCAAAACGCCTGGGAAAAGCAACGTTTAATTGTTTTCTGCCTATACAAAAACACAGTCATAGGGAAATAATGCATAAGCACACACACAAAAAAAACAAACCCAAAGGCATGTCAAGAAATACATTACCTAATCCAATTCGGAGGAACTCTCTGAGTACAAAGGCTGGGCTGGTGTGATATGATTTGAGCATATGGATATAAAGAAATGTTAAAAGAAATGGAATTAGGTAGCTTATTTATGTTCCCCTCTACCCAGAGCACAGCATCGTTATCTTTTTATCAGGATCCCCTGACACTCTTAATGAAGTGTGAGCAGATTGACTTAGCAAAGCCATAGCCCAAATGAGCGTTTACTCCCTGATGTTCATGGAAGCTTGTGAAACTTTCCAGTTGATGCTGAGATATCCTCTGGGAATACTGAGAGGAGTTTGGGAAACCTTTTTTTTTCTTCTGTCTTCCTTTTCCTCTTTCTTTATCATGATGTCTTATTTTAGAGTAGAAGGACTAAACCTCCCTGTGCAAAATATAAATTTGTGATAAATGCGAGGGCTAAAAACAAAACAAAAAACTTTCAGAATTTTTTTCAAATCTAGTCTGTCATTGATAGGGGTGAAGTTGGGATCATTCAAATTCTATGCTCATTTTTGGGAAGGGGGAGATGAGACCCTTCAAAGAGTTAAATCCTTTGTCACAACACAGCTTGCCTCTGATCCACACTTCTGTTAGAAATGACCTGCTTTAGTTCTGTTTGATGGCTTAACTGGATATTTGTCAGTATTGTCAGATGATTGTATCCTTCGAAACAGTTCTTAATATCTGCTTATGAGGAGTCATTTCTTGAATTTCAGCAGTAGTGAAAAAAAGAAAAAGGAGTATTGAAAAAGGTGGTATATACGGTTCTAATTTACCTTCAGGCTGTGAGTTCAGTGTCTCACTATTACTTTCTGTGGTACATCAAAAACTAAATCCTTCTGAAAACAAAAACTGCAAAAATATACCACCAGCATCAAATATTTTCATATATATTCATATATATGACACAATTTGTAGGCTTGTGTCACCAAAAAATTGCACTGCATCTAGCACATGAATCAAACCTGTTTGGTCTTTAAACAAGGACATCCATGTACATCAGTGCAGCTGCTATTTCCATGGGATGAGTAAAGCATAAGTTCAGTATTTTACTGTAGCAAAGACCTTCAACCATAACCTCAAAATTACAACCAGATTATCCCTAGTCCACCCTATGTTGTGAAACCCTATTTAAACTACTACAAAAAATAATATATTGTAACCAGATCACCCAATATTGTTCGCTTTTCTGTCATTCTTTTTCTCAATGCAGACAAATCCCAAAGGACAAACGCAGTTGATGAAGAATGAACTAAGGTTGGTATACAACATATAAACACATCTTAAACTTGAAGGCTTTTTTTTTTTCACTAAGTACCAGGGTGATTTAATTTGCCAGCTGTTCATTTCCATCAGTAATTCATGACCAAAAATAAAGAGAACACTTTTCAGGAGTGCTTTTCTGCCCAAATAATGAACCATTATTTTAACTCAGAAGGCTCTCAGGAAGGACAGGGGAAAATAAACCCCTAAATCTGTAAAATGCTGCACAACATTTAAATAAGGGACATCGTTTCTCATATCCAAGATGTGCTGAGGTTGTGACAAAAGATTTTTGTCTGTGTGTGCATTGTTTCTCTATGATTGAAACCACCACTAGTGGGTTTTAGTTTGCTGAGGACCAAATCCTTGTTTCTGGATTTCTTCTGTAGTCATTTCTTTTCTACTGGTGCAAGTGATTTTTAAAGAGAAAACTCAACTCTCTTCCCCTCTTTACAAACAAAATCCTTATTTTTAGGTCTTTTCAAAAAAGCAAGTGAAAAAACAGTTTCAATACTTAATGAAACCTTTTTTTAAAAGTCACATAACTCCAGCAACTAAGAGAAACTGAAGAGCAGATAAACCATTTATTAAACCAGCCACAAAACCTATTGAGGTGTGCTGTTGTCTGTCCTTACATAGGCCTGTCCCTTTTACTTCCATCTTTTAAACAGCTGAACTGTGAAGCATTTCCATGTACCATTACCTAAGCCTGCTCTCCACAGTCTGACTTGCCCCAACTGCTCTGAGAGACCAGGAGGACATCTGTCCTTCTCTCGGATGAAGGTCAGGAACTGGTGAGGAGCAGAGGAGTGACAGTCTTGGAGGCTGGTACTGGCTCCCTGCCACCCACCTGAGACCAGAGAACATGATGTAACTCCCACCACCCTGGCTGACCCAGCTCAGCACCCTCTGTGCCTTCTCCCAGGGCACATATGATTTGAACTGGAACTAATGTTCCCCCACTGTTTTAATCAGTCAGATCATGTCAGGGTTTGAGGCACATAAAACACTCCAGAGCAGCAGAAGATTTCCAGTCCCAGTTGTAGCATTCTGCCATGCAATTGAGGATGGTTCTCAGCCCAGAGGATGCTGAGGAGTTCATGTGCCAGGACAGAGCTGCTGGAAAGCACGTGCTTTTCATGCTCCTGGTCCCATGGTGACAGTAAATCAGAGCATTCAGCAGTTCTTTTTGCAGAAGAACATGTCTCTGTGGCTCATTCACAAGAATGCTACGAGTCCTGCTAGAATGAGCAAAACCACCTTCCTCCGTCATGTGGCATCCTGGACAGGCGGCGGGTTGGTCTCATACTCACAAGGAAGGCTGTAAGAGAAGTTCATTTGCTGCACCTGTTAGAAAAAAGTCCTGAGGGCAAGCAAAGTTGTTGGAATGATCCCTAATGTCACAGGCAGTGGCACTTAAGGAATGATTTCATATGCCAGCCAGACTCCAGCTTCCCCGA
Organism: Manacus vitellinus; assembly: GCF_001715985.3. Taxonomy (NCBI): domain Eukaryota; kingdom Metazoa; phylum Chordata; class Aves; order Passeriformes; family Pipridae; genus Manacus; species Manacus vitellinus. The sequence continues at coordinate 11,754,690 of NW_021940604.1, read as the reverse complement.
TTCCTTAGAGTCTTGTCATGGCTCGCATACACCATGTGGCACCGAACATGAAAAACTGGAGACCACTAATCAACCTGCTCAGGAGAGTGGATTTAGGGCATTGTATGTTACTTTGTTTTTACATGTTTTTACTTTGGTTAAGGATTTTTTCTTATTTATTTTTTTTTATTTGGGGCTTGTTCCATTCATGCCTTCATCCTTTTTCACACCTTCACTATATTTCCAGGCAACTTGACAGATTTTGATATACACTGAAAATACTAATTAATTTGTAGTTAGACTGTGACCTTGATTTAGATAGCTCATGAAGGCAAGGAAGGGAGCTCTAGGGACCCTAATTCCATTTGAGTATTGTGAATAAATTGTCTTTTCTACAGTTATTCCACAGTTTTCCACTGCTTTTATAAAGAACTAGCCTACAATCTAACCTTGCATGCATACATTTTATGCCAGTGAAGTTCGGCTCTCCATCTCTCTCTCTAACACCTTTTCATGAACTGTGCTAGAATGACAGTTTTAACTTATGTGTATTGGTGTAGAGGACATAATTTCATCTTGGGGTAAATCCTTCTGTCCATATCCCTTGCTTGGAGCAATTGTCATGCCCTGCACAGGTCCTCATGGCTCACTTTCAGGGGGAAGGGCCGCATATTTATAGTCAGTTACCACTTCAGTACCTGGAAGTTAAACTCTCTGGAAAACAAGCAAGTAAGATTTGAGGTTAGGAGACTGAAGGTTCCTCATAATGAATACGCTACATTACTGACTGCTTAAAAACATTCATCGGCAAGGGCAGTTTCATAGAATCATAGAGTTTCCTGATTTGAAAGGGACCCACAAGGATCATCGAAGTCCAACTGCAGTTTGATCACAAGCCAGTTTTCCCTGAGTGCCCATGGAAGACAGGGGCAAGACAGTGTTCACCCTAGAGACTAATAGGATGCATCTCTAATCCTGTATTCAGTTTTGGTGCACTGACTACATGAAAGACACTGAGGACTAAAGCATGTCCAGAAAAGGGCAATGGAGGTGGTCTAGTATCTGGAGCACAAGTCTTGTGAGGAGCAGCTGGGGGAGTTGAGGTTGTTTAGCCTGGAGAAAAAGAGGCTTGAGGAGACCTTATTTCTCTCTACAATACCTGGAAAGATGAGGGTCAGCCTCTTCTCCCAAGTAACGGTGACAGGACAAGAGGAAATGGCCTTAAGTTGCACCAAGGAAAGTTTAGATTGGATATTAGGAAAAATTTCTTCACTGAAAGGGTGATTAAGCATTGGAACAGGCTGCCCAGGGAAGCAGTGGGATCACTATCTGTGGGAGTGTTCAAAAGATGTATGGATGTGGCATTTAGGGATATGATTTAATGGTGAACACAAAGTGCTAAGTTAATGGTTGAACTCAATGATCTTAAAGGATATTTTCCAACCTAAACAATTCTAGGATCCTGTGAGCAGGGTCAGCCATTGGGTAGCCATGCTGAATATGCTGAAATTCAACCAGATTCAAGTTCTACAGGTGACTGAGACTAAGGACAGATGGGGGATGTAAGTCCAAGGCAATGGCAGTGTAACAGGAGACTCCAGGGGAAACATGGCAAGACCAAAATCTTAAGTGGCTCAAGTGGCAGCTGCTCCACGTGATGAGGAAACAAAGCATGTGAATAACAGAGAGGCTCAACAGGAAAACATCTGACAGATGAAGGCAGCAGCAAACATGCAGCAAATCTCAACTAAAGTATCTCAGAGAAGAACAGGACAGATTGGCCCAAAGAGTGGAATGTGTAATGATCCTGAGATAACCAAGCTACACCAAGACAGCAGTAAAAACATATCCCTGTAAAGAACTATGGCCTAATAATATCTTACAGCCCCACAAGCCAGGATATGCTGGTTCAAAAGACAAACCGTCAAAGAAAACCCCATCAAAGTTGTAGGAACTTGTATGAGATTTCAAAGGAGGACCATGAACTCCCAGAAGGAAGAGTCTGATGGCGGTAGGAAGAAGTCAGTATGAACGCAAAATATTGAAGTGCCAGCAGCATGCACACACTATTTCCATGGATAATTCTGCTAATAAGAATGGAGTTTATTTCTAGAAACTAGGAGCTTTCTTATTTTGTTATCCAGAATTCAGTTACTGAAGGGGGATTATACAATATAATAGCCTGCTTTGACAAACCCTTGTTATTTGACTGCCTACATGTGTGTTATCTGTCACAAAAAAACCCCATTTCATAACCACAGCATATCCCTTCCAGGCATCATTTGTATCATCCACTCACATGACAGCTGCAAAGGATTTTCATTGCAGTGACAGAAAGGAAGAATGTGCGGAACAACTACTCCAATTTCTAAGCATGTTGGCTCTTGCTGATTTGTGAGTAATGCAAATGTTTTGCTTAGTGGGCTGAGATCAACAAGAAAATAACTGGGTTTCCTAGTGGACATAGAATATGTTGGCTTTGAATTGTGATGCTGCATCTCTTCTGTATCACAGAATTCTAGTTTAGAAAAGAGTACTTCTGGGTCAGAAAGAAAGTAAACTTTGTGTACTTGTAATGGAAATTATATCTAGAGAACATGAATTAATATTTCCACCTAGATAAAAGTAGGCATAGCTTTAGAAAAATGCAGATAATATCTGTACTACTGATCACTGTAAAGACGCAGTACCCCCACAATAATGACAAATCAACGTACTATGACATCTAATACTGAGATCCTACGCAAAACCAAAGTTTTGCATGTAGAAAATTGCTAGCCACTGGAGACTTCAGGTCAATAATTAGCTACTCTTTAGAAATTCTTATATTTTATTCCCTTATCATTTCTTTACTGCCTGATCTCTTAGTGAGAAATAATACCTGCAGAATAACTGCAAATATTAAATGAGAAAAAAAATTAGACCATAAACAACAAAATAACTGCTAATTGGGAGAGGACGTATGAAGGGAAGGGACTGTGTGACTGCAGTTCATTGTGTTATTGAAGTACCCACAGTGCTAGTGGGTACCTTGGCTGCTAGTACCTTGCTGTTGGCAGAGGGTGGGAAATGCCAAAAGAGTCAATCCACGTTTGACATTGGTACCTTCCTTTGCAGCAGTTACCATACTGCATCAGAAGACTGGAGAGTGTGATGCATGGACAAAGAGTAGTGCATGCTAACCATCTTTGTCTGGTCTAAAGCCACATGCACCCATCTAATGGGTAGAAAGAGAAGTCACTGCAAACGTGATGCCCACTTCTGCATGCCAAATCAACTTCTTCTTTGAGTTACCCCATTATCAATGGCAGATGGCATACTCAACAAGATTTCATAAAAGAGAAGGTAGTGATGGATTCTGCATTTTACCCCTATCCCATGAAGGCATGAAGATATAGTAAACAAACTATGGAGAGGAACTGTTTAAAACCCCACCCCAAACAAGCACTACTCTTTCCTGCTACTTTCCTGTGAGGGTGGACTAGAACCTGTCGCTCTAGAAATGCCGATATATTGGAGTTGCCTGAGTTTTGCCTTCTGGAGCTAATGATTAAGAACATTGCTGCTAAAGCTCTGTCTTTTAGCTATTTGTATGTCACAAGTGCTATAGTGTAGTTCAGGCTTCATTACTAGGTTGCTCAGCGATGTAGAGCTTACTTCCTGATTCCTCATCACTGCAGTCCTTGGCACATGTCCTGTACATCATCAAACAGGGTCTGAGGAACATTCACAGGATTAAGGAGTGTAGAGAATTGAAAATTCTCCCCTCAATCCCTCAGTACAGACCCTCTGATTTCTTGAAGGAATGAATTCCCCTGTGTGCTCCTGCCCACATTTAAAAAGACACAGAAACATGCAAATATCCTCTTTGACAAAGAAACCACAGCAGACTAAGGGTGGGAAATGAGGACTGAGTGCAGGAATTGAGGACTGAGTGCTGAGGTCTCTGACAAAGAAATACATGTTAGCATTTGACTCATTTCCCCCTTTGCTACACCTGTCTTTCTCCTGGTTTTGAAGGATTGCAATGTTTGCAAATGATTGCAAAGTACTTTAAGTATTAAGTATTAATCATTAAGAATAACTGAATGGGCTGAGTGGGGCTAATCACATTGGGTGCACTATTCAACAGGTAGTAGTTTTGTTAGTTTTAGAGACAATCCTAAAACACCCTATGAATTGTGTAGCTATCAACATGGTCATCAGCATTGGTTAAAAATTCTTTTCCCAGACATCTTCCAGACTGAAAATTACCTGTTTCATGAGCAAAGTACTAATGTCATGAATGGATACTGGGTGGGTTTTAATCTCTTCAGAGTCACATCTTGCGCCAAAATGGCTTATTTCTGTGGCAGGCAAAAGAACACAACAGTGCTTTTACTCTTTCTGACTCTTTTAATATGAAATTCATTCAAAATTTTTCCCTCACGTTTTTACTTCTGTTTTTAAGTGGGCTTGAATGGGCCACAGAATCATGCTGTGTAAGAAAAGAAGAATTCCCCAAGGTGGTGGAGTGAGAGGTGTGGAAGACAAGGAGGTATCAGAATCAAGCCTTCCTCCATTGTTCTGTTCTTCCTCATAGGCTTTCTTGAGAGGTGTCTTTTAATGTTCTGCCCCCAGGTAGCTTTTCAGCACATCAGCTCTCCTGTGCTGGGAGTGCTTCCTAACATCTGTTTCAGATTTGTTGCTCCTTTGTTTCTACTTATGTCCCTTCTCAACCATTATTGTTTTTAGGCCAAAAATATTAAATTGTATAGAAAATCTCTGGATAGGCTAAGACTGCTGTATGCATGAGGTAGATTTTATTTTAATTACTCTTTTCTATCATATTAAGCACAAGAGGTTCAGCTGCTTTGTGGAAAGGAGAGGAAAGATTTTTATCTGTCTTCATTTAACAAAGCAAAGTCTGTAGAGAGTCTCTGTCTTTTTACAGACCAGCTATTGCAGCCAGAAAAACACAAGGTTTTGAGCTCAGAGTGCTCATCACATCACACTTCTACCATCAAATCAGCACTACTACAGCAAAATGAACTTATTTAGAAATGTAGCAACTTCTTTATCTAATGAGACTCTTGATTTTTGTAGTCTGCAAAAATCAAGGGATGACAGTGCTGCGGGAACTGCACCTTAAGGAAGTCCTGGTACGCACCTCTGGGTCTGGTTTTTAGATTATATTGGGGTGGCATGATCAATGGTCACCTAGATGATGAATGAAAACAATGGAATTTTTTTTTTGGCTCTTCATGATTATTGAACAACTGAACTATTTCACATGGTGTTAAAAAAACGTAAGACAAGTGCTTACTTGCTACAGTTTATAAAAGCAATCCATTCAGGGAAAATTGGAGCTTAATCTTGAGCAAGTATGACAAACAATTAAAAAGTAAATATTTGCATACTGTACCAAACAGGTAAGCATTGTACCAAATAACCTATATAGTGCAGAGCAAGACAATAAAATAAAGTCATGTGTACAATTGAATGGATCTCTTCAATTTCTGTTCATGTCCATCCTTTATTGTTGATGATAATTTCTTTTTTTCTTTTCCGATTCTCTAACCTTCATGCATACATTTCTAGCTCAGTCAGCTGTACCTGCCAAGGTGAGAGGTAGGCAGCCAAAGTTAAAAATAGAATGGTTCTCTTGCCGTTTCCCAGTCCAAAGCATTTAATATACCCTAAGATGGTGCACAAAAATTAAGTATGTGGCTTATGCTTTATGGAGCAGAGGTCATCTGGCAACCAAGAGGAGTAAGCACCTCACTGTTCGCAAGATCGCAGTTTCTTTCCAATGTAGCATGTCTAGGATTTAAGCTTTGCCCTGGTTCCATACATTGCTCCAAGCCACATCCTGTTCAATGGAGTTAGCAGAACCTCTGAGTAACTTCTCTGTGGGGCCATTTTTAAGGTCCACACTGGTAGGACATCAATAGCTCTGTACCACAAACGTGGTTTTGGCTGGGGTGTGGGGTTCGGAGGCAGCCTCCAAAGCAACTTACTGCATTCTTTGGCAGTCAAACTACAGAAGCATATGGCACTGAGTTACTTACTGGATAATATTAAAAATAGTATGAGGCTCTGCATTTTAGCTGAGCAACTATATTGCTGCTCATTAAACACTTCAGAAATGTCTATCTTCATAAATATAAAATATAGAATTCCATATGCCAAAGAAAGGCATTATTACAGTTCCTTAAAATGAAATCTTCCAGGTTTTAAAATGCTTAGTAATATTGGCCCGCTGACATCCTTCTTGTGACCTTAAAACAATTTTTTGTTGTTTCCTTTAAATAATTTACTGAGTGATTGCTCAGTGATGATGTTTAAATAAAAACACAATGTGATAGTTAATCTGTGAGACAGACGCTATTAATATTGGATGGATGTAGTTTCAGAAGTATTCTGCCTGAATCTGAAGTACTAAGCTGGATATAAATAGTGGTGGATTTCCCTTATGTGGAAAATGTAATAGCCCCATTAAGCATGTCTTCGCTGCAGAGTCAGGCAGTATATTGGCTCTCAGCTTCAAGTACCAGCTTTTACTGAGATGAGGTGCAAGGAGCCAGGCTGCCAAGCTATTTTGGACTAATGAATCTCCATTAGCTTGGTGCTCCCCTGGGTATTTCTTTTGGCCTTCACAGGACATCTCCCCTAGTCCTTTCTCTCTGCCATACATGGAGTTGTTCCAAACCTAAGTCTTTGAGGGAATAGTGTCTTCTGGGCATAAGGAGGGAAGTAGGAGACAGGGGGTGATGGTATGACCCAGCTAACCTTGTAATAGCTGAGTTATATAGCTTAACTATAATCATTTCAAATGAAGTTATCTGGATCTGTAGCACCAAATAGTGGGTAGCAATGACCATGGGATGGCCTTGGAGAGGGCTCCTCTAGCTTAACATCACTAACCAACAACCAAAGAATAAATGTGATGCCTTTACGAGGTCTAGCTGTTTCTGAAATACTTTGTTCCTGTGAGCTAGGTCTTCACCAGTAAGCAGGGAAAATGAGAATGCTGAATGAAGGTGAAAAACTGTCTCTAACCTCCCTTTTCAATTTCATCATCTCAGAGACCGATAACATCAGAGTTTGTGTGTGGGCACGATGAACAGAGTAAAATGCAGAGATGAAATAAGAGTCAAAAAATAACTCCACTCTGAAGACATACTGTTACAGGGGGGCTGTTATACGGCCAAGTCACTCTTCCCAAATGCCCACAATTTCAGCCTAAGGCAGAAGAGAAAAGATGTTTCTGTATATGTACATGCCAACAAAATGCTTACAGGTATATACTACCTTCTTTCCAGTCAACCCTTCTTTCCAGAGAGAAGAAATGTTAAAACTACTACTACTGTAAAGTAGTAGGCTATACTCGCAGCTACACATTCAATTATTTTTAAATAGTTCCAGTGACAATTCCTGCAATCAGCTCCATTTTCCCTTTTGTCCTTTGTTTTTTTGACTTTTACTAACAAAATAAAAGATGGATCAGCCAAAGATCTTTGCTTAAATATTATTGACATACAGTAAATTTAATAATTCTAGAGTTAGTCCTGGAAGGATGTTAATAAGATTACTCATATTACCTACGCACTTAATAAATTTTTGCTGGCTACTGCTGGATGTTTTGTAGCTCTAGAAATTTGTACTTTAAGTTAGGGCAATTCCCAGCTCAGTACTGAGGGGAAGGTTGATCCAGTCATTAGTTACTGCCTGAAGTTTGGGAGACGCAGCTGCAGCTTCCTTGCTTTACCAGAGCTGCCACCAAAAGCAGCAAAGCAGTCAGCAGAGGTGCTACACTGGGACACAAGGCAAGGCAAACATGGGCTGGAATATTTCATTTTTAACACAGGAACACCTCTGTTTCAGTATTTGATTGGTGGTGGCATAAATGCTTCTGCTGACACACAGAGAAGGGCAATGCTGGGGTGGGATGAGAGGAAGGAAGGACTGATGTTTTTCCATCACTGGCAGTGTTTGTGAACCAGGAGCTACTGTGACCCTCTGCCCCACCATCCCCTCAGTAAATGGGGCAGTAATACTCCTCTTCCCGGCAGGGCCCTTGAAGATCAACAGTTCCTACTGCTGAGGCACTCAGGTGCAACAGATGTACACATATACACTAGATCAGGCCTCCACTGGAAACCTGGGGAATGAATCTCAGCTGTTTGTCTCACATGACTCAAATCAGAAACCTTAAAAGTTTTCTTCAGCCCACTGCTGCATCATTTCCATGATAATTCAATCTTTTTTTACTTCTTCCTTGCAGTTCATTTTATATATTGGGAGAATACTGAAAATAAAAGTACTGTGCAGAAAGATTTACAGCGCTTTAACATATTCTATTTTTCCCAATATTTTGGCCAAAAGCAGTCGAATAATGATGTTGATATTTAAAATAGATATTTGCACTACTTAAAGTTGGCATAAAGCAAGTGGTTTTGGAAGCCAAATCCAGAATTAAGGCTTGAAGTGTTTTTCTTGGTGAAAGAAGATGAATATTCCTACAGAGAGAAACTTTGGACTCTCCTAAAACACTGCCAGTGTTTTATGTCTATCTGATAATTAACAAGGGGGCATGATAATATATTGTATATACTGGAAAAGTGATAACGCTAAAGAAAATGGGAACAGTGTGATGATGGAAGAGAGAAAAAATAGAATAAGATGAAAATAAGAAAAGTATAATTCAGTTTGTGAGGAAAGTATCTTTGCAAGTACTTGGAAAAAAAGTCTCCAGTCTTCTGTGGTGACACAATCCATCTTGAGTTTCTAAAATAAATCTTGTATTTTCATGACAAACAGCACTATGATCTGGATATGTTTTCTGTTTACTAGTGTAGTAATAGCAATCTCACTGTTTTCTAGTATTTGGATCTTTTCTCAAAATCTTCTAATACAGAACTTCTTCACAGTGAAATTAATTCTTCTCCCATTACATTTACTTTTCTTAGGTACTTTTTACAGACTGACAAATCCTGGTCTGAATATCAATTTTGTAGGGAAACAGGCTGAAATAATTCAAATATTTCCAGTGGAAGAGGGCGATCTTAAAATGACTGAATCACATTTAGAAATCTGACAAAGAAAACTGAATGACAAATATGTTATAAAACTTTATGTTTCCCCAGAGTACATCTTATTGCTTATATGTATGCATTAGTGATATATGTTAACATTGAATATGTACACAGTACAGTTGGATAAATGATTCTTTGCAAAGAATACCTACAAATGTAACCCATCTTTCTCCAGTAAGTTAGTCTAATTTCTGCAAATACATTTCTTGTTTATAATATTTACCAAAGAGTTTCCAGCAATTGATTCTACATGGTATTTACAAGCTATTTGGTATGACTAATGCCTTGTTTTATTATAATTGATTCATTGCTGCTCAAATGGAGGACCTGACATTTCTAACACTTCGATGTAGGTAAAGTACTTGGCATTTCTCTTCCTACTGCTGTTTTTTGTAGCTAAAAGTGATTAGTGTGGTAACAGTGCTCATTTATTGCTTTATGCTATTTCTAAACAATATTCTGATAAAGATGCATATTTTTTTAATTAAAAATTTAGTTCTTCCTGCAGACTCCTACCTACACGTAGTCTTCATGCACACCTCTATCTCCATTTTTTTCAAAAAGTATGTACTTCTTGTAGAGATTTGTATTTTTTTCACTCACACAACAAAAATTCAAAGATTCACAGTTGTTTTTTTCCTAACTTTTTTGCCAAAAATTCCAGACTAACATAAGAAACAAGTCAATCTCTAGAAATGTTTTTTTTCAGTCTTACGATACATTTCAAAGCCATTAGAAGCTAATCGGACAACATTTTTATGTGACATGGTTGTCAGTAGGAAAAAAAAGAAAAGCATGCAAAAGCAGTGGGAAAAACCTGAAAATAAGAGACTTCAATACAGTCAGGAACAGCTGCTAGTGAGATACATGTGTGTACAGGAAATGCACTACCCTAAAGGATCAGGATTTTAATAGAGGTTGGATAACACTTTAAGGTATGCTGTTCAGTGTCTTTACTGTTACTGCTTTTACAGGAAGAAAGTCGGAAAACAACAGCTTGATGAAGCAGATTGTAAATGAAAGAAACTTAAAACAACCTTCTCTGAGAAAGTTGAATTAGGAGTTGATCAGTAATTAAGAAATTAAAGTCCTGCTTCTAACGGGTGATTAAGACCACCCATTCTAAAACAATGGTTAATGTGTAGCAAAAATCAAACTGAAAATACTTACATAGAACTCTGAAAAGTCATCTTGAAGTTTCAGCACCAACTTTGAGCACTTCCCTCAGTGAAGGTGAACAGCTGACTTTGTACGATGGGCCAGTGACAAGACCGTAAAAGCCTTTCTGGTTCTGGGCTAATTAATGTATCTACTATCTCTTTTCACATCTAATCTTCACTGAAATCTCCACTCTGGTATAATTATTAAAATTATTACTAAGTAGTATGGAGGAATTTTCTTAATTTAGTTACATGGTATTTGTACAATTGATCAAAACACTCAGCTTGCAAATGCATCACAAATTGTCACACACTTCAGGTAAACTAGCAGTGAGATGTTGGCTGTTTGTGTCACAGTATTAAAGCTGCAGAAGTAGTACAGACTTCTGAATAGTTTGGATAGAGTGCTTAATATAATCTGAAAAGCACTGAGAATTTGTGTACCAGGACTCAGTTACTTATCAAGCTGAAAGTGTCAATAGTTTCCTAGAAAAGTTGTATTTTTTTAAATGAAAGGGCTATATTAAGGAGGTTGTGTGTGTCTTGGTGCTACAAGGTACATTTTTGAAACCCACTGAAGGAATGTAGTTGCTTCACTCTCCGACGTTGATGACAGCACACACCTCTTTGAAAAATCACTCTCTGTGCTTTGCCTGTGTTTGGGTCCTCCAGCTCCATAAGCTCCCAGAGTGTGTTGTTATTGCATTTTTGACAGCTGGTTCGCATACCAAAAGTGATGTAACCCAGCTGACCTTATATCCTCTGCAGGTCATGCATGATTTTTGTATTCACATTTTAATAAAGCTAGGAAACAAGACTTGCTGAGAAATATGTCCTTCCCTGGGCAAAGCAGGTTGCAGCAGCTCTAAGTTGTTTTTATGGCCTAATGGAAACAGCAAAATATCTGTCTGTGTCAAATTATTTTTTTATTTCTATTATGGTAAGCCACCATGTGGATTTTGATTCCTTCTCAGAAGAGAATATCTAGGGAGTCACAATGGACATGGCAGGTAGAAAATGAGTCTTTCCCATATCAACACTTGCTCGCTTATTTTTACACCCTTTTATGCACATGATGTCATTTCTTTTTCTTCCTATCTCCCAAAACACAGTAACTCTCCAAGTCTAAAAATTACCAAACAGAATGGTTTTGCTGCTGTTACATAACTCCAGAGTGATGAAAAATTCCTTTAGTTAATAGTCTTCCTAATTTTTTTTTTAAGTCTTGGTGTTCTATTTTCTGTTGATTTTTCTCAAAATTTCCTGTATTAATGTTAACTGGGTTTTTAGAATGCTCAAACAGAGGATTAGGTAAGGTCATGTGCAAATGTTTCGCCTTTATTTTATGCTGTAAATAAAAAAAAATAAAATTGTGTTGATAGGGATAGTTTCCATTATGCCTTTGTGCATTACAAACTATCATAGGATAGCCTCCTCTAGACCAGGTTTTGACTAAATGAGAATTACAGGCAGTATGCAAATGCCTTGTCCCTCTTGGATGAATGAACCTTCCACGAGGTTTTCTTTTTCTTCTCTCCCCTGTAAGATCATGTTTTTATTCATCCACTTCAATATCTGGGATGACAGAAGATGTTAAACCTCTCAGTAGCACAGCTGGAGTCTTTGAAACAGCCTTTACCCTGAGTTGCCCTGACTGTCAGAGTGGAAAGGAAATTTGAAGAAACAAAAGAGCAGTGACAAAGGAAAACAAGAAGAGCAAGAGCCACCAGGCAGCTTCTGACAGCTTAGTGCATTGCACTCACACAAGACTCTGATGACTTAATTACTGACTAACTTTCTTCTCAGTGGAACTGATATGCCTACACTTTCAGTGCAAGAAAATAGTTCAAATGCTAAAGTAATTCAGGAGGCTTTGCCCATTTCAGTTTTCCTTAGCTATCTGGTTGTGAAGGTGTAAATATTGTAACCCCAAAGGGATTTTAGGGATCATTAGTGGCATAGAAGGCTGAAGACATGAATGACACTTGGCTGAAAGCCTGTGACTAAGTGGTAGCTACAAATATGGTTTCCAACTACAGAAAAAGAGTGAGATCATCATCATTAGGAAGGAAAAGAAAGATGGAAACAAGAGGACCTTTTTCAGAGTGAATTCAAAGTTTTGTACCTGTTTCTTCAACTTGAGTTGCTGGGAGAAAAATTTAAAAGATAAGGTAAAGAATCACAATATCCACAACTAAATTTAAAAAAGCTCAAAAACTAGAAAGATTGACACAACCATGGGTAACACAGTGAAACTTCACTGGCCTTCAGTTAATTTGTTCCTATGTTCCCATTAGTGAAGCCAAAAATATGTTATTTCAGCAGTATTAATTTCACTAAATTTATAAAGAAAATATAAATGAGAGCAGGAGGGAGAAATTACCTAGTAGTTGACTTCTAGAAATAATTTCCGGTCACAACACAGTCACTTTATGAACTGTTTCAAAAAAATAACCTCCCACCAAAATCACAGTATATAAAATACTTGTCTATGTACTGAAAAAATCCTCACTTAACATTTCATTCTGTAGGGTAAGCTCTTTAAGTCCAACTGCAACCTTCAGAGCATGACAAAGAGCTGTCCTTTAAAAAAAACATTGAAAGCACTCCAAAGTAGGAACACGGAAGAAAGAAACAAATTCTTTTCTTTGATCAAACAAGAAAAAAAGATGAAGTAGGGGGCAGCAAATGAAGTTTTTTGAGGTCATGTAAGTGTTTTCTTTATCAGTTTGCTCAATCTACAGCTTCATTCACTCTGTTTTCACACATTTCACTGACAAAACTTTACAGGGAAAACAAAAACGCAAATCCTTTTTCCTGAAATAACAAGACAGAGATCCACTACAGCCTCTAACAAAATTAAAAGGATCAAAACAAAGCAGATGAAGCCTATAGGTCACTTATCAAATACCCCAAAGTCAAGCTGCTGCAGTTTGCCCTGCCACCCTTAGGGTCCTCCTGATACTGGGAGAGCAGTGAAACCAGCCATAGAGCAGACAGTGAGAGTATTATGGAGACATGGGGAGGGGCAAGAATATTTCCTACACCTAAGACATTAATTTTTTGGGGATAGGAAATGATAGGATCTTTTGATAAGCAATTGGAAGCTGAAATGAGGGTCTATTTGGATGAGAAAACAGTATTTATATTTGACTTTGGACATTGTCCAGCACTTCCAAATGAAAGCACAGAACTGTAAACCATTCTAAAATTTACTAATGAAATTCATAACTGTTCTGAATTAGAGCAGGATGGTGTCCCCTTTATATCTTTGTCTTGTAATTTAATTAAATTAGCCTCCTTTAGAAGCACTAATTAAGGCATGACATAAGTAATTTACTGAGTTCATTCACCATAAGACATGAAGACAATAACACAAATCCAGATACATGGGAGAATAGAGAAAGTAGTAATACCAGCTGACCCTTCTGATTTCTTTTTTTCCTGGTTTGAATCATTGAACTTATTTGGAATCACAAGCACAAGTCCAAGAGCTTCCCCCTCTTCATCTCTGCCTAGGTGTTGCTGCAGGCTCTCCTGTCTCACACTGGTGAGACACTGGTGACATGACTGGTCCCCTGGACTGTACACAGAATTCATTTGCAGGCACTGAACAAGAATTCAAAGCAATTTAAAAAACTTTTAGTATAGATGAGATTGAGGCCAACGATAGCTAAATTGCATATCATCCTCATACCTCTCACTGATGTGTATTTGGGTTGCTCTGCAAACTCCACCTATAAAAATGAGACACAAAGAGATGCCCACACAGCCCCCAGCTTTGTACAACCCGCTGCCTAAACTTCATGACACTGGCAAGCCAAAAATGTTCATCCTAGCGAAATGGGTTGTCAGAATGGGCTAAACTCTAGTCTTTGCTGAGTGTTTGTGTCCTGCTGAAAGAAAGCCTTCTAGGAATAATTTGCATCATTGCCTTTGGATGCCTGTTGGCACAGGTCTTCCCCAAAGCCATTCTCAAATATAACATAGAACCCTAGAATCACAGAATCATAGAATCATAGATTGGTTTCGGCTGTAAGGGACCTTAAAGATCATTTAGTTCCAACCCCTGCAGCCATGGGCAGGGACAGTTTCCAATAGACCAAGCTGGTCATAGCCCCATGCAACCAGCCTTGGGAGCTGTCTTGGTCAAAACCTCCAAACATACAAATAATAAATGAAGACTGCAGGTGGGACTGCTGACACTCTGATACCGTAAAGTTTTGTCATGTCCAGAACTGCCACAGTCAGTGCCTACAGTGAAGAGATTGATTTATATCCAGCAAACGCACTAGCAACCTAATAATAACATATGTTTTTCGAATAGGTCACTCTGGAAAACCTGTCTTTATTATAATTATATGTGCTCCTTGGACCTACCAGCGTCTTGAATCACAGGATCACAGGCTGTACTCGTAAATCATACTGAATTGCTGATTTTATACATATATTGTGATTGTAATTTATGTGTTGGTTTATATTTATTCCCCTGCTTGACATTATTCTTCAGTATGAGAATGATTTATATATTTTTCCAGTGTTATTTTGACCTTAATAAAGACTGTCTTACTACCAAACAAATTATTACTATATGGACCTCTTGGGCAAAGGTGGTGCTCAGAGAAATATGACTCAAATTTTTCAGATGTCCCTATCTTTTGGATTATTTGTTTTCCGAGTTCAAGATATAGTGTCAACTGTACAGCTCAGATCTCATGGCCAATGCAGTGGCAGAAAAAAACACCTATAAGGAAGTTCAATCTTTGAGGAATTGCCGTCCCCAGAGGCTCAGGGCACAGCCATTTCTGGGTTTGTCCTCTAGACCAAAGTAGTGCCCACCCCAGCCTTGATTTCACAAGCCTGTCTACCTCCCATTTTCTTTGTTTCTTATGGTGTTCCTAGCGAGAAGCTCTATAGCTCCTTACAGAAATCCTTCACTTTCTGGCATCCTGGGATTTCAGGACCTCTTTTACTGTTTCTGGCACTGAAGGGAATTGAGACACTCGGTCACTGATGATGATTCTTCTCATTAACTTAATCTACTTAAAAGTCTTTGTTTTTAAACAAGGCAGTTTGCACGCTTGACTGCTGAAGATGGCTTACTTCAGGCAAGATCCTCAGAGCCTGCATTTTGGAGATGTTGAGTGCTACAAGCTGAAGTCAGTGGGAAATTCCACAAGGTCAGCTCACTTGAACAAGGTCTATGAAAATTGCTTTAAATGTGCTACAGTAGGCTGAAAGTAAAGAAAAAACAGATCGGGGGGGGGGGGGGGGGAAAAAAAAAGAAAGTATATTTTGTTGGTTTGCAGGGGGGTTCTTTTGTTGGTTGGTTGGATTTTTTTATTTAATTCTAGGAGGGATATAATATTTTGAGGAATAAATTCCACAGGTAGTCAAGTCTATTACTTAAGAAGAACTTCTAATCTCTCTTTTGCCTCAGCAAGGAAATACACATTCAGCTGTGTACCGAAAGAATAACTGCTGTTATTCTAAAGGCTTAAAGAGAAACTACAAAAACTATTGCTTAAAGTATTCTAGTCTATTTTGTGTTTAAAGCAGATTTTTGTATTTTTATTTTAATTATGTTTACTACATAACTCACAAAAATAAGTTTATTTATATATATATATATTTAAGGAAACATAAAAAAGGCAAAAAAAATCTAAAAGTATTACAGTAGGCCTTCCAATGACATAACAAGATTCAAGTAAGTTGTGATCATTTTAATATACCTCTTTCCTGTGTTAAACCTTTTTCACCTTTCTCTGTACTTGGTCATTCGTTTCTGGATTCTTGTAGATTACGGTTGTTCTATATGGTCTCTTGAAGGTTGCTTATTTAACATATAAAACATCTTTTTTCAGTACAGCAAAGAACATGACAAAATAATTCAGAAATATGATTTACTATTCTCCATACATCTTTAAGAACAATATTCTCTGAAATTTAGTGTATTGGCAATAAATTTCTTGATATTGTTCTAGAATCCAAACGTAATATCTGAGCTGGTAGGTGGGACCTATAAATCTTCTTATGTATTAAACATTGTAAAAGATTGTATCTAATATCTCAAACCTTTCTTTTAGCTTGAAATTGCCTGGGTAGATGTTCATTAACATTAGTTGTTCAGTGGGCCAATTTTTTTCCCCAGTTGTGCCAATAAAGAAAGCCCATTGATTACAAAGACTTCAATCCATATTCATTTAATAATTATTGAAAGCATTGGAATTTGACCCCATAAGCCTTCGTGTTGAGAGATTTCCATCTTTACAATGTGAGGGTTTTTTTACCTTTTATTAATACTCGAGCTTTCTTTTTCTAAAGTTCGAGTTATTTAATTTTGATATATTTCTTCATAGAAACACCACACTGTAAACCTGAATTCCACAGAGGTTTAATTCCTAGCACTATGCATATTCTGTCTATAACCTCTACTTAGATTTGGTTTTATTCTATCAGATTCCCACCTTTCAATTCGACATGACTACCTATACAAGACAGAATGACAAAAACTGCTGATCCAGAATAAAGAATAGCAAGCAACGGGAACCTAAATTAATCTTGTGCTTGATTTTGGACTTCATGTGCAACACTCATCAGCAGAGACATAAAGCTGGAGGTTCATGTCCACTCCAGAAGTATGAGAGGACTTAGGATACACAATGCTAGTTCCATTTTGGTAGATGTGACTGTCTCTGGATAAAATTTGCATATAAATTCTGCCAAGATGTTTAGTACATAGCTTACCTCCAGAGACAAACACAAGCATGTCATTGAACAGGCTTTCTCCATCAGTAGCCTTGTGATGGATTTCCAGTGGCGATGGACTCCTTCATTATGGTTATATTATAACAGTCTCAATACACTCAAGTTAATTAAAAAATATTTCTATTGACTTCATTCAGCTTTCGATCAAGTCTTAATAGAAAAATTCGATGAACTTTAGCAACCTACTAGAAGCACTGTGTAGCTCTAGTCATCTTTGTTCAGGTTGTATAGCCATCTACTCTTGGGCCCTGCTTCTTGCTTCCTGTTCATGACTATCAAAAGAAAAGATTGCATCTAGCTGGTAAATCAGTGACACTGGTCAAGATTTCTATTTTTTTCAGCTTTAGTGGTATTTGTTAAGCATTTGAGGGAAACTGACATGCATAACATAGAATCATAGAATCTCCTGAGTTGGAAGGCATCCACAAGGATCAGCAAGTCCAACTCCTGGGCCTGCATAGGATCACCTCAAGGATCACACCATGTCCCTGAGAGTACTGTCCAAATATTTCTTGAACTCTGTCAGGCCTGGTGCTGTGACCACTGCCCTGGGGAGCCTGTTCCAGTGCCCAACCACCTCCTGGGTGAAAAACCTTTTTCTAATATCCAGCCTAAACCTCCCCTGACACAACTTCAGGCCATTCCCTTGGTTGCTGGTGACCAGAGAGAAGAGATGAGTGTCTGCCCCTCCTCTTCCTCTTGTGAGGAAGTTGTAGACTGTAATGAGGTCTCCCCTCAGTCTCCTCCAGGCTGAACAGACCAAGTGACCTCAGCCACTCCTCATACAGCTTCCCCTCAAGGCCCTGTCTTCGTTGCCGTCCTTCGAATGCTCTCTAATATCTTAATATCTTTCCTATATTATGGTGCACACAGGACTGAAGGTAAGGTCACACCATTATAGAGCAGAGCAGGACAATCCCCTCCCTTGACCAGCTGGTGATGCTGTGTTTAATGCCCCCCCCAGACACAGCTGGCCCTCCTGGCTGTCAGGGCACTGCTGACTCGTATTCAACTTGCCATTGAGTAGGACCCCCAGGTCCTTTTCTGCAGCTCTGCTTTCCAGTGTCTTTTTCTTCAGTCTGTACGTATATCCAGGGTTGCCTCCTCTCAAGTGCAGAATTCAGCACTTGTCTTTCTTAACCTTCATACGGTTGGTGATTCCCCAGTCCTCCAACATGTTAGATCTTTTACTTGAGTACACCACAGACAAAATGCAATTGGTCAGATTTACACTTCATGTTAATCAGCCTAACACCATTGAATGTGTTGTTTCACAGAATGGCTTGGATTGGAAGGGACTTCTGGTGATCTAACCTCCTTGCTAAATCAGGTTCCCCTACAGCAGGTTGTGCAGGATCACAACCAGACAGGTTTTGAATGTCTCCAGAGAAGGAGACTACAACCTCTCTGGGAACCTCTCTGTCACCCTCACAGTAAATAAATTTTTCCTCATATTTGGATGGAACTTTCTGTGTTTCAGTTTGTGTCTGTTGTCCTTTGTCCTGTCACTGGTCATCACTGAAAACAGTCTGGCTCCATCCTCTTGACATCTGTCCTCAAGATATTTTTACACATTGATAAGATCACCTCTCAGTTTTCTGTTCTCTAGGCCAAACTGGCCCAGCTCTCTGAGAGGGAGTTGCTCCTGTCCCCTATCCTCTCTGTAGCCCTCTGCTGAAGCCTCTTCAGTAACTCCTTGTCTTTCTTGAACAGAGGAGCTCAGAACTGGACACGGAACTCCAGATGTAGCCTCACTAAGGCAGAGTAGAGGGGCAGGATCACCTCTCTTGGCCAAAGCCACACTCTTCCTAGTTCACCCCAGAACGTAATTGGGCTTCTTGGCCACAGGGGCCCACTGCTGACTCATGGACAGCTTGTTGCCTGCCAGGACCCCCAGGTGAGTATTTGCTCTGCTGATTTAAACTACATGGAGATCATGACGCGGATCTGCCTTAGAAGTTGCATGAATGGTTTGTTTTCTTTTGACTTCTCTGAAATACAGTGTCTGCAGGTAGATTTTGCTTTGTGAAGTACTGCTATAATGGATGATCCTTCATAAGGAAAACAGATGGTATCTCTGCCTTTCCTGCATGGACAAGGCTTCAGGGACCAGGAAGCCTGCTTTTCACAGCCCAAGCAAGCTGCATGACCCTCTGATGCATCAGGGGTCTCTCTGCTCTCCCACCTGTAAGGCAATAATTTTACACTGATCTGTGTCAAGTACGTACTGGAGATATCCCAGCAAATCTTCACGGTTCCCCAGAAGACTGGTCTTGCTCTTTACTCTGCCAACGTACATGGTGAGAACTGCTGCTTCCCCTTGGTTTTTGAGTTGTTCATGCCAGCCCAAAGCATGAACCTTGAAGAATAAACTCTGGTTTGTTTTTCACTAACAGCTGGAAAAAGTAGTTAAGCAAACCAATGTTTAAGTTAAGCAGACCACCTAGCTCCTATAGGAAGAAAAGGCACACAAGGCAGTACAAGCAAGTCGTGGTTAACAAGCATGAGCTCACAGCCTGGTCCAAAGTAGCAGGAAAGGAAGCGCAATCTAAAATTTAAACCTCTCCCATTCTCCTTGTGTTGAGCCACACTCAGTCTGCTGGGTAGCAGAAGATTAGGATGATCTGGTGTTATTTGTAATGTTCTGTTTAACAAACCTTCACCAAATGAAAAGACAGGGAACAGAAAAGAATGCTAACTTGCATTTGATTGGTATAAATGGAAGATGAAGGTCTTGCACAGAAATAGCAAAAAACATGAGAATCTCTGAATGTGACCATAGAAGTAAAAATTGAGAAAAAATGAACATAAGGAGTAATTTGTTTTGTGTGATGAGGGCCGTAAGGCCCTGGAACAGGTTGCCCAAAAGGTTTGTGGATGCCCCATCACTGGAAGTGTTCAAAGTCAGGTCAGACAGAATTTTGAACAACACGATCTATGAAAGATGTCCCTGGGGGCTGGACTAGATGATCTTCAAAGGTCCCTTCCAACCCAAACCATTATATGATATATGATATATGATAAGAAGAGAGATGCTTCTTTGCAACAGTGAAATTCTGCAGTGGAGGCAAACTGACCTGAAATTTTAGCCTGTGAATTATGCTGACGTTGGCCTCAAGAAATAATCCACTACAGCTGTAGGCAAGAGAACTACTGCATGGTGAGAAATGCAGCACTGTTTCATGTCGGGAAATGTCAGCTCTTCAGTACAAGCCTAATGACTGTTCTGATTATTTCACATCACCTTCTCAGTTCTGATTAGACAAGCACAGATACCCTGTTCAAAGCAGCATCAAGGATGGTTCAATTTCAAACTGGGAAAGTGGTACCAAAGAAATAAACCTATGCAGTCGATGTGTTGAAAGCTCTTCCTGATATAGGGTCTACAATCTTGCCATTTGCATAAGTTAACAATATCTATCATTTATGAATATTTTGTTATGCTGACATTGATACCTGTAATTATGTGGATTCATTTATAAGTTGTAGCATTTGTAACAATCTCAGTACAACTAATAAGGTGAGAGATTTTCTATATGTAGAAGAAAGTTTTTACAGCTTTCAGAGATACAGATGAATGTTTAATTCTTTCAAAGTGTTAGACAAAAAGCTTTCATATTCCTGGCCCTAGGTTTTGTATTTAGATGCAGATGTCTGGATGAAGTTGAGAAAAATATAAGACAATACAGGAATAAAAAAATCTATATTGGAAATATTTTTGGGAACTGCAACAACTTACTGGAGTAAATTTGGTCTAAAAAGTGTTCATAAATGTTTAAGAAGAGGGAGTGATTTCTTTCTGATAGGCATTTTAGTATTACTACCCATTAGGCTTTCTGATGTAATCATGCTCACAAATTAATAAGAAACAAGTCAGTTTTTATAGACTTTGCAAATACTAGAAACTACATATGAATCTGAAAATATGTTCATACTAAGTACTTAATATCACCTCTTCTACTTAGTGTTAGTTGTATAAAACTGAAGTGCTATTCTTCAGAAAACTAGCATAATTCTACCCTAACCTATTCCCCAGCACCTTTCCTCCCTCCCAAGACTATCTTGCCAACTATCCAGACAGCTTCAGGGAAATCACATTAAAACAGACTAAAATGAGTGAAAAAACCTCCACATATTTTGACACAAAAAGTTGCCTGAACCCAGGTGCCACCTGAGTAAAACTCAGCAAGGAAGAAGTGGCACATAAGCATCATAATGATCACTGCAAGCAGCAGTGCTGTCTGCTTAACACTCCCTGGCTCTCCTCAGTATCCAACACCTTGTTGTGCTGGAAATTGTGCTGTCTGACAATTTAAAAAAAAAAAATCCTTATTCTTGTTAAAATTACAAGCATCACGAAGGAAAGAAGAAAAATGGAAGCAAAATAGTTTGCTTGCCCACAGCTCAGTGGTTTCCCATCTGAGGTATTGAATTTGCCCCTCCAAAGAACTGCACCAAAAGTTAGTGGGCAACCTGACTTGCAGTTTTAGGAATAGCTGTTTGTACTAGCATCACCTTTGCCCTGTCCTGCGGTAAAATATGCCAGAAAGATAGCTCAAACTTGTTTTATTGATTGGTGTTCTTCAAACCTATCTGGTTTAGGACATCCTTTCCTGACCCTGAGTGTGAGCTCTTCTGGCGTGAGCTCCCCAGAGCTACGATGGTCTCACATCCACAGACTTGGGTCTTGTAAGTGCACTCCAGAATCAGAGGAGACTGGTCCAAGGCATAACCTCTCCGGATTCCTAAAATTCTATGGTGTCCACGTGAGATTTGACTGTAGATACTGTATCAGCTGAAGTAAGCATGGAAGTGGAATACTATAATCTACTTATGACCCAACCTACCAACTGTCTTCAGCTGGGAGTTACATCTTATTCTGCGGTCAATCATCAGTGCTTATCTGAAAATGTTAGATTTGACAGACAACCTCAGGGCTCACCAGCGGCTCTTTTTCTGAGTGTGCAGCCTAATTTCTGTGAATGCCAACACCACAGCTCAAAGAAGAAAGGAAGGTGAGTGCTTTCTTCTTTCATCTGGAGTAGGCTGCAATCTTAAAAACTGTTGTGGGTATACAGCTAACCAGATAAGAAGAGGCACATTCAAAATAACCATCAACAAAGTTAAATAAGAGGAAAAAAAACGGATTCTAAGTTTTGCAGCTGAAAGGTGGAGGAGAGATATTTGACAATAAAGTTTTTCTTGGCTATATTAGTTACTATGTACATTTTCCATTGAGGTTTTGCACTAACATCCCATTGATTTACACACATACTAGGATGTGTAGGGCTGTTAATGATACACCAAAGACATGGGGATATTTTACAATTTCTATGGAGAAGGGGGAGGCAGAGGAGCTGTTCACACACTGGCTGTAACCAATCAAGTTTTGCATGATGCCAAAAGTTAAACACAGTAAAGCTAGATCCTGTTAGCAACAAGTTGATTGCTTTAAATGGGGAGATTTCCTGAATGTTTAAATTGAAACTTCTACTATGATTAAGGAAAAAAGAAGTACCAGGATGCTTCTTAACCATTTAGTTCCTAAAATTCTTGTGAGGTCTGGAGATGACAAATTCAATTCTGATGTGCTGTGTTTTACACTCTGCAGGCTGTAGTAAAAGGTAAAACTAATCAAGCTTGGGTTTCCCATGGACTGTGCTTTAAGATGTTTTCTTATTTAAAGTTATGGAAATATGTTAAAACTAGTGCAGACTGGGTGAAGTTTATACAAGGCAAAATATATTTGACTATGCTTTTGCACAGTGTGTATATTTTGACTTTTCATTATTTTTTGCTAGTTTAATCCTTCATCCCACTTAAAACTGTATTCCAAACATATTTGCAGACTGAAGATAGGGAAGAACAGTTTATAAGTCTCTCAAAATGTTACTTAAGACTGTTTTGAGCAGAGGATACCGTGGTAGTGAACTGAATTTCTTTAGTAAGATTTTAAATGCAGACACACACTCAGCAGTAACGTTTAATTACAAGGGACAGAATATTCATGCTGCTTATACTCATTTCAGAAAAAACAGAATTTTATCCCCAAGACTTTATTTTAAGGGAAATTTAAGTTCACCAACAACAATCATTCCACACCATTTTAAGCTTCATGTAATAAACAGACAGATGGAATGTACCTAATTAATCATCATATGTACACACTGAACATTTTACACGATTGAAAGGAGTCTTTTCAGAAGATCTGGCTCCATCAGAAATTGCTTCTGACCTGACTACGAATGTATTTCTCAAACACATATTTTTGAAATTATAATTTTAAAATTTCCTGAGTGCAAATGATATTTCCATTGTGGATAAATGGAAATATTTCTGTGCAACTGCACACTTCACCATATAAAATGATCTCATCGAGATTACTGTATCCCACCAGAAGAAACATTCATCTTTAAATCTTCTTTGTCCCAGAAGTTTTAAGGTTGGTTTGAATTGCTATATTGTTTATACTTCAAAAGTTTAGCACTTTTCATTATGCTGATTAATCGTGGAGATATTCTTTAGAGTTCATAATTAAAATCTCCCCATGCAACTTCTCTAATATGGTGTCCAAGTTTAGATTGGAGAGAAACTAAGCAGAAATGTATTTTTAAGATTTATTATACCATAAGTTTTGTGGTGGTCCTTTACCAAATGAATGACAGATGGATGATGAGTATTATTTAACTGCCTGTGTCATCATTTTACATTCTGCTTTTGGAAGCCTAAAGTATATTCATAACAAATCAAAAATACAGACATAGAAAATTCATGTTTAGATAGTCTTTTAGTCTATGTTTAGATAACATTCTAAAGGCAGAAAATGCTGTCTTTTCTAAATGCAATGATTTGAACACATGCAGTTGTGGTCTAGGTTTATATTTTCTCATTCTGGTCAGCTTTCACTGACTGACGTTGCAATTGCTGAGAAAATGTGTCACTATTGCAGCCTACATGTTGGTTTTAAATAACATCTTCCATAAACAAGGTTGTTTTGATTGGTATATCCTAAAGAACACCTGTTAACAAGCAAGCATTGGAATCCCTTTAAATTACACTCCAATTACTTCGTAGGGTAAGTGACAGTGGGGTGCTGCTGTGAGATTCTCCCTCACAGGTCTGCCTTACACAGTCAAGTCTGGGAGCTGGGATCAGATTGTGCCCCCATGGAAGCAAATGATGAAAACCCATCTTCTCCAAAACAAACAGATACACGTGATTAGTGAGGTAGTAAATGGGTTTGAGCCTCCTTCATTGAGCTCTGCTTGCTCACGTGGAGATTTAATTTTCATAACCCACTAAAAGCAGTCATCAGCATCCATGGTGAAATGCAAACTGGTATTGAAGTACAAATGACAGAGGAAGGATTAAAACCCTCATGACGGTGAGAAGACAACAGTGAAGTAGGCTAGCTAGAAATCTCCTTGTGCTTATTTTCACATGATCAGGGAATTGCAAGGTAAGAGCCTAGCAGACCTTTTTACCCAACAGTATGACAGATGTTGATGGAGGTCTGTATCATAAAGGAGCCTTTGCCACAGCCACGCACAACTCAGCTACCTGTGTTGGTAGCAGTAACAAGCTGGGCTTGCTGGGGCAGCCCCAGCCACTCAGACTGGATGTCCACTGCTGGATCATACCAACACCCTGGTGAGCATCAGCATGCAAGGAAACCCTGGGATGCCTCCGTGGAGCCATTGCGGCTGCATCCTCAGAGCTATCCAAGGCAAGTGAGGAAGCAGGAGCTGCAGCTGCAGACAATTACCGCCTCCACCCAGACTAAACAAAGGGCAGCCCTGCAGCCAGATCCCAGAGACAGAGACTGGAGAGACTTACCCCTTCAGCCTGGACCACTAGCACAGATGGGTGTTCTGCACGGCCAAGCACGCAAAGCCAGCAAGTCTTGGGTAATTGTGAATGACAGAGAAAGGCAAGGCAAGGGGAAAGAGCAAGTTTAGCTTTGTAAAGACATAAAAGCATCTCTCCCTTGTGCGGCTTTGTTTTTTTTCCCCACTCAGAAGCAGATCTGACTCTACCCACATGGATTTTAGGCACTCCTTTTGGAGAGAAGAAAGGGGTTTCTGTGCTCTTTGAGGCCTGTGTATGCTGGTCAGACAGGAAGCCAGAGCTTCTGTCAGTCAACAGCACATGCAAAATTTATCAAGTATATTACTTGACAGAGGTTACTCTGTCATTACTAGCTAACAGGGCTCTGCCAGAGAATTTTTTTTATGGAAGCATGTGCTGTCAAAGGCAAAGTGTCCATTGATTGATTGCCACAGCTGACCTAAACATACAGGGATCACTGTGTAATAACCCTTTTATCATATATAAACTGCCAAATGCTAAGTTCAATAACACTAATGGTCTCACTTAAAGCCCCAAAGAAAGGCAAATTCAAAGGAGGAGGAAAAACTGCCATCCTTTCTGTAACCAGTGCAGCAGGACTGCCACTCAGGACGGAGATGTGGGATTGTGAAGTAGGAGCACTGAGCCCTGCTGCCTGCAGTGGGCTCATGGGAAAACACCATCCAGTCCATAGGCTGAGTTTTCCACAGTGAAAAATATATTTATACATATGTATTGCTCAGATCTGTGTTTTCTACTAAACAGCATGGTATGGTTATAACAGAAATACTGTGTAACAGTCAAGTCCAGTAAGATCCTAAGCCTGAAAACTGCTTGGATCCCAAGAACAACAAAACAAACGAACAAACAAATATGGAAGAAACCCCAACCTGCCCCCCCTCCAAGCCCCCAGAAATAATGTAGCATTTACAAAAGAGGGAGAAGTAAGATTTCTGAAGCTACAGGCTAGACTTTAAGATCTCTATAATCTGTTTAAATGTATCATTAAAATTGTCTTTGGAGATAGAAGTGTAGGTAGAGAAAACAAGGCAGGAATGTTACTTGCGTTGTGCTTTTCTTAGGGAAGATGAAAAAGGCCTGAATGAGAGAAGGGAACTGACTATAATGTTTGCATTGCAGGCTATTACCATATTAAGAGTTTGAGAAATACAGGATTTGAGGGGAAGGCTGAACTTTAATGTGTTGCTGTTCTCAAAAAAAGAAATTGCAGTTTTTCTTTAACTGTTACTATGAGTTCCCCCTCCAATTGTTCTACAGCTTTTAAAATCTTCTACCTAACTGTAAATGCAGCAGCTATTTAGACAAAGATCAGTAGTAATTTCAATAGCCAGGAGCCAAGACCGTGTTCCCTTGAGATCAATGAGATAGCTTACTATAATAAACACATGGCATTGGGCTGAGAGTCATTTCTAGTGGGAGGTCTAAGGTCTTGTGGGTCTTTCTGTTGCAGTATTTTCCTGGAAGATTATGATAGGACTGCAGCTGGGGATGCACAGAAAGATTCTACATGAGGAAAAAGCCCTGTGAACAATTTCTGACAGAAACTAATTGACCATTGGGATTAGGTTTACATCTAGAAGAGATTTGTTTTGGTTTGGTTTGGGGTTTTTGGGTTTTTGTTTGTTTGTTTGTTTGTTTTCCCATTCAGCAGCCAAACCAAAACATTGCTTTGGTTCTGCTCAAGCAAAGTACTTATGTAACCTGAAACAAATAGCCCTAGCCTCTCTCAATACATGCACAAGGCTAGATCACACTCACCATATTAAAAATCATATTTTGGAAATCAAATTAAAAAAACAACAACAGTGCAAAGTTCTTATTAAGTATTTTATAATAACTGAGAAAAAACAGCAGAAAATATCCAGGATGCCCTGAATATTTGATGCTGCACCTGTTGCTCTCTGGCTGTTTAAGGGAAGCACAGGGTAAGCGCCGCTACGAGCAGAACAAGGGAGGGGGAACAGTGTGCACTCTAAAGATACTCTAGCTTGGAGGCTGAGATTGGCAGGGAAATTTACTTTAGGGGCAACTTCTACCTGTGTAACTGTAGCAGGAAACACCCTATTTCTGCAGGTGAGCCCTTGGGCAAACTCTCTGCTTTGTTGAGAGTTGCAGGCATGAATGAGGTGTCCGGGAGAGCCAAGCCAATCTTTTTGGCAGGGTCAAACATGCAGAAATGTCACAGCTGTAAATCAGAGTTATCATCACCTGGGCAAAATGTCCAATGAACTGGAAAGCATTTGCTGCTTCTGGTTAAAGCCATATACAAATAGATTTCCATGAAAGTGGTTCCCTAGAGTTTCAAGTTGAAAACAAAATTTAGTCAATGTATTCAGATAAGAATTTCTTTGGCATATGAGATTAGTTTGAACCTGAGGTGAAATGCAGCAGTTGGAGGCCGAAATGTAGTTTTCCTGAACCCTTTCTTGTCAGACAATACCACATCAACCCCCCCCCCCGATTATTCTGCTACTTAGTACCAAGAGGAGATGTTACCCACCTTACAGTGATTCATGGATAATACCTCTGTCAGTTGCTGCTGGTAACCAAAAAGGCAGGATTCAGATATCTATGGTTTCTACTAAAAGCCTTCACTACCCATGGAAAAGCTGATTTTTACCCAAGTCTCTTGCCATTAAAAAGCAATCCCAACCCTCACACATATAGAGTGGTATAGTTTGAAGCTGTCTCCCTGCCAAGTCTCCAAACCTTACCACCAGAAGTCCCCCCCAAACCTCAGGGAGAAGAGGGAGAAAAAAAACTAAGAAAACCCGAAACGAGAGAGAGAGAACCAAAGTGATATATATAAATATATATTTACACTTATATACAATTAAAATATACAATTTCACAAGGGAAGGGGGAAGGGAAAGGGAACAAAACTAAAATAAAATATATATATATCCCAATTAGTGACCCAATATCTAACAACTAAAAAAAGTTAGCAAAGAAAATAGCTCACTACTCTCCTGGGACAACCGAGAGTCGCTCTGGAACGATCGCCGGCAACCTCTGTCTCCCAAGGTCGGCAAGGCCTAACCAGGCCTCGCTCCCCAACATGGCAGACTCAACAGCAGGGAACCTGCACCTCCAAGTCGCCGGGAGGAAAGAGAGCAAAGGCCTCTCCTCCTTTCTTCTTATAATCTGGCTTACGTAAAAATCGTAGGGAATACTGGGTACATCTGGACCCTTCCTTGGTTACAAACTGGTCACCAAGGAAGGCCTAGCCCAAACCACCACAAGAGTCAAGATATAAAACAGCAAAATACTTTGTTAAGGGATACAATGACAAATCATCAGTAACTCAACTGTCGGGGAACATAGCACAAGTAATAAGTCAATCACTCATAGCACAGTGACTTCAGCCACAATGAATTGCAACCACTCTAATGAAGCAACATTAACTTAAAATACTCAGATGAAGAAATGCTTCAGTGAGACCTGGCTTCAAGGTCAATGTGCACTCAGAAAATTTTGAAACGCTGGAGGACATTCTTCCTTGTTAGAGTAAGAAAACTACAGTCCTCTTGGTCATATCTGTGGGTTTTTTCCTGTGCTTTCCATGTCCCATATCTTGTTTTCAGCTGAAGTACTTAATATATGGCATCACACATGCTTGTTTGCTTTCATTTACCAGTTCCTTACAGGATGGTTTTTCCTACGGTTTTAAAAGAAGAGCTCAAGCTGAAGTCAGTTTCAGAGCCTCCCTTCTCAAAAAAGCCAGCTATGTCATTCCTGCTGAAAGTGTCTTAGGGTACCTGGAAGATTGGACAAGAGTGGCCAACCAGCTCTCACCTGCCAGCTTTCTTAAAAATAGCTATTGAGACAGCTTTTCTTATGACTTCCCACTGGTGCTCAGTAACATCGTAAATAAACAGTGAGTGATTCTGATGATGTCCTGCAAATTCCGGCAACGTCCATGAAGAATCCCATCCATCTGGCTGTAGTAACTGATGCTCTCCATCTCATCTTTTTTATTCAAACAACAAATTTTTAACTGGCTACATGCATATGTAGTCCCAGTTCATTCACAGTGGTGATACCCACAGATAATACATATGGAAAACTCTTGACTTGGGTACTTGCCTAAAACCACTCTAGGAAGCAGATAAATGTATTAAACAGCATGATTCTGAGATGTGATGAGATACAAAGCTGTATTAAGTGACTTAACCTGTCATTTCATTCCTTTCTTATGCCCCTTTTAGTGAGGGTACACTTTGCAAAAGGTTCAGTCTCTTGTGATCGGCCTCTTCAGCACCAGAGAAAGATATGGTGAAGACCTCTTCATGTGGCTTTTGCCACTGGGTCCCTCATTGCATTCAGGGACATCTCAGGCCCAGTGGTGTAAAAAGCTGACTAGAGGAGTTATAAACTAAGCATAAGCAGCCATCCAGGTGTGGGGAGAAAACCCCAGTGGGAAAGGATGGATAACATGCACTTGGAGAGAAGTCAACCACTCTGAGTCAGTGAGCAGCTGAGGGAAACAAAATGATGAAGGAGGCCTACATTTGGAAGCAGAACAGTGTTTCAGGATCCAAAGTGCTGTGCATCAACATCATCACCATAAAGCAAAAAGCAGAAAGGAAGCCATGGAGAACTAATAAACAGACAAAAAGCTGGCTCACAGAGGTACCTGGCTCAGCTGCGGGTATTATAGTCAATTTGCACATCTCTCAGAAGAGAGTTTTCTAAAAAACATCTTTTTAAGAGGTGAGCTTGCCAAAAATAACATTTTAGCAGCAGCACAGCTTGTCAAAACTAGCATTTTAGCTAGGGCAAGTACTCAGTGTGCAAATAATATTTTTCCAGGAGTAAAGCTTCCCATATAGGTAGAAGCTGCTAGCACACAACTTGCACCAAATCCATACCTCCTCCCTTCTTTTTGTTAAAGTGTTACTTGCGTCTATCCCCTCCAGCTAAAAAAAACATTATTTCTGTAAAGTTCCTGCCCTTCATGCAACACTATTTCCCTCAAGCAAAACTCCTGGTAAAATCCACTTTCAGCAAACTGTTCTCCTTAAATTGCCATGGTCCTCATGCCTGATAAAAAGGCATTTTCTGTTAAGTCTCCATGTCTGATAAAATGTTACTTTTTCCAAACTTCTGCTTCTGATAAAACATTGATTTTTCCAAGATTGGCTTCTGAGAAAATGTTATGTTTGGCATGGGCTCTTCCTGATAAAACATTTACTTTTGCCAAACCTCCGCTTCCATTATTTTTTTTCCCCTCAAAATTATTATTATTTCCCCTAGAGCCTCCTTAATGGAAGATACTGGATATGACACAACAGTGGGTGATAGCAGATCACTTGCCAATCAGTCTTTTATCCACAGCCATGATTGTTAACAATGAACCCCCTGAAACACTGATGTTGAATGTCTCTTGTACAGTGTGGATGTCTTAGAAGGAACAATGAAAAAGATATTTGCACCCTTGTGCTGAAAATGGGCTTAGTTATCATATTAGCTCCTCACATAAGGCAAACCTCATTTTATTTAAAAATAAATCAGATCAGACCCACCAACAGGTTGAAGGTAAAACATTTACGAGGATGTTCAGAATTTTCCAGTTCTATAATATTTTATGTTCCAATGAGGTTAAATGAGGTTATAGACAGGAGACCAGGAGATTTCTGCTTGTTCACAAAACTTTAGACCTGCCAGCAGTTCTATGCCTATTCTGTCTCGTTCTGCCCAAATTCATGCTGGTAACTGCCACGACGCACCACATATTTATCAAAAAATACTTCTTCCATGAGCACGTGCAAAAATCTGTTCTGATGTTGTGAGGTGCTGTAGGAAGGGGTGACAACAGAAAAGGGCACAGGCATCATGTTGGCACAGGACAAGAGAACTGGGGTAACAAATTCTGGAACACACTCTTCCCTTACGTTATCACAACCCTCTGTCTGGCAGTGTTCAACCTGCACCCAAGGCTTTTCTGTGACAAGTGTCATTCAAGAGCTAACAATGAACCACCTGATACTTTTCATATGTTTGCACAAAGTGTGGCTGACCACTTACATGTGTGGCTAGTGGACTGTGACACACAATGTGAGGAAATGGTGAGGACCCTAATTGGTCTAGCCTGGAGAAGCCTCAGGTCTCTAAATGCTGCCTGAAGATACCTAAAGGGCAGTACCTGGGAGGTGGATCCAGACTCCTCCCAGTAGAGCGCCTCTGCAAGGTCAAGAGGCAACTAGCGCAAGTTGCAGTAAGAAATATTCCACTTAGATGAGAGTATCCAAGGACTGGGACAGGTGCCCACAGAGGCTGTGGAGACACTGTTCTTGGAAATACCTAGAACAGAGCCGGACACAGCCTTGAGCAGTACAGCTTCTAAGATTGCTCTGCTTTTAGAAGGTTAGACCAGGTTAGCAGAAGTCCCTTCTGACCCGAATATATAATTTGCAGCATATAGCAATTTACATATTCAAGCTGGAACCCAGACAACAGAGAGCATTTTCTTTACAGTGAATTAAAAATTTACCTTGAATAGAATTGAATATTAGACTGTACCTGGTGCATTTTGTTTACTCTTACTAGATAATGTCTCATCTGAGTTATACCTTCAATAAATTAGCCTTCTGAAGGTTAGATTGAAGACAGTAGGTAATTTGTGGGAATAAGCATTAAAATTAGTAATTTTGATTAAATATCTAATTTATGAAGCTTCTAAGACAAGCTTGGAGTTAGATATGCTAAATCTTAGTGCAGTCTCACATGGTAAAATTTGAAGAGAGACTTGCATGGAGACTGTGGCCAGAGGCAGGCAAAATAGCAGCAACACCTTTTCCAGTAGCAAAACATTTTGATCAGTTTAAACCAATTGAAAAACTGCATTTTCAGGAAGTGCCCACTGAGATAAAGTTTTGGTAGCAATACATGTTGCTCTTTCTTACCTCTGTACCTTTGTTCTAAGCCAAAGAACTGTTCAGGTTTGGGTGGGTGTTTTTTGTCTTGTGAAATGTAAATTCATTCACCTGTGCTTGTACTGGGAGAGCTGATTCGGGGTGAGGCCGGCAAGCCACGAATATTGCATTCCCTTTCTGGTCTTGTCCTTGTAGTTCCTGTTCCCAGGTTTAGGGGTACTCAGGACCTAGAGCCAGTGATGGACAATTGTGTGATGATCTCCTTGTCTCATAGCTTAATTTAGGCACTAATAATTCAAGACTTCAGATGAAGGTGTGTTCTGTAATGCTGACCACCAGACAGCCCATCTTTCATAAACAGCAGAGCAGTGGGGAGGATGCCGCATCCCAGGAGTGTCTTTGAATTTTAACCCTCTGCATGAAAAAAGTCCAGTGTATATTCTGGACAACAAAGCTTAAGAGTAGCACTTGTGCAAGCATTCAGGGACTGGCCTTGGTCTTGTCTCAGTTTACCAACCACTGGGCTCAGTAACTGACTAGCCCCAGTAGTAATGAGTATGTGACAGAGAGCTGGCTCAATGTTTTCGCTGCTCCCTTGCTCAGTAGGGAGAGAAGGACCCTTTTCCTTACAGTTAGCTTTACATTTTTTAATAAAAAGTTGAAATCAAAGGCATGTCTTATTACTAAGAATACAAAGTAATTAATGAGCCCTCTCTTGCTTTCTTGTACTGTCATTTTAAGAAAGTGACAGTGCACAAGATGTAGTGACATGCAAATCTTTAAGTTGTTAAGCCACAAAACATGACAGCGTTACCTTTATTTCATCAAAGAGACTGGAAAATCAGTGTTGATCCTTTCCCTCTCTCCACACCTCAGCAGATTGCAGGTGCTGTTCTGAAAATAGAGTAAAACCTTGTATTTTTAAAGAACTAGTCCAGAGTATAACATTAATCTCTCACTTCAGATTAGTAAATGTAATGATTCTTGTCTAGTTTCATTTGTGCTATCTCTTCATCCCAGAACTGGAGCATTTTCTTGCCAAGAGAAGAAAAAAAGCTAAAATGTTTTCCAGCTTATGTCATACTAATAAACCTTAGATCCACTACAGAGAGAAATGTTAAGTCAGTAATAATGATGAACAGGACCACAATCTAATAGCCCCTATGTTGCAATGAATTTTTTGAAAGAAGAATAAGAATAAGGTTCAAATGCAGCTTCTGATTTTGGATGCCACACACTGCAATGCTAAACTTTGGGTACCAAGGTAATGTTCTGAAGATACCACAAACCAATGTCCGCTTTGGAAAATGTCAGCCATAGATTTTACTACACTGATATTTAAGTTAAAGTAATTTTTACCTCAGAGAAAGTTGCCACTTGCATCCTATTCATATTGGGATTATAGGGGCATAATTTTATTTATATTAGGCTTTTGTAAATATTTTTAGTTTTTCTTTTTTAAGACCTGTCCTCTGGACAGGCAGCTTCCTGCTGTGTTCTTGCAACATTTCCAAAACATAAGCACATGCTTAAGGCATTTTTCAGGTTCCTCAAATTTCCCTTTTTTTCAGAGTCCAAACTTCCGCAAAACCCATAAGAAGTGTTAAGCACAGAGGGTAATAATGAATGGGGTGACATCAGGCTGGTGACCTATCACTAGCGGGATTCCACAGGGCTCCATCTTAGGCCCTGTGCTCTTCAACATCTTCATAAATGACTTGGACACAAGACTGGAATGGATACTAAGCAAGTTTGCAGATGACACAAAACTGGGAGGAGCTGTTGACTCCCTCAAAGGCAGGGAGGCCCTGCAGAGAGACCTCGACAAATTAGAGAACTGGGCAGTCATCAACCATGTGAAGTTCAGCATGTGAAAGTGTCAGATTCTGCAACTGGGATGGGGCAACCCTGTATGTACGTACAGACTGGGGAACGAGATGATGGAAAGCAATGCTGTGGAAAGGGACCGGGGGTCCTGGTTGATGGCAAGTTGAATATGAGTCAACAGTGCCCTGGTAGCCAGGAGGGCCAACCATGTCCTGGGGGGCATCAGGCAAAGCATCACCAGCTGGTCAAGGGAGGGGATTGTCCTGCTCTGCTCTGCAGTGGCGCAGCCTCACTTTGAGTCCTCTGTCCAGTTTTGGGCACACAATATAAGAAAGATATTAAGCTCTTGGAGAGTTTCCAAAGGAGAGAAATGAAGATGGGGAGGGGCCTTGAGGGGAAGCCATAAGAGGAGCTGCTGGGGTCACTTGGCTTGCTCAGTCTGGAAAGAGGAGACTGAGGGGAGACCTCATTGCAGTCTACAACTTCCTCACAAGGGGAAGAGGAGGGGCAGGCACTGATCTCTTCTCTCTGGTCACCAGTGATAGTACCCTGGGGTATGGCCTGAAGTTGTCTTGGGGAGGTTTAGGCTGGATATTAGAAAAAGATTTTTCACCCAAGAGGTGGTTGGGCACTGGAACAGGCTCCCCAGGGCAGTGGTCACAGCACCAAGCCTGACAGAGTTCAAGAAGTATTTGGACAGTGCTCTCAGGGACATGGTGTGACTTTTGGGGGTGGTCCTGTGCAGGCCTATGAATTGGACTTGCTGATCCTTATAGGTTCATTCCAATTCAGCATATTTTGTGATTCTGTGAAATATAGGATAGCTTCTCTGGCTGTTCAGCATTTGTCCTCTCAAACATGAGGCACATGAATCAACACAATATGTTTTACTGTATCTATACAATGTATGTTCATATACTCTGATAAAGCACAGCAATGTAAAAAGTGCAAACCACTGACAATTTATTCCACTGACTTTTTCCAATACTCACAACCTTGCTGTTTTCTGGATTCAGCCTTGGGACCCTACAGAGGTTTCTACCTCCCTGACTAACAGTAGGAGTTAGAGTTTCTCTGAAATCTCTCTATGACTCATGTTGTTGATCAATTTTAAGGAAGCCATCCCATTTCCAAAATTAAGTCACTGCTAACATCCCTTGCCATGTTCACCTGCCATTCCTGGCTGCTCTTCAGCAGATAATCTGCACACCACATAAACATTTAAAGTTTACAGTTAAACTAGGAATAAGATGTCAGTACTAGGCATAGTTGATGACCTTTCTGATAATGACATAAGCAGATTAAGAGGTTTTCTTTTAAAAAGAGGACACCCACCTCCTCCCAAAACCCTGAGACTTTGCTTGTAGGAGTCATTCATCAGGCCCTGACTCATTTGCTATTCTAAATGGCTGACAGAATTATGCTATGCATAAAATATTAGCTCCATAAATAAAGACATTCCTGCTTATGTGGTTTTCTAGAAAGGCTTTACTATGAGATTTCATTTTTCTATCAATCCCTGTAGTAGACAAGAGTCTAGAGGCATCCAATCTCTGTGTAGACCTTATCCCCTTAATATCATACACATAAAGTTTGTATCGCATTTCTCTACAACAGTCTATCTAGTCCACAAACAACATGGCACTAGTAAGAAGATATGAAACATCTAGCTCCACGCCTCAGGTTAAATCTTTTTGATTTGGCACAAACATAAATAAAAGGAGGTTAATATGAAAAGAAACTAGCTTGGTTTAAGAAAGCATGACAGAATGACCACCTGTTGATTTTCTCTGTAGTAAATAATCATAGGAGAGGAGTAATATTGGAAGTGTTTTTGTACTGTTAGGGCACAATCTGGCTGTAATGTGTAGGCTGTGAATTCTTCATACTATCAAAGCACTCACCAAGTCATTTCTCTTGCTGTGAAGAAATAAAACATTGACACAGAAAAACAACCTTCTGTCACCTCTTCTACCTTTTATTGTAGGGATCAGGTAATGAGAATTTGAACTCAGACAGATTTACTAGTGTTATTTAAAAAATTAAAATAATTCAGTTTGCTCTCCTTTGGGGGTAAAGACTTTGCCTCTGGACATGCAAGCAATGAACAGAAGGTAATAGTATTAGCCATGAGGCATAAACATCAGTGCAGATGCTTGAGTGTAGGCTTGGCCTTAGCCACTGACTCAGATCACCTTGCTGGCAGCATAGCTGGTTGCCTCTGTGCTGTCAGGTCAACTTGGCTCCAGGCTTTCTAGAGCATGAATTTTCATGACTTACAAGCTGTGGGGTTAGGAAAGACTTATGATTGTAGGGGTCAACAGCAATGTATTTTGACCATTCCCTGCAACTGTTAATTGTTATGGAATTTGAAGGATTGGAAAGGGCTTCCAGAGCACAGGAGAGCTGCTTGCAGCAAATATATTTTAGCAATGTGAAAAATACATCCCCAAACCAAAGTGAGTATTAGGTTGCTTTAGGAAATTCTGACCTTCATTACTTAATGTTTCTTATATTTTGCAGTGTACCACTGCAAGAGAGGTTGTAACAATTTTATTTCTAGTTGGTGGTAGCCATCAAAATAAATTCTAGGCTAGGGAGGAAAGAGACAACGTGCACTGTCTGAGAGGAAAAGTGTCCTTTCTACTGCAACAGTACTATGGCTAGAAAAAGACAGCCATGATAACTATCCTGGTAAGATGCCAGGTGCATTCCATGTTGAAGCTTGAACCCACTTACTTATGTCATAGGAAAAGCTACAGAGACTGGTCTGTAAGGTATTAGAGAAGACATATATGCCATAAAGCATTTTTGTGCTAAAACACAAAGCAGGAAAGTCCACTGTTGCCCTGAAGCTATAAATTGTGTTCAGCAGACATGCTATCAGAGAATTATTTTGAAAACTAACTTTGGTAAAAAATCTCAGTGAATTGCAGTGATAACACACGTGGCTGGCTAAAAGTTTTGATTAACCTAAAGAAATAGAAATCATGGGGACCTTGCTCTTACTAGAAGTGCTGAGGCAAACTCCCTCATAGCTGGAAGCCTCTCAGATAGGATTGACTGGAATCTCTACTGGTAAACATTAATAAAACCTTGCAGTAACTGATGTCAGCACTGACACATTCACACATAGCACGAGATAGCTATAAGCAGATCTAGAAAAAGGATGCGAAAAGAGAGGAAAGAGTATTTTCTGAGTAACATGATGCTGGCAGGTGGGGCAGTGTGGTCAGGGAGAAATGATTCCTTTTCTTGACATCCTCTCTCATTATGCTGAGGATGTATCTCAAAGTAAATCTGGAGATGATGAAAAAAAATATTGTTTCTTATTATTTTTTTTCTTCTTCTTTCTTTCTTTGGAAGTTCTTTCACTTGTGCAATCTTTTACTTACATTTCAGTTGCATGGTGACTTGTCTGCACCTTCTCATTCTGCCATTCATCTGAAACTTTTAAACCAACCCTATTTACCATGAAACCTCCCTGGGCAATGCAAAGAAGGTGTTTGCAGCCTTCAAGAAGTCCTTTATTCATGTTGCACCTGCAACAGTCACAAAAGGAAATAATAAGCAATTTGTTCACATGAATTTCTACAAAAATGCCATCCATCAGTGTGCTTCTAAGAGAGCAGACTTTTCTAACAGCTTTAATTGCACAACATAAAGAATTTACTGCAAATAAAAAGGGACTCTCAGAAGGCTGTTTTTTCACCATGAAGTATTCAACTTCTTCTGAAGACCACATATAACTTACTAGAAATCTTAGCAATACTTTATTATTTTCTTTTCAGAAGTGTAAAAAAATATGTTAAAGTACGTATATGGACTGACCACAGATTTACTACCACTAGCCCTTTGTAAGGCAGCCGGAATGAGGCTGCTCGTGTACATAAATGAGTCCAGCTGGTACATTTACTGGCAGCTTTATAAGAACACCTCCAGAACTGCTGAATGCTTGTGAAAGGTAGGGTATCAAACAAACTGGACTGGACATGTGGGCCAGTTGATGGGCAAGGCACTATAAACCTATCCATAACTAGTGCAGCTGTGACTATAAAACTTTTCAGAAAGCCCCCCCAAAAATCAGACACACAAACATTTAATGAATTTCAAATGAAAAACCTGGAATGCTTAAAGGGACCACGTAATGATTTTGAGGAGTCCATTACAGGTCACACTTAAAACAAGAAGTGAAGTTTAGTAGTCAATATATTTTGTTGCTTCCTTTAATCAACCTCAATTAAAATTTCTCAGCAACAATTAACTTTCTTTCTATTTTTAAAATCACATTTCAGAGTGCAACCTGGTATTAATATCCAACAAAACAAGGGGACCTCTTTAATATTGCTGCCAACAGAGTGGTAGCACTGAGGTTCAAAGGCGAGCTTTGCGCATTTGTGTTAAACAGAGAAAGCAAAGTCATTTGTCTCAAGTGTAATAAAAGCCTATCTGAAATTTATTCTTCCTCTAGCAGTGTAGTGCCTACATCTGGTCACTGCAATGCCCCTCAATGAAAGTTTATGTCCTCAAGATCAATTGTTTAATTTATTTACTTTTTCTTCCCCCACTCCCTAGCCAAGTATTGGCACTTGGTAGTCAAATCCTGAGAAGTGATTGCAGTGTGTTATCTTCTCCAATCTTTCCTTTACATAATCAAGTAAGTGGGAACTCATTATTTCATAGACATAGTAAGTTATTTGTAGAGGTGCCTGTTGTGAGTGTACAATAATAGTATCTCTTCAAGTTTTGAAAGAACCAAGTAAACTGTACCAACCTGGTCTAAGGCATATCTGACCACAGCCCCCAGGTTGGCTCAAAGGTGATGAGTAAAATGGGAAATATCTCCCATCAAAGGTCCAGAGAAAACATTTCAGTATTGTAGCAGCAGACAACGTCGGACTTTGTAGCAGCATGTGCACACAAGATTTAATTCTAGCACAATTCTTGGGCAAAGGCTTTGAAGAGTATCTCAGGGATTACAACCTGCACAACACCCTTGCGCACACACCTTTGGGTCCGTTGAATGCTAAACACCCAGCCAGGCCACTGTTGCCCTATACAGAGAAAATTCAGGGGCTATCATGCCCCTTATCATGAGATCCAGACCTCCATACCCAGTCTGAGACATGGAAATCACTGATTGTGCAGCCAGATATGTGATATGTTTGTAGCTCTTTGGAAAACTGCCAGAGCCCATGTTTCTGAGGGACTCATAGCCTAAGTCTCCACAAAATTTGGAAGCTCCATCACAATTCCTGAGATAATACTGCTGAGACAGCTGAAGTTACTCTGGAGACTGTCATTAAGACAAAAATGCTTGTAAATGGAACCTGGCTAAAGCAGACAGGCCAAGACTCTATAAAAAAGGGAGATTTAAAACTATTTTGGAGGATCTTTCTGACTATGTTACGTTATGAGAAATAGCTGTATTTCATCCTGATCTGAATTGCTGTCTTAAAACAGCCTCAGGCACATCTGTGTGTGGAGGATGAAGAAAGAGCATCTCCATCAGTGGTGTTCAGACACCATCCAGAGCATCTTCTGCATGCGCAGTTCAGCTGCCCATACCTATTACAGGGCAGATCATTTTCACATAATAAAGTTGTCCAGAGACAAAAGTGTTGAGACTATCAAATCCTATTAAGGATATCTTCTTTAGCAAGAACCAAGTGCTCACTTTTTATTACACTGACATGTTGCAGTCATCAGCTTCCTAACCAGGGTAGTAAAGCCAGGGGATTAAAAGTAGCAGAGAGGGCTGCAGTTTTTCTGTTCTAGGCAGATTCAGTGGAATGATTGAAATATAAAATAGTTGTCAACCTGTTTTCTAAATAAACCCGTTGATGAACTACTCCCTGAAATATAGAATTAGATTAATTGATCCCATGCAGCAGCTTCTCAGCTACTCAAATGCAACCTGCAGGGCTTCTGCTGTAGCAAGCAAGTACTGAAAAAATACACAAACTTCATAAACAACACTTTCTATTTTCCTGGACTTTTTTACTCTAATTTTCTTATATTCCTGGCAATCAGGAGTCTCTATTTCTATTCTTCTCTTGTTCTTGTTGAACTGGATCAGCAGCAGAACAAAGCAATGCAACTCCGAGGGAACTATGGTG
This sequence comes from Manacus vitellinus, assembly GCF_001715985.3. NCBI lineage: Eukaryota > Metazoa > Chordata > Aves > Passeriformes > Pipridae > Manacus > Manacus vitellinus. The sequence goes on along the minus strand of NW_021940604.1, from coordinate 11,715,016 downwards.
ATTTCTATTGGCTTGGGACTGACCTCGAAGTATAGAAATACCAAAAGATTTGACTCAGTAATAAACATTACTGATAAAATCCTTCCCATTCCTTGAGATTCTGTACTCCGGTAGAAGCAAAAGATAGGGAGGAAAGCTCATTGTATAACTCAAATTTTAAATGTTCATTTCCTGCTGCTGAAGCATAAATTCTGGGGAAAGAACAGGTTAGCATAGGCTTGAAATGGCCATCTCCAGCAGAACTCCTGCTCATGCACTGTCTAACTCACCCTCAAGGCAGACAACTATTTATTTGCTCTCAAAACCAGGAGTCAAAAGCCGTGACTGATCTTAAATACAGGAGGTGTTTGTTGGGAACTGCAAACAATCTGGACAGTTTTAAAGGCCATGTTTAAACTAGATGATGTGGCTTCAGATGGATTGGCATCATATCCTGCTTATTCACCCGGGTAACTAACCAACTTCCAAATATCCACTTGAGATTTTTATTTTGATCATTTCTTCCAACAATTACTTTATTCCTTCTATAAAACTTTTATTTAAACAGACAAAATTGAAAGTAGCAGCCCCCTGATTCACTAACCTTCTGACTACTGGACACTTGGTGACTTGGTCAGGATAAGCTCTCTGATTTCTTCGATCAACTTGAGTATTAGAAGGTTTTCATGTAATTATCAAACACACTGAAATCAGTTCATCTGCTACACTCCTTCCTGCTATCTTCTTAATACCTTAAGATGGCTAATACAATGCACTGATGCTTGGGTTGCCATAAATTATAAGAGTAGTACTATTATTCTGGATTACATCAGCTCCATCAGTCAGTATCTTTGTTGATGTTTGCTCTCTGTGTATGATGGCCTTAGTGAAAATTTACCCCCTCCAGTTTGCCATTATTATATTGAATTGTGGGTCCAGAAAGGTCTTCAGTCTGTACTCTTGATGACTGCTCACTTCTGTAGAGATGGAGGTATACAATAAAGATAGTGTAGTGTAGGCAATGGGAGCTGCAGTGTGAAGAACTAACATAATGCTATGCAGAAACGCTTCCTGATGAACAATGTCCCAGATGCCAAGTTGGCCAGGTAGTGATGTGTACCATGGCCAAACTTCAAATGAGTCTGGTTACATACCTGAGTCTGCTAGGACTTTCACCAACCTCTGTATCTTACACCATTTCTGTGAAGCTATGTACTTGAAGGAGATATTTTTCTCTATCCCTCCATTACTGGCACCAGACTATACCTATGGCACACTGGTAACAGTTTTTTCTTCAAGTGAAATTTTAGAGGTCCCTGGGCTGGCCAATCTCAGACACCAGTCCAAGAATCTGTCCCGAGATATCTTTCCAAGTTATAACCTGGGTGCATTTGTTTTCTACACACTAAAAATTTAGATGCACAGTCTACTGATACGACTGTGTAACAAGAATAGCTTTCTTAAGACTGTTATTGATTGTGTTGATATCATAAATATCTCAGCAAAATGACATTGCAAGCCACACTACTACAATGTAGTTTGCTAATCCAGCAGTGTATTTTTCTAACTCTGTGATTTATACCAAGGCTGTATCAATCAAGGACTGTAAATGCATAAACCTAATTGTTTTTGTGATTTGCTTTTGGAGAGGGCACTGCATACTAGCTGAAATAACACACTCCAGGCTACACATTTCCAGAGGATTAATGAACTTATTACTCTTCTTGGGTGGTTAAAGTCAGTCAGTCAGACAAATATGTTTATAATACTGCATATAGAAGGCCATATTTTTATGTTATAGTATATGAAAGAGATAATTCCAATGGATAACGGCCTCCCACCACTTCATAAATGCTGAGGTGAAGTCAAGACTTTATTGTAAAAGGAAATTGATCTCAAGACAATGTTCTATTGCAGTTGCTGAAGATTGCAGCTGCTGAAGATTGCAGCTATTTTATTACAATAGCTGCAGTCTACTATATGGCAGATGAAGGGGAGCTCATTTTTGTGGCCTTAAACCTGCAGAAAGAAGCCCAGAAGATTGCTAAATGTGCACGAGGAAATGAAGGACACTGATTCTGTGTTAATAAATATTCTGCCATGAGGCTACTGTACTATCCCTATGTGCAGTTGAAGGAAGAATGCCTAACAGAGCATTCGTTTGAGAAGGACAGGCAGTATGGAGATAATGGAAAAAGTCTGAGTTCTGGTGAAACAAATAGGAGTTTTCCCCTTGGATCTTAACCTATATTCTTTGCTAATTTCAGCTCCTACATATGCTTATTCATGCCATTTCTCAGAGAAAATTAGTGCCTATCAGGCAAATGCAATAGGCTGTTTATGCTCTATGCAGACACCCTAGCCCAGGCATGCATAGTTTTGCAGCACAGCTGGGACGAAGGCTTTTCACCTCTGGCAGCCCCAGTCCTGTGTTTGGGCTGTGGGAGCCAGGTACACTTACTTTTGCTAACTTACTGTCTTCAGCTGGGGCTGCCATGCATGCTGTCCAATTAGGTGCCAATCTGTCCTTGAAACACCTATCTGATGGTGCCACTTGAGGAAGAGAAGGGATCATAGAAATTGTAGTACTGGATCTGTGGGTTGGGTGTGACCACGGCCCCTACCAGGTGCTCGGCAGATGTCCTTGTACCACGGTTGGCAGATGTGGGAAAATCTATATTCCATGGTCATTAGGCCTTATTCTGATCTCCGACTTAAACTCTGAATCAAGAGGTTTAATGGCTGGATTGCTTCCAATGGGCCAGTATTATTTATGTAACCAAATCAGGGCTTGTCCACACAGTGAGATAAAAGCATGAGGGCAGCAGGTTTTGGTAGCTCTGAGTTAGCACAGGGGCTATAGACAGGTCAAGACAGTGGCCTCTTTAGACCAATCAGACAAGGGGGCCAAGTCAGGCCCTGACCCTGCAAAAATAATGTGTTTAAAGTAATCCCACAGAGTTTCCCCAAGGAATTGGAGTGTGTCCATGATATTGCCAGTGGTTTAGCACACCAGCCAGCTCAGACTGTGATGCACGCAAAGGGGAGGATGAACCCTTCCAGTGCCTGGTGCCAGACACCTCCCTGGCCTCATACCCCAGCCTCCCAGATGCTGTGGCCAGTAGAGTGGCAGCTGTGCCCCAATAGCCTCACTCCCAGTGGTGGGCTTCCCGCTGAATCCAGCTCGCAGGAAGAAACAGAATCTGCCAGTTTTCCTGGACACAAAAGCCCACGTCTGGAGTTTGCAGGGTCTCTAGCACAGGTTTTGGAACAGGTTCAGACTAACCTTGTGATGTGTACAGTGATAGGGCTTAGGAGATTGTTTTGCCAGGTTTAGGTGACTAATTATCTTGCTGGGAGAAGTCCAGCAGGTACAGTAATACCAAACAGGTGTTTATTAATATTAGAAACATACTTCCTCCTGGCATTTGATCTCACCAGCTCCTGATGTTGCCTCCTTAGTGGAGACAATTGCCAGCTGACATAATTCATTTGGCATATGAATATCTTGTATTTCATCTCCCACCTCACAGACGCTAAAATAAAAACAGAAGGGGAGGAGTCAGGTTTATGGGGTTGTTCGTGCTGGGCAGTGGGAAAACTGAGCGAGGTTGGCCTGATTTTCCATGCCAAGTACACAGGGGCATGGTCAGGGTAGGTACGTGGAGTGGCAGATGCCAGGGGGGATGCAGGTGAGGGGATCCCCCAACTTCAAGGTGGCATAGCAGGATTATAGCCCTTGGAGGTTGCTTTTCAATCTTGTTGGAGTTGATAGAAGAGTCTTTTTAAGATGATGTCTGGAAAGACCCACGGAAAGAGATTAAAGCTGTAAAATACAGAGTAGGTCAGAAGTATAGCTATTTACAATCCAAAGTGGTAAGACTTATCTGTGTGTTTGGTTTTACACATGTGGTCTAGAGGCTGAGGAAAGACTGGTGGACTTATAGGACTTTGGATCAGATGCATGAACGTTGCAATAATCCAAATGTGATAACCATGGAGTCATAACCATATGCCTTCATTAATTTCTTTTTTTTAATTTTTGCAGAACTGGGTATGAGCAGCTGAAATTCTCATTCCTGAATCTATTTTACTCAAATAACCCTTTATGGATTTTTTTTTTTGGTATTAGCTGTTCCCTAGCAATAAAACTGTTCTGCTATCACTATGTATTCAAAAGCAACTCTTTTCAAACTGCCCAAATTGGTTTTTATTTTTGAAACTTGCCACAGTGTTAAGATGCAATTCTTAACATACATGCAACATAATAAACATATAGGTCTTTGAGGAATTTGTCCTTATGTCTTGCTTCCTGTCTAGTTGAGGTATTATTTAATGCTTACAGCCCCTGTTTGTTGCTGTAACTAACTGGAATTTAGGGTAAGCCCTCATAATGATTAATGATATAGATGTTTTGGTAGCACAAAGGAGAGTATTAGGTAGTTTAGGTTTGGGGTTTTTTTTCATTATGGCATTTGGTTTTGCAAAATTTGAAAGTTGTTTCCAGAGAGACGGAAAAGTTTTTTCCAGAGCAGAAGAGCTTGTACTTTTAGATGAAAAAGTGATTTTATTCACAATGCAATAGGTTAATGAAATTTCATCACGGCTGAACATTTAAGGAGAGCATTCTCTGAAAGGATAAACAAAGTCTGGGCAATGGGCATCCTGGGGCATACTGAAGGCATCTCAGTCCTCTCAGCACCTCATTGCCAATGCAAAGCCCACCTAGGCTTGGTGAAACCAAAGGTTTCACTATAGGATGATTACTTGGTGTGCGACATTAAACGACCAGCAATGCTGCTTCCTTGTGGTAGGTGAGTCACCAAGTCCATGCCTTTTATGGGCATGTTTGGTAAAGGCCTGAATCCCATAGGCTTCAAGCTAGGCCTTAATAGATAGAGCAAGTGAGCTCCTCTTTCTCCAAATAGCAAGCAGTGTGTGAGTTACCAGAGGTGTAAGGCAGGTGAAAAATGAAGAAAAAAGAAAAAAAATCACAGTCAATGCATTAATACATGTTTTAAGTCACTTAATTCCACAAGACAGATATTAAGTGTACAACTGTATACCTGTAGGAGATTGTACAACACAAGAAGTTCCTCCTTTCAAGTACCTATTTGACAGCCTTCAAGAAGAGACTAGGTCTGTAACCTAGAAGTCTGCAGCCATAGACCTATTCTGCAAACCTTAGGAGAAGGATGTGAACATTTTCCCCTGTCACTGGCTTCAAACAGACCATATATTTCTACGTCTGTGTAAAAACACTTTTGGACCTATTTATCTATGTAATGCAAAACATAACTATGCATCACTGTCAGGACCTTACATAGTATATCTTTCCAGGAATGGCACATGTTTCAAAACCCACTGTTTTGGATATCATCACAAAATAACTGGCTTCCTTTAATTTTTCTTAATCAGTACTAGTGATCTACAGACTATCAAAAACTGAACATACTTTTTGTTTTTCTAACAATTGTGGAACGCTACACAATCATTACCCCAATTCAGGAAGATACTGTTTCAGTGAGAGCTCTCTCTTTGAGAGGAACACTACTACTTGACATTTTTGGTTTCTGGAGCCTCAAAAGTGAAAGGAAGTCACGCACAGGAACTGTAAGAACAGGAATGGCTGGGATTGCAGTTTAGAAGATAATTCAGGGCCTGTAGAGTCTTTATTCTGCTGTTAAAACAAGGTCAATAAAGGACATGAAAATGATAGGTATAATCATCTGTTCCTTGTGTTATTATTGTTCTCATTTCTATTAGATTCACCTCAGAAATGGTATCTGGTTCACCTACTTGATAAATCTACTTTCCTAGTTACTTTGTTTGATGTGCTGGCTACTTGATAATATTTTTTCTTTGTAAATCTCATACAAATTGTCTCCATTATAGCATCAGAAAAAATGTTTGAAACACTTTCAGTTGCACAGAAAGCTTCCACAAGACCTTTCATAAGCCAGGAGAGAAATTAGCTGTAATTTTTGACTATGGGCCTTGTGTGGGATTACTTTTTTTCTGACTTCTTTCTGACAAATCCAAAGTATATCATTTACCACTAACCAGGTAGAAGTATTCTTTTTGTGTATGTGATTTAAAAATGATATATATAGAAACATAAATAATTTCAGGAGTCAAAAAAATGCCAGGGAAACTATTACTTCCAGTGCTAGTGTTGAAACAGTGCCAAGCCTAAAGTTTTGTAAATTAGACTGTAAGTGTGAAATCCCTCCAGCTGTTAAAAGTATTCCATATCTAATTATATGCACAGACTACTCTTTCCATTTGGAGAATCCTGAAATTACATACTGTATGCCTGGAAGTGAGGGGCACATGCATTCTCTGAAAGCACCCAAAAACATAAAGAAAACAAATAGTCAAAATAGACAAGCCACATTTTTATATGGTTTTGTATGGTTTTGTCAGTGTTTTCCTATGTGGCTTTCTTTGTTTCCAGAACATTTCTTTATAAACACCATTTACTGTAATGTGCCCACCCTGTCATTCCAGATGCCTTGAACAGTTATATGTAAGGAAGTGACTATTTTTCAAACCTATTTGTACAGGAGGCTAAAACAACAGCTGCATGAGAGCAGTGAAGTCCCAAAAGGAGGGAAACTTGTTTACAGTCATTACTCCAGCTTTCAGAAACCAACTGTAAAAGCTTTTTGTGAGCACCAAATTGTATTGTCAGAAAGTGGGTAGGTTGCCCATTTTGTGGAATAACTTAATCAGATTGATGGGAATTGCATTTTTTAAAATTGCTACATTTGGTACAAAACTTCTTGACTGTATCTGATCCTCTGCATGTTCATATTGCAACAAAACTTAATAATTAGCGTCTTTGTCACTCATTTGTAAAGATACTCAATGCAGACATTCTCCTGAGTGGGAGCCTAGTGACATAAGCATTAAAGGAAAACTAAGTCCTACACCTTAAAAGCAGCAAAATGTTGGCAAGAGTGGGAAGATGTGAAAACCATTTGCCATCAAAAACATTTGCCATCATACTTTCTCTGTTCTTCTCTGGATGATTTACAGTTCTATACGTTCCCTCTGTAGGAACTTATATGTATATATACGTATGTTGGGGAGTGTGTGTATTTCTATATCCAGGTTTATTTATTCCTTTGTTGTACATCTGAAACTTTGTGAAACCAATGTGTGTTCTCCAAGACCACGGTTACTATTGAAGACTGTTCATTTGCCATTTTTGGTTTGAACATACCGACACTGCGCACAAATATTTTGGTCATTTAAACTAAAAAAAAAAAAAAAAAAGAGTAAGTAATTTACCTAATCTATCATCCCATAGGAAAGATATTATTTTCCATGCAAAAGTCCTTTGAACAATGACCCTGTGCTACTTGATAACATGTACAACTGGCAACCTGGACAGTCCCATACATTTTGCAATTTTAATGGCTCAGAAGTTAAGTGCCTTGAAAGCAAAATATTGAAGAAAGACCGATTAGGTCACTGTAAGGTAAACTGCTTTATTACATTTTCAGATAGAAAATACTCAGATAGTCATTTAAAAGAAATGGACATAGGAAAGTTGTTCTTATTTTAATGATCTTACTCTAATTTAAAATATCCCACCCATGTTTTTACATGCAAAGTTACGATATTTATTTTGCTTTCCATTAACCCCACTCATTTAAAAAAGACAAAACCAAACCACACCCAAATCATCACCAGCATATACATCTGGACTGCAAAACCACAGCATTCCAGGAAAAGCCAGTGGCGCAGTTCTGCCAAAGGGCCTCAGGAATGCACCCACACGCTGCACAGTCAATGTAAAATCACTTCAGAGTTCATGTAAATGATATCTGCTTGGTTGTTGATGATCAGTTCTATCTATCACCTGGTATATTTAGAATTTTTGGTTACTAACCAGTGAAAAAGATTGTTGAAAGTGTTTGTTATTTGGGGTTTTTTGTATTCCAATGCACACAAGCACCTTTGTTTTGCTGCTGCTGTGGTTAATCACTGCCATATTGTAGGACTTCCTTGATTGGTTTATATGTATTACATTTCACTTTTCTAATTCTAAGAAGGTGTTTTATTTTTTTGCTTGCCACAAACAGTAAACACCCATTAAATTGTAGATAAGGAGAACTGTACAGTCCAATACCCTGCTATAAACAAGCAGTGAGATGCTGGGCCTAGTAAACTAAGCTGATGCCCTAAGATTTCAAGCACAGTAGCTAGGGCAGTTAGGCACATTAATGCTTTAATCTGATCAAGCTCTCATCCAAAAACTGTGTTTTTAAATCCTGGCAAGATGAATCACGGTATTTTCGCCAGGGACAGGCATCAGGCCTTCAGCATTGAAAATGAGCCTGCCATTTACAGCATGCTATGCCAATGACAGTTTTCCAGGAGACCTAAAAAAACAGGGATGTCTGCAGGAGCAGGAGAAATATGAAGACTTATAGCAAGGCTGAGAATCATGGAAATTTGAAACTAGCTAGCTCACTCTTCACCCATTCACTGCCATGAATGGGAAACTTGACATTTCTTTGGATCTAATTCCTTTCATTTCAGATATTTGTGGTGATTTGAAAAACCTTTTCTCTGAGGCAGTATTGGTTTGCCCCACTGATAATACTAGAGCAACCAAAAGTCCACATGCACCCTACGGAAGTTACATACCCACAGAAATGGAAGAGAAGGTGGTGAAGATAGTTTAGAAAGTGGGTAGCCATGATCTGAGCCACGAGGAAACAAGGGCCAGTGAGCCCCTCTGGGGGCCACGGGCCCCCAGCCCCCAGCTGAGGCTACGAGAGACCCGGTATAGCATCAAAGCTGGACCGGGTCCCGTAATCAAGAGCTGGAAGAGTTTCCTTACTGTCAGCAGCAGCAGAAGACACTGAAAGCGGCAGTGGAGCAGTCCTGAACAGAGACAGTGATGGCTGAAAGCCAAAAGATAGCCAGTAGCAGCGAGATAACGTGAAGCCGGCTGAAAGACGCAGAGATGTTCCTGCAGGAGGGAGAGCTGGCAACAAAACAGAGGAAAACTCAACAGAGCTGCTTTGGGGTAAGACTGTATTACTTTCCCAAAAACCAGAGACTTTCTGAAGAGGAGGGGTGGACTTCCAAACCCTTAGGGAGTCCCAAAATGCAGCAGCAGCTAGAGAGAGGGAGAAAAGGAGCTAAAAAAACCCGGAGACATCCTGAGAGCTGAGCCAGGATGGAATGCGGAGGAGGTGGCCTTGCCCTCTGCTGCTGCTGCTGCTGCTTCTACCATGCTGGTGAGCTGAGACAGAGCAAAAGAGCTTTGGTAAGACTGAACTGAAAGCTGCCTTCAATGTTCTAATCCAAGAGGAGTGAAGATCTACAAGAAAATCCCCCGAAGGCTTGGGCTTGGGGTTGGAATTTCCACAAAGTAAGAACCAAAATCCTGGCTGCCATACTTAAATCTGCTGCCTCAGGAAAATGAAGGACACTAACCAGTGCCACAAAAAACTGAAATGCAGGAACTGTGGCCTGAGAAGTGACAGAAAGACTTTTATCTTTTCTTCTTGGACTTTTATTGAAGAAAAGGAGACATTTAATTCAATGTAAATATATATGTGGGTGTAAATAAACCTTTGTAAATATTTTCCTCTTCCCCCAATAATGAATGGTTGTGTTTTGTCTGAAAACTCTCCACATGAGGTGAAAAAGATATCAAGTCCATACCATCACTAAACCCTCTCACAGGGGCAAACTGTGGGAGGGGGGCTTGAACTTAAAAATTAGATTCTTGGGAGTTTCAAACCACCACAATATTAGACTTTATATTCAATATGTAAAATGTAAAATCAAAGATGTATTTTTGTGGCAAAACTCAAAAGCACATGTATCTTGTCATTCACTTTGAAAACAAAATGTTTTTAAAATCAGCACATTCCTCAGAAACTTTTGATCTTGACAAAGTAGCATACCTATTAAAAAATTTATAGCCAGAACCAGTATGGAGCTTTGCATAGCTAGAATAAAAATTCATTTGACTTTGCCTTTTGACATGTATGTAACTATTTTTCCTTTTTGTAGCATATGTTTATGCCACATTTTTGAATTTGAAAGTGTTACATCCCAGTCCTGCCACTTGTTCTGTGTGGACGTGTTATTGCACCTATGTATCCTTTGAAGTCATGCCTGTTTAGTAGATTAGTCAAGCATATGTGACAAATAGATTTTCTTTGTGAAATATATTATCTAATAAATCTTTGATATGTGACAAAATCATTGGTGTGTATCTGGTTGCCTTCAGTCTTCTTCTGAGATCAGAAAAGGAATGTTTTGATAAAATAATCAAATACATCATAAATTTTCTATTAAACTTTAATATTTTGATTGTGTATTAAGCTCTACTACAGTAAGGGATAACAAAAAAAAATCTTTCCCTGTATTTAAAAAGTTACTTTCAGCACTAAAGAACTGCATCCATTTAAATTTTACAAGTCTATTTTTCATGGACAATGAAAGTGTAATTGCTGCAACATTTACATATTTGACAACTGCCACGGTGAGTTCTTAAAGTTCCAGAGAACGGATAATGTAGAAGTTCTCAAAAAGAATATAACTAATCATAGGATAAATAGAGCTATAAAACTACCTCTCAATTTGATACATGGCAGTTAACTTTAAAGGGAAAAGAGGGATTTTATTCTGTATGTTGTGGAGATACTTGTATAGAGTAGGTTCTATATAGCTTCTATGAAAAAGGTTCTGTTGGTGTGGATATGTTCTATATGTCCTTAATTCAATAAAACATTTGGTTTTTTGAAGGATTTTTTTTTTTCTTTTTTGAGTCAAAAGTAAAGAGCTGTAACAAACTTGGTGCAATACTTCCTCTGAGGCTTGCAAGTGTCAAGTTAGCAGGAGACATCAGAAATGGGCAGATCCTTTACAGTACTAGAAACTGGGAACTCCTTTCTTGTTCCCAGCTACATTCAGTACTGAAAGTCTTGCCCCAAGCTTCTTTCACAGTTGTTCGTGGGATCCCGGGATGAGAACCTGAGCACACGTTCCCCTGAGGGTCATGTCATCTCCTGTCACAGGAGACATGAAGTGCATCGTTCCTTCCGTGCACCACATGAGCTGGAGTTAGTTCCTCACCTACTACTGTGTGTATATAGAATTGTACATGTGGGGCAGGGACTGAATGTCTTTACTTCTACTGCCCATAAAGAAGGCTTGATACGGCCAGCTGAGACCTGGGCTACGTCAGCATTAGCAACTATATCTGAATATTCTCTTGAAAGAGGAGAGACCAGGAGACCAAAGCAGTTCTGGTGCTCAGCCCCCAACATCAGTGCTGCATGCAGCTCAAGGGGGTTGCTTGAGCTCATGCTTGTGGTTCGAAGTTGTCCAAAGGACCGATCTGGGGTTAGCACCTTTATGCTCACTAGGGGTTGGAAAGCATTTTGATCTTGAAAGTAGAGCTTCTGGCCTCATTTTCCTCTGGAGGAATCCAGCTTCAAACCCCTGAAACTGCTTTGCAAACCAGACCAATGTGCATTAAGGGATAATGATCACAGGACTCACTTCAAAACCATGCTGCTGTCTTCAGCCAAAATGCTGATGTAGGCACAGTCTCAGCAGCCAACTTTTATATGTTAAAAGTTACATCAGGTAACATGCAGACCATGCAAAGATACAGATTTATTAAAAATACCCCGTTACCCTTTATAGTACCTGTTCTCACAAATCATCTGAGCAGAGGAGAGAATTTACATTTAAAAATATGTATGGGGCACAGGTACTTAATTTATGGGACAGAATACTCACTGAGTAAAACACGGATTTGAGCAGAAGTTGCATAAACCCCTGAAGTAGCAGTTTTAATTTCTCACTCCTTCTGAACTGAATAAAACATCTCAATGTAATTACAAGGAAGTTGTGAAAAACAGTTTGCTGGAAGAGACAAACAGTTAAGGTCATGATCTGCAGCCTTTATCTGGCTAAACTCTATTTTTTAAGTCTATACTGCCAGCAACTTCCTTGGAAACTTTGCATACATTTGTGTGTATGCTTGCACAGCTGTGTGTAACCGAGCCTTGGATATTGGATTACATCTGCACATCCTTATCTGTCTGCTATGGCCTCTGCATCTTTAGAGTAGGAAGATGTATCCTTGTATCTCATTCTAGTATAATTTGCAGAGTTGCTCAGTCATAGGAGAAGGGCTTTGGTTCCATTTGAATCATAATTTTTTAATTAGAAAAGAAATCTCTGATCATGATTTCATCTTCTCCAACAGGCAGATCAGCTATTTATATACACACACACGTTTCCCTTTATCTAACAAGTATGCCATGTTGTGGTCTCTGGCTGCATGGCCCAGCCCAAGATTCTTTGAAGCCAAGGAAAAGACATTTGCTCATTTGGCGGCAGCGGGATCAAGCTAAGAAATAAAAAGTAGTGAAAAAAAGGCCTTTCCTGTAGAATTCCTGGTCTCAACTAAAGGAAGTAGTGCTAAATATTTCACAAGAAAGCCTGATCCTGCAATCTAATTTTAGACATGATGTAATAGGAGCATGTACTAAACAACAGGAGAGAAGGAGGGGAATTAAGGACAAGGATAGAAGTAATAAGAGCATGCCTTTCTCCAGTCTTTTTATTTCTGCATATTGGTAGCTCTGCTGAATGGGAAGATGTAGTTATTAATTTATTTATTTAGTACTTATTTTGTCATATATACTAATAACCCAGAGAAACTTACTTTCTCCTTTCCTCTGCCAATTCCTTTCTAGCACCCACCATCCAACAACATCTGCTACATGTACGTGGCAAATGGGAAGCAGTAGGCAGAGTGGGGCAAGCCTTCAAGAGAGTTTTTCTCCCCTCATATACTAGGTTACAAAGTACAGCCTTCAGCTTAGTCCTGGAGGTGAGCCCTGGGAAAAGTGGTTGCAGAGGACCTCACAACAAGCTTGGCCATCGTGCGCTGGCAAAGAAGAGGGCTGGGTGTGGAAATTGCAGGTATTTTGGGTGCAAAAGCACAGCAGCACCAGCACCCTTAGCAACCAAAGATTACTATTTTCAAGTCAGCTCCAAATCTCTGTTTCCACTGCTTGAGGTGAATAATGCCAGTTTCCAGTTGCAAAATAAACCAGTTCTTTCTTCAAATGAGCCTGTGTTCCCTGCCCACACCTACAGCAAGTGCGCACTGGATTAAGGGCTCAGTGTGGCTCTTGTAATGTGAGAGATGCTGCTTCACAGAGAAATCCATGAAAGGGTATTCTTTCTTCAAGTGGATTTTGCAGTTCTCTGCAAGTCAAATCAAACATTAATAACATTCAATCAACATTTCCATATGTTGATATTTTTATCAAACCACAACCTCTTTCATTGTTATTTTTCAGTATCGTTTTGGTCCCTTGCACGTATTAACCAAAGTAAATAGCAATGCAGCTTTATGAAATGTTGCTTCACATTTATGAGTGTTTTTTAAAGGTTCTGATTTTATTACTCTTGCCAGTACCAGTAAATGTGTTTGAAGTCCTTCACATGCTGCTTTGCTTATGGTAGAAACACCACATTTTGCTGAGGAGAATATCTCCCTATTAAAAAAAATAAAAAAAGAAGCTAAAGTTTTACTGAATAAAAGCCTTCAGAAGAGTCAGTTGCTCCAAAATATTGTGCACAAGAAAAAAAAGTTCGTGTCCATTTTCGTTAATGACCTCATGAGTTTTGCTAGTTAAAACTGAAAGCAAAGAAACCAGGACTGATGCTTAACTGGCAAGAATCCAGTTCAATGAAATTAATAACATATGTTGAAGAACCCATTTGTAACAATTTTTCCATTTAAAAAAAAAAAAAGTGGCAGCTTAAAACCACTGACAGGACTGTCTTTTCTTTTTTCTTTCTCTTCTTTCCTCCCCCCTTTCCCTTCACTACATGGGACACTTTGGCTCATGTCCAAATGTGCGGTACCAAACTTGTCTAAAAGTTCAGATTAATGCTTTATGCAATTTTAAGTGATCCTCTTGCAGCTGCTGCTCAGGAAAATATTGTACTGAACGTGTTTGCTCTGAGGAGCCAGTGGCAAAACCACAGATGCAGCAGCCATCTCTTGGCAAATAACAGATGTGGTGTATGCTGTGTTCAGCCCCATCCTCAGCGCTTACCTTACTCCTGAGCAATGTGTGGGGCACTGACCCAGCTCACTGCCATCCATACACAAATTCAGCTGTAAAGCACTTGGCTTGTGAGATTTTTTGCTTGATTTGTTCTCTGATTACACGCAAGTGAATCTTATTTATTGGTACCTGAAATTCAGATGGAGAAGCAAGGACCATACCCTAAGGAAGGTTGCCTTATCACCCTCTGGGATATGTCACCTCCCTGTATTTTTATCTTCCCTTTCAGCCAGTTTGTTTTCATTGCTGCTGGGTTTGCATTTTTTTTCCCACCTCCTCTAGAGACTGTATTGTATGTCTTTTGGGGCAAAGCACTCTCTCTTGCTGTTACCCCTCACACTTTCCGTGAGAAACTCCAGGCACACTGGAGCTTCATAGCTGTGCTGGGATTCTCCCATTAAGAGGCTTAAGTGCCTTCAGTGGCACAAGCCAGAAATGGATTTGATCATTAGAGATGACGGGAGGAAAGTATCGTGTTTTGAGAAATCTCTGCTTGGCATAGAGAAGACATCTCGGGTTTTCTGAGTGGCCAGTGTCTTGGTGAGGTTCTTTAAGGATACAGTGGTAGTTTATAATTGGGCACAGAGAATGATAGAAGAGGGCAGTTCCCAGCTGTGGGAGTGCAGTCAGATGCCTGGAAGTAACTAAGGTACGGGGAAGTGAGTGAGCTGATATGGGAAGGGAGTGAATAAAGCTGTGGTTGTCCAACAGGTTGGAGGTATTAAATGACACTGAAGATTATTCAGGAAGTGATGCATCCCTGCACAACAGGTGGAGACACCAAGCAGGCAAAATAGGGAAAAAACAGAGTTAAAGTTGCCATATACTGCAAATGAAATGAAAGGTTTTGAGGCAATTAGTGCTCATAGTAAGCTGGGAAAAGCCTTTGTAATAGTGAAATGAATTCCTTTTTGTGTAATCTTACTGAATTCAGTGGCTTGTACAGGGTGGTACTATGTCGAATTGGGCCCAAAAATCAAAATAAATTCAAGTGTAGCTATTATGCTGTGCTCTGACTTGAAAAGAAATTGCACAGATTGTGGATAGGAAAATCTTCAATCATCAGTTCATTGTATGACTTCAGTAGAAAAGGAAAACAGGTGGAGCAGAGTGGGGGAGAAGACTTGAGTGTATGAATGAGGAGAGAAATCCAAATTAGTTCCAGTGTTCGGAGACTGTATGAGGTGCTAGCTCCATTTCCTCCACAAAACTGGACACTTTGGGTTTCCTCACAGAAAGTATACCATTGCTCTGGAGATAGAACAATGCTTGGGAAACATTTGAGACTAAAGGTGTTTTCCAGTGGAGAAGGAAAAACAAGATAACAATGTGCCTATTTCTATAACTGGTGGCCTGCATGGGCTTGGTTTACACCTACGAATATAATTTCTGATAGAAGGTAATAGGCAGAGCTAATGTTTAAAATATACTTAGCACCAAGAAGAATGGAATTTTTAAAATGTTTGGACAGTGAGAAGGTGTCTAGATCAAAGGCTAATCACAGCAATGGCTAACCCAGGCATCTAACATTGTTTAATATTTGCATTGCACCCTGGCCAAGGTGCCAGTCAGCTACAGGAATGTCTCTATGCTGAGCCCTGCATGCTGAATTACAAAACATGTCTGTATAGGATGTGCATTACATTTTAATCAAAAGTGGCTGAAAATTAGGTGCAAAAATGACAATACAGGGTGGGGAGGGGGAAATGCTTACGGAAATATTTAGAGCACAAAGTAGAGGCTGAGTTGAGGATATTTTAAAAAGGTGTCCCTTTTCAAACAGGGTAGGTAAGCCAGCTCCGAGCTTTTAGGTATAATGTATTTACAAATGTCTATGCTATGTTGTCTAGGCATAAAAGATCACATTCTATTCACTGGCACTCACCCTGCCTATTCAGGTTTAAGCCACAAACTTATTAATTTTGAGCCTCTTTCTTACTGTTATTTCATGGGTTTACTTCTGAGTCTGTTATTCTGTCTTAATCTAATGTCTGACTTCAGGAGTCTTTTTTTTCCAATTTTCAGCAGTAAGTTGAAAAAGTGTATTTCTAGGTGCCTATGTGTTATTATGTCTAAGTTATAAGAAGACCTGTGAAAAATAAGCTTTTTAGTCTTGCCATCAAAAAGTAAAGGAGGTTGCCAATTTGTGTCAAACTGAAACAGAAATTTTAGGGTAAAATGACAAACAAGAAGTTAATGACCATTTGTATAAACAAAAAGATTTCACAAACCACAGTGAAACATTTTCATATGGGTAAGCCCATTATTTGATTTCAGTTTAAATTCATTCATTTTGAGCAGAAAAGAATTGGGATTTGAAGCAAATTCAATGACTTACAATTTTTTAACAAATCTCTATTTTTTACTGAAAACAATTAATGGAACTAAATACTGACAAACATGACTGAAATCCTGATCTCATTCGAGTCAATAGCCAAAACCTCACTGACTGCAACATAGTCAAAATCTTGTGTATGCAGTGAATTACTCACGAGAGCTCTGCTCAAACATTGTTCTCATATCTGTCAGCTGGTCACGGAAAGTGCAGGCACAGCATTTGACTCCTAGCACTGACTTCCAAAGTTAAATTAATAAAACTTATAAAAAGAACTCTGTAGAACAGCCTTTTCATTTTCAGGGTAGTTAATTGGATGAAAATGAAACTAAGACTCCATCATTCTGTATTTTGCTTTGGCAATTTTTACTCCCTCTTTTTTTACCCTTTACTTGAAAAATGCGTAACATTAACTTATATTCACAGATTTGCAAATCTCCCTTTTTCTATAACCACTGAAACAGTTTTTCTTAGACTTCTGCACATTACATAATTATTTTTTTATTACAGTAATTTATTAGGTTTAGTTGGAGAGCTTTTACTGCTCTTTATACAAAAAGATTGGGCTGACTTTGGATCTCTTTAAAGTGGCCCTTTAGATGTAGTAGCTCTGACATTTGAACTTACTTGGACATTTGACATTTGAACTTACCTAGTATCTTGGTAATGGGCAAAATATGACAAAGAAGCACCATTCCCTTCAGGAAAAGGGGGCATTGTGCTCTCCTAGTTCTTATACTAGGCATAGCCCAAGGAGTAAAATGACAGTGTGAGTGTCCATGGAAAAAGGGTGTGATGCCTCAAAAGACAGTTTTTGTAGCCTTTTGTGCTGAGATAGATCTGCAGGCTAGAATAAAAAGGTTGGGTCAATCTGGGAAATGATCTGCTGAGAAGAAAGGCTGAGTTATGTTATGCATGTAAAAAGGCTAAGATGCAAAAATGTAATCAGCTCCTTGAGATCTAGTGGCAGCAGAAAACTCATGTAAATGTGTTTTGCCAACCTACCATAGGAATCCCCTATGCAAGATCAAGTCCTTTCTACCTCTCATATAGGGTATCCTGTAAGAGACACCTCTATATCTGTCATCATGTAAATCATCAAACAAGACCCCTAAGACATTACACACTGATTAGGTTAGGAAAGTAATTTAGGTCTGAGTCATTGGCAAGCACTGACTGTGCAGTGATCCAGTCTTCATTTCTTTGTATATATAATTTTAAGGACAGAATCCTCAAATAATTTAGCCTGGTTCCATAATGACTTTGTAAATCCAGAGTGAGTAGACATTTACAAATCTTTTTGCATTATTATTGTTAATTGAAGAAAAGCAGTAATGCAATATGGAATTTTTTCCATGGTCAATTCTGAAATAAAATGTTGAGGTGAAAAAACACAATTATAGGCAATTATTCAAGGCAGAAAAAGTCTTACTTTGTGTAAGTTCTACTTTATGTCTCTGGGCATGTGAGGCATTCTTTCCTTTCTTCATTTCTTCCTTTCAGAATGGGAAAGCCCTGAGGAGACTGTTACTCATTCAGTATCTCTGTGGTGAAGACCAGCATAAGACTGTCACAGGAATTAAAGGTCATCCTAGGGCTGAATGAAAATCCTGATATAATTAAATCTGACTACATTCCCTTTAATAGTGAAGTTGGCATAAAACTTTTCCTCTTCAGGAATTTCTACAGTACTCCAGTATCCAATTTTCCTTGTCTTCTTTCAGTTGTTTGTGGGGCTGTACTTTAAAGTTGGATAAGTGAAGTGATATTAGTTAAAAAGAGGCCCTGAATTTTAATGTTTACTGAACTATACTTGACTCTAGTCATTCTCTGCTCTTACTTTTTGGGGGAATCTGTTTGACCCGGATATCAAAGACACAATGCACCATCACTTCCTGTGGTAGAAAACCATTTCACAGCTAAAGTTGCGCTGGGAGCTGGAAAATGCAAGCACGTAGCCATATTTTTATCTTTTGGTATTGTGTGTTGAATGATTTAATGAGATATTACTTTAACCGTGGCTGAAGTCTGGCTTGAACTTCTCTGAGGTCTGTGTTGTAAATACGGAACAAAGCTCTCCAGAAGCAAAAGTCAGCACTGTACAGCACACATGATCTAACATTAGACTTAAGTAATTTTAACTTTTGCTGAACTATGTTAAATAGACATTTTAGGGAAAAACTGCTATAAATAATACAATTTGTAAGGTGTAAATCAAACTTGCAAATACTTACATTAGCCATTCAGCCTAGCTGCCACATACAGTAGTTCAGAATGTCCCTATAGTTCAGCCTTACAGATCAAGTTGCCTGGCAGGTACTGTAAAGCAAAATGAAAGACTGAGATAAAATAAAAGTATATACATTCTCTCTAGCTCTTGAAATTGCTGAAAATACGAAAAGTGATAATGAACTTAATAAGCACTTCCTGCAGTATTTCACAATCACACAAGTATTTTATTTTTGTGTTATAGTAAACCTGTTCAGTACAAAATACTTGATTGCTTTTCATTGGTGATTTACTTTTTTTTTAATGTGAAATTCAGGACTTGACTAATACCATATATTTCTAAAAAGTGAACAACCCTTTAAAGAAGCACAGGAAAATTTATCATAGAAGCTGTGGGTTTTGTTCTTTAAAAGTGAAGACGTAGGGTGAGGGTTTATTTTTACTAGATTAAAATTTAAAAATGCTGCATAAAAATGTGGCTACTTAAGTGGAAAAAACCTAAAGCATACTGGAAAAGGATGCCTGACTTAGGTGGGGTTTTTTTAGGTCAGGAAGTCCTTACATTAAATATCATTTTACAACCATTGAATTCGTTATAAAGGAATTCCTTGAAGAACCAAACTGTGTGAATGAGATGTTATAACACTATCACTGTAGTGCCTGAAATGCTAACTACTATTTCTCATGGAAAAGTCCTTTACAATCACGGCGTGTAGCATCAATTTGATTTGATTCAATCTCTTACAGTTTAGACCAATAAAAGCTTTAGCTTTGTTAATACTTTGTTCAAGTAGGTAGGCCAAGCTAATCATGTCTCCTTGAGGAGTGTCTTGCCTCCCAGGTGAGACTCTTTCCACTGGTACAGAAATGGTCTGTCCATACAACCTCCAAATGTACCTGAGATGACTTCTGATGTTTCAAGTAGTATTCAGACTTGTTCTTAAATCCGACAGGAGTAAAACAAGACAGGAAGAGGCAGTTCCATTACGCAGCTCTGTTGTACAATACGCAAGGATTTACATGGGGGAAAAAAAGTAATGGAGGAGTAGCTTCTGAACTCAAAACTATGAAAACCCCAAACATCAGGAATTTTCTCGTTTGCACCTTTGATGACATACAAGGACTTGTGGCACCATTTCAACAAATCACCTTGACATGTCATCAATTAGAAGAAGGCAAGTCCCCCTCTGCTCAGAAAAACACTTGAGCACATGATTAACTTCAACCATATTAAATGGATTCACTGAAGTCATACGAATCCAAAATGATTTAGAGTGAGACTTAAAGTTAAGTCCATGTTTCATAGATTGATAGCATTTAAGGTCAGGAAGAATAATAATAGTAACGTAGCCTGACCTCCTTTGTAACAAAGGACCAAAGAATTTTGCCAAGTGTTCCCAATATGAAATCAGCTGCTGCTGCCTGAACTGTAGCTGCGCTTTCCAAAAGACAGACAGATATGATTTAGGGGCTTCACAGGAGAGAGAATAACTTGTATTCCAAGATAAGATTTTTTTTCTTTCATTAGTTATGATCCGCCACTAAAAAGAGCTGTGTGCTTGAACGCTGATCTCAATTTGCTGAGATCCAGCTTCCATCCATAACGACCTTTTCTGTTAAGTTAAAAAGTCAGATTCTCCTGCTTTCTTTCTATAGAAGTATCCTCAGACCATCATTATATCAAATCTTAATCTGAACTTTTCAGTGACTAAATTAAGATGCCTTTTCCTCTCACTTCTGTGACTGAAGTTTTCTTTGTAGCTCTTTTCTGAACATTTTCCAAATTGCCAACATCCTACTTAAATGTGTACATCAAAAGCGGACAGAGATATCCCAGTAACAATCTTACTAGCTGACAGTTATCCACACTAGTAAAACTCCTTTGTTTCTTTCTGATAGTATACATCCAGGATACCATTTGCTGGCTCAGCCTCTGTGTTGCCCTTGGACCTCTTGTTGGTCTGTTTGTACAGTAAAACCACTAAATCCTTTTGTGAGTCACTTTGTGCCTGACTGTCCATCATTCTGTAAAAATAATTAATATTTTTCATTCTTAAGGAGGGGTCTTTGAATGAAAGCCAGCATTTCATATGGCATTTAACAGTGATACAGGCGCAACCAACTTACAAATCAGCTCATATTTCTGTGCAGTACTGGTATGTCTTCATTATTACTCATATTTTCCAATTTTGGTGTCATTTGCAATGATTTTGAATCTTCTTCTATATCCTTTTAAAGAGCTCAATCCTATTAAGCAACAAATCTATGTTAGGAATGTTCCTATTTAGTCACTATTTATTAAGTATATTTGCTTTCTTAAGATGCGTTGTCTACCAGAAGCGAGGAAGAGAGAATAACATATGCTATACTGTTTGCATAGGAATGAATTTGACTAGTTCCCAGTCTAAAAGAACGAGCTAACAAAATCCGCAATGAAAAATAAAATAGACAATAAAAATCTTTCTTATCAATTAATAGTGTTGGTGCCAAATTTTTCATCCTGAAGTTAGTTATTCTGCTTTAACATACACTCCTTTAGGAGTAACTACTTTGGCTTTCATCCCGTGGTTTTCCATGAGAAAGTGAATTGGGTGATTGTGGGTGAATTTTCCAGATTTAGGGACTTCAGTTAATATCATGGAAAAGGGCTCTTAAAAATATGTGGAGATTTGAGAATCAATTGATTTCATGCAGATCGCTGATTGAAAAGAGGCAATGTGACAACGTAACAGTGAGACATTAATTTTAGCTTAAGAAGTAGTTATGTCACAAGTGGTTAGTTTTTAATTGCCTTTCTTAAATGTGATTATTTCCCAGCTGGCTGCTTTCTCCTCTCACTTTCTAAATTAGAACAATTGGCACAAGAAATGAAATTGACTTTTATATCATATGTGAAAAACAGGCTCAAGCCTGACTGACTCAAGCCTATTTATGCAATCTCTCTAATTGCTGAATCTCATCACCATCGATATATGTACAGTAAAAACTCATTAATGGGTGAGATATTAAGTAGAGTGTCTTCTAAATACAATGCTGATACTTGAGAGAAAGGAGTTTTATAGTCCCTTGCACAATTTGCTTTTTCCTCCTTGTGACTGAGTTTGCAATTTATAAAAGAAGAATAATGCTACCTTCTTATATGAAGTGCTTTGAGATCTGTCATGAAAAAGTGCTTTGTCAAGCAAAGTTATTATGCAACCCTCCTGTAGCTTCAATCTTTTCAGAAGGTAATTTTAGTTTGGCTAAGGACACCTATTTGGAGATGGGTCACTCCATCAGCTACTGGGCAACTTCTGGATGCTCCTGAGCGTGTACCTCAGACACACAGAGGAAAAATGGTCTAGGAGACTGGCAGACAGGTCTGTGATTTAAAAGATGAATTAAAACACAGAAGCAGTCACTTATTTCCCTTTCCAGGAGATTCAAAGCTGAGTTCAAGGGACCATGACACGCTTGGCTTAGTTTTTGTAAAAAGCCCTCTCCATCCCTAAGCAGCTCTGTTTTCAGATAGCAACTATTATTCACGGTGAGGGAAGAAGGGGTGTGAAGTAGATGAACACTGGAGACTCACACAATGTCCAGAGAACTTTTATCACTGTAGGGGTGAAGGGTGGAAAGCAATAAAGATTGAAATCCTGAACTTTTACAGAAACTGTAACTTACTAAGTAATACCTTCATCATCATCACTGCATAACTCCGAAGTCCTTCCCTGCTTCCTGCTGTTCCTACAGCCTCCAGGGCTTCAGTAGCCTTTGGGCTTTCTTTTTTTTTCTTTCTTTTTTTTTTTTTTTTTAAGAAACATATATCATAATGTGTTTTCTTTCTATTTTAATAAAAATATCAAAGGCATACTTATCAATGACTGAGGAGGGAGAGCTGCAGTGCAATCTATTTTTTAACTGGAACATGCACCATGCTGTGACACACTCATCCAGGAGCAGAAGATTGATGGCTAGACATGTGGAGAGAACTGCCACTGATTGAAATCAGACAACTGCAAGCTGTGAGGGAGATCCAGGGGAAACCATTTTAACCACAGTAGCACACTTGGACAGGGTCTTTCCTCTGTCTGAAGTTTGCACTGCGGGACACAAAGAAACTAGGCAGTGTAGCAAGGCCAAAGGCAAAATATAGAACTATGACAGTATGGAAGACATATGTGTACATCTCTATCTATCTCACCTCTGTAAATTATTTCCTTCACTAACAGATAATAGATCAGAAATTTCATTTTTCAAATACCAGTCATCTTCTTACACCCTTCAGATTCTTTCTCAAAGACCAAAAGAAAGGAAGAAATAAAACAAACAAAAAACAAACAAACAAACACAAAACAAAACAACAACAACAACAAAACAAACAAACAACAAACCCCACAAAAAAACCCTAATCTTTCAAATAGAAAGTAAAGAATGGGAATAGTACTAGAAACCTGATTTTCAGAAGCAATGAGCACCTGGAGTGTCAGTTACAGTCACAGCGAGCTGGAGCTGTTCACCATATCTAAAGACATCAGAATTACTGCAGCACAAAATTGTGAAGAATTTACTTAATTCCACTTCAGAAAAGTATATCTTGTTTGCTGCAAAACAGGGAGAAGTGGAAAATGTGATGTGGAAGGGCATGTCCCCCAGCACCCATCACTGGGACTGCCAGGGTGGGTGTTGGTAGCAATTGCACAGCCGTGCACTTGCACTGAGACATTTTTATTTCATTATGGGTGTCAGTTTACAGCCATTAGCTAAGCAGATTGGCCTGGACCAAAATATCTCCTTTTTGTGTGCATGCATGTGTCTTATCATTAGATCTTACTTCCATTATTCAAGTCTTTCAAAAAGAAAAAAAAAAAAAAAGAGAAGGAAGGAAAGAAAAGAGGAGAAAATAAAGGGAGAAAATAAAGTCTTTACATGCATTACGTTCTGGAGTTTGTCCTCTGGCCAGAACAGTCTGAAATAGATTTTATTGGAAATCATTACTTAAATTCCAGCACTGAGGAGAATATTGATCTCTTGTGTGTAATGGTTACCAGACTGCAGAAAGTAGCAGAGAGGGCTCCAAGCAGGCCGACATAATGTCAGTGACAATTCATTTTTTCTACCAGTTAGGATACTGGTTTAATATCCTGTAAAAGGCACTTAATACCAGCCTTCTCATAGCATCTGTCCGGCCCTGGCGGCAGCAGGGGGCTGCTCCTGGGGCGGTGGGCTGGCAGGCGCATTGGAGATCTGCTTGGCCAGAGGCTGCTGGCAGAGCCCCAGCATTCCCCCGGCACCCCGCACACGCTCACCAGCTGTTCCAACTTTCCAAGGCCCTTCTCAATTTTCTAAATATGTGTCACATAAAAATAAAATTTCGGACAGTGATGCGCTCAGGAGCCCCTTGCCTGCAGTGCATAATTCATTCACAGTGTCCATAGCCCATTATTCCCACATTCCTCCTGCAGAGCTATCAATTTCATCTCTGGCCAAACTGGAATCTGAATCTTGGGAGCACAGTGAAGTGGCGGTGGTGTGGGTATGCCACTTTTCTTTTTTTTTACCTGACTCTTTCTTGCCTGTCCTGCAAGAAATGTTACATTCGTTTTGTGTTTGCAGACATGAACCACCTGGAAAGTGACACATACATAGCTCCAGATTCCCAGATTTGGTAGATTTCAGGGGAATAAAAATATGCAACTGTCCACACAGAGAAAACTACCATCTTCTTCCCAAAATAAAACTACCAGTTGTTCGATGCATCTCTCACCCATGAACTCTCACAGGAAAACATAGGAAATCAGCTCTTTACTAATGAGGTTTCTGTTCATCTCATAAAATGTGTGAGGATTCCTATACGTTTCCCTGTGTTAATCATTTCAGTAACCAGGGGCACAAAACTTTCCACAGATATCAGTGGCATTTAATTAACATAGTGACTTGGAACTTGGACATCTGCCCCAGCGCTGCAATGACCTATGGAGAATGGTTTGTACTGCACTTATTTGAGCCAGCAGTTACTGTGCTGTAAGCACACTCAGAAGGGTGCCAGCAAACTACAGTGTAAATTTGTCTCAGATCTCCTAGTTCTTTTATTCCCCCTGAGCCATTTTGAAAATACTCTCCAAAAACTGCCAGAGAAAGGATAATCCACTGCACCACACAACAAAACAGCAAAAGGCTGCTCATATGAAGGAAACTGTGACAGATGAAAAGCTTTTAGGGACTAATGAAGGAGCTGGCAAAGCAATGTCATCATGGACTTCAAGTCTGTTATCTGTACCAATATCTACTATCTCCTTGCTATGTTTAGCAAATAAAATCCTTTTTTCCCCAAAAAACCTGAACATTCTTAGCTAAAATTTTTCTAACTTTTTTTTTGTTTAAAGTCTTGGTAACTTAAAATAAATATTAAGTAAATCACTTTGTTTAATTGGTAATAGAAAATCAATAACAGTGAATATCAGCTATTCAAAACCCATATGGACACAGTGCTGGGCAGCCAGCTGCAGGTGGCCCTGCTTGAGCAGAGGAGTTGGACCAGATGACTCCAAAGGTACCTTCCAAACTCAAACATTCTATGATTCTGTCATACAGACATGTAAAATTAGTATTAATGTGTTAGCACAGAACCACACATTTCTAACACAGGAGCACTTAAAGAGCAGAGTCAAATGCTAATAAATTTGAGACAGACAAAAAGTTATTGTTATTCCTGTTTGACAGTGTGAGAAGCATGTAGAGACTCAGTGCTAGAATTCATCATGTCTAATATCGGCCATGTCAAAGTTAGGCATTTAGTCTAAGCTCTGCTGTAATCATGTCTCTACAGAAATAGCAGAGGTTGCTGGTGTGCAACCAAATATCTATTGCATGGAGCAGACCCTGAGGCAAAGCTCTCTCTTCATTCATGCTCAGGGTTTGTCTTAGCACCTATGCAGAATAGACTGCCAAAGACACACAGCTAGATGAGATATAGTCCATGCAAAGCCTAAAAAGGGCAGTGAAGTGTCTTCTAGTAGTATGTCTTCTGTAGTACAACAGACTGTATGAGTAAGTATAATAACTAGCTTAGAGAAGTAATTCCCTTTCTAGGTGGCAAAGTTAGGTGAGATGGATCTGGATCCTGATATCTTGCTTAAAAAAGTCAATTGCATAGAAGCTCCAGGGCAGAAACTAGTCTGGCAAGACAGACTTTTTGCTACCAATAATCCTCCACTATGAGTATCTATAAGTTCTTTCTTATCACTTTCCAAAGCAGAAATTCAGCAATTTAATGCAGCCTTTTCTGTTTTTCCTAGGATTTTCTTAATTTTCTTCCTGAAATTGAGAGGCCTACGGAACATGGAAATGATGCAGTAATCTTGTGAGGATTCATATGCAGTTTCCAGGAACAAACACATGACAGAATCATTGCACTATTTGCATCTCTCTGTAGTCCTCTAAAAATCATTACAGCTTTTAAAGAATTCTAATTAGGCATGTCTGAAGTGCCAAATCCAGGTGGATTTTCACCCACTTTCAGTAATATGGCCAGTCTGAACCCTAGCTGAAATAGATCATATCTCTGGAATCTAGCTGTAATGGAGATCAGGTTCTGACTTATCCCATAACCTCCCAAAATAAAAGTTAAGTTGCTCAGACGCAGCCTGTTTTAAAGCTCTGTTGTGCTTATAGCTATGTGCCTGTTAACATACCCTCCAGTTGCTTTTATTTGGTAGCTACAAATCATGGTGTTAAAGCAGCCATTCTTCTCCTCTCTTTCCTCTGCAACTCTTTTTTTAAGACTTTCTGAGTTGGTTTTGTACTAATATGGTACTTTTCTACACACACTGTGGAATAACATTATATTATCAGCATCTGCTTCTCAACTGAAGCAGTATGGAACCTCAGCAATAAGGGGGAAAAAACCTGCCATTTCTAGCCATAATTTTCAGCAGAGTCTTTTTTTTCTTAACAGCTCTTCCAAGATATATATTTTAAGGTGAGAAAAGGGCCATTTCCAGAAAAAGGCCCTGTCATCAATTTTTACAGTACCTGAATCTACATTATATCAACAAATCTCTGCTACTATGAAATCTTTCTGATGAGCTAAACCAGTCAATACATATGCCTTCAACATGGTCAGGGGAAAATTAATTCTATAAAACAAGCTCAGTGGTTTTGTGCATCTGTGTACTAAATGTAAAGAAGAAAAGATCCATTTCAAAAACCAAAATTGCTGCTTAAAGCTGGGCAAATTCCAAATGCCCTGCTGATCAGTCAGAGTCTGTAATATTAATCAGACCCTCATTTAAAAAAAATGTAAGTACAAATTGAGTCAATCAAGATACAATTATTGTTATTGGTTTTGTTACTATTATTTATTAAGACAAAATAATGTGAAATCTGTGAAGTTTGGGATTCTGACACCAAGTACATCTTCATATAGAAGCCATCTCAGGCAGAGAAGAAGACATAAGGGATTTTTTTTTTAGAAGATGATTGTCTGATCTGATTCTGCTGTTGCCTTGCCACAAGATGAACTTGTATAGGCAGAAACAACATGTTTCTCAGTTCATCAAGGATTTTGCAGTTTAGAAGAAGCCATGATGGTTCTTCTTGACCCTGTCCCAAATGCCCTTCCTACATTTAGAGGACATACATTTTTAAAACCCATACCTATTAAATCTGATGATAAATCTGTGAAGTTATTCTCCCAGAGGCAATGAGAGTTCATAGTATACTCATAGATATACTACTATCATTGCTTAATAAAGCCAGAAAAAATATATTAGTTCCAAATAGTTGTGTTCAGGCCATATAACCATAAATATGATCATGCCTCTTTTTTATTTATAATCTATCATTTATGTTAATATATGACACCCATTGGAGGTGAATTTTAAAAATGAAATCTTCACTGATGAAATCATTCAAAGGAATGAGAGCTGCCTAAAAAGTGGCAAAGGCTGCATGATTGTTCACATGTACCATTCACAGTGCTTTAATAAGAAATTACAAGTGTTTGGAGATTGTCAAAACACTTGTTTGTGGGTCAGGAATAAACTGACCAGTCTGGAGACATATGAGCCTTTACTAAACAATGCTTGCAGGACAAAGGACAGTATAGAGAAATACGTCTGTTCCAACAATTACTGAGATATTAATCTGTAGGGGAAAAAAACAAACTGTAGAAATTATACTCATCTCTATGCTCTTAAAATGTCCCTGTAATATACACAGTTTACTAGGGATATATACTGAATCATATCATGTTTGATTTTGCAAAAATGTAGTTATGATTAAAGGCAATAACAATGATGATGATCGTCACCAGATCATCATATGCTAGTGTTCTTGCTTCTGTACTTACAAGACATACATATTGAGATACATATTGCATCCCTGGTGCAGAGAGAATCAATGTTCTCATTTAGATCTGTGTGGCCAGCAGGTAAACAGCCCTGCACTGTTTCACCAGAGGAGTTGAAATATATTCCACACATCCCTGTGCAAACTTAGATTAGAAACAATTTCAAGGCTACATATCAAGCTGATGTCTATGCTAGTCATTCTATCAGGCTAAACTGCCCAGCCTGCAGGGCTTCACAGGATGGGGGCCACAGTTTTACTCTCAGCTATGTGACCATGCTACTGAAATCTGAAAATCAGTAGGAATGACAGTAATAGCAACAGGAGAAACAGTCCCCCAGGGACTCTACTAAAAGGAAAGTCTATGTAAATGCAAATGAATTAGCATTTCCTGAAGATAAGGTTCAAGGAACGAGAAAAAGGTAGTCTCTCAAGGGTAAATGCTTAAATAGGTGGAAAGAAGCCCAGTGACATACAATCTGGTTTTTTTCCAACTGAAATCGGTAATGATTGCTATGGCTGTAATATCATCACCCTCCATTGCTCCAAATGTTATTGACCATTTGATAGAAAAAGACCAAAACAGCTGAGAAAGTTTCAAGTGTATCTAAATACTCAGCTTTATAATTGCTTTTTCTATTACCATGTGAACAACCATTATCTGAAATGGCAGCATTGTATGTATGAACATTATGAGCACCTCAGGTTCCCTTTGCTGGGTATAAAAGTAGTTTAGCAGTTCTTAGAAGATCTATCTGACAGTATCTGACTGTTGGATTTTGCTAATGAACAGTCTCTGGATGCAATAACCTATTGAATTTGCTGTAGTTTAGAAGTGTTTGCCAGTGAACCGTACTTACATGGAAGCTCAGCATGGGAATTTTGTAATGTTTCTAATAACTTTGCAAAGTAATGAAAAAGTACATTGATGAACATCATGTTGACTGCCATTTGTACATGTCCAGCTCCTGGTTTCTCCTTCATACTTCAGATCCATTCAGAATCAACAGCTCCTTTAAGTCCAAGATGAAAAAGGAAATAGTGATGAGAGGTTAAAATTATATAGTTATGAAATCAATATATGAGGGAAATGTTATCTCCTTTAGTCTGCCTAGATGCCTTCAGTGTTAAGCACCTTGATGCTTATTTTCACTTGGGTGTTTCCAGAGGCTCTTTAAAATGTATCATAACTCCTGAAGTGCAGTGATAATTCAACAGCACAAAAGGAAAGTTAATGCTAAAATTCTATTAAGTTGTGTCAGTAGTGTTCCAATTACTATCACTAATATAATTTCAAAGACTATTAACATTGTTAAGGAATTTACTTCCAAAAATAGCTTCTAAACTTGTACCAGTATAGCATGTGCATGCAAGTGATTTTTTGTCTCTGAAAGAGGAAATCCCAGATCCTGGAAAGCCAAAATCATTCCATCTCTATGAGCTGCTCTTGGGAGGTACACCTTCACCTAACTCCTACATCTTCCCATGTGTGCAAGCTTATACTCTTATTGCAGTTTGGACTTTCTCCTATCTGAATAGCAAAGAATGCTGTGCAGAATGATCCACTCTTTGGTGCCATTTTGGTGAGGAAAAAAGAGAAGAGAGAAAAAGCCCCTGCAGAAAATTCTTGTCAGAGACCTCAGTACAGAGAACTAGTAAAGATGACAGAGATGAATTCAGCCTAAGGATACCACCTAATGTGAGACTTGGTATTTGCCAGCTGTAAGAGTCTGGATGTATTATTCATCTGCCCATATTCATATTCATCATGACACACAAGAGAGACAATGTGACTGAAAAGTGCAGTGAGAAGAACTTATTTTTGAAACTGATTTCAAAACATTATTTTTCTCTTTGATTTCTTTTATAGTCCTAGGTCTGAACAAATGCAAAAAAAGGCCTATTTCTTTCCTAAATGAAGATAGGCTTTGCATGTGTCATACTTGTCAATACAATGAAGTGCAAAGGATGTCACAGAAGTATTGGGTCCATTTCCAATATGCCTTTGTTCTGTCACACCATGAGGAAAAATGTACCATGACTAAGTACCATTAGCCTGTTGTGTCCAAATGTTGCTCATACAACAGTTCTTGGACCTCACTGACAAATGTACACAGGCCATGGAAATCGCCTGTCCCATTCTGTTCATGGTGTGACAGCTGAATCACTGAGCTCTTATGTTCAGGTTAAGGAAGATTCCTCAAGAGAAAACATTTAGAAGGTGTTATACTACCATTGGGGCTAATACCAATATACAAAGGCATGTGATACTCAGCCACTGCCACATTGCTGGAGCATTCTTCCCATCACAACACTTTTGACTACACTTTTAATACATGACACTTTTACCCAGCTGTTATCTGTGAGATAGCATTGCCCAGATTAGTCTTTTTGACCTTCAGCACAGTCATTAAAGTCCCAAAATCTTTTAAAAAATCATGGTCAGTGCCAAGGACCACTTCAAAAAGGATCTTACAACAAGTAGACAATGGTTATAAATGGTAGGCAATGATAAGTACAGGTATGGAAACAGTTTTGCATAACAAGAGACTAAAAGTTTATGACTGCTTAATAGGAATCGCAAAAAAAAAATTCTGATGTAATGAATAAAGAAGAGAAGTAAATCACAGAAACCTTTATATCTCTTCTGAAGATGGTACAACACAAGGAGACACAGGTTGCGAAACTAAAAAGTGATGCCAAAGGAGAAAAGGGAATTATCTTATTCTTCCATCACTAAAAAGAAAAGTTTTACCATTCTGTTCAGTGGGAGTCGAGCTGGTGCTCTATCTCTCCATTACTCTGAGGGATAACTCGTAAAATATTACTGTGCTTATGGTAAAAAAGCATGTGGTGAAACTGACTGTCTTTGCTCCTAACAATTCTTTCATTGAGAAGAGTCAAGTGAAAAAATGACAAAGCACCAACTTCCACATTTTTACTTTATAGTTGTTGTTTCCAAGAGAAGATTGTAGTATTTATTTTAATGTTTTCCTAACATGACAAATGAAACATTGAGATAAAACAGTAAAAATAGTGTTTTCTCCCCCAACATTGTCACAAAAAGAGTTTTGTAGGAACAAAAGTTTTAAGCAAAAGTGTGTTATCTTTGAAATGAAGAGCTGAATGAAGCAAAAAGTTAATTAAAATGTTTTTTTAATAGAACAAGTATAAATTGAAATAGACTTCAAAAGGAAAATAAACAGTTGAGTAAGAAGAGTATACACAATTCATAGAGTTACATTAGATGAGATAAAACTTTTATAAAAGGGAAATCCTTTACACTTCACGATACAAACTGGGTACTAGCTTTTGCCCAAGGTTAGGTAGAAGCATCTTCAGCATATGGCTTATTTCACACTTAGCATTACAAGATGCCTACATCCTCCTCTGAAGTGTTAGTGTCACATTTCCTGAGCATTCGGAGTTAGAAATGCAAGGCAGTGTGACCTTAGTTTTGAACAGTCTCAAATCTGATGGCAATTAATTATTTGTGATGTGTTCAGGACTGCATACCCCAAAGCAGCTGGTCAGGTCCTAGCCACCATGTTTGGAAGCCATTGTGTCAGTTACTGTTTAATATTACTAAATTCTTCTGTGGTCGAATAAAAGGACAATCCTGATATTCTTCCCACTATTCTACACAATACTATTTTCAGTTAGGAAAGTGGCCTACCTGGAAACTCCTTATGAAATGGATCTCTTTCATATATTGAATGCTGAAAAAAGAAGCAGCAACTAAAAAGTAGTCTTGCATGAAATCTCTGTTCTACCTCCTTGTCTTGCTCTTTCTTTCCATATATATATTAAGATTTGTATATATATGTATTTTGCAAGAGACAGATAGAGAAATAAAGAGGCAGAGAGAGCTACGTAATAGGAAAAGATAGAAAGTGAGCACCAGCTATGTGTTCTGAAAACATGCAAATAATTCCAAATTCCTCCCACAAAGAGATAAATGAAAGAAAGTGAATGTCAAAGATTACTCACACACCTAGAAGAGTAGGCTATGTATCATCCAGCTTGATGTAAATGTTAAGAGTAGCTTTTTTTCTCTCCCAGATTTTCAGCACCTTGAGCTTGAGCTAACAAATGAAGCTTCAGCTCACAGAGATGGAGTTTCAAAGATGTCCAGCTCTCATTGCTGTCTTGCCATCTCTTTGTAAGAAATCATTATGGGCTACTTTTCATATGCTCAACCACAAACACTATGGCAGCCTCAAGTAAAGCCCTATGTTCTTCTAGCTTATGTCACTGACCCAGCATTATTACCATTTTTATAGCATTTAATAGGGAGAGAAATAAGCCAAGATCTATATTTTTAAGTGTTGCAAATAGTATAACTATTTTATTGCACAGAATTCCTGACTCAAAACCATCTGTTCTAAGAGTTTAAGTGTCTGCCAAACAGCCATTTGACAAACGTTATTTTCCTTCCCCCAAATATTTTCTTCAGCAAGGAATGGCAAGCAAATAAGTTAAAAATTTTTACATCAATTGCACAGACTTGAAGCTAATATAAATCGGTGCTTGCTTGAGTGCTTGATACACATAAAAAACGCAACATCAGTGAATACAATAAATTATTAAAAACCATTTTCTGAGCTCCTTAAGCAGTGGAAGTGACACACTGAAGTGACAAAAAGGAAAGAAGTTCTGTACCTATCATGGTTTATCTCCAGCCTGCTCCAAGAGCCACACAGCTGCTCACCCACTCTCCAATCAGTGGGATCAAGACGAGAATCAGAAACCTAATAGCAAGAAAATTCATAGGTTGAGATAAAGACAGTTCAATAGGGAAAGAGAAAGCAAATCCACACACACAAGCAAAACAAAACAAAGAATTAATTCACTGCTTCCCATGGGCAGAAAGGTATTCAGCCATCTCCAGGAGAGCAGGACTCTGTCATGCATAACTGTTACTTGGGAAGACAAACGCTATCACTCCAAACACCCCCTCTCCTTCCTTCTACAACCCACTTTATATACTGAGCACAATGTCATATGGTGTGGAAAATCCCTTTGGTCAGCTGGGATCAGCTGTCCCACCTGTGTGTCTTCCCAACCTCGCACACACCCCCAACTTCCTTGACAGCATGGCAGTACAAAAAGCAGAAAAGACCTTGGCTCTGCTTAAGAACTGTTCAGCAATAATAAAAGCATCTCTACTCCCTCAAAGGCAGGGAGGCCCTGCAGAGAGACCTTGACAAATTAGAGAACTGAGCAATCACCAACCATGTGAAGTTCAACATGCGAAAGTGTCAGATTCTGCAACTGGGATGGGGAAACCCTGGATGTACGTACAGACTGGGGAACGAGATGATGGAAAACAGTGCCACGGAAAGGGATCAGAGGGTCCTGGCTGATGGCAAGTTGAATATGAGTCAGCAGTGCCCTGGCAGCCAGGAGGGCCAACCATGTCCTGGGGGGCATCAGGCAAAGCATTAGCAGCCGGTTGAAGGAGGGGATTGTCCTGCTCTGCTCTGCACTGGTGTGGCCTCTTCTTGAATATTGTGTGTGGTTTTGGGCACCACGATATAGGAAAAATATTCAGCTCTTAGAGAGTGTCCAAAGGAGGGTAACAAAGATGGGCTGTTGAGGGGAAGCCATTTGAGGAGTGGCTGAGGTCACTTGGTCTGTTCAGCCTGGAGGAGACTGAGGGGAGCCTACAACATTGCAGCCTACAACTTCCTCACAAGGGGAAGAGGAGGGGGAGGCACTGATCTCTTCTCTCTGGTGACCAGTGACAGGACCTGAGGGAATGGCCTGAAGTTGTCTTGGGGAGGTTTAGGTTGGATATTAGAAAAAGGTTTTTCACCCAGAAAGCGGTCAGACACTGGAACAGGCTCCCCAGGGCAGTGGTCATAGCACCAAGTCTGACAGAGTTCAAAAAACATTTGGACTATGCTTTCAGGTGCATGGTGTGACTCTTGGGGATGGTTCTGTGCAGGGCTAAGGGTTGGGCTTGATGATCCTTATGGGTCTCTTCCAACTCAGCATATTCTCTGATTCTGTGATTCTGTGATATTATCAACACTGTGTTCAGCACAAATGCAAAAGAGAGCCTAATACTGGGTACCGTGAAGAAAATTAACTCTCTCCCAGCCAAAACCAGCACAGTTCCATACTAACTTTCAATGCAAAGTTGCCTAAAGATTGGTTTAAGTCATTAATTTTCTTCTCCCTATTTCTTCTCTCCTATTTGGCCCACCTAAATTGGAAAATACAAGGTGTCACTGGAGCTGGAGGTGTTCAGAGGAACCGACATGGGCATGTCATCTAGCACTATGAGACTAAGTAGCCAGGTCAACATCCTGACCAACCATAAAAACATGTCTGTATGAGATGACCTCTTCTACCCAGTGGATAGGCTGATCCAAAACCTGTGGAAATCCACCAGGCTTCAACAGGCTTGAGGGCAAGTTCTTGCAAGCTTCCTAAAACCTTGTCTTGCAAGGTGAGAGCCTTGAGGGAATGACACTAAAGCCTGTCTTGCAGGTGAGATTCTTGAGGGAATGACACTAGGAGATTTGACCAGTAAGAGCTTAAATCAGCTTTTGTAGCTGCTAAAATGTAGTGAAGTGGAATGTCAAGGATTACAGGCTTGAAGAGCTTCAATTAATGTCCTGGTCTACTTCACTGTACACTTTATATTTCCCATCATGTGAGCTCCTAGTAGAGCAAATCACTGTCCTTGGCAACATCATACAAAGAGCCTCTTACAAAATGTAAATTGAACAAAACCAATGAGTATTCTCAAAAGTAAGATGGCACATGGCAAATAATTCTTATTTCCTTCCTCTAAATGCAAATCAGAATAATTTATATCAGTTTCCAGCACTGCCTTTCTAGTGCTCTTTAATCATATGATTTTAAAACTTCTTTTTGTTTCCTTTAAAGAAAATGTTTTATGTTTAAGAATACTATATTTGAAAGAGATATTTTTAGATATCTGAGATATTTGAAGTGACATACAAGTAAAAAAAACCAGCACTGTCTGTTTTCGAATGAGGTCCAGGTTGGAGAAGGTACTCCATTACCTACCTATGAACCAAGCAGTGAAAGAATAAAAATAAAGTACTTTTTGTCTCAGCTTTGTAAGCTAAATTTTGGATGTCTCTATTTTACACACAGCATTGCAGCACAAGGAGTAGAGTGTCTCTGTGTATTAGGGAGCATTTTTCATCTCATACATCACTGTCATTTTGGTGGTATAATTCCAGAAAGTCAGTTAATCTTCTTCTACATTCACATCAACACAAATAATTTAAAGTAATAATTTGAAGTGTTGGACTTTTTTTATAATTTGTCTCCCCCACAATTTCTTCTGCCTCTCCTTCCTTCCACGATAGATGGATAAAGCAGATGTGTAAGCGGTGAGTGTTTTTAGCCAAACACATTGTTGAGTTCAGCCCACGTGTCTGCCTAACAACAAGTTAAGCGTTCCTTGTAATGGCTGGGTGCATCAGAAAAAGATTTAGTGTCACCACCTTCCAAGCTGCGTAACAAATCCTTATAAAATATTACAGCAAATAATAAAGGGTGTCTCTTGTACACACCTCAGCTCAAAAACAGCTATTCAAAAGTAAGCAGAATGGTTAGAAGAGGAAGAGTTGCCTCAGGGAAATATTTTCTGAGATTTTATTAAAACACCAAAGTCCACTTGTCACTGGCCATGCACAAACTGCTTTTTGTGGAGATTGCTGGAAGGAGAAAGTTAAAATGAGAGTTGATGGTAAGAATAGTAGAGAAACAACTGGTGATTACAGAAATCTGCTTAGGACTCTGAAAACAAAAGTCTAGCAACTATTAGACTCGTATTCAGATAGAGAATAAAGAGAAAAGGACAGCTCTCTGTGGGTTGGGAAAGGACTGAAGAGCTGGCAAAAGGGAAAAGTATTCCTGAGTAGTTTAAAGCTAAGAGGGAAGCTGGGTGCTTTGGGGTATGAGAAGCATATAGAAGGTTTGTCAGGCAAATATGAACCTGGATGCTTGTAAGTAAAAGGCTAGCAGAAAATTTTCGTAGCTGGTGAACCAATTATCTCAGAGGGGGAGATTTAGTCAGTGAAGTGCTGGAAGAGGTGATGGGAGGATTCAGTACTTTTGACACTAGCAAATTTTTAATTACTGAGACTGTGGGAAGGTAAAAAAAGGAGTCTCAGATCAGGCACTCAGTGGAATTACAGGAAGATGGGAAAAATACACTAGTATGTTCCACTTAAGTAGAGTTCTCTGGGCTATTTAATGCCTAAACATTAGAGAATGCCTGAGAACCCTGGTGTGTTTTGCTTTGAAAACTTAATGTTTTTCTACATGTCATGAGTTAAAAATGAAAGCAAAAACTTCTGAGTGGAGCAGCTGATTTGAACCTTGAGAGAAGGGGGACAAGTCAAATAGAGATAAAGGTCCTCATCCTTGTAGATATTGAGGCTCCACCACTGCTGCCCACAAAGGCACAGTGTCTTTCAGCTTTCTGCCTTCACTGTGCAGAACAGCTCTTTTGTACTTCAGACCCTGATGGGACTCCATCATGTACCTAACGCAGGGCTGCTTCGCTCAGTCAGCAGCAGTGCAACCTGAACTGACACCGTGATGATTAGTGAGGTTCATATTATTGACTTCCTCAAGTGCATGCTGAGGACTGCAGGGAGCAGGCAGTATTTGGACTGCACACATCTGTCTATGTGATCAGAATGACCAATCTTTCTTTATGAGATTCTTTTAAAACAAAGAATGATCTTTGTTAGGCCCTGGGGGACTTTTACCAGCAGTATGAAGAGTACTTATTAACCATAAAACCATGTTTAAACTGACAATATTCAATACTCCTGAAGGGGAATGAAAATCACCAGGTTTACTTGGGCAAAGGTTACTCTGTGATACAGAACCAACAGACAGACCCACACCCGAACCTGTGACCCGAGATGCTCCAGACATGACTGCTACTCCTAGCTTTGCTAGACTGGCTGCATCAGGAGTGGCCTCCCCATGCATCTTAGGCTAAACTTGGATGCTGAATACCATCAGTTAATTCTCTGACTTCATGCCTGTAGAACTTTGTTAGAGGTATACTTGATTTCACAATCACTTCCATATTTCTTGTATAGCCTCCACATAGATAATTACAGTTCTGTGGTATCACTAGGGCTGGCCACCTCACATTGGCTCCCCTGTGTAAAAGGGGTGGAGGTTTTGTTCTCTTGGACAAATATTTTATTAATCTTATTCTTTTTTATCCTTAGTTTTCAGCAATATTGAAACAAAGGACTGATACATTTTTGAAAGCTACATTTTTGAAAGCCTTCTTTCACCAATTTAGGACACCATTCTCTTTGTTTCTATGTCATCAGAAAATTCATTTTTAACTTAGAAAGGAGTGATCTCCCAGAGCAAGGTGGGACACTGTGGAAAATATGGAGAAAAATAAATATTGCATTAGGAGCAAAATGCAAACGTAATAAAATTAATCCAGAAAGGAAATACAGAACAGAGAGCCAAAGCTGACCAGAAAAGTGAGGACAATAAAAAGGTTTTTTTTCAAATGCATTTATGGCAACAGGTAGTATAGAATTTTCCTCAGCCCGTTACAGGATGAGGATGGTCACCTCACAAACAGGGACAGAGACAAGGTAGAGATGCTTAAAGCTTACTTTGCCTCTGTCTTCAACATGGATGACAAACCAAGGGGATCTCATTGCCATGAACTGGAGGACCATGACTGTGAGAATGATCAACTCAGTCGACTCCGAAACTGTGTGGGATCTGCTGTTCCAGCTGGATCCCTACAAATCTATAGGGTCTGATGGGATTCATTCCAGAATCCTCAAAGAACCGGCTGATGTCATCATAAAACCTCTCTGGATGATTTTTGAGATGTCTTGGGAATCTGGAGAGGTCCCAGCTGACTGGAAGCTGGCGAATGTTGTCCTGATTTTCAAGAAGGGCAAGAAGGAGAATCCCAGGAACTACAGGCCTGTCAGTCTCACTTCAGTGCTTGGTAAAGTTATGGAGAAGATTATTCTGGGAGGTATTGAAAACCACCTGAAAGACAGTGCAGTCATTGGTCACAGTCAGCATGATGTCATGAGAGGAAAGTCCTGCTTATCCAACCTGATTGTCTTCTATGACAAGGTAACCCACCCAGCTGATCAAGAGAAGCCAGTTGATGTCATCTTTTTGGATTTCAGTAAAGCTTTCAATACTGGCTCTCACAGGATTCTTTTGGACAAAATGTCCAGCACACAACTGGATAAACACATCACGTGGTAGGTGAGCAAATGGCTCACAGGTCGAGCAAAGAGAGTGATAGTGAATGGGGTAATATCAGACTGGTGACCTGTCACTAGTGGGGTTCCACAGGGCTCCATGTGGGGCCCTGTGCTCTTCAACATCTTCATAAATGACTTGGACACAAGACTGGAAGGGATACTAAGCAAGTTTGCAGATGACACAAAACTGGGAGGAGCTGTTGACTCACTCAAAGGCAGGGAGGCCCTGCAGAGACATCGACAAATTAGAGAACTGGGCAATCACCAACCATGTGAAGTTCAACATGCAAAAGTGTCAGATTCTTGCAACTGGGATGGGGCAACCCTGGATGTACATACAGACTGGGGAATGAGATGATGAAAAACAGTGCCACGGAAAGGGATCAGGGGGTCCTGGTTGATGGCAAGTTGAATATGAGTCAGCAGTGCCCTGGCAGCCAGGAGGGCCAACCATGTCCTGGAGGGCATCAGGCAAAGCATTAGCAGCCGGTTGAAGGAGGGGATTGTCCTGCTCTGCTCTGCACTGGTGTGGCCTCTTCTTGAATATTGTGTGTGGTTTTGGGCACCACAATATAGGAAAAATATTCAGCTCTTAGAGAATGTCCAAAGGAGGGCAACAAAGATGGGCTGTTGAGGGGAAGCCGTTTGAGGAGCAGCTGAGGTCACTTGGTCTGTTCAGCCTGGAGGAGACTGAGGGGAGACCTCCTTGCAGCCTACAACTTCCTCACAAGGGGAAGAGGAGGGGGAGGCACTGATCTCTTCTCTCTGGTGACCAGTGACAGGACCTGAGGGGATGGCCTGAAGTTGTGTCAGGGGTGATTCAGGTTAGATATGAGAAAAAG
Source organism: Manacus vitellinus (assembly GCF_001715985.3). NCBI lineage: Eukaryota > Metazoa > Chordata > Aves > Passeriformes > Pipridae > Manacus > Manacus vitellinus. Next base: position 11,675,895 of record NW_021940604.1, on the reverse strand, counting down.
GTTTTTCACCTAGAGGGTGACTGGGCACTAGAACAGGCTCCCCAGGGCAGTGGTCACAACACCAATCCTGATAGATTTCAAGAAGCATTTGGATTATATTCTCAGGCACATCTTGGGGATGGTCCTGTGCCAGGTTAAGGATTGGACTCGATGATCCTTATGGTCCCTTCCAAGTGAGCATATTTGGTGATTCTGAGATTCTGTGAAATGGAATGATTTCCAAAACCTTTCTAAATGTGTATGTCTTTATGCCATGCCTGTGTCAAGGTGTGGTGACACCCCTGTCAGAATTGTCTCTCTGGGACTCAACATTTCCTGGGATTAGAAATGATGCAGAAGGGAGACTTGTGCCTGTCTCACCTCGCATTTCATTTGAAAAGCAATATGAACATGAAGGCATAAACTTGTATTTGGTTTAGAGGAAAGGAAGGTGAAGTAAGCCATCCCACTTAAATTTCTGATTATCAAGTCTCTTATACCTTAAGTTCTTGCTTATTTAGTCCTACTCAATACAAATAGTCCCTGGAAGGAATTACGGATCAGACTCCAGAAAAAGCACATGATTTATCTACATAAATAGGAATTAGAGAGATGCCTCAGTAGCCATCTTTCACAGATCTGCTTGCAAAATGGTATAACTCTTTCATAAGCTCAGAATCAGAAGCATTGTGACTTTTACATCATCTGGGAAAGTTTTGTAATAGACAGATCTGTATAAAATGATTCCATTTAATCTGAACCAAACTCCACTGGTGGGTTGGCAGTCCTGTAGTAGATTTCTCCAGGAGTTTGTGCAGCCTCTGACATTCTGAATTTTCTTTCTTCACCGAGGTCACATGAAGGTAGACAGGAGATAACACCTATAAACTCCCATCATGGGAAGGGAAATCATAGTGAAACTTCCCCTGTTATATAAAACTAGCAGTGAAGGAGTATAACTGTACAGACATCTACGAAATCTCCCTGAAAAAATAAAGACTTTAATCTATAACTAGCAACTTGCTTTTCTGTGAGACCACAGTACATGTCACAGTCAGAGCTAGAGGTGGCACATACAGGTTTCATGGCTTATCTGCATAGTTTAAGGGGCTATTGAAAATACTTAACAGCCTACAGTACACTTTAATATATTACAGAAAGCTGAGCAGAGGTGCAGAATAAAATATAATTGTTAACACTTTAGGCACATATTGTGGAAGAGTGTCTACACAGTTTGATTATTAAAAGAAAATTCAGTGACTATCAAATATAAAAGTACCTATCATCATGAAATCTAAGGCCAGATATTGAAAGGAAACCACAACAGAGGTCAGGAGTGAGTGCCTGAGTCCTAAACAGATAAGTCATTGACAGCTACAAAAAATGACTTAAATAACCCTAGGATAGCTCATTTACTTGTCTTTGTGTAACTAGGAGATATCCATTTCAATCTCTGAAATACTGGCTACTCTTATAGCCAATTTCTGCATCAGTCCTTCTTCAAAATGTAGACAATACCTACTATTATATGGTGATGACACAAAGCACACAGGAGGATGAAGGTGCACTTTTTATTTGTGCAATTGCCAAGAAAAGCCAATGGCAGTGAAGCAGCATAAATTAAAGCTATGAAAAACTAGAAGTGGCAAACAGAACTAGGACTGCAAGTGAATTCATCTCTTAATAACTAAAAATTGATTGGATATGTAGATTCCTCAGGGAGGTTGCTGTGGTTAAAATAAAAGAAATCACTTCATGCCTAGATGTGAACAAAGTTGAGTCTGACAGTGACTGAAGACCATCATGTCATTAGCCCTTTATAATTCTAATGACATGCTGTCTCTCCTAGGTCCATCACAAAAATCCCAAATGGGATAAGTATTAACTACCTCCTTCCTCAATCACAGGTGCTACAAAGAACAAAGTAGCATCCACATTGCATTTGCATTGAGCTGCTGGAGCTGGAAATTGAAAGGCATTAATAGGAGAAGCCACCAGTGTGGCATCCACTAGAGTGCTTCAGGAAATTCTAGAAGGTCCTCTAGAGATTTGTGGGATTTATCTAGAAGATTTTATGGCAACACTGTACCCCTTTAATACCTGGCACTGTTGTCAGAAGCTCCACCCAGCAAGTGCTGGGCTAAGCTTCATTAATGCTGCAGACTTGATTTTGGCTGGGGTTATGTGACTGCACTGCCCCTCATTAGGGCATGAGCATCAGGGTGAGACAGAGTGGCCCTGGAGGGGTGCTGGGCCAGCACCTGGCACCATGGGGAGCTCAAGCTGACAAGGCATGACTGTGGGCCAGAGTGTGGATCACCTTGGCACACCATAACTCCTCATGGTTGTCATTAGGAGAGAGAAAGGGAACTGGGGGAACATGCTCCTCAGAAATAATGGAGAAGCCAAATGCACCCTCACTGTTGGACTTCTTTTGCATTTCATCTCAATGAGACAGAATTCAAGTGAGTCCTCATCACCCCGAATGCTCCCAAAATCCTTTCCACAGATCTCCCATTTCCCTCCAGAGTTAGTCCAATCACACTGTGTCCATATGACATAAAAACCTACCTTCCCTAGTGGAGCGTTTTAAGATACCCAAAAGGCTTTTTGTCTGCATAAATGCCTGACATTTGGGTTAAAAATAATGAGGATTAATAATTTTATTCTTAAAGCACTCCCCCTGCTGATGGACTCTGTACTATATATTTAAATATAGGATAAAACATAGGAAAACATAAGAATGGTCACTGAACAAACCAGGATAACCTGTGAGAAGGACAAAATAAGACAATGAAAAGGGACTGAATCCCAAGAAAAAAGAGCAAAAACTCTGGTAGGAAGACATGAATGCAGAATATGCCAAGTCGGAAGGGACCCTCAAGTATCATCAAGTCCAGCTCCTGGCCCTGAACAGCACAATGTGCCTGAGAGTACTGTTATATTAAGAATTTCCCTAAGAGATAAGAGAACTTACATTTCTCAGTTAGGAGAAAAAGAGACCTTTGAATTCAGCGCAGAGTAACTTCTGCAGCTTAGGACCACTGCAGCATGCTGCAGGATGCTGGAGAGTGGCATTCCCTGAGGTGGCAGTGCTCAGTAGCGGTTGCTGTGTGCGAAGGGATCCGTGCATGCTGGGGCATTTTAACAGGTACGAGCCTCAGGGAGGATGCCTTCAATGCTATCAGGGCTTGGACTGTTCCCAGCTCCTAAAAGCCCTTCCCTACTTACTCAAATCAAGCTGTTTCTTCGTAGGCAGGCCATGTAAAACAATCCTGTAATACACTAATGGCCAGAAATGGAGGCCTGAGCAAGCACATATGTCGACAGCTCAGAAATGCAGAGAAAGGAGCAGAGAGCATGTTGAAGGGGCCCTTACTGACAATCACGATGAATGTTTGTGGCTTTTCTTTCACACTTGGAAGTGTAACAAACACCAGACTAAGCATTCACAGGTAGGACTTTGGGCAATCTTTATTTAATGTTAAACTCTATGTGTAATATTATTGTGTGGCTTTATTACTGCAATCTGTTCCTACCTTTCCCTTTCCTTGCCCCAACTCCCTCCAGCTCCCAGCACAGTAAGACACTGAAACCATGGATGATCTGTTTCTACTGAAAACCTTCTCTCACATCTTTAGAAACAATCGTGCACTTTTAAAGGGTTGTAAAAATAGTTCTCATAGTACTGCTGAAAAATCTATCCGGTTTTATTTTCATAAGAACTATTTTTCACAATACCCTCCCTCTTGGTAATCTTTCTAAAAGATGGAAAAGTGTCACAATGGTAAGTCATCATTTAAAAAAAAAAAAGAATCAGAGAGCTTTTCCTTGGCATTACCCAGATAATCCAATCCACATGTAGCTCTGCACACGAGCAAGTGACCCCATGGACTGGAGAAGGTCTACTGCACACATGTGTAAATCAAAGCAGAATAGTTCTGTTTGCAAGATCTGAGTTCTGCTTCAATTCTGAAGCAGAGTAAGATTCACATGGTTGTGATTCACATTGAATTTGAGCCTCAAATTTGAACATGCCAGCTTGTCATCAAGCTAGCTGCCTTTATTTTATTTCTGGCTTTTCCTTTGTCAGTGGAAGCTTCTTATATTTCAGACATATATATATATATTGTGAGGCAGCTCAGGCTGCTGAGCCAGGATCTTTCAACAAGGAAAGAAAAGTGTATTGCTTGATTCTTAGAAAAAGAAGAAAAACTTCCTGCTTTTTGGAATACATCCAGATGTCTGTGACACCTTTAAATACCATAGAAGTAGTGTAATTTGTCATAAATTAAACTATTAATGGGTTTTAAAATATACATAGTCTGATTAGCTTGTGACCAAGTATAGCAGTCAATAGCAGTCAATAACATATCCTTATACAATTCCACGTCTCTAGTGGTGTCTAAGGATTCTGTTCCTGAATCTTCTGTGTTTTAACAAAATAATGGATTCACTGTTTTGCAGCATAATTCTAATTTTTATTGCAATATCCCTCCTAATTTTGTCCTCAGAACTTCTGGAAGCTGTGGTTTGATGCTTTTTCAGCTTTTTCTTTTGTTCCTCAGATCTTCAGAGGCAACAACCCTACCAACACCAAAAAAAACTCCCCAATCCCATATTTTGACTCTGTCATTAAGATATTAAACACTCAATTAATATTTTCTCATAAGGAAGCCAAAAGAGTTCAGGTATTTCCATAGTGATGGGTGAGCAAAAAGAAAGACAGCGGCTTTTTTTTTCCAGCTCTGCATCACTTCTACACTTTATGGGCCAAATGCTGTGGCAGATCTTACCATTTCAGGCACTGTGCAACACTGTCCCGACCATGTGGCTTGAGCATAAGAGTAGGATCACATCTGGACAATCATATTAGAAGCTGAGAAACTCACTGCCATCTGATGTCTGTGAAGACATGACCAGTAAAGGAAGTTGTATTTCTGCTTCTCTTCTCTATGACAGCCCTGTGAAACTAAGCTTCAATTAAGGGATGTGAACATAATATGTGGCCTTGCTATATTCCCAAGTTCTTTGCTAGGAGAGCCTGCCCAGTTTCCTGCAGATGGGCTTCCCTCCCCTATACCCATATTCAACATGCAAGATTAACCCTGGGGACAACTTTGTTGAATAGAAGTCATATTTTAGGATTCAAACACACATTTTTCTTTTTACAATCACTTAAAACTAGAGTGAGGAAAACTGAAAATTTCATTGTGAAGTTGCAAACTACTTTTCAGCAGACCTACTTCTATTAAATTTGTACATTTCTCACAATTACAGTGGAAATAAAGACCATTATGCTTTATTTTATTTTACTTGAAATTTCATGAGCAGTTTTCGTTCTGTTGATGTAATGACTGCAGTCTTATCAAGAGTGGCAGTCCCAGCTCTGGTCCTCCTCTGGATCTGACGAGTGATTCCAGAAGTCCCCACACCCCAAGATTTGATGCTCAGGTTCAGGTGGGAATGTGCCCAGAGCTAGGAGTTTCACAATCGGTGATTTAACTCTGTGAGTCATGGGATATTTTTTGAGTCTTTGATGCTCCAGGTCATTGCAGCTGCCTATTACGCCAGTCCAGTACGGCCCATTAACAGAGATGACCCCTCAGGCTGGGTATGAAGGTGCTAATGCCTCCCTGGAGGGGAGTTATCACAGCTGAGTCACTGGTGTGAAGACAAAGAAACATTTCTCGAAGAGTTCTTTAACACTCAGCTTGTAGCCTGAGGTGTCAGGTGTACCCTGGGCAGCTGCTGCAAATGATCCATTATTAACAGTCCATTAGAAATGACACAGAGGATGTAGAATACATAGGTTTGGTTATACCCACATAGCGATACACTGGTCCCAGCCCCTGTACCTAGAACAACAGATAACTAAGATCTTCTTCAGGATACACTAATGTATTGTTGACCATGGAAAAACCAAATAGTCAAGAGCAGAATCTGATCTCTGCATTTCCTAGTCAACAAAAATAATACAGTAGGTACACATTAAAAAAATAGCACTTTTCTAATGTAATAATATCTATGTGAAATGTCATATGTGGTCAGCATACTCTGAACTATAAAATATTTTGTACATGCTAAGATGATAGAACTCTACAAGGTATTTCGTGTAGCATTTTATAGCATACCAATATATCTTTTAATACATATGCAAGAGAATCTCTTGATTTCATACTAAGTGATGTTTTCATTAGATACTTTTATAATGTGGTGGTGATATTAGAATTTATCTCACTATAGTATTTTCCACTGCCTGGCTCCTTTTCTCAACAGCTTCCTTATGGCTAGGTCACGGTTTGAAAACCTGGGATTACTTCCAAAGAGCATAAGCAGAAGAGAGTTGTTACAATTGAAAACAATTTTGCTAAATAAAAATGAACGTTTCTATAAATATATATGAACTGTAGACTTCCATAATTTATTTGTTTGTGGATTATCTCTGCTTGTCTGTACTGATACTGTAGAATACTGCACAAAATTAGCCTTTTCATATGACTGTATTGAAATCAACACAATGGGATAACAGTGAGGAGTTTTCAGCAAATTATATCACTTTAAATTTAATTAAAATAGCACTAGGAAAAATCAAACCCCTAATTAGATAATCCAAACTACCACGTGCTTTTTTTCTTCCCCTCCCCTCCTCTGCCTTGTGCTTTTTTCTTCCCCTCCCCTCCTCTTCCATCCCCTCCCCTCCCTTCCCTTCCTCCTTTTTTTCCTGAGGCTTTATGGTAAATGCCTCACCAGCTCTGAAGCCCTAGAAAGCATGATTTTTGGTCTGCCTCATGACACACAGTTCTGTGTGGAGGATGATGTTGAAACCTAAACAATACTTGAGCCCCATGCAGACAGAAGCTCTGTCAGTTATGGCTGATTTGACTATGTCCAGTTTAAGAACAATAATGTAAACAAGAGCAGGATTCGAATAGAGAAACAGTCAGCAAAATCACAAGCATCTCATAACTTCTAACCACAGCCACCAGAGAGAATACAAACAGCAAGTTTGTATTCCTTGGTTTGCTTGATGTTTTGCCTTGGGAGCTTCACCAGACACCAGACTTTGATTTTGCCCAACCAGGAGTAGGTACACATTCAGTTTTTTAAGTATATACTTAGGATATTTTTGGATATCACTTCCATATCAAGTCATAACAACACAGATCTTTCTCTGGTACGAAATGCTTGTTTCAGTGAAAAAATGTTAAGTAACACTGGTGATTTTCAAGTCAGATTTAGGACCGCTGCTACAGGTCAAACAGCTTTCACATTTATTGGTACTCCAAATCAACAGACAAAGCGCACATTTTCACATCTGTTTTAACCACTAAACTAATTGTTTTGTCTTTTGTTTGTTTGCAGACTAAGGCTCAATATGCAGTTATAAGGCTCTATGCTGGAACTGCATCAGAACCATGAGAGTTAAAAGCATATATGATGGTAAACCAAAGAAAGGTTTAGAGAGATGAAAAAATGGGACACCATTTCAGTCAAAGTTGTGCTTCAGGAAGAAGAAATCTATGATATACAGCCTGGCATATGGGCCAAAATTATTGTTATTCTGTTACAAGGTTCACAGTTTTGGCATCTCTGCGTTTCACTGTTCCTTATGAGTTTATAATGCCTAGGTTACAGTTGTTCCTGATAGGCTCTGGAAGCCCTTCGCTATAAGGAGGCCGTTCATCATTGTATCTCTAAGCAGCCTGGGGTCTCTAACTTCAGTACATAGAGCTGCCCTTTGAGCAAAACAGAGCAAGTGCTGCTACCTATTTAACTGTTACCTAAATGAAACTCATATATTACAGTCTTAGAGTAAAAATAAAACAGAACAACACAGTTTTAATTGCCACTTCTACAATAAAATTGTGGCTTATTTATAAGTTGGGATTTTATTACCTACTGCAATTTATACCCACTTTATCTGGAAGTTCATGGTGGGCAACAAAGGACTGTTCACAATTTTTTCGGTCATTTTTCCATGAAAACATAACTGCATCCTAAAATATGGTAAAGTAATTTATAAGTGAAATGAAAAAAGCTTACATGGAAGATTACATAAAATACGTCTGTCTTTTCAAACCCTTGAGATATATAAACAACTTGTTAAAAACTGAAAAAGCTAAAGAAAACGACAAAAGACCTTTTAATGAGAAGACTTTTGAACGGATATTTTTCTGCTTTTCAGAAAGGTAGGGTATTACTTCATTCATAGAAAGATGATCTCAAGTGAACAGGGAAAATACCAAAAACTTCAGCAAGCACTGTCCCTAAAAGGGTTTATGCTAAATCTTGCCAAAAAAAAAAGTTACAAGAGGAGATGTTATTTTAAATAGCATCCCGGCTCTTTTTTTCCATTACAAAGAGTTTTCTTTTATGTCAAATGAAATTTTAAGATCACCTATGAATTTGCAACTGAACCCTTTACTGCCAAATCTGATTCCAATCCCCAAAAACTCTGTTTCTGTAATATGGCCAGCAATGCAGTAACTTCTAAAAGGTAGCCAGACATATTGGCAAAAAATATATGTGGTTAATCAACTAAAACTATGTAGCAGTTTGGGAACAATCAATCATCTTCCAGAACCTCTAAGGTATGCAGTTGCTGTGAGGATATCCAAGAGTAATGGTAATAATAATAGCTAATGTACACAGATGTTTTTGAGATGGTCTTGTCTTTATTTTTTATTTTCACAATGCTTCTACAGAAGTGTAGGCTCTACCATTAGACTAAAATAAACTCTCCACAAATAAATTCCAGATAATAATACAAATATAGAGGGACAGTAGGTGTCACTTCGCACCAAGGTAAAATAAGCACTATCAGAATGAGGTTTGTGTTCAATCAGTGGTGTTTTCTCAATCTGTGCTCATCCACATAAGGACCTGGAGACCTAAAGAGGGACTTAGGCAAAAATGTAGAGAACTGTATGCAACACTGGAATTCTGAAAACTCCCCTTAAGTTATTCCTTGAGGCATCACAGCTGGTAACTTGAAAGGTGACTAAGCAACCTGAACACATTTCTTCTGTCTATATGCAGAAAATGTCTCATTCTTAACAAACAAAGCTGAGCTATTCACTTCCACCTTCACACTTCAGCCTGCCTGGCACCTAGGAACTCTCTGCTAAATTCCTTGAGGGGCTCCTTAAAATACATTGCATAAAGTCACCCCTAAAACACCCCAATAAGAAATGGTAACCCATAAAACATAGTAGCACTTTCTGAAGTTCTTTAGAATAGCTGGAGGAGGACTCCAATCACTCTCATGTTCCCTTTATATCATAATACTGTGATCTGAGTTCTGACTAAAGAAATGTGTGACCAAGGTTCAGTTCCTGGTTATATCTCATAGGATTTTAACCCCTGTTTCCCACTTCCTGACTTTTTATACATCAGGTTGCTGGCTTCCATCCTGAGAGAGGTTTGTGTGTGTATATTACATTAAACACTTCTTGGGTAAGTTAGCAGATTGAGTAGAGGAACCAAGAGAAATGCAACAGCAGCATCCATGTGGGGACAGTATCTAATTCACCCTGTGTTCTATGGAATTGCCTTTAATCCCCTTAAAAACGTTTTCAGAAATCTGTGATCAAAGCAGACATAATAGCCCTGTCATATGAAATGAAAGCCCATGTTTTTGTACCTAAACTACCGTAATCCTCTTTAGGTCATATGAGAATGAAAAAGTTCTACAGTTTTGATTTCACTGATGAAATCAGATGCTTTTCAACTCTAGAATCCTAATTTTGGTGGGGGCTACTTGTTCCATTGGCAACAAGCGCTGCAGAGAGGGTCTTCTCTTGAACTGGCATCATCTAGTTTTTTGGTGTTTTTTATTGGGATCAGTGGGTACTGGATTGTGCCCTGCAGATAGATAAACTGAAAATGACCAAAGTATTTTTGTAAAAAAATATGTAAAGAATTTGTGCCAAATAAATAGCTTTAATTTAGCCCATAAATGTGACAAGTTGCATCATTGTTAATATGTCGATTTTTTAAAATCAGTCTAGGGTTTTTCCAAGGCCATTATGGTCATTTAGATCAATGTGGAAGGTTGGGTTAGACTTCACCTCAGTATTTTGGAAATACAACTTACAGAGGATAGAACCCAATTTTCTTTTTCATACATTTTCTTTTGCTATAGCTCCCATTTGTTTCTGAGGTCACAGTTACAAATTTTAAATATTTTCAGGTCATTTTGTTTCATATTTCCTTGATAAACTTGAATAAAGCAAATCTGATTAGTCTGCCCTATGAGGAAGTCAGCATTTTCTACAACCAACTACACTCCTATTTACTTGAAAAGTAGTTCTTGTTTTCAGGTATGTAAAAGCATTTTATAACTGAATATTTTTTTCTTTTCTATTAAAGGTTAATAGCAATTCTCCTGTACACAGAACATTCATGAACCCAAATCATTAACAGAATCTGTGTCTAGACTAAATACTACATTTTAAAGAAAAATATTTCAAAAACCAGCTACTCCTTAATTTACATACCCAGGCTTAAATTTTAGGAGTTTGTTTCCACTGCAGCAGATGATGATGTCATTAACACCTAAATCAGGACAGAAAAATGCCTGGTTTTAGGTGTGTCAGTGACATTGTAACTAATTCAGGGAGCACATTGCACCCAGAACTCCCAGACCTGGCAAGAAAACCAACTGATGTCAAAACACTTGTGTAAAAGGTACTCATCCTAAGGACAAAAAATATTCAAGATCTTACTGTGGAGATCTTAAAAACTTAAAAAACATAAGTCAAAAAAAAAGGAAAAGAAGATTTTGCTGTTCACACAGAATAGAGATGAAAATATGTGTAAAATGTATATTTTGGCATTTTGAAGTGGTTTGCTTCTAACAATAGAACTGCACACTCATCACTGGTCATGGGATAAATGTGGTTTGGGGGATCTGTGCTATGCCAAGACTCAAAGTATTTAATATGAGCTTTGTTTTGGAGCAATGGCAACAGCAAAAGGGGGCTGACATGCAGATGGTGGTGACTCCAGGCTTCTGAAAGTTACATGATCACCTAGGATCTGATGCTCCCAAAAGTCCCACATGACATGAAAACATCTGATCCACTAACCAGCTGCGAGACTTTCCCAGATTCTCATCAGCAGATGTCCCTTCACAAGCTCTGGTAGAGCCCAGAGGACAGTAAACTCCCTTCCTGCCCAAGTCTTTTGGAACTGTGCTGGGCTGTGCTTCATGTCTTTGCATACCGACTGACTGGTTTATGTCCGTTACTGGCTTTGTACTGCACCTCCTGGGAGGAAAAAAATCAAGGGCTGCTGGTGCATGCAATAGTTAGCGGGGATAGTGTGCCAAGAAGCAAACTAGCAATAACATAAAGGAAATACACTGGTTTTGGGGTTTTTACCACTTTTCCATTAATGTATTAGTGCTTAATTAGTACTTAAAGGGGGCCTGTAAGAAAGAAGGGATAGAGTATTTAGTCTTTCCTCAGGGGACAGGGGGATCTCAGGGGAGTTGGACTAGATGATCTTTAAAGGTCCCTTTCAACCCCAATTCTTCTATGATTCTATTACTCTGTGAATCAATCATCAGGTCGTCTCTCTTATGATATTGTTATTTAAGATGCTTCCTGACTTGGAATCCAAATTGCTCATGTCTTAAGGCATGATGGCAATGCCCTGTATGGGCATTTACTATGCATGGTCCTTGCAAGATCATGGCAAAATCGTATTTTCCAGCTGGGTTGTAGCATAATGGATAAAAAATAAGGATAGTGGGCAATTATTTTCCAAGTGCAAAGTACATTTTACACAGACTTAAAAATCTATCCACGAATTATTATATATACTCTCCATTTTGTGTGCCCATGCATACATTCACACACTTGGAGAGTTTTATGTTATGTACATATTTTTCCCCGTTCAGTTTTAATCTGTGTGGTGGTTTGACCAATCTGTCAGGCCCCAATTCCTATTTGTAATAGGAATGTTCAGACACACAGCCCTCAAGAGGGTTTGACATATCTTAACCCAGCCATATCTTTTTCTCTTTAAGACTCCCAGTCTCTCAGCCAGATGCCTTCCAACACTGCAAAATATGATCACCGTTACAAAGGCTAGAATAGAGAAGAAATTTAGGGTCATCTGCAAAAATGAAATCAGGAGATCCAAGAGCCTTTGAGTGGCTCTACTACTGTCCTGTGTTACTCCTTGAAAATAAGGAAAGGAGCCAGTGTCATCTTGTTTTTTGTGAGACTCATACTTTGCTTTACATGAAATTCAAATGAAAACAGTAAGATTGACAAGACCAGCAAAAGCAGGTTACCAGCACAGTCTGAACTTGCCTTATTCAGGCAAATAGATACCATGATGTTAATGGATATTAAAAAACCATATTTTACCTATAGGAAGTATTTGCAGGATTGGGTCTCCCAATGTAGATTCAAGAGTTTCACAACAAGTAAATAGTGAGAAGAGACAGGGAAGGAGAGGTAAAGTTCTGATGAAGCATGAGTGGAAAAAGAGTGGCAATAACATCAATTTTTGAAGTACCAGTTATATTTATGATATAAGCTCTCATGCATCTGTCATTTCATTTAATGGCAGAAGGTGGGGGCAGTCCCTCCATGTCCAGTCCTCTAGTCTGCATATTTCTGTAACCGTTAAAACCATTTCTGCAATTTCTTTTAAACAGGGATTACCAAACTGGCAACAAACTATAAGAGTAAATGCATTTACAATATGCCCTCTAGATAGCTTTACTGTCACGGAAATAGTTTTACTGTGACCGTGGGCCGTAGGAGCATAAGGCTGGTGAAATTAAATGCTTTGAAAAGATAAAATCCATCAGGTTTTAGCCAAACATTTTACTTGTAACCTACAACCATCTCACCCATGAATTGTGTTTATTGAGTTTCTTTCGTGACCACAGGACCTGCAATTTGTAAATGCTGCAGGTGTGAGGGCATTGTGTGGCACTTTTAGGTTAGTGAAAGAAGATTGTTATTCATGGGTGAAATATTCCATTTATTCAGTGGAAGAGGAGTAATGTGTGTGGGGGTGGAGAGTGCAAAGCTGATGATAGACATAAATAGAAACAGACTTCTGTGGAGCACCTCAGCCATTCCATTGTATTGCTGCTTCAAGCATTTAAATCTCTCCACAATGGCCAAGTGCTGGGATTTTTTCTCTAATGACACAGGCTTGCTGTATCTCCCACCACTAAACTAGTTTTAAAAGTTTGCCTAATCCTACTTAATTTTTAGGGAGTAATAGTGATGGTGCCAGACCGTGCTAATCCAGTGGTTTCTTTTAGTTAGAGACCAAGTTCCTGTTGATGTAGATCAGCCCCCGTACTACTTAGCCTTTTGCTGTTTCTATGCAACGCTTTACTCCGATCGTCATAGATGTCTACCCCAGAATCAAATGTCCCTAAAAAATGCGACAGTGGGATTTCTTGAAGTTAAAGGCAGGGCTTAAACTATTTAGTAACTTCACTTTTTTTAGGAGTTTGAACAATCATTATACATTATTGTTCCTGGAGAATATTACATCTTATCTTGTCTTCATTCTTTGGACTGCTTTCCAATAGCTATCCCCATTTTAGTTTTCAAGGACTGACAAGGAGCAATTTGAACACAATGTTATTTTAATGCAATGAACAGATGAAAGGATTTTGTGATAGTTTAAGATTTTCTTTAAAGGATACACTTAGTTAATGATTTTCACTTTGAAGGAAGTTGGATAAACAGTTGAATCTAAGACAATGCATTAGTATGACTATAACATATTATAGCTAAACCCATCATGATCAGATAGTACAGATGCTAAGGTAACTATCTGACAGAAACTATGATTTCATCCTGTGTTCTTCTAGCAACACGTGCAACATCATGTTTCATTCTTGTTCCATTCATTACAGATGCTCTGGTTTCCTTGTATTTCTGTATCTTCTGTAGAGCTGAGTATGATTAGACTGTCAACAGTTCTTATCCACATAGGAATACATCCCCAGAAAATTGTTATACAAGTGACTGAGAGTAGACTTTGTAAATACATTATTATCTTGGAGTTACATACTTGGAGGTTGGTGCAGGACTTTTGGTGCACAAGTGTATTGTTCCTCTTTCAATGAGATACTGACAGTATCTCTGATGTATCACTACTAAACTGCTAAGATAGAATATACGAATGTTTACTGAATTTTTTTGTCAGGTCAGCAATGTAAAAAATACATTATATGTAGATATATTACATGTAGCAAAGGACATAGACTCAGTACTGTCAAGAACACTGAAAAGTGATTTTTAAAAACTATACTTAATCTCATGCTTCTATTTTCTTTCCTAATTTGGCTATAGGCACTTGGGAGTCTGAATTTTTGAGCTCCAAGTGTGCTGAATTTTTAAATCAACTATGAGGATGGGAAGCATGTACACATGGGCTGTAATGCTGGCTAACATACTGGAGTATTGACAAACCTTGCTCCAAAGGAAGAAAAAAGCAGCAAAATAAACAAAAACACCCACAAAAAACCAAGCAGCAAGTATATCAAACTAGATGTAGACAAACATCTAACCTGATTTAAGTTCTAAGACAATTTTTCCTTTAAAGAGAAGTTCAAAATGTTTGAGTTAACACTGAAAGTGCTTCAAACTAAACAACACAGGATATTCCCTTACTTATATCTCTTCAACATTACTGGTAGCTGCTGAATAAACAGTGATGTTTCTCATTAAGAACATTTAATGGAGAATGTTCTATCCCTGTGAAGCTAGGAGAAACTTAAGCAACATCTAAATTCAACTAGCACTCAAACTAAAGGAGGGCTTATGCTGGCCAGGGCACCACCATATTTTCTGCTAGATCATGAAATCTTTACAATTGTCAGAGCCTCAACACCTCATTCACAAGACCTGGACATGATTAAGTACCGACTCAAGAAGACTAATACCTCCCCCTCCGGTTATCAGCGCACACCCCCACCCCACACACACCCCCGCACACACCCCCGCAGCATTTGCAAGACCCTTAGCATTGGTGGGAGCAAATACTGATCAGCTTGCAAGATTCCAGCAAATCACCCGCAAGAGGGATAAAGTTGGAAGCTAATAGTTATAACAACACGAACAGCAATGGCATATTCATCTGTTTTTTTAGCAAAGGGGTTATTTTAGTATTAAAACATATTACAGAGCAGTGCAAACCTGAATCAAAAGACAAGTGGAAGAGAATTTTGAACCCGCATTTCTTTCAGACACACATTACTTCAGGCATTTGAAGAAAGTGTTGAACAGCTTCCCCACCCACTTTCTCAAAGTGGAGGAGAAATTGCTCTCAAATGTTGGTTATAAACCTGTAATCTGAACTCCAGCCACTCGGCAGGGCTGCAGAAGAATTTACGATGTGCTAAATATTTCCTTTGTTCTTCCCAGTGGTAGCCTGCTGTAGCAATTAGAAAGCAACTGACTGCACATGTAAACTGTGGCTGTTTTCTAAAGAATTGTTGATAATTGTTAAAACCCTTGCTAAGCAGGATTTGTTCTGTTAATACTGCAAAAATTTTATTTTTAAATGTGTGTCTATATTAATTGCCTATATGTTTTTTTCTTCTAATCTTAGTCATGTCCTCTAGGTACCTTACTACTGGGATAGAAAGCAGACACAACTGCCAACCATTGCTGTAATTTAGCCACTACTAACTGGCCTTCTGAATCCCTCTGTCTTTATTGGGCAGCTATGTAGCTTCCATAGGAACAATGTGTTCATGTAAATGATCCAAACCACTACAACATTTGTTTCCATTTCTGCATAAATATAATACAAAATAAAATGCAATGTCAGTCCAATTCTTGATTCCAACAAAGAAAGCAGTGTCCTAAACCATTCTGCCGCATGTTGAAAACACAAGGTATCAAACCCCATGGTGGCGAATTTGATGTAAGCTTGCTATGAAGGAAATTGCAAAGAAATGTGCAATTGGAAAGACTGCAGGTTTTACAAATGGGAAAAATGGCTTTGGAATATGTCCCTCCACCAACATCCATTGCCTTAGCCATAGCTACAGAGAAGGCAACAAGAAGGGCAAAGTAGACAAATTGGTACAGCTGCCATATGCAAGAGGTCAGGTCACGCTGAAGGTGGAGCCCGCTAGCAAGATGGGGTGTCAATAAACAAATGCTCTAAGCAGCAAGACTGCTACTCCTATGGGAATGAAAGTTCACAGTGAAGAATACGTTAGTTATGCTGAGAGCAGCTTTAGCAAGACTTTTGTGGTCCGTCACCTCCTGCCCAGGGCTCAGTATGCAGGTGCTGGCCAGAAGCCAAGGGCAACCCCACAACCTTGCTGCCTGTGCTGCCTCTGCAAAAAGGTGGAGAGCAGTGAAGAAGCCAGAGGGAAAACTTCTCCTGCGTGCCAGCAGCAGGATCTATGGGATTTGGCCTTGGAATTCCTGTGGAGTTTAACCAATACATCAAAAGTCAGCTCCTTGGCACTTGTGTGCTATTGCTTAGCTCCCTGGCTTTCCTAATCCTTGGGATAGTGTACGATATTTTCCCTCTGAAGCCTAAGGAAAACACAGTTCCCTAGCCAAAAGCAGCCAACATACATTGAAAAGACAGCAAAATACTACCTCTGGCAGGTGATCTTCAAGGTAAACCACTGGACATACAAGTTTTGATTAGAGCACACTCTCCTCTGTGGTGGCCTTCACGCTGTTGCACCACCTGGCAATGTCTGGAATTAAGTTACATATCGTCTATACAATGACAAGTCAAGTGAGTTGTATGGGTCAGGATTTTGGTAATAGGAAACAGAGATTCCTGTTTTGGGCTTGCTGGGTCAGACTCAGGCTGGACTGGTGTTAAGTGTGGAAGTCATTGCCATCTAGTTTCTTCTCAGCAATATGTGTGAAATGGACTTTGTTTGGGCACCCTTCCTTTGAAGGTCCTGCAGACAAACCAATGAGGAGGGCAGACTGAATAGTCTCTTTCTTCCCTAGATTTGAGCCTTACCAGGTAGATTGGAGATAGTCTACAGCTAGTGCTTTAACACTTTCCTAAGGCTTTGATGAGACATGTTTTCCAGAGCAGACCCAAACAGTGCAGAAGTCAGTGGAATGAATCCCAACTTGTGCTACTGCCTCCTATACTAGTATATTTTAAATGTAAGCATAAATGAAGAGACTCTCCATACAGATATTTGCATTCACAGCTATATCCATCTGCCACAAGAACAAGTCATGTTTTTATTCTATGCTATTGCGTTGGCTCCATCATTTCAAACCCAGCCTTACCATCCATCCTTTCATTCGAGACAGCCTGTTTCTTCAACTGGACAGATTTTCATCACTGTTATGGACTTGCATTTCTTTGGCTATTTAGGGCAAATTAATAACCTCTGAGACCAAATCATCATCCATGCCTGTGTTAGTACTGAATATTTTTGTGGTTAGTCCCTCACGGGTCTAAATGCTTCATCATCCTGAGACTCCAGTCTCACAAAATGCCACAAAACACAACCCATCCCTAGCTGTCATGTTACATGGAGAATCCTGGTGATCCCATCTTTTTGCAGTTTTAGTAGTGAAATGAACAGGAACTCACTGTTTCTCTCCTTTTGTGTAATCAGTCAAATACTAGCATATGTGTCCTGGATTGCTTTTAATATTCAGTTCTCTCTAATACATAGAAAGAAAGATACACCAAGAAACATGATAGGAAGAAATAGGAACAAGGAACAAAATTCAATGGGAGATGAAGAAAAACGTAGTACTTAGTGGTTATGCTCACAAAGATTGCAATCAACACAGGGATCCAGTGGGATCTATTTGATATTCTCAGTGTTCATTTATTACTTGTTTCTTGGAGATGTACACTTCTATTTCAGGTTTATATTGCAGCAGCACTGACATCACAGGCATTCCCTCACTCTTTTTCTTTCTTGCTTTGACCTACTGAGAGGAACACATTTCTGCAGGCTCTGCCAGTGTAAGAGGATATCACTTGTCTCCTGGACTCTAACTTTCCATCAAACTGCAGTTGTAAATCCAAACACTAAATTGATTCATTTTCAGCACTATGTGTTAAGGCAGAACACACAGGGCCAAAACACAATTAACTCATTAGATACCACAGCAATAGTCCTTGCTACAAAGAGCTTCTAATCCAAATAGATAAGACAGACCACAGATGTAAGGGAAAACAGAGGCAAAGTCAACAAAAATAACTCATCTAAATTCTAGAAAGAGCTCAGATTAACACAATAACATTTGAGGATACATCACCAAAAATCTAAATAAGATCCTACATCCGGGCTTTTCTTTAGCAGAACTGCAGACATTTTCAAGACACTGTGAATAAAAGAAAATAAAATCACTATATTTCATGTTATATATTTCCTCTTATAAATGGACTAACAATGTCATAACATTTATATAAGCACTCTTACCCAAGGATTTTAAACAGCTACCATTTAGTGCAACTTCCTCATTCTCCAATGCTATGGATAAATACTGATTTCAATTTACATACTGGAGGCCAGAAAGTCAAGAGACTGGCTTAGCATTCTTCTAGCCAATGCAAGCTGCAGTAAAACTTCAGGAGCAAAGATGTGCAGTTTTGACTATTCACTAGGTGACATTTATTTTGCCTTCTACTGACCTATTTTGCCGTTGGTCAGTGTTGGGATCATCATGCTCAAGACTTAAAGCATGTTGTTTTAGGCTCAAAGGAGTAGGAAAAGTGGATGGAGACAGAGGAATAGGTAATTGTGTTTCACATGAAAGAGATCTGTGAAGAGATAGCAGAGTCAGTGCAGGTTAATATGACAACAGTGATTTAACAGTTTGTGCGATGAAATTAGTTGAATCAGTTTGATGAATTAGTGGAATCAGTTGGTTGGAGCATGGTGCTAAAAACACCAAGTTCACAGGTTTGATCCCTGTATGGGCTAATTGCTTTAAGAGTTGAACTTGGTGATCCTTGTGGGTCCCTTCCAACTCAGAATATTCTGTGATTCTGTGAAAGAAAAAGCCTCCCCTGTAGCACTTCGAGGTAGCTCTGATCAAACACAGCCATACCGTTTATTTTTACCTCACCGATTGCTGCATTTAGAACATTAGCAAGAAACATTGCAACAATGAAATTAAAGTTATCAAAGTGCTGTTAAATTTCATCCACTCGTACATCAGCTAGAGTCCCAGTAACTTGTGCCATCAGCCTCTGATTATTTTTATACTTTGTTTGACAGACACTTCTGGAAATGTCTTCTTGTTTTACGCCGTCAGCAGAGCTCCCAGGCTAAGTTCCTTACGTATCTCTCAATGTTGCTAAGCTGATTGGCATTTACTTGTACCCCCTCACTGTAAGAATCATGGGGTCTGACTTGGCAAGAATCACCTCCTTTTTTTCTTTTTTTTTTTTGTTTTTGAACAGAACAGCTGCCCTCCAAACCTAAGCCCATCTGGTCTTATTTGAAAAATGAAGGGGCAAAAATTAAAATCAGTTCCCACTAATTAGTGGAAAGTTGTACGTAAACAATTGAAAGGTCTTTTCAGACTTATGCCCTGACATTTCCACAAAAAGCTTAATTGCTTGCATGGGCCTAAAGGGTTATGTTCTTTTTTTAAGTTGCATATGCTCTCTGCCAAATACTAGCTTGGACATGCTGTGAGTGATTTTTGGATCACCAGCAGCTCCTGCTATTTTAGTCTCTGTCACAGCTTGAAGTTGTAATTAATTTTGAGGATCCTGACAATCATAATTATGATTGCCCTGGTTTCTGATAAGGCTCACTTCAATTTCTTTTTTTTTCAGGAAAATCTTTGGGTTTAGTGTTACAAAAAAAATGCCATACTAAAGACTATCATACTGCAATAAATTTTCAGTTTAAACACTTGCCACAGAGTTGTGGAGGAAACATGCTTATTGCACCATGAAACTTTTAAAGTTTTCATAAATGTTCTCATCATGAAAACAAGAATCTTTGAAGCTCTATTCATAACACCAGGTAAAGGAAAAGCCAATAAAATGCAACCTATAATTGTAGTATAATATTTTGAATGCTCAAGATGCATATAAGAGACAATTACAGTTTCTTTTATGCTGTCCTCTTTATCCAAGTGGAACCATCTAGGTTTATGTAAAAAGTAAATACTAAATGGAGCAGATTCTGTAGTGGTCAACTTTCTCTGTCCCAGTCAAGTCTGATTAAGTTGCACTTTGCTGTTCTGGAGTTTCTATCAGTCTCTTCTCATCACATTCTTCCATTTCTGTCTAGTTTTGATCAGAAAACCAGGTTTTGGACCAGAGAGATCCCAAAATATTTTACTGAACTGATGTGTTCCAATGAAAAGTTTCCATTTCCTTGAAATTTTGAAAATTTCTCATTTGTTCCCTGAAACTTAAAAACCATTGTGTTCTTTTATTGCAGGTGAAAATGCACGATGATTGCAACTTTCCAGCATGGCTTACCTTCCAACTTCACATCACCGGTAATTTGTAATAGGAATAATGGCAGGAGTACTTTTCCTTTCAGATTTTTAGAGACATCGAACTAAAAATTCGCTGGAGTTGGGTAGCGAAAGAAGTATAGAGTGAAAAGAAAATGTTTGCTGGACCTTTGGATTCACTTCTGATGGCTCTGGGAAATAATAATGTCCCTCAACTGTTTCATGGCCCTTGAAGACAGGAAAAGCTTACTGCATTTGCCTCACCCCCCAAACTAAGCACATGCGTCATGCTGTAGTCACTGTTTTCTGAGATTTATCCTCCCTCTTTAGCAGCTCCCATTAATAGCAGAAGTAATTACACGGTTACAGAAGGGAGGATGTCCCTTCTGAAAAAATACTGTTATGTGTTACTTGAAATACAACACTCAAGGCCAACTTGTACCTTACAGGTTTTGGCTGATTTAGGGTACTGCAGAGCCTCAATAAGCAAGGAAGGAGCTCAAGGAGTTTCCTAGGGTATGTATTCCCAGCCAAAGATGACACCCAGCTAAGGAAGTAAAGACACACAGTTCTGTGCAATCCCCCACCCTGGGAATCACACTGCCTGTGTAAGCAGACTGCTTGGCTGGCCCAGTGTCCAGGAAAGGGAGAAAAGCAATGCCTACCTTCTTGTCTGATCCAGGGGCATTCCTGCAATCACTGGGTTCAAGGGAAAGTCTTTTCTACGCTTCCCCAGCAGAACAATAGCAATTTTACCTGCATTCATTGCATCCTTTTCCTTGAGAAAAAGTTATCTCCTAAGGATTAACCCTTAGGAGATAAAGTATCAGTCTCCATTCCTATTTGTAACATATTCAGACAGTTAGTCCAGGGATCATAAGACCTAAGATCATGCACATTTGTGAGGATTTTTTTATATATATAATGTGAGTTTCCAGCTCCTCTTTCTTCATCAAGAAGATTCTATTGGTGTAAACTAGGTAGGTATTAAATGCTGGAGAAAAAAACCTCAAAAACAAAGGGACAATGAAAAGATCCCATTTCCTGTTAGGGTTTCTAAAGGAACCTTGTGATTCCATTTGTTTGAATCCAGGTTTTTCAATGCCCAGAACTAGTAATCCTGATTAAATATTTACTAAACCAGAATTAACACATTCAAAACTCTCCACATTTTATTTGGAATGGGTAGGGAAGCTTGGAACTTACTGTCTTTATTCAGTGAAAAACTCAGATCTAAATGTGTCCAGCTTTCAGATCTAAGCATGAATGTGAGAAAATGACAGGTGGTGTCACAGATCTACTGCAGAGCTATAGCCACACCCATAAAGTACCTGTCTGCTACAGAGATTCTCAACTTCCTTCTCAGTTTTTGCCTAATCCTATTTAAATGTTTTATGTTAGAATTCCTAAATAGCTAAAAATCTGCTGTTGTATATGCCCAGAAACCTTTTTTACAGAACTAAGCAATTTAGTAATTTTCTCATTCTTGAAGATGAGAGGGATTTGCAAATTAGTCGTGGCCTCACTGAGTTCTCAAATGAGATTTGCTCTGGTAGCCAGGTTTTTTTCCCTTAAATATTCAAGCCCAGTAAAACTATGGCCACCAAAGAGGTTAGTAATGGTTGTAACATTTATGCAACTTTGTTTCTACACTTTATCTGGCTATTTCAGATGACAAGGCTACTGTCTGTCCCAGAATATGAATTCACTTCTATTAAAACAACTCTGGTCTTTCAAATGAAGCCGTCACTAGTTGAAAGACTGGAATCCAGAACTTCCTTCTCTACCTCTGGTAACATGTCTGATTTTACACAAACTTACCTTTCTTTAGGCAAGTAAATTAAAATATCTATTTTTTTCTCTCCCAGTATAGCCTCTAGACTGGCTGTTGTAACATTTTCCTGAGGATAAAAAGGAAGATACTGAACCCAGAGTAGGGAGTGCTCAAACCACTGGATGACCAATGATAAAGAAGGAATGAGATGCATGATAATCATTAGCTCTAAGCCTGTACTTAATGAAACGCCTCTTTAGATATTCCACTTTATTTCACCTATAATTTTTACACTGTGTACTTAGTTAAGGAGCAAGATAGTGAAGTTTCACAGAGATACTTCTGCGTCAAGTTCTACATACTGGTCCTTTTCTCCTCTACCTCCCCACAGCTGCCCAGGTACACTCAGTGTAAATGTATCAGTGACTCTCACTTCACTCTGTTGTATTCTGATTTCAGCCTCAAACTATTGCACTTCAGAAAGTCTATACACTTTCTTAAATATCTGAGAAGCTTCTAGTGCACTAAATATCATCTCTGTCATCTTCCTTGCATATATGTTTCGTGAAGTCTGCAGAGTCTGCTGCATGCAGCCTCTGAACATGACTGTGCAAAGCCTTTGGGGACACCTCACCAGTAACACCAATAGCAGTAAAAAAAGAAGCTCCTACACAAGCACAGCTCTGAGGGCAAACATCTTGCTTCTTGGCTCTTTCAAGTATATCACCAGATCAGGGGATTCCTGAAACATAAGGAGTATCACCAGCTCCTGTTGTGAAGTCTTCAGGAAGGATGACACAATTAATCCTTGGCTATCAAAAAAAGAACAAAGATACCTCTTTCAGATACATCCCTCCGGGAGGGTGGATTACCAATTCTAATGCCCTGCAGTGAGGCATCTGTGCTCTAGAAAGTACTGACACCTAAGATCAACCATGATCCCTGCTCAGTGTGCTGCCTGCTGTGAATCCCTCCAGGCACTGAGGCAGGCAGGCACTGCCATGGAAAGTATTACAAGGCCAAAGTTTCTTTTTAGGCTTTGGCCCTAGGACTGAGATTAGGCAGAGCACTGCCCCTTTGCAGGTTTAGCCGTCAGAGTACAATTTCCCTCCAGATGTAAACATACAACAGGCAACTTAGGAGGTAACAGCTTAATTGTCCTTTAGCTAGTAACTCTCTGTCCTGATCATTAAAACATTTTATATACTGCACAGAGTATGCACACCGTAGTAGCAATTATAAAGAAATAGATAAAATAAAATGGACTGATAAACTTGATTGTTTGTTTTCCCTTAGTTTTCTTTCCAGGCCTGCTGTAACTGTTTGCAATAACAGAAAGAGTAGCAATAATGCTGGTTAACAGGGTTGTTGTTAAGGCATGGAGTGGATTCTATTCGAAGCTCACTATTGAGTTCCCATGTGTCCTGAGGCAAGGCTCCCTGTGCTTCTGCTCCCCTTTTGTAAAGGGAAAAGAACACTCCGTTTTCTACCTACTGTAGGCATGCCTTGTCCTCTGAAATGTATTGTGTTAGGGATTAATCTTCAGACCTGCCATGAAAATCTTCTTTAGAACATTATCTGATTGTTGCACGTTCTGTTTAGGCTCAGAACTTCACTCAGTAACTCAGAAACCCCCACCAGTACTCCACTGTGGTTGCATCGCATGTCCAAAACCCATGTGGTGCAAATCCAGGTGTAGAGCCTTCCCTCCTCTATAGAAAGATTCTGCTAGGTATATCCTATATCCAGTAATTGGTTATCATTTCTATCTAAATTATCCTCAGGCTACTTGGAAAGCTGTGGAGAAATGCTAGCTGAATAATTAACATAAAAAGGTGCCCTATTTATTTTACTTAAGTAAATACAATAAGACTAAGTGGTGCTTCCAATAAAACAAAACAAAACAAAACAAAACCCCTCAATAGTATTAAAATTTTGGTTCTCACAGGAACCTAACCAATCACTAAGGCATTGTATTATTATTATTATTATTATTATTATTATTATTATTATTATTATTATTATCCATATTATCACAAATATGTAAGATTCATAGACTTTAAATCTAAAAGGAAAAATTATGGTAGATGACCCAAAAGACAATTCCACATAGCTGTAATTCATAAGCAAAATAATGCTTTTGACTATAGCATCAAGACTTGCTTAGAAAGATATAAGGAACTAGTGCAGGTTTTATTTCCTTTGGGAATTTTTCTAGTGACAAACACCCCTTACGTCTAAAAATATGTGGGTTTAAACTTGAATGCCTTTAAATTTTACACATTTGTTGTTCCTAATTCTTTTTCCCACTAGATGTGGTAGGTATGCAATACTTCTTTTTACTCCCTGTAAAAGTGCCCCAGCACTGAACATCAACAGTAGGAAGCACACCATGAGTGGTCTCCACAAATGCTAAAGTACAATCGGGTTTTCTGCTGTGTACTTGGAAAGAGATTTGTTTCCAACTAGTTCAGACTGTGCCAAAGTTCAAGGCTATTGCAGAAAATGCCTTGCATAAAGTCAAGGACAACAAAATAGTTCTAAGATTTGAAAAGAAAGCAACCAGGAGCATCAAGGAGCCACAACTAAATAGGAATTCATACACTGAGTTTAGGAATAAGAAAAACTAAATATTAAAAAGTATTACAAAAGAGCCTGTGAAATCATTATTTAGCTTCATTCTCCATTATTACTGAAGAAATAAATGGTGTTGCCCTTACTAATTAAAATTGGTCAAGTACCCTTGAATATTTGCAAAGAAAATTAGAAACTTATTCCTAACATCAAGCTGACACCAGAAGGCATCTAGTTTGTTCTGTGAAGAGGGATCAATTACATGTTTATTTATAGCCTGTGAACTGGGATTACAAAATGTAGGCCCATAACTCGAATGGGCTTCCAACACTTGCTGTTGGAGTATTGTGCAACCATTTCACATAGGTGGTTGTACATGTGGTTGCACTGCTTTTCAGGGTAAGAATGCAACTGTTCTTCTGTGGCTGCCTCAAACAGCAAAAATGTTGAAGCAAGCCTGGCATAATGGAGCACTTCAACTTCTCTCATCCTCTGAGAGCTAAAGTTGAAGGTCCAACTTAGCAGTTATTTTATTTTATAAACATGATATTTATATTCAAATAGCTTTTTAAACTGACTGTTTTTCTTTCATCTCCCTTAATTTCCTACCAATACAGATTTTTCTTTTGTTGGACTGTATAACAGCTTCTACCTTCTGAACCATCTGTATATCATGTAGTCACAGAGCAACATGATAGAATCCCTCCAGCTTCAAGACCCATGTTCCTGGCATTCCCGCATGGCTTTCAGCTATGATTTGCTTCCTATCTGCACTTGGAAAATAGGGTCATGGAGAAAGTTAAAGGCTGTGTCATAGTAGAGACACACTGCCTAGATGAGACCCTGTACTTAAAGAGGTCTTGATAAAGGTAAATTCCAAAACAGCATCGTGGGCCCTCCCTTTCATTTGACGTAACAAGGAGTACCTGAAGAAACCACAAGTGAAGTTTATTTTTCATGTCACCTGATGCTACCTTACTTCTGCCTAAACTTTTATCATCTCTGGGATCTTGGGACCAGAATCACGGCTCAAACAACTGGCATCAAACAGTGGCCTTACTAAAGCTGCTATTTACCAGAGATGAAAAGTCACTATGTGTTTATAGGAACACTGTTTTACTGAGTCATGATTTATCTAACTGAATGAGGAACTAAATGAACTACTCATTTTGCATTCCTCACATCAGCAAAGCCACATATTGAAAATTACCAAAATCACAGAATCATAGAATCATCGAGGTTGGAAGAGACCTTTAAGATCACCAGGTTCAAACGGTCAACCCAACACTACCACTGTAACCCCTAAACTACTAAATCATATCACCCAGCACCAGAGCAGATGCCTCTTAAATATCTCCAGGGATGGTGACTCCACCACCTCCCTGGGCAACCCATTTCAGTGCCTGACCACCCAAACAGTGAAATTTTTTTTTCTAATATCTAATCTGAATCTCTGAATCTCAACTTCAGGCCATTTCCTCTTGTCCTCTCACTGCAGACACAGTAGAAGACATTGGATTAGATGACTTTATGGAGTCTCTTCTATTATATTTTTTAAGTTTCTTTTATATTAAAATGAGGTAGTTTAATTCTCATTACGACATTTGATTTCTCAAACCTGAAATTTCTGTTCTGTAGAGGAAAATTTTATTTGAAAGTTTTTTTAATTGGGACAATTTATAAAATTTTAGCTCTATATTGAATTAAGAGACCATGAAATGAAATTTTGTTTCTTATTTGAATCCAGTGTTTTTTCATATTTTTCTTTACAAGTATATAGCAAATATATATAATAAAGAGTGCCTATAAAAACATAATATTATCTTCTGATACCCATAAATGCTATCAATAATGCAGAAAATTCAGCCTGAAGGTTATATCAAATTCAAAGAAGAAAGGTGAATGCAGCCTACTGCTTGCTCGAATCTCATTTTGAAATTAAAGTTTGAGATACTGCATTTTAGAGCAATCTATTTTTAAAATAGTTTAGAAAGGATTCAAATTAATCATTTATCTTCATTTTGATATATTTTAATCTGTTTTAGGTATAATAATTAATCCCATTTTATTTCTTTTAAATGTCAAAGTGTATTAAGCAACACAGATTGTATGCATCATGGACAAAGCATCAAGAAAGAGATGATTATACCTCACATATTTTACACCTGGGGGCTGACTGTGGGATATTTAGTGCCCCCAGGTATAACCCCCTATCTAAGATAGTTGATATTTAAGATAGGTTGATATCTAAGATAGGTTGCCATAGAATCATAGAATAATTAAAGTTGGAAAAGACCTCTGAGATCTTCTAGATCAACCACTAACTCAGTACTGCCAAGCCTACCACTAAACCATGTCCCTAAGTACCACATATTTTAAACACTTCCAGAGAGGGAAACTCAACCACTTCCCTGGGCAGCCTGTTCCAGTGCTTGACAACCCTTTTGGTGAAGAAATTTTTCCTAATAACCAACCTAAACCTCTCCTAACACAACTTGTGGATGTTTCTTCTCCTTTCACTTGTTACTTGGGAGAAGAGATTTTGACTGTACAAGTAATTATGTACCTAGCTGGAGATCAGCAGCTACATCCAACAGAGCAGGGGGAGAGCCCGGTCCTAAGCATTGTTCAGCCATTGCCCAGCACTACTCAGCTGGGTAACTGAGTAGTGGTTACCTATGGTAACTGACCTATGGTAACTCATGCTTGGATTGTGTCAGGGCATGTCTGGGGAGAGGTGGGTATGTCTGGTGAGAAAATCACAGTATCCCTAGGACAGCTGCTTTCCCAGCAGCTTCATGAAAACCTGTATTTTCAAAACCATTCATTCATACTGAAAGTTCAGCAGATGTAGATTAACCTGGGGAAGGAACATCAGAGGGATTTTACTCTTCTACTCCTGTTAGCGTCAGCTGCCTCTGCTTTGTGATGCATGTGCTGTAATATGCCTGTATAGCACTCTAATCAGACTAGACCACTGGGGCTGCTGTTCATTATTTTCCTAAATATTTCTGCTCCTATAAAAGTTGAAGAAGTTTCCTGACAAGCACTGGTTTTGGTAGTTGGAAAAAAGTATTCAGAACTGATTACAGTGCTTAATTTTTAAAGACAGAGGGAAAGAAAGAGCACATAGATATTTCTTCTTAAATAAGAAGTGGGCAGAATGTGTGATGGGTTCCAGCCAGGTCCTTAATAAAACGGATGATGTCTGTGTTCCCCAGAGGGCTCATGACGCCACTTTGGAGTTTGCACTCAGCAAGAAGCAGCTCATATTGCACACCGCATGACACTGGAATAAGACTAACAAACATCAGGAAGTCCTCAAGGGCTGCAAATTTGGCAGTGCTGTCTGAATTGGCCCATCACAGTGTTCATGAATGTTGGGAGCATACTTAGGCCCAAGTTTCAAGGAGATAGCAGAACCCCAGTTTTTGTTTCAAGGCATCTCACTGTTAAAAAGAACACGCCAATTGAAATAATACAGGTTGCCTGTGAAGCTCGAGGTGCACCAGCTAAGGCATAGGGAGCTGAAACTTTTACAATACCTATCTGGTTTAAATAAGACCATTAACATTCCTCACTAGCATTCATATACATGCATTCATATTAAAAATCTAATAAAAATATTCAAACCACATCTGGGAACTAGTATTTTAGGTCTGCACACTTATTGTAAATTTTCATAGCTAAGCCACTGACTTCTTCATAAGAGTTCCTAATGGAAATGTTGATAGGCCATTAGCTAAGTACAGTGGTGAGAATAGCACTAACCATGAGTCATTTTAACAAATAATAAAACACTAGTAAATAGATGAGGCTTTAAGCCTATTCATTAGACTCACTTTCTGATGACTTAAAACAGACTGCTTATTTCTTGTCCATAAATGCCCTCAGGCAGTAGAAATATGTCATGGATATGCCTGGTGTGACAAAGTTTATTTAGTTCTAGAAAACAGTAGTCAGAAAAATGCAAGAAACCACATATGGTGGCATAGCGCCCTTAAGTCTGTAGAGTTGGAGGGAAATTTTCTGGTTAAAAATTCCAATATGGTATAATAATGTCTGTTATCTGACTAAAAATTAGATATCTGTGGGACCAGTTTAGAACAATGAGACTGCTTAGAATATCATTACTAAAAAAGTGAAACCATTGTCTGACATGGTCTCCGGCTGGAGGGTTGTGTGGTGGGAAAATATTTTAACAGGGTTTCCTATTTGTGTGATTGTTTTCGAGATGTAACATGGTATTGAAATACAGTAGAATGTTCATCACGTGAGTCTGTCTAATAGATGGTAGGCACTTCATGGTTATTTTGTTTTTAAAACCCCATCTTTCTGATTTTTTCTCTGTAATGTGATTAATAAATTTACAGGCTAGTACCATTCATGCTTATTTGATGCACTTACACTAGAGTAGCAAATGTTACAGAACTGGATAGGCAGATCTGTGGAAGAAAGAGGAAGCCATCAGAGCTTATGATATATGCTGAGACAGCAGCCTGCATGGTATAGCTAGCTCATGGGATCCAAAGCTAAGCCTACTCCCTGCCTACAGTTCTCTGCCAAAGCATCTTAACCTACAAACCCTGATAATTTGCAACTGCTCACACAGGAAAGTATTTGCAGTACTGCTCTGAAAGCAGATAAAATATAGGTAAAATCTAAAAAAAGTAGGAGGTGAAAAGAAGTTAACTGGCACATTTTTATTAGTTCCATTCTTCTGTCACTTGCCTACCGATCATAGTATATAAACTTGTAGCAAACATATTACATTAATAGGTTTGTTTATATAGCAGTGTGTTTAAGCCAAATTTTATATGGAGAGTAGATTTTTATATATATAGTGGATTTCTGTGCAACATAACAAACATATGCTATGATTTAGTAGTTTTGGTGTTCATGAATGTTAAGATATTTGCATGTTACAATACTTTATTTACGGTTAAAGCTTTTTATACCCTTGTATTTTTTCAGCCCTGTATTAAATACTTTTTCCTTGAATGCGAATGGCAAAACTCACAGTTGTCTCAGTGGAGATCTTAGGTTAAGCTGTTACACACTTTTACCATTTGTCCTTCTTACAAAACTAGTAGTTTTTGTGGGCTATCTCAAGTACACTTCTATGTCAGGCAAAGTGAAGGTTCTTTTTGTTAAGGAGATCCTTCTCAAAGATGAGATCACCTTTAAGACGACAAAACTGAGCTGTTTCACCCTCTCATCTGCGTGTTGTGTTTGTAAGTGGTCTGCCTCCACTCCTCCTGCTATGGAAGTGTACTTAAGATAGCTCACAATAATGATGGACTTTGAGTTGTCTCTTACTCTTTAGATTACAAACACATCACCCAGAAAAGAGGATGAAACTCCTCAGTTCAGCGTTATGCAAAAAACACAGGTACAGCAATTCTGCGCTTCTTTGGAGAGCACAACATTTATGCTAAGATCTGTGTGAATGTAACCTCTTTGTGTCCTACAGAAACAAACCTAGACCACAGAAATGATTCATGCAGGTGTTTTGCTACAGTTCTATCTTCAGTTGCACTTATCTTTGATTTCACTATTCACGTAATTTATGTGTTTCTGGTAGGGTTTTCTTTTTTCAGAGCTGCTATGTTACTCTAATTCTTTTTCTCAGACAATTGTTGGTAAGTGGTTCTTGCTTTGATTGTTTAATTTTTTAAGTATTATGGATCATATGCAGTGGGGAAAAAAAAAATCAGTATTTAAGGTATTACTTTCTTCCATAAACTCAGGCTTCACCAGTATTAGGAGAATTTTAAAAATAAGTGTTCTCTGAAATGTATCTAAGATTCCCTTTGGTGCTAGACATCCTATTCTGCTTCCACAAGCACATACAAATGAAATCGCTAAACATCCTCTCTAGTACTTGTCTTCATGGTTTCAATGGTTTCTTCTAATCTGGAATCTATCTTCCTTCACAACTCAGAGCAGTTTCAGACTTGCTTATTAGAGAGAAGAGTAGTACATCAGTGGTGAACCTTTTCAATATTAATGATATGCCTTTGAAGTCTGTTTTCACAGTTCCATCATGGCACAAAGCTTCCCTTAATATAAATGTTGTCCTATTGTATTACATACTCCAAGAAGAAAAGGATTTACGAATAAAGTGGAGATTCAAAAGAAATTCTCTCCTGTGCCAGATTCTGCTTTGCTTCTATAAGACAGTCTAAGGAAATCCACTGAAATCTAGGAGACTGTTCATAGGAAAAGAGCTAATGTAGCTAAAGTTATAGAACTATCTGGCCTGAGTTTTGGTAGAAGATCAGGGTTGCCTTACTGATCAGCATTTGCTCATTTTCCAAACATATAGTTCTCTATCACTTCATAGGTCCTGAGTACCCTCTTCTCCAAACAGCTGGCAAAAGATGACTGGCCATCTCGGTATGGTTATCAGGGCAGTAGCTATGTACCTCGCTCCAGAAAACCTATCAGGCCTTTCAGACTTCCTGATTTTGCTGAACCTTTTACTAGAAATACTCCTCCTGAATCTTGGGGCCTGGTGATGGTGGTTGCTGGGGACAGAAAGTGTTTCAGGTTCTAGTGTAAGGATCTCTGTGATATGAGATGAAAGTGCTCTAATTTAAGGACAACTGAACACTCTGAGGGCACTGCTTATGCAACATTTTTACCAGATTACTTAATGGGTGAAGAAAGTTATATAAGAAAAGTTCTCGGAACAGTCATACTTTTAGTCCCATGCATTTTTTGTTGATATTTATAATGAAGCTAATAGAAGGACCACTCTCTTCTTCGTTGTAGAAGTGATTAAGAAAGAGTTTAATATCAAAGCACTTCAGGAGCTGCAGCATAAGGTATACTGTGCATTCAAGTATTACTATAAAGAACCTGCCTTCATTTTTTTTTCTTTATCAAGCAAATGTTTTGTCTTTAGTTTCAAACAATCACAGAATGGTTTGAGTTGGAAGGGACCTTCAAGACCGTCTAGTTCCAACCCCCACCCCCATGGACAGGGATGATTTGTCCATACTGAAGCTGTGCTAGCTGTCTCGGATCACCTCCTTTGTCCTGCATGTGCCTTGGATGTTTAATCTGCTTTTCTGAGAAATAGTGGCAAAACATTAAGTTAATAGTGAATTTATAAACATAAAAACAATACCAGAGGCAGTTAAACAGAAGACTTTGGCTAGTGTATGCTCTGTAGGCTTTCACAGTTCTTTGTGGACTTCAAACTTGTACATATTTACAGGTCTTTACACTATCGACAGTGAGCAAGCAGCGCTTTTGAGTTCTCAGTTGTTTAAAGTTGGTGTACACTTTTCACATATAAGCAAAATGTGAGAAAAATAGGGTTCATTCATATTTAAACAATTCATGGTGAGTTTACTGTTTCTATTTTTTTAAAATCTCTGACTTTAAATTAAAAGGAAAAAAAAAGAAAGTTAAATGCAAGAATTTATAAAATCTTTTCCAGTTAGACTTTTCAGTGCATGGATGGAAATTAAACAGCTTTTTGTGTTGAAGGGCAAAATAAACAAATATGTTGTGTAAATGGAAAGAGAAAGAAAACAAAAAGCTACACAGTCCTAGGAGTAAAACAACTTTTCTATATTTTATAAAAACAAAATTAAGACTTTCATGAAGGTTGAAAGACACTCAGGACCTTCAGTGTTCATAAAATTACAAATTATTAATTTACCACAGGAAAAATTAGATTAAACCAACAATTAGAACTCTATGTTTTCAAGAGTTTTTCCACATTAAAAATTATGTGTTGTTGGTTTTAAAAGGATTTTTAATGAGTCTGTTTAAAGCAATTTTAATGGGGAAAAAGCTCAGCTTCAATGAAAGTATTAGAAGACATAAAAAATATTAAACATCTTGCACATAGGAACCAAATATAGCCTTTCTCAGCACAATGTAGATTTTAAGAACTAGGATAACTGGTTTACAAGATTCATTTATAATCAGAAACATCCATATCAGAGAAAATAAAATAACGTGGTAACAGCAATAATGGGGAGATAGGGACTATGTAACTAAAGACTCCAGATTTTTAGTAGAAGCATCTATTTCGAAAAGCAGAGTGGAAAAGTTATTTTGCTGTCATTCCAGAAGCGTGAGTTTAAATCATGCTGAAGACAATCTTCCAGTCAGCTAAGGAAAATAGGTACCTTGTCACAGGCTGAAGAGCCAGCTCTCACCAGCTCTCTAAGTCTCTTGTGCACTATTGACTATACAGCACCAAGCCTGTCTGAAGTCAAGAAGCATTTGGACAATGCTCTCAGGCACATGGTGTGATTCTTGGGGTGTCCTGCACCGGGCCTGGAGTTGGACTCGATGATCATGATCAGCCCCTTCCAACTCAGCATATTCTATGATTCTATTATACAAGCCATCTTGACCATTTGAGCTTCTTGGGGAAATTAGTAGTGCTTTGAAAAACTACAAACAAACAAATCCTAGTCATAAATTAACCCAGGGCAGAATTTTTTTACTTCCATTTTTTGTTCAATCCTCTACCCTCATTCCTCTATCATTCGAGCAGAAATACAAGATGAATGAAGCCAAGTGCCCTAAGTTTTGTGTTTCATGAACTTTTATCCAGTTTATCTGCTAGATATGGACAGTTTCTCATTTTATGAGTTGTGCCATTAGTCTTCACTCCAACTCAAAAAAGGTAAGTAGATCAAAGAAGGTATGCAAGAAGAATAAGGAAAAGGCATTTCACTATTTGTGGTGTTTCCCTTACTTCAATGTTTAGAGAGACAGGTTGTTCCTATGATAGATCTCCCTTTCTGCTGAAAACATTTAAGTATACAGCATGTGGCTCAAGCCATGTAGTGCTGGCTTGTTCATCTACGTAAATTACTACTTTTTTATCCTTGTGATTTTTTAAATTAGTTAATACATATTTACAAGGCTACAGTCACTACTTGTAGCAAAAACGTACATGACTCTCTCTATTCACTTTGCTTCCTAACATGATGATAGTTCATTTATTTTGACAGAGCTGCTTTGCTAATATCACAAACAGTCCGTGGTTTTTTTCTACACTAAGTGCAGCCTTGTCGAATGTGTTCAGGCTAATAGTTAATGGCAACTGTAACAGGAAGGAAGCCTAGAAGTCTCTGACACTTCAATAGGTAATACAAAACCGAAGATAATTCTGCATTTGGGAAGAGGGGAGACACAGTTTATTCTCTAACTCTGAAAATTAGAAAAAAATAGCCTAATAATTTGAGAATGAAAATTCCTACTTATTATATGTCTCATATTTAGGGTGCAGGATGCACCACAGGGTTTGACAGGAGGCATGGTTTCTGTTCCATTTATCTGTCCTGAGGAATTGTTTCACCCTTGGAAGTATTTTAATTATTCTACTACGTTTGCTTTCGCACACCCTTAAATCTGAAGTTCTGCAGGAAGGTTCTTTCATTTTCATTACATGGTCATGTAACACCCAATATAACAGAGCCCCACCCTGGACTGACACATATTTTATTTCCCAAAGCAAGAATAAATCTGGAAGTCTCTATTGTTAGCCCACAGCAGTGTTCATTTCAGTTGTATAAGTCTCTGTGGTACATATGAAAGCTTTGATATGGAAGCTAGGGAAAGACAGCACCATATTTAGCATCACTTCAGCTGCCTCTGTGGGATCATCCCATTAACCTTGTGCAGACTTGACTTGCCCACCTTTGATTTTTCTTTCTTTAAAAGTTTTTCCACAAGACTCATGTAATATGTCAAATTGTTCTATTTAATGGGGGCTGTCAGGACTCTTTCCAGAGCTCATCAGTGCTCCTCTTTAATTAGCCAGAAAGACCACTGTTGAGTGACAGCAATGTACTCTTCCCATAGGGTCCCCAACCCCAGCTACCACAGGGCATGTGAGATGGAACTCGAGGGTAGTCATCAGTTTCTGGCTTCCAGAACAACACTGTCAGATGATAACCACCCTAAGGTCATGAAGCCAGTACTACAGCTGATAGAAAGTTTTTTTAAATTAAGACTTCCCATGCCGCAAACTTACCCTCCTCTTTCAGTAATTTTAGCATAACTATAAAAAACACATATATAGAATGAAACAGCCACTAAAACTGTTGATATCTGAAAGTTTATTTTTTACATATTTGTGGTTTTCTTCGTCCTCTTCTCTTGACTTTTGACATGTGTGTTTTCTCATATACTTAGTATATACAACTTACCCAAACACCAGGGAGAATACTAGCTTAGGATTCCTGTGGAGGTGGAAGAAGTCTTGCTCACAACATTCACCACCTGCCTCTTCTGTAGACAGAGGATTTGTTTACAGCCTTATAATATGAGGTACCTGGGTAATCAAAGCTCTGGATTTCTCCAAACTCAGATTTTGTAGTTTCCTGAAAATAATAATTCATGCTTTATTTCCTTGTTTTCTATAAAATAGTGCTAGAAATATTTATGCATATTACAAGACGTACATTTACGTCACGGGTGTATAATTGCCAGGGAAATATCAAAAAGCTGTTAAGTACTCTTTTAATAAGACACAATTTCTGCATTCTGACAATACTAATGGAATTATTTTACAATGTGAGTGGAAGATGCCAAAACTAAAATGAAAAAAATCCAGAGAAACACAACAGAAAATGAACTGGCAGTTCCCAAGAGACTAAATTAGGGCATAAAGAATGGTGCCTTAATCCTAAGGAAACTATTAAATGTGAAGTATTACTAAGTTATCTATTAATCTTGCTAAAATGACATGAAATTCTAATTTAACTGAAATACATATATAATTTAGAGAATTAAATATAATAAGGACAATAAATCTCTCAAGCATTTGTGTACAAACTACAAGTGTGATATTTGCAATACAAATATAATATATACTGAATCACTTCAAACAGAAAGCAATCACAAGAGGAAAAGATATGGGCCAATGTCAACACCTTGTTATCTCAGCATTATAAATTTCACCAAATTCAGCTGCTACAAGACTGTAATTCCTCCTTCCATGGGCATTTCTCGCAGATAATAATACAGGCTGCAACTACTACAGAACTTCAGTACAATTCAGACCAAGAACTCTCTCCTACACAAGATCTCTTTTAACTTTGTTCTTTAGGCCTGTTTCTTCATCATTAAAATCTGTAAGAATTTTAATTGCCAAGTACTTCTCAGAATTAAAATTACACAGATTACTTTTCCTTACTCTAATTTTCACCCAAATATTAGTGACAGTAGGGAAAAAATGCCACCACATTTCTACCTATAGAGACTGAGAAACTTCTTTTTTCTGATGGAGAAAATCTACCTCCTCCATAGAGAGCTAGCAGGTATGTCAGGGCCGTATTGCTTTATTTTTCCAGATTGTTCCACTTGAGAATAATTGCTGAAACAAACACCTTTTTGTAATAAATACTTTTTTAAAGAAAGTATTAGTTACTTCAGCAGTACTTCTCACTACTAGAAATCCTGTTTCACATTATGATTGATTCACAGCAGTATGCACAATACCAAACAAGACAAGCAAGAAGGTTCCTGAATACCTGAGTAATCTTACTACTTCACTTGCCCTCTGTTAATCTTTTCCTCCTGAAAGTCTTTAACCATGACAAAATGGTTTTTAAACTTTCAAATAGGTGAAGGCAAATCTGATACAAGAGCATTCTTGCTCTTCTCCTGGCTCTTTGACATCGACGCCATTACCATTCATCTTCAGAAGTGAAGGTACCAGGAAGGAATGCAGGAAAACCTCTCTGCCACATCATCTGGAACCTGGTAGAACGAGGAAAGGGCTCCAGCACTGGTCACCCTCCTCCTTATCAATTCATCAAAGTCAATTAATCTCTGACTTTTCACAACTAACAGCATATTTACACAACTGAAACAGCATCTCCTCTTGCTGCCAACTATGGTAATTCCATGTCTTAACTACTACACTGTTAGAGCAAAGCCATGACACCATACATCTGAGCATCATAACTGTGGTTTATATTACCTATGAAAATATTTATTTATTATTTCCCATCCCCACGTAGGTAATGTTAAACTCCTTCCATTATA
This sequence comes from Manacus vitellinus, assembly GCF_001715985.3. Classification (NCBI taxonomy): domain Eukaryota; kingdom Metazoa; phylum Chordata; class Aves; order Passeriformes; family Pipridae; genus Manacus; species Manacus vitellinus. The sequence goes on along the minus strand of NW_021940604.1, from coordinate 11,639,106 downwards.
GAGTGAAATTATTTTAAAAGTTGCCGCCTGTTTTCAAAAACAAAAAGCAAATGAATACACGTTAAAAAAATATTATTAACAGGATGCAGGATGAGGAGGACTGCTATAAGGATTTTACTAATTGTGTGCAATGCTTGAGTAAATTGCCTATAAATTATGCAGTCTTCACAAGCTCTGAGCAGTAAAACTGTTATTACACTTTGCACACTATGTACCTCTAATACCCAATCTGAAGTTCATTTATCAACAACTACTCTCTCTTGTGTAAACAATCCATGGAGAAACCTGACTTGTTTTCACTTGTTATTGATGATCTTTCAAAACTCAGAAATTGCCTCCTCTTCAATTTCCTGCCACTGAATTTTTAGGTAATCACCTCATCAATAGTTCTCAATAAAAATAATTGCTTCCAGAACAAAACTCTCCCCAGAATTTAGGCCCTCTAAATTGGTCCCTCTCTGAGCTTCAAAAGTGTGAATAATAAAAATGTGTATTTAAAAAAAAATCTCAGAATGTGTATATGCTTTTATTAAGTCAGAAGTGGAGAAAAGTTTTGCCAGAACAGGATATGGAGAAGGGAAAATGAAACACAGGCTGTCACCTTTCAGAATATTTTTTTTTTATTTGTCCATGAAGTTCAATCTTCAGTCTCATTTGCACAGCAGTACAGATTATTCAAATGCTAATAAAGCACTCACATTCACAGCCAGTCACAAGTGTAGTCAACTAATGCAAAAGGGGAGGAGGAAGAGTACTTTGTACATTTTTTGATGAAGATGAAGTGGTGTGCTATAGGGCAAGGAGTAGAGATTTACCTTAGTTGCTTTCTCATCATCAGTGGTCCACATCTTTTGTGTCCATCTCCTCTACTCTCTTTTTTACTGCAATAGCAAAGATGTTCTGAAACCAGAACCAAAATAGCCACTTGTAGGTCTCAGAACAACTTAGGAGCTTTGGCAAAACCTACACCATTTGGTTTTAATTGTTTGAAAAAATGCAAAATATTTGTTACTAGAAAAAGAAGAATATAATGGGAGGAGTGAGGAAGGATAAAGGTTCAAGAAAGCATATTTACCTTGATGAACTTCTGCCTTCTGTTTTACACTACTTGGGACTGCTTTGGAGACTGTTGGCAAAAGCTTCCTTTTCCTGTCCCAGGACAGCTATTGCCTAACTGCAAACTAATGGAGAGAAAGATGTGCATGTACCATTGCATCAGTACTCAATCACACATAGCAATCTGTTTGACAAGTTCTTCTACCCCAAAAATGAAACTGAGAAGGCACATAATCTCCATTTGTCTGATGTAGGAAAATCGGCTGACTGCTGCTCAGGTAGCTCCCACAACTCTTAACATATCAATGTTGTTATGTTAGCTGAAACAAGGTTATATGAACTTATTTAGTTTCATATTAGTATATTCTTACCTTGCTTATAATGTGGAGCTGGTGGTTTCAGAAAGTACATCAAACAATCCATTACTTCTCTGCTGAAAGACTGTTCCGTCGTTTATGCAGTCCAGTGTAACTACAGTAATAATGTCACCACAAAATCTACAGATATGCAGCAAGACATGTTCCAGTTAATACTAAAATAGAAGTGCTTCTTTCCATTGACTTCAACCAGTGGATTACCATGCCAGAGGAAATTTTTTTAGTTACTTCTTTTGTGTGGTTTACATGGGACTAGCTGGTGAGATCCCTGGGGCAGAGACCATGCCTACCTCTGCTTTTACAAAGTGCAGTAAGACCTCCAAGCAGAATGTATAAATTATGAGTAAATTTTAATAAGTAACCAAATATAAATATAATAACTACATTAATAACTACTAATATATTACATAAAATACTAGACTCATTGGAAGAATGCAGAAGCCATGAACTTAAGTGATTCTTTCAGAGTATGCTTATTATTTCACAATCAGAATGGAACAAGCCTCTTGCTGGACATCTTAATATTGAAATGCATAAAGAATGATTTAATAAGGAGTGTAACCTCAGGATTAACTAAGTCATGTACAAAACAGACCTCTACAACTGCTGTTTAAATGTCCTTAAAATAACCTAATCATTTATTTCTAATTGATATCTCTGAGATTCAGGATGAGGTCCTCACAAAAACCAACACCTGAAGAGTGTGGTCAGGAGTACCCCAACACAAGACAACACTGCAATACTTTCTGAAAAGGAAGGATGATTATTCCTAAATACTATGCCTGGTTTTCTGCTTACTACCATTATGACAATGCAGCAAATAAACTGACAGCTTATATCTACATATACTTATAGATTATACTGAAGCTATAAAGTACATGTTCAGAAATGTCTAGTCTTTGAACCAAACATTTCAACAGGCGAAAGGAACTTGTACTTTGAAATAAAACAGGTTTTCTGCAAATACTCTTTGGCATAATTTTTTTTAATCTCTGCTTTTCGTTTTATAGTTTTTCTGTTTCCTTCCTCTATTGCACACCACCTGCAAATAAATGAGTGAAATTACCTGAAATTCATTTAATCTTGTACTACTGGAGAACTGAATTCAATTATGCTTCGGAAGTAACAGAGTTATTTTTAGTGTAATGGTAATATATGGTAATGGTAATAATTTGTAGTGTCATTTGGCAATGTCATTTTTACTTCTATAAAAGATGTGAAAAAACTTATGGCAAATAATTCTTTACTGACTACATATTATTATACTATAATGCAATACAGCAACAATATGATGTTACAGTGTAGTAAGTTCTTGGTGTGAATCTGTATTTCAGTTTATTGCATAACAAGCCCAATTCTCCTGACAATGACACTGATGAATGGTTTACTATTGGTTTCACTGGAAACCTCAACATGCTGATAATTGAATAACAAACACAACTACTCACTTACACAGATCATTTCTGATTAATGACAGTAAATGATGTCTTTGGTTTATGCTACCTATATACGTAACCAAAAACCATTTTCAAAATGCTGGGTTTTATGTCTTACAGGTTTTGAGGATGCTTTAAATAGATCTTTAAAAATAGCATGGTAGCCATATCAGAGTTATTCCATTGAAGAATGTTGTAAATGGAAAAAATAACCAGAGAGAAGTTTTAAAATATGGTGGAAATTCCTAGAAGTAATCAAAAACTGAGGAAACTACATCTAACATGAAACTGATTAAAAAGCAAATTCAAGGGAATTACATTAAGCAGCAGCACTAATGTTTAATGAAACAGATTAAAATATTCACATTTTTATAAATCATCCATGGATTACTCTTTATTTTATTTATGATGAAATGAAATCTGAAACAAAATTCTACAGCCAAAATAAACATAGATGGGTGTGGGGCACACCCTCAGTTCTCCCCCAGTGCCAGAGGCTCTGGAGGTGAGGTAATGCCAGCCCTGACAGTTCTCTTACCTCCCCAACAACCTGACCTAATGTTGTCTCTGGAACAGGACTAAGAGTGACTTTCAGGCTACATCTGCACTAGGAAATTATCTGAAGATTGCTCTCTGACCTGAGGCCATCTGTCAGAGCAGCGTTTCTGGAAGGCCAAAATTCTCATTATCAACTGTCTCATTCTCCAGCATAGGATGAATGCCTGGACTAGTCAAAGCACCAGGAATTGTCCCTGACCCATACCACACCTCGAACTCCACCAGGGCATTTTTTATGCGAACACTAACTGATGAGAGCAAAACCACACCAAGAAGTAAGTTAACAGATCTGTGTGCTAGATCTATGTCCCTGATCAGTGCAGACATAGTTTTTGTATCCCACAATGATCGAGGAAAACATGGTTCATTAAACAAAAATATATGGCCCAATATATTTTCTGGGTCAGCTCTGTAGATTACTTAAATGAAACCTCATGAAACCTACACGAAACATGACAGAAAGGTACCTTGCAGGATGCAGACTGGGTCTCTCCCAGGAAGGAAAAAAAGATCCTGGTGTAATAGCAGGATACAAATTAAGATTATCAAGCACACCTCATTCCGCCTGCACAGGCAGCTGAAATAATGTAGGTTTTCATTTGCACTTAGCCAGCTTCATTTCAAGCAAGCTTTAGAATCAAAACCCACACTAATTTCAGTAGGACTTTTTTCTGTGTATGGTATGCAGAACAGAGCCCTCTCCTGGTAAGCACTGAAGATAATTGAGGACATCCCTGGCACAGTATTTGGCACAGTCTGCAGCACATATCTATGTGATGAAGTATTGAACATAGGCACTCAAAATAAAATATTAGAAAAGCTCAGCTATTTGGAGCCATGGAACCTTATGATTGAGGTCAGATTTGTTTGGATTAAAAAATATATGGAAATCCAAATAACACTGAAATGATGCCATACTTGAAAACTGAAACCAAAAAAAAGTTATATAACATACTTAAAGGCACAGTTGGCATTTCAAGAGCACAATGACTAGCCAGTTGTAACCTGTTTTTGAACCCACAGCTGAACCCTGCATGTCGAATTACTGAAAAGGGTGTGTCACCTTCTTTTTAAACCTGAAATCTGATAACCAAGGCAAAAGAACCCCCATTCATTCTTTCTTTTTATGACTATAAAGCCATGAAGCACCAATAATTACCTGAAGTATATAGATCAACACACTTTGCCTAATTAACAGGCTTTTGGATTTCATACTTGAACCTGAAAATAAGAAGCCATATTTCAAAGCTCTGCTTTTGTAAAACAAAATTGCGACAGGTACCTAAATGGATGCAGCATATGGTAGGCACTTCAATAAATCATAATCATGATACATTGCCAAAATAGCGACTGTCTGTCATTAGTTTTTCTCAGAATAACCAAGTATAATCCCTTCGTTTAAACAACAACACAACCTTGTTGTTACTGAGATACAATGTAAAAAAATATTGCTTTAATTTAAAAATGACTTATAAATATTTCAAAGTCCATATTGTTTTTAGCAACATATGCAAACATGATTCTCTGGAGCCATACTACTTATGGCTGTAATCTCACTACATTTCCCAAGGTAAATAGGGTTGGGTCTATAATATTTGCATGGAAGACCTCCAAGGAAATTCCAAGTTACTGTGTGAATGGGTATTTGTGCAAGGTGACGTTCTTCTGCTGACTCAGTATTGAACCAGCATAAACGATATGATCACAAGTGCTGTCTTTATTTAAGAGATAAAACCAAGGATACCAAGCACTTGTGGACATTAAACACCCTGGTAGTTTTTGGTAGTGCCTGGTTTTGGTAGTTTTGGAGTGCCTGGCCAAGCACCAATCTAGATAATTACATCTTGCCTACTTACATTCCCCTGTTGCTTTAAATGGATAAGGTATTATTCTTCTATTCTGGTGTAAAAGTGGGCCCTACAGACCTTCCTTGGGCTCTCCTAGGACTATTTCTAGCATGACCTTTTCCATGGTCACACAGAGTCAATTTATTTGAACCAGTGTATTGTACTACATTTTGGCCTTCTGAAATCACTTCCACTGAGCTCACTGGAATTTACTTCAGCCCAAAGACACTGATTTAACAAAATCATCATTTAATTCCTACCCGTGAAGGTCACATTTACAACAAATCACTATGAAAAATTGTTTGGTTAGGAGATCCGTTTCTGTAGGACTCCCCTCAGTCCCTTTTGACCGAGACCAAACACTCATTACATTTGGTACGACCCTGCTCACTCTCACCAAAATGAATACCAAAATAGCAACGTGATCCAACGACATCAAGACCAGGCCCCTTACTGGGAGACTTGTCTTGGGACCATACCATGTAACAACAGTGCAACCCTCTCATCTCTCCTCAATTTGAAGCAAGTTACACTAAGCAAAGATACATGCAATCTTTCAAGTCAGCTGTACCTTACATTTTAAGAGAGAGTGCAACAGATGTTTAAGAGCTTGCTTTAAAGTGATATGTCTATTAAAACAACCGATGTTACTAGGGGACTATTCCCCTTAAAGGAATTTGCTTCATTGAAGTGGAAAGAAACCAGACTTCAAAAGACCTTCATTATTACCGTGTTTGAGTACCTCAGGTTAGACCACTGCGCTGCCATTCACAAAAGTCCTCTAGAAAGGAAGGAGTTGTTAGCATGTTTCCCTGCTGAAGGAGCCTGTTAGCAAGATGCATGCTGGCATTAGTCACAACCTAGTCTGTGGCAGGGTTGTCAATTACAATTACTCCCACAAATCTGAGTTTTCTCCCTTTCCAGTTACGTATTTCTGGCTTGTCCCACACTATGACAATTAAAAGGTTGGCTTTTGGAAGCTTTTTTAGTTTAAAAGATTTTCTGGTTGTATTTTTGTAGGTCAAAAGTGTTTTCTGAGTCTGTTATCTTTCTGATAAGTCTGTTATCTTGCTGTTATCCAAGACAGCAAATACAAGGTTTTTATAGACTTGTTTTCATGAAGATTTACTTGTCTTAAGCCTGAAATTATTTAGGAAAGAGATGACCATGTTACTACAATTCATTGAATGCAAATTATGAAATTCAAAGGCAAACAGCTTAAGTTATGCTTTAAATAGTACCACCAAATGCAACGTAAGGAAAGAGAAGGCAGGTAGGAAAGAATCTTCACAAATCCATACTTTTCCCCCCCTCATTTCAGGTGACTTGCTGACCTCAAAAGCTTCTGACGTTCAGTACTTCTGAAAACCAAGAGTTTTCTCTCACATCTCTCTCCGAATATAGGGCCTAACTTTGCCTCCTCTTTTAAATTTTTGACTTACACCCTTTGGAGAGTGAAGTTAACTTGACAAAAAGAGGGTGATGCAGCTGGTTGGACAAGAGCCACTCAATCCACGCAGTGAAATAATACTTAGGAAATAAAACAAGGTGAAGGGTAAGAGCATGAAATGTGACTAAGCAATTATAGGTTTTCTTCCGCTTCCCCACACTAAGTAGCAAAAAGGACCATATGGAGCTGCTGAATTTTCTGCAGAAAAGAGTGTTCACTTTCAGAGCAGGAAAGGACTTTGCCTCCATCCACACTGGCCAGCTTGAGAACAAGCAGACAAATGCATCCTGTAAAAGGGTACACCAACCACTCCTGTTGTGTAGCACTTGATCATTCGTACACTCATAGTCCTTCCAAAAACTCAGGATTGCTTTATAGTATTGGTTTCTTGTAGAAGAAACAAATGGAAAAAGTCAAGTGCAGGCTTCACTACCTGTACTCGAGTGGACTGGCATTAGTCAACCCGTGACCCTTCAGGGCCCTCTCCTTTGCTCCCATCACTATTCACTGCAGATGTCAGGGAGTAGCAAAGGCGAAAGGTCCAGGCCCTGGGCTGCGAGGCCGGGAAGGCCGGGAGGGACACTTCGGAGTTGTCTGGTGACCGGGTAAGCCGGCGGTCCATGCCCGCCGCGGTGTGCCGGGGCCGGGGGCAGCGGCAGCGCAGGCGTGCTGAGCGGGGCTTAGTAGGGCTGAGCGGGGCGGCGGCGGGTGGGCAATGGGACAGCCGGGCTGCCGGGCCGAGGTAGGGGCCGGAACAGGGCGCAGCCCCGGCGGCAGCTCCTGGCACAAGTGCGAAGCCGCGCGTCCCGCGCGTCCCTGACTGCGCTGGCTCCCGCGGTTCTCGCCCCTAACCTCCGCGCTCCCGAGACGGCCTTTCTGGGCGGGAGAGCGAGAGGGGGTTACCTTTTCTTAGGAAAGTCCCGTCCCTTGCCAGAGAAACTTTCTACGTTCCTGTGCGTGAGAGGCAACTAGTTGCACTCGCTGAAGTGCGAGGAGTGTTTGGCTTCTCCCGTACCAGCCTCCTCCGCCACCTCCCCCTCCCTCCCCCCCAATTTCCCCTCCCGTTTTGCTCCGAGTTGCGCTTTATTTGTGTGTGAAGAAAACGGAGGGGGGGGGAACTTGTAGAGGGGATGTTCTGGTTTTGCCAGAGGAACAGTGCAAAAGGGGAGCCTCGGCTCGGAGAAGGTACGAGAATAAATACATAAGGAGCGGCCCTAAAATAAAGGTAGCGGCATATCCCGGCAGCGAGAAGGTGAGTGTCTCTGACTTCGCCGTCCCCGCGTCTCCCTCCCACCTCTTCTGCTCGGAGGTGGAGGAAACTGGTTCCCTGTCGCATGTGCATGTGCTAGTATTTAGCGTTTATTTAGCATTCTTTTCGTGTTGGTCCGATGACAACAACAACAAAGTTACTGTAAAACAACGTGGTGGGAAGGAACAACGGAGGGGTAGAGACGAGCTTTCGCCCCCGGCCCCAAGCGAGTTTAGTTGCAAAAAAACCAGACTGGTCTCCGGTGCGAACGCGGTGAATTTTTCCACGCCCAGCCGGATTTTCTGCCTCTCTCCAGGTGACAATCCCCGCGCTTTTAACCTCACCTTTTTTCGGCTAGCTGTTACCGGCGCTGCCGGGCTAAGCCCGAAGACAGCCGCAGCCGTCACGGCGCCGTCGCATTTTCCCCGGCTTTGCCCCTCCGCCCACCCCCGTGAACGCCCCGGAAACGGGGGCGGCCTGGGCTGCGCCTCGGGAGCAGCTGGGGCTTGCCGGCCCGCCGGGGGAGGCGGGGGCAGGTCGGCCTGCGAAGGCCGGCCGGCCGGCGGCTTGACCGGAGGCTGGGAGGAAACAACATTTCTGCGTTGGCGGGGACCCCCTCCGTCCAGAGCCGACATTGAAAACACCGCTAGGGATGGGTAGCGAGCCCCTTCCCGAAACTCCCGTTCCTGGCTAGCCAGGGTCTGGGGCAGCGCGGGGCGAGACAGCCTGGCCGGGAGCCGCAGGCACAAGGCGGCGGCGGCAGAGGGAGCCGTCGGTTTCTGCGCCCGCCTCGGCCCCGCGCTGCCCCTGCTGCCGGCGAGGCGTATCGGGCGGTGCCACTGCGCCCGCCTGCCTTCTGGGTGCGGCCCGATGGGGCAAGGGCTGCCTCCGCGGTGCGTGCCTCCGGCGAGCGGCGCCGCGGGCCGGCTCTGGCAGGCCACTTTTTCCCAGTGTCCGGAGGGGAGGCGGGACAGTGCAGTCTGCCTGTTGTTTTTTCCTCTTCCTGTAGCGTTTGTTCCTTTCCCTGAGGATGGGTCTCCTAGCGCCCTTCCCTCCCCCCGCCCCGGCCTTGTTTTTCGTGTGTTTTAAAGGACAAAACGGTGCGTTTTTTCGGGTCTCCCACCGCCCCCGCCCCCCGCCGCCGGTTCCCCGCTGCACCGGAGGAGTGGGCCCCGGGGAAGCCCCGGCGCGGGGGTCCCGCTGCCCTTCCCACCGGCGATGCGGGGTCCTGTGTTTGGTCAGAAAGCGTTTCCACGTGGGGAAGCCTTGTGTGTTTGCGGGTGTGCGCGCATACTTGATCCGCGAGGAGGTAACAGGATTCTCCGTGTTCAAACCCAGTGGGCTCATAGCCATTAATTTCCTTCTGCTGTCACTACAGACACTTCCAAAATCAGATACCCGTCGAGAACCGTCAGCTGGGTTTCACACGGCTTCGGCTGCGGTTCTCCTCGAGCCGCGGGGGCTCCGCGCCGTTCCCGGGCGCAGGGGTGCCCCGGGACTGCGCCCGGCACCCACCCGCGGGGTAGCAGCCCCGCGGCGCCTTCCTCCGAGAAGGGAGAGCGGGATTCCACGGCAGCGCTGCTGCCAATCGGTAGTTGGCATCTAAAGTTTCATTTACATTTATGAAACCGCCGCTCGGAGCCAAGCGGGCGCGGTGCTGCCGGCCCGGGACCCGCGGGCAGGGATTGCAGCCGAGCACACGGAGGGACACGCTGAAGTCGCGCGTGGCGGTGTGAAATAGCTAGTACTTAGAAAAATCCTGGGAGACAAGCTGTACGAGACAAGGGAGCGCCTTGGCCGGTTCGAGTTTAAGCGTGAAGTCATGCTAGAACAGTAAGGAAACAGTATTTACGGTTTTCTGGGTTTTGTTTTACGTGTTTCACATGCGTAGACTAGAAACTGTATCGAAGATAAACTAATCAACAGTTTAGATTTAGAGTGAATTATACAAAGCAGGCATCTCCCCTGTATGGTAAATATATTTTTTGGTCTGACCTCGGAGTTTGTTGTTTGAAGCATGCCCTTTCTATTAAAGCTCAAGCTATATCTTTGTTTCATTTCCGTAATGCTGAAAAGAAAACTTTCGTAAATTGCTGTGGGTTTGACTTTTCCTCCTTGTATTTCTGAAAATGCTGCTAAATAACAAACGCTTGCATATCTGCAGTATGTATCATACTATGAGTAAAGTGGAAATACAGACTGACATTTCGCTGACTTCCCTGTGATTCTTCCTCTATATTTGACATCTAACATTAGCTGAGCTATGACCGAAACAGCTCTTCTTGCTTTCTTTTGAAAGTTCTGGTGTTTATGTTACCAGATGTTCTTCAATCAAATCTAACAGAAATGAAAGAAGAGTTTGTTGGCTGATCTTTTATGTATCTTTGTTCAGATAATTTGTATGCTGTTATTAATTGTTACGTGTATATGATTGTACTGCTAATAAATTTGGTTGACAGTTACTCTTGCTGGATTTGTATTTATTAATGGCTTCACAACACTTTCCAATAGAAACTTATTCTGTATGGATAATGCCAATGGAATAAATAAATTCTAAACAAGTAATGTAATGAGTAGGACAACGGTGGTTTTCCAGCTAATTGCAGTTTCCAGTTAAAATATTTCAAACAAGGTAACTAGAAATACAGCTATAGATAGTATCCTGTGGCATATTTTTAGCATCTGATGCAAGCGTTACAGTTTAACACTTTAAACTTTATGCAACTTTTGCCTTCCAGTCCTAGAATTAATGTTAAACACTGGCATTTGGTGTGGGAAAGGTACCAGTCTGTTTCCTTGATGTACTGGTGGCATTGCATGATGTTCTGTGCAATCCTTCAGTTTTAAAATTTAAACTGCTTTTTCCTTTTAAGTACAAAAGTTAATACAGAAAGAAGGAAATTCCTAGAATTTCTGTCAAGTGTTCTAGGACGCAGCTATTATTTTTTTTCTCTGTTATCTTTTTCCTTCTTGAAAGTAGGGAGTTTATGAACTCAGGGTAAAACAGGTCTGCCTTTTTATAAGGAGAGTTTATTCAGCATACTTCTATATTGCAGCTGCTGATCATATTTCATAGAGCTGTTAAAGCACTTAAAACCTAAAATTAGGTACTGTCCGGTAGTAAATATTTCAAATCACTCCTTGAAGAAATAGAGAAGTGGGCTTAAATAAAAAGAGACGTTTTGAAATACATCATTGAAGAAAGGTAATCTTGCTTTGCTTTTACTCAAAATAATGCATTGCCAATCTAAATCACTGCTTTCAACATAGTGTTCTTTTGTCCGTAGTTTTTGTTAATCTCCTGCATTTTTATTGTGATTTTATGTTTGCTTTATTTGATATCATAACCAGGTACTTTGTTCAAGCTATGTTTACGACGGCAACATTTGTATTAACAGGTGTTGAATTAACTTCTAACATGCCTGTATTTCCAGTGAGTGTTCTTGTGATACTAAGAACTGAAATGTAAGTTCCCTTGCTTCCTGGCGTGCGTGCTTCTGGATGGCTTTTAATTGCACTTGTATTTTCCAGATTTAAGATGAGTTAATTTACAGATTAGTATTTTTAATTTGAGGGGTGGGTGTGGGTTTATTGTATGGTAGTTTGCTATTTGTTTTTTAGTTGAACATAGGAATAGGTTTATTTGCTCCCTATCATTCATTTTTTGTACTGTGAGGGTTTGCAGGAGGAATGCATACACAAGGGCATCAGACTAACAGACATCTGTCAAGTTGATCAAGTATTTTTAAAGCTTTTTGGAAGTTCAGTGCTAAACTGAGTCTGGTAGCAGAAACACTCAGATGTCTTTGCTTTTTCTTTGTACTTGACAATCCAGTAGTATTTCTGCTGTCTAATGTATCTGCGGTCTATCTGATATTTTTTGTAAAAAAAATGGTATTTATGGTATGCAAGTGGAAGAAGAGTTTTGATATTCGGTCATTGATCGAAAGGTTTATAAGTAAACTTAATATGTGGGATTTTTCTTTTTTGGATTTAGATATTGCGCAAATGTGTGTTCAACTTAACCTTTTTCTGTCATTGGAAAGCGCTAATTGATCTTGCTGACCCTGACATAATAGTATAGTTTGATATTCGAAACCTTTCAGCTTTAGCATGGCCCTTTAATCACCCCTGAGATTTCAGGGCATGGTTCTACTGCTGCTCTTTTAAAAATTAAATAAAAATGGTTATTAAAAATAAATTATCTTTATGGTCTTTTAAAGTCAGTAGATATTTTACCTATCAAAGCCCTAGGGTTTATAATATGCATTAAAAAAATTCTGCTTTACTTTTATGTGATAGGTGACATTTTAGATGCTACTGTATAAACATCAGATTTTTTTTATGAAATAATTTTCTTTGGCCAAGTCCACGCTTCTGTGTTATTAAATCTGTCATTAAATTAGAATTGGTTAAAGGAACTTGGATGCGCTTTGCAGTGCAAAAGCTCAGATAAGGAGAGTGCTTATATATCAAGTAAATAATAAAATTTATTTTAACAGGCAATAAACCTCACATTTTTAGTCCACATTTTAGTTTGTAATGCTGCTAGAAAGATTGCTTTTGGGATGCCTGTAATACAGTACCTTGGCAAAAACTATGTTAAAGTTTCTTCTTTTTGTCTCTAAACCTGAGAAATGTAATGAATACCTGGCTCCCTTTTTGCTGTAATGTTAAACAGTGAAAATTACTTGGATGATCATATATCCTATGTTGAAATGATTGACTGGGCCGTCTCAGTCACAGGATTGTATGTAGACTAGTTATCAGACTTTTGAGCAAAATGTCAAATGCAAATGGTTGTCTGAAGAATATTAAAGTTTAAGCATATTAGTTTCAATTTGTTTAAAATTTCTCCATGTCTGAAATTTCCCCACTTCTCCAAGGGAAGATTATAATGACCAGTGATTATCTTCAGAACTGTGGAGGTCCATACACTAGTGAGACTTATTTGGTCTTAAGCTATCAGGCTTAGGTACAAGACACTAAACTTTGAGTTAGACTGCAATTACCATAGATTCAAAAAAGAGGAGTTTGAAGGTTTTCTGTGCCTAAATTCCTTTGGAGATCTGTGTCCTTTTCCTAGAATTAATTAAATAAATAAATACTATTTCAGTGATTTTTCATTGAGCTGCCCTCTGTAGAAGTAGTGTAGCGAGTAATATTGTGGGGCTGTGGAGGGCAGTTCAGCTGGATGTAATTTATGTGCTGTCTCAGAACTCAGTCTCTCTGGGCTGACTGAATACTGTGTCTTTACGGTTGTCTCATATTGTGGCAGGTCTATACAATTTAACTAATTTGGAGCAGCAAATTGGAAAAAAGACCTCCCAAGACAACCTACAAAATATTCACATAGAGAAGACTGATTTTGTATAGGTGATAACTTTTTAGTTATGCGTTTAAGTTAATAGACACTATATTTTTTGGCAACATTAGTTACTTTTGTGATGTGACTCAGTATAAGCTGACATTCTCAGCAGTGTAAAAAATTACTGCTACCTTTCTTTTTTTAATTGGGTAGATGCAGCAAGTAACTAGTCTACTCTTGAAACATATATCATTAAACCACAAAAATCTACATTAAACCGTGAAGGGTCTGATTTAGACCACAAAAGTAAAAAATAATAGAGAATTTGCAATTTTTCAAATAATTCTCCTCTATGACTATGTGTATATAACTACTGAAATCAATGCTGATGCTTGAGGTAATTGGAAACTTAACTTGATGTTTTGTGCCAGATCCTTAGCTGTTGCAAATTGGAGTAGGAATGCTGAAATTACTGGAGTGGTCTCACATGCCAGATGAGTATCTAGTCCTCTATTCTTAGTGCAGTCTGATTTTTTTATGGGGAATTGCAATATACATTATATGTGAGAGATCACATGCACAGGGAAGTGATCCTGCAATGCTTAGGGAAAAAAAACAAAGGAGCAATAAGTATAAATGTCCAAAATATATTTTTATTTTCTTCCATTTTAGCATATTTTCATACTCCTGCATTAGAATATTTTTTTTTTGGTAGCATTTTATAAATGACCGGAGAGATGCCTTTTACAGTAATTGTATTCCTGAAAATTATGCAGTTAGAAATATTGTTAATTGTATTCTTTTAATTCTCTTCAGGCAACTTTGTTGCCCATGGAAGTAAATACTCCAGTTGTGCTTATTCAGAGGCATTTGGTGAAGGCTGAGCATATTCAATGAAAGGCATGAAGTCCATTTACCATATTAAATCCCACCTAGATGTTCCTTTTTATTTACTGTAGTATGTTTCCAGAACATCACAGAAAATGAAGTTCACCTTACTCCCAAGAGAGAGCAGCTAAACCAACCTCTGTACACTTCAGTTTAAGCATCCTGACATCATGCTATATGTGAGGTTTTTCTTCCAGCTCTTCTGAGTGTCCCAGCATAGATATGATTACACAAAACCAGGCACCCCCCAGGGAGATTATGCACATTTCCTCTGCCAAGTTCTAGCAGCACAACTCAAGACTCAACCTAACATTTCTGTTCTGGTCTTAACACAGAGGACTGGGGAGCTGGGAACCAATAGGGCTGAATAGTATAGAGGTTTCAGAAATGCAATAATTATATTCTGGGAAAGGGTCTTGAAAATAAAACTTCCTGTTACCCCAAGGCAAGATTTGGGACTGTGGTGGGTTTTCCAAATGGAAAGATTAAAGTACTTTTCCACTCAGCCACCTATTTTTATGTTTATTGTAATCTGTCATGGCAGAAAGAGCTGGTGTAATGTTCATATTAATTTTATTCAGTTGATTGCCTGTTCAGGGAAGCAATTTTTGCGTTCAAAGCACCAAGTCCTGAGCTCACTGTTCAGCAGTATGTCTGGGAGTCATCTGCAATAGGAGGTCTTTAAGCTAAAATGGCCAGATGATGTGTTTCATAGTAATTTCTGATAGCTAGTTAGCTATGATTCAGCTTGTTTTCCAATTTTCTGTTTAAAGGATAGTCTAATTTCTCCAAGGGCTAGGTAAGTAGTCAAATTTGTGTCATAAAACAAATGAAGTGGAAGGGTTTGTTCCCTGGTAGTTGTGAAATTGTCCAGCTTTTTGAGGTCTTGCTTAGATCTGCAATGAATGAAGTCCGGGATTAGAATAGCAGCTTCAGAGATGCTGTCACATCAGGACAAAGTCTGCAACAGTTTGATTGTAAGGTCGGTAGGAAGAGGTCCAACATTTTGCTCTGTTTTTACCTCATTTCCAGGAGTATTGGTTCACATAAGTGTCAATAGTAGTAATCTTATGTGTGACTAACCATATCTCAAGTTCTACTTCCATCTGGTTTGTGTGGCAGAGGACAGAAGAGTGTGAATCTGTGGTTTCACATTTGGTGGCAGTGCTTCTAAAGCAGCCCCTTAACCCGCCTCTGCTGGCCACTCGTTCAAGTTGGATCTGTTCCTTGCTGTGGTTCACAAACAGCTGTGCTGGCAAGGAGGCAAAGGTCGGAATGAGTGGCAGCACCCATGCTGCTGAGCCTGGCAGCGGTGCTGCAGAAATAGCTGCACAGTCTCTGTTACCTAATCTGCCACCTCTGTTAACTGAAGTACAGGGTCAAGTCTGCAGGATAGGTGGAATTTTTCAGAACAAAAACATTGTCTACAAAAATGATCCCTTGATCTTCAGTCAAAAGGTTCTATTGATGTTGGGATTTTTAACTAAAATTGAAGTAACTGCAAATAATTTGCAGATATAGGTGCAGGTTAAAACAACAGGGAAAGTATTGGAGGCTTTGGATGGGACAGCTATGATTTTCTCAGAGGAAGGCAGGAGTTCAGACACGATACCAGATGACAGAACTTTTCCGGATCTTTGCACTGCTGTCCAAAAGCTGGGCTTGCAGGGGACAGGCAGAGCATAACCTCACTAGAGGTAGAATGTCACTACCAAGGGCTGCAGCGCTCGTGACAGGCTGTATTCTTTTACCACTATTCCTGGGGAAAGAAGTGTAATAATTTCTCAGAAGTGGCCATTACTTAGCTGTCACTGTAGACAAGTGCTTAATTTATGGCATCTGTATTTTTTATTAGCCTCTACTGTCACAAAGTATTAACTTACATGCTATCACATTCCAAATGCCTTTTTTTATGTTGTTCCCATATAACACTGAAATATGCATACTATACTGCATCACGGGTTTATGAACACTGAAGCATGCCAAACCAGGGATATTATTTTTGATGTGAGTACAAGTTTGATTTCCAAAGATAAGTGTAGTGATGTAATAAAGTTCTGTAAGGGTTTTGAGTTGACATGATTTTTTGATTAATAAACTTGAAGGATACAAAATCAACTTGGCATAAGTGAAATGGATTAAACAGCAAATTAAAGTATAGATTTCACAAATACTTTTTAACAAGTCTTTAAAGAGAATGCTATTACAAAGAGTTTTTTTCAGGGGCTAGTCATCAAATCAAAACCTAGTTGTTATTTTACCTGTGACAGAAAGATTAGTAAGTGCTACAAGAAGTAATACCCTTGATTAGAACAATTGCTGACCTAATAAAAGAGATTTTTCTTCTTACAAACTTCCTTGTACTTCTGTTGCTAGACTGCAATGCCTACAGTACTGCTACTACAAAGACTGAGGGATTGGTAAATAATGAAGAGAGCAGATTGCTAAGAGTACTCTGGCTCATTGAACAAACTGAGAGCAAGCAAACAGTATGTGCTTCACTACAAGCCAGCAGTTTATTTAAAAAACCCCAACAACTGGAGGCCATAGCAAATGATCATGATGGTATCGTAGGCAAAAAAGGAGTAGTAATTTAAACAAAGTACTCTGCAGAGTAAGAGAGGTTACTTTACCTATGTAGATGGTGTGGGTGCAGCTACTACTGCAAAGCTGTACCCTTCCTTAGCCTTAGAAAGGAAGCTTGAAAAATTGGAGAAGTTCCAGATATAAGACCAGAGGAGTAATTAAACAATTGGAAAATGTGTCTTCCAGGGGATGAACAAATTTTAGTTTACCAAAGGAGAATGTTGCATAGTTTGATCACAGCTAGTAAATATGTAAATGGGGGAAGGAAAATATGGTAAAGAATCTATTGTCAAAGCAATTGTTATAATTAAAATCTGAGAATACCTGTTTTTCACAATTACTTTGTGTGGCACATTTGCTTCTGGCTCATAGTAAAAGAGACTCTCCTGTAGGATGGTGAGCTGTTCGATGGATTTCATGACATTTCCATCTCCTGTGGGGACTGCTGATGAGCCAGGAACTGCAATGAGTGCAGACAGCTCATGTGAGGATCAACAGCATAAACATGTAGACTATACAGCACATCTGGTATGGGGCTTAGCATTTTCTTTGTGCTGGACAAAGGCGATACATAGAAAATTTTCTACTTTTCATTCATTGTGTTCTGATGGTTTCAGTTTAACTTGATGGCTGTGGTGCAGCATTTTTAGGCTTGATGAGTAATAATTGTCATTCTGTTCTGTCAGAAACCACCTGAGCTGCATGCTGGCACCAGCAGGAGTTCCGTATTCTGGGACAATTCTGCATTAACACTTTTTGTTTTCCATTGTTCATGGAATGATAAAGGAACACTGTCTCGAATGCAACATTTAGGGGCTATTGTCAACTTTAGTTAAGAAAAACATTGCATTTCTTCTACCAAACAATAACCAAAGTACCCATGTTTCTTTTTGGTGACTTTACTTTTCTATTTTTTTCTGACATTTCAAAATGTTCCATTAAAGAACTGTAAGAGAAACACTTGCAGTAACAGGAATGGCAGCTGCTGGGCAATGACGCTGACAACTAAAAAGGATGGGCAGACTGCACACTTCCTCCTTCATCAGGATGTTTCTAGGAATCCTAGCGAGTATTTGAACTTCTTCAGTAGCTATCACTGCATACTCATGCTGTTGAATACATTTTTCAAGCTATGGCATGACTTTTTAAAACAAATAGGATGTGTAGATAGGCTGTCATGGCTTTCGTGATATCATGTGCTTGGATTCTTTGAGTTATTTTTTACAGCCTTGTAAAGCTGCAGTTTGCTTTTACATAGAGGATCTGCTTTTGGGGGAGGGAAAATATTTTCAAGTCTGCAGTGTCTCTTTAAATATTCTGGCTAACCAAGTATAGCCTTTTTCTTTCTGTTTTCAATGGCTTCTTTATAAAGGACTGAAGTATTTTATTTGGTTTGTTTACAGCTATTTTCTACAACAAAAGGGAAGGAAATTGTCTCAAAAATTAACCAAAATATACTTCATAGTAAAAACCCAAATCTTTTCCCCTAAAAAATCTAGTTGTTCAAAGCATTGAAACGACCAGCTAGTAGCATCTTTACATTACTTGTTTGTTGGTGTTTTTTCCCCTGGGAAGCATTCTTCATTTTGGTAAGGATTATATAGGCTTTGTGGGTTTGAAAACACTGTGTTTAATTTTTTTGCAAATCAATTTCTCCTTATTTTCAGGGGAACACAGTGGGATTCTAGATTAGATTTGTGTACAAATCCAGGCCAGAAACGGTCTTAGCATTTGTTTTATTTATTTGTATCTGGAATAATCGGTAATTGATTAATCCAGAATGAGACAGAAGAGGTCTATGTGCCTTATCTAAACATGAATGCAGAAGTCTCTCACAGTTGGGAAGCCCCCAAGCATCAGTGGATTTCCAGCTCTGGTTTCAATCTCAACAATTTCATGGTATATTGTGCAATGTTAGGATAAGGGAGATATTGCCGAGTTTATAATTCTATATTCTGAAATTCTGAAAGTAATCCTTCTTATTTGTTGCACAGGTGTGGGATGGAAGTCGTAGGAAGAGTAGAGCAGTCACTTTTACTCATATTTGGGTACCTGTAAAGTTGTTACCCAGTTTCACAAGAGATGAATGCTGCACCAAAGTGTTATTTTACCTAAACTCTGTGAGATACAGTGCTTGCAGTTGTTTGCCAGGAAGTCTTTCTATTTTGCTCTTTTCCCACTTGTTTTGTTGTATGATGATAGTAGGACAGCAGGCAGATCTCTTGTCATAGACTTTTTCTGTTTCTTACCTGATTTACGTACCTAAGTGTTGCAGGGACCTCATGGTCTGCGTTGCTCTGCTTTTTTGTCTTGATGCCTGCTTTTGACTGGCACCAAATGGTTTTGTGTTGGTGTGACCTGTTTCTAAGTTAGAAGTGTCTGATGCAGAGAGGGAATAACACCTTAATTTTTCTTGGATAAAATCTCCACAGATACCACACAAGCAATGCTGTTCTCCAGGAAAATCAGTTCAAGGAAGCAAACTGCACTAAACTGACAATTATACAAACATTCGCTAAAGACCATACAGAATTTGCAAGACTGTGTGTAACAAAGCGACTTGCATGAAAGCCAACTATTTAATGTAAATTTTGAGCAGTTTTCAGTGTATTATAGTTTGGTGGGATGAATCATGTCCATTTTGATTACTGTATTTAATGTCTGACATGAATTCACATGCTCAGAAAAGAAAATAGAAATAATAAAATTATGTCCTGGTTATAGATGTGTAATTTTTCAGGGGAGGGAGAAGGTAAAAGGAATCTATATGAGCCCAGAACTGTATATGTGTGATGGGTGTTGTCTCTGACTAGGTCATACTGTCAGGATGGCTTTGTTTGACTTCTTAACTGTTCATGGTATTTAAAATGTGTTAGTCATTTGCTCTCCCTTCAAGTTAGCTATATATAATAATATTTCTTACTGCTTTTCCACTAAAGAATTGTTTTTATTAGTGTTGACACCCCTTTCAAGAAAACATAGCACTTGTATAAGATAAAACACCAAAGCAAACAAAGCTAAAAATTATTTAACATAAATACATATAAATTAGTTCTAAAATTAGATATATATCAAGCAATTGCTTTTCTGAGATTATGATGAGAGACAAGTTTTCATTCTGCCTTACAGCATAAGAAAGCTGACATCTTCTTTTTCTGCCAAAGCATGGACAGTGATCTCCAGCTTTTAGAAAGCCCTAAGATTATAATTTTGCTTATTTTCACAGAATCACAGAATTACTGGGATTGGAAGGGGCCTCTGGACATCCAGTCCAATGCCCTGCCAAGACAGGGTCACCTAGAGCAGGTTACATAGGAACACATCAGGTGGTTTTGAATGTCTCCAGAGAGGCAGACTCCATGACCTCCCTGGCAGCCTGTTCCAGTGTTCTGCCATCCTCAAGGTAAAGAATTTCTTCCTCATGTGGAAGTATAACCCCTTGTGTTTTAGTTTATGGCCATTGCTCCTTGTCCTGTCACTAGGCACCACCAAGAAGAGTCTGGCACCATCCTTTTGACACCTGCCTTTGAGATATTTATATGCGTTGATGAGGCCCCTTCTCAGTCTTCCCCAGAGTAAACAGTCCTAGCTCCCTTAGTCTCTCCTAATAAGAGAGATGCTCTAGACCCCTAATCACCTTTGTGGCCCTCCTCTGGACCTTCTCCAGTAGTTCCTTGTCTTTCTTGTGCTGAGGAGCCCAGAACTGGACACACTATTCCAGATGGGGCCTCACTAGGGCCAAGTAGAGAGGGAGGATCACCTGCCTCAATCTGCTGGCCACACTCTTCCTAATGCACCTGAGGATACTATTGGCCCTCCTGGCCACAAGGGCACACTGCTGGCTCATGGTCAACTTGTAATCCACCAATACTCCCAGGTCCTCAGCAGAACTGTTCTCTAGTAGATCAGCTGTACTGGTACTTGGGGTTATTCCTCCCCAGGTGCAGTTCCCTACACTTGCCTTTATTGAACCTCATTAGGTTTCTCTGCCCAATTTCCCATCCTATCAAGTTCCCACTGAATGGCAGCACAGCCTTCAGGTGTAGCAGCCACTCCTTCCAATTTCGTGTCATCAGCAAACTTGCTGAGTGTGCATTCTATCCCTTCATCCGGGTCATTGACAAACAAGTTGAATAAGACTGGATTCAGTATTGAACCCTGGGGAACACTGCTGACTACAGGCCTCCAACAGGATTCTGCTCTGCTCATCACGACCCTCTGAGCTCTGCCATTCAGCCAGTTCTTGATCCACCTCTTGTCCTTTCATCTGAGTTCAACTATGAAAGTGTTATGGGAGACAGTGTCGAAAGCCTTGCTGAAGTCAGGGTAGATAACAGTAAAGATCCACTGCTCTCCCCTCGTTGACCCATCCTGCCATGTCATCACAGAAGTCTATCAGATTAGTCAAGCATGATTTCCCCTTGGTGAACCCCTGCTGATCACTTGTTGATGACTTCCAGAATGACCTGTTCCATCACCTTTCCAGGGATGGAGGTAAGGCTAACTGGCTGGTAGTTTCCCAGGTCTTCCTTCTTGCCCTTTTTTGAAGGTGGGAGTAACGTTGGCCTTCTGCTAGTCATCAGGCACCTCTCCCCTTCTCCATGATTTTTCAAAGATGATGGAGAGCGGCAGAGCAACATCATCTACCAGCTCCTTCACCACTCATGGGTGCATCCTGTCAGGGCCCATAGATTTGGGTGTTAAGTCTGCCTAGCCAATCTCTAACCCAACCCTCTACTACCAGGAGGAAGCCTTCGTTTCTCCAACCTTTTTCTCTTACCTCAGAGGTCTGGGATTCCTGAGGGCTGACCTCAGCAGTGAAGACTGAGGCAAAGAAGGCATTCAGTAATTCTACCTTCTCTGTGTCTTCCATTACCAGGATACCGCTGGATCCCTTTCCCCCCGTGGTTTGGGGCGGCCCAGTTCTAGTTCCATTTCCATCTGAGGAACCATTTCTGACGGCTTGAGGTGGATAGGGAAAGGGAACTCCAGCACCAGGGGTTTCTTCAGGTCCTGAGCCTAGAGGGGAGAGGTGCTCTCCCCTCCCTCCACCCACGAGGTCTCATGGCAGGCACAGAGACAGCACACCGGCACGGAGAGGAGGCAAGAGAGAGTTTATTGTTGGGATGTTACATTTATAGGGTTAGAAGGACTCACAGAGTAACCAATTAGAAGTCTCAAGGGGCTTACAGGAACACCCAATCACAGGAAGGGGTTAACAAGGTCCAATGAGAACACCTCAGGACATCTTCCCAGGACATTCCTGCATGGGATAACACTTGTCATGGGGGGTCTTGGGAAGAAGAAAGCGTGAGTTAGCAAAGAGACTACAAAAAGCCATTTTGAAGCATGTTTAAACCAGAGTTTTCCCATATAATGCAGGTTTACTGCTACAGATACCCATCTGGTTTAGCAGCAGCCTCGTATTTTCCCTAATCTTCCTTTTGCTGCTGATATACTTGTAGAAGCCCTTCTTGTAGTCCTTGATGTCCTTTGCCAGACTTAATTCCAAGTGAGTCTTGGCCTTCCTCATTGCATCTCTGCATACTCTGACGATGTTCCTGCAGTCCTTCCATGTAGCCTGTCCCTTTTTCCACATCCTTTAAATTCTTCCTTGAGTTTGAGATTTTCTAGGACCTCTCTGCTTATCCATACTGGTTTCCTGCATGCTTTGCCTCATTTCTTCATCATGGGGCATACACTGGTCTTGAGATTGGAGAAAGTGGTGCTAATGACCAGCTCTCTTGGACTGCCTTCTCTTCTAGAACCCTGTCCCATGGCATTCCTCTAAGCAGGTCCCTAAAGAGGCCTGCTCTCTGGATGTTTAGGATTCTAGTCCTGCTTACTGTTTTCTTTCCCTGGGCAGGATCCTGAATTCCACCATCTCATGGTCGCTACAGCCAAGGCTGCCCTCAACCTTTACATCTTTCCTTGTTGGATCCTCCATCACTTGCATCAAAAAGTTATCTTCAATAATCTGCAGGAACTTCCTGGACTGTGTATGCCAGGCCATGTTGTCCCTGCATCAAATACCAGGGTGGTTGAAGTCCCCCAGAATAACCAGGGCCTATGACTGTGAGTATTTTCAGTTGCCCATAGAAAGCCTCATCAACTTTCTCCTCCTGATCAGGTGGCCTATTGTAAACACTCATTGTAAAAGTGTTAAATTAGCACATTTTTCTTATCAATTTGCCTGCTAATATTTTTACTTGAGTTTTGAAGAAAACTAGATTATAAAGCACATCAATCTCCTTTCTCATCTGGGGCATGGTTCTTTCTTTTTCAAATATGATAGTATTAGGGACTGATAAAGTGGTATGTTTTACTGTCCAAAATACAGTTTTGTACTGTAGATACAGGCTAAGTTGAAATTCTAATAAATCAGCATTTGGTTTCCTTTTCTTTTAATTTAGGTTGTATTTTTTTTTTTTCACAAGATGATGTGATATGCATGCAGACAACTAGAAGGATGTTTTCCTACGTAAGAAATTACTGAATGTTAGGCAGTGCCTGTTTTTTACTACATGTACCCTCTCTCCTGTTTCTTCAAAGAAATGAGTTTCCTGGAAAACAACTAGCACAAAATAATCTAATTTAGTGAGATTGTAATGTATATGCACTATTATATTGCACTGATTCTAAAGCAATTAATTTTCTCGTTATCTGCCTTCTATAACCTTTCACAATGCTTCAAATGCGCTTCACACTACTTGAATGATCTGTAGAAATGGTGCAAACCCAGAGAGACTTGCCTGAGGCTGTGGGAGTTCAAACCCTGGAGCCTGTCTTCACTAGCTGGCACCTTACTGCTGCATGTCCTGCATACATTCAGTTGCAGCTATAAGCACTAACTACTAGTACTATTACAGATTTCTGAAGTAGAGCACTAGAAAACGAGAAATTGCTCTATTTGTGACCACTTCTCACTTAACATTTTGACTCTCAACCTGTGGCTGTGACAGAAGTGAGTTCTTCTTCATGGCTGAGTGAATTGTTTTAACCACAGGAGCATCCTTTCTTTTTCTCCACTAGGCTTCTTGCCAACACGTTTCAAAATGTATAAAACAATGTAGTAAATTTGAGTAAGATCCCACAACTTCTGAACCATACTGCCAGAACATTACATGATATTACCTCAGTAGAACTAGGGAGCATCACATGATATAACCTCAGTAAAAATATGTGTTCTTCAGATAAATCAGAATAAAAAGAACTTGACAATGTGCGCAAGGGGATTATCATGTGCAAAAAATTGTTGTGGTAGAAACTGAGGACCATCCTCCCTTGCCCAGAATTTCGTTTAAGAAGACCGATTCCTACTGGACAAAGAAAGGACTTTCTTCCCAAGTTTTTAGGTTGAAGTAAAATGGGGAAAACTTTTTGGCTGATGGTCAAACTCCAGATGATGGATTCTTCTTGGAGTTCCATCTCTTCATCTGGCTGGCTGGAGGGCCTGAAGCAGGCTCTGAAATACTTTTGAGAAGCGTCAAGTGCTTTAAGGCTGTTTTTTATGTGTGAGTCCCCAAGCTTCACATTCTGTCTTGAGCTTGTGGAAGTTGTGGCACTGGATCACAATAGACATCCCATAGAAAGTGACATTACATCAGTCGCCTGTTTATTTGTTGGAATCCTAATTTTCTGAAGAAATCATTGCAAAGGGAGATCAGGTCCTTGCTGTATTACACTTTCAGTCATTTATAAAGCAGAAGGCAGCAGATCCTCAAGTAGCTTTTTATTTTCTTTAACTTATGGGTGTATCTCTGAGAGGAAACACATGTTTCTCCTCATGGTCAAGTCCTGGAAGTTGCAGTTTAAATTTGATGAAGTGTTTTATTCCCCCAGATAAAAATAAATAAATAAAAAATTAGATTTAATGCATTTGTTGTTGAGGAAACTCAAGAATCCTCCTAATTAAGACATTTCTTAGAAAGGTAAAATTTTTATCTGGGAGCATAAAACACTTCATCAGTTTTAAAGCCACATCTGCAAGGACTGTATCAAGAAGAGAAACAGGCATTTTTCTTTATTCTGGCTTGTCTGTGTATTTAAGACTTTTAACAACAATTTTAAAAATATTTAAAGCCAGTTAGAAACACTTGCAATATAATAGGGATAAGAGTGCCCTTCCTCCCTCTGTTTTTAATCTGGTTCTCTTGATGGAATAAACTACAAGGTTGAATTGGTAACTGGATTATTGCCTCATAAAACAGCACGAGGTTACTATTATCCTTTAATTTTATATCTTTATTAGGGAGTAATGTTGGTCTTATTTAAATCACTGACTTCTCTAATGGTTTTTCTCTTTTACAAATTTATGAAACTAAACCCTAAAGGATTTGGTCTAAGTGCAGTTGGCATAACTGCCATTATAAAAATCTTTGGGTTAGCAGTTGGTTATAATCAGCTGCTTTAACTGGGCTCAAAATGTAGCAGGATTTAGCTGTTGATAGGTAGAATAATGCTGATAAAATATTAATGCTGAATTTTATTTTAAAAAGCTGAATTTCCAATAAGAGCATTTGAATTTTGATGCAGCATGAAGATGAACAACAGTGCTCTGGAAACTGTATAATTTAGCATGTTCATGCAAAGGATATATTTAACACATTGTGTGTTTCTGCTAAGATTAAAAAAAGTTTGTCTTTGTCTTGCAATTCAGTAAAGTAACATTGGAAACTGTTGAAGGCTAGTCTTTTTTAGAAGGTGGCATACAAGTGGCATATTTAATGATGCATTCCAGTGAATACATCCACCTGAATTTTGGGACACAACACATACTGTGGGTGAGTCATTGGCAGTCCTTAATAGGAAAACTGTTGGATTTATGTCATCAGGGTGTATTTAAGATATCAATACACTTTGTTTTTTAAGGAAGAATGTGGCATCCATCTGTTGATTTCAGTGTGCTTTGGTTAAGGTCATGATCAATAAGAAAAGAAACACTAATATGGGTCTGTCTGTTATGGTATGGCTCTGTAGTTGAGTTATAGTTGAGTTTTACACAGGAAGTGAGTGATCTGTCACCTTCAGTGGTTGAGTGACAGAATTGGAGCATTTACTGTTTGAATGCAAGGCAGGTACTGACTTTTCAGTCAGTGTTAGTCAAATTGTTCTGAGTTTTGTATTTTCACTGTTTATTTCTGCAGACAATCTGACAATGCAATAACATGCATATACTTCAAACTTTAAATTAGACTAGATTTTATATTTAAGTTATTGATGCAACATTTTGGTATTGGTTATAAAAATTCAACTCTGTGTTTGGATTTCTTCCTTTGACAGGGACTGCTGCAGGCAATGCCATGTAAAGCTGTTTTCTCTTAAAATACCCACTGTTCTTAGTAGGTTCCTTTCTGAAATTTGTCTACAGTGGGTGTTTTAAAGAAGCCTTTCAATTCTCCTTTTGTCTTAAATTGAACAAAGGCTGAAGAAGATTTTACAAATACAAGAGTGTGGGTTCCACATTGATCAAAAACATTGATGGGAAGTGGTTACAGTTTGGGTGAAGGCATCACAGGTGAAGACATTTATGTCTTGCATCCCTCTGAAACTAAGAGGACACTGAAAAAACAGGAATTATTTATAGCTCTATGATATGGTAAAATACATGCAACATTATTTTCTTGCAATTGGTCTTTTCCTTATGTAACATCATGGCAAAAATTAATGAAATCTGAATGAAAATAATTTAGAAACTTAGACAAGAGGGAAGACAGGAAGATTTAGTTTGGGGGAAGGAAAAATCCAGGTGAGACTGAAAGGAAAGTAGTTTGGGGCTGTGCATTTGTGTGTGTTCTGGAAAATATCTGATGCAAAACCAATGAATTTTTTAGAGTTATGTTTTGGGGAGTAAATGGAGGTATGTCACGTAAGTGGCACTTGAGATTAAGAGAGCGGGTATTCACAGGGCAGCGCAGGACTGCGGGTGAGAATATGTAGGTGCTATGGCTTGTTTCATGTATATTCCATAGCTCTGGTTCCTTTCAAATGTTGTGCCTGTGCCAATAGAGCTGTACTTTGTTTAACCTCAGAAAAATAGTGGTTGCATTTATGCAGGGTGGAGGTAGCACAATGTATAAGTGCTTGCTGGTCAGAATATAACAGAGGTCCATAATATGTTTATGTTATTGGGTATACTTCCAGGTAATGGTTTCTTGTGTGCCTTGTTGATAAACAAATCCAGGTAATGTTGATAAGCAAATCCAGGATGTTTGGGTTCCATAATGTATGTGTTTACATATGGTTATTTATTTTTTCTTTTGAATGTAACATTAACTTTGATTAATACTATAATGATTATTGCATATATGAAATATCCCTGGCACTTTTTTTTTGTTCTAAATGATGCAAATTTGCATAACTCCAAAATAGATCTTTTCTGAGAATGGAGATCGTAATACAATTGTGTGGCTTTATAGTTAAGGTTAACCTAATGATACATGGGCAGAACTCTTAGGATTTTCCTACTGAGGAGCTCAGT
Source organism: Manacus vitellinus (assembly GCF_001715985.3). Lineage (NCBI taxonomy): Eukaryota > Metazoa > Chordata > Aves > Passeriformes > Pipridae > Manacus > Manacus vitellinus. The sequence goes on along the minus strand of NW_021940604.1, from coordinate 11,611,871 downwards.
ATTTGATGAGAGTGACTCACGCTATTAGAGAAGTCATAGACATAGCAGACAATTAGGGTAATTTCTGTTATTTAGCACTTTGTAGGGACCTGCTTGTTATAAACCGCTTTGTGTACTTTATTTAATCCTAAAGGAATTCAATGAACCTCAGAGAGGGGACTTCATGCTGATGATTGCATAATGACTTTTTTTTCTGCCAGACACTTAATGACTAAGAGTTTATCATTAAATGTGTTAAGCACTTCTGTTCTATAACTCTTTTTCTAATATGTTCTCCCAAGGCTTATAATTGATTGTCTACTTAAACAACTGCCTGTATTCAACATTTTGGTTTGTTGGTTTGCTTTCATAACTATTTTTTGTCTTGCAGAAGTCAAAGAAAATTTCCTGTTTCTGTTTGTGTATTTTAGATAATTCCCAAAATAATACTCAAGGTGTTGAAGCACTTTACATGAAATTAGTCTTCATATAAATCAATGAGAACTTCACTGAAGATTTTAGTGAAACCACAACCTCAGTTAGGGGGTTTGTTTATTGCAGATTTGCCTTAGAAATGAGGACCCTAGACTAAGGTGTCAATTTTTTATCTTCTTTTTTATTTAGACTACTGAGCTGTAAATTAAAGGGAAGATAATTTCTGCTCGTGGAGGAAAAGAAACGCGAATAACCTCAATGGAAGACTCTCAGGATCTAAGTGAACAGTCAGTGAGTACAAATGTTGATAAACATGGATGGAGTGGAATAAATTGAACTCTGTACAAGTTGTGTGAAGGGACTTGGGATTTGAAAATGATAGTAAGATCTGCAGAAAGGTTCTGAGCTTTTAGTTTGAAACCTTGTCTTACTTCATACATTAAATAAGTGGTTTTAATCTTTTTTACCTGTTGAAAGGTACAAGATCACTGCTATATAGGATTTTGCAGAACTAGAATTGTTGGAGGGATACAATAAAGGTATAGGGGAAAAATAAAATGTTATGAACTTACACAGTGCTATGCCTTGTTCAAATAATTGCATCAAAATGTATATCCATAGTGATCTGTCAGTTTTGCCAAAGCAAGAGTTACCAAAATCACAAACAAGATACTTCAGATGGTCAGACTGTGGCAGACGACATATATTAATTGTTTCAGGATTCTCTTGGACTTCAAGGGAATTGAGAGAATTGGCAGTGTATCGTTCTGTTTCATGTCAGAGAGAGATTCTCCTTGTCATTGATGACAGATCTGTGAGAAATGGGGTGGACATTTCTTCTCCTTTTTCCTTTCTTATTTCTCCTTTCCATTAAGGATGTGGTCTCCAGACTTCCTTACTGCCAGACTGTGGTTCTGAGGAGACAGTAGGCTCCAAGCAAATTTAAAGTTATCTGGGCTTGCCATCCACAGTATTGGCTTTGGTTTTAGTATCTTAATTTCTTAATGTTTCTTACTGGTCACAGTAGGGGCACATTTTGCAAGTACCGTGATCCCTACAAGTCTCAGCTTGGACTTAATGTACTAAAGATCAACAAAGGGATTTCTTATTTCTATTTCTGATATGCTGAAAGAGGTTATCTATGTAATAAATTAGTTTTAATATATATTTTTTATAACAGAGACTTTTATGGGTAACACAAGTTCAAGGAAGTGGGAAAACCTGCATGTATTTCTAAAATGTCAGTAATTATCTTTCATAAGGAGTACTTTGCTCCTGACTGGATAGCTCCTATCTGAGACTTTATCTTGGACTAGAGTTTTATTGCTGATTTTAAGTGGTACAGAACTGGAAAGTCTTAACGGTATTGTAAGTCCCCATGGTGGCACTACTTGGGACAGCTGCACATATTTAAATTGTTTTAGAGCATGTAAAAGCTACATGGCTTCATAATTTAATAAAGTTTTATAAAGGTCATAAAAGATTGGGCAGAAGTTCATGTCTTGCAGTCTGTGAAACAATTGTTCTGTGGAGTATATATGGTGCAGTTATTAATAAGAAGTAGATGAGCCAGTTTAGCTTAGTGCAAAAATGTCTTTTCATAGTAGTTTAAATGTTTTTGCAGCACTGGATGCCTGATAAATGCATATTTTAGTAGCTATTTTACTACCTCATCATAGTATAATTTCTGTAGTATTTCTCATAATTACTACATATCTTTATGATAATGCATGAAAACAGTCTTGCAGATTAGAAGTTGAGGTGAAATCTGTGCTGTGTTACATATGGAGGCAGGATCTTCTGGCTTTATACTATTGTTAGTGTCACAGAAAATTGTGATTCAAGACAAGTTTATTCTTCTTACTCTTCGCTAACAGTGACAGAAATTCAGGGTAATGGATGGGAGAGCCACTTCATCACTCCCTTCATCCAGGTGTATACTGAGACTTAAGATCTCGCCAAGATGTTGGGCACTGTCCTGGGAGAAGGAATTGTGCTGTGAGGCCTATCTGCCTAGAGCAGGCACTGACCCTTAATTTCCCAACTTCAGAAGCTGTTTTGCTATTATATCGTGGTTAAACTCCTCTTGCACCCAATTTTTAAAAGAGAAAATAGTGTTTCTGGCTTAGTTCCTTAAAAGCCACAGGGCGCGTCTGTGGACTAGAGGTTCCAGGTAGAAGGGGGCATTCTCAAGATGAGGCTTTGGTGGTTTAGGCTCTAGGAAGGTATCAGATATAAATCCTTCAAGTCTTCTGCTTGAAGTGTAGCTGTAGTGTTTTGTACTGGTTAATGGTTACTGGGTAGCTCTTGGCAGTTTGTGTTTATCAGGCAGAATTTCTGGTTTTCGACATGTTCGGGGAGGATAAGTACTTCATTCCAGCTTCAGTATTCCTCTTAGGGAGCTAAGTGCATAAGATTCAGATAATGAAAAGTCATGGAGCATAAGGATGTAGTGTATTAGATTATGTGAATAAGCATGAATGTAAGATCTGTGCTCAAACTTGTGCTGGCACCTTGCCTCAAATAGTCTAGTCCTTGGTTACTTGAAAGACTGCGTTTCTCTGCAAGTGGGATAGGTGAGAAGGTGCTTGCTGTTGGATGGTACGTTTGATGGACAGTTGAGGTTTTTTGAATAGAGATATACTTTATTGAATTCATTTCCCTGGGCATTCTGTTAAAGAGTCTTTCACCCTTGGGAAAGGAGGCCAGGCATACTTACTTTGTACAGTGAACCAGGTTAATTTTTAAATTTAATTACCTTAAAAAAGAGGAACTTCTGCTAATTTCTGCAAGTATATCATCCTCCTGCAGCATGATATACAGTTTTGTAGCTTTTATTCTGACTTCTCCGTAAGTTTGAGATCACTATTATTATTTTAATGCAAGTTTTTGCTGTTTACTCTGTCTTCTGTTCTTTTAAAATGCACTAATAGGAAATGAATTGTTCTATGATTCCTATCCTGAAAGTATATCTCAGCATCCCTGTAGCTATATGAGAAATAAACTCTTACCCTTTTGTCTCAGGGCAGTGACGGGATGGCCACATGTTACTTCAGATATCTAAGTACACCTCTGTTCTCTGAGCCTCTAAAGAATTGTGTTTGACTGAATTGAGCAGCTGCTGTTTTCTGAAATGCCAGCTTGAGTAGATGCATTATATATACCACTTAATGCATTATGTCATTAATTTATTTATTTTTCCTGGTTTTGTTTCTGATAAATTCCTTGCTTCTGCTATGTTTTAAATTGTTATGCTTCTGGCTGACCAGAAGTCAGTCTACTTGCCTAATTGTACTGTAGAGCCTCTATACCCAGAAAACTGATGTTCTCCCTTTCCTTCACCTTTTCCCATGTGGCAGAGGTGGTGGAATCAAGCCTTAAACTAACTCGTACAGTGACCAAAAGAGTCAGAATAGAGTTTATTATACTTTGGTTTATTATACTTTGGTTTTCTTGTCTTTACTCACAACTGCATAGGTAAATAGCTCTATTTTAAAGATCAGTGGGAAAATAATTCAAGCTACTAGCTGACACAGAGCAGAGCTGGGATCCTTCAGGTGCAGCTGAGATCCAGAAGATCCTTGCAGCTGGCATGGAGTGGTCGGGGTCGTACTATTGTGGTACTGTACTTCTGGGGTGGGTGCGTGTCCTAAAAATCTCACAACTCTCTTTTTCTTTCCAGTTCAGATGCAGAATATACTTGTATGACCATGCATAAGAAGGAAATTTTCTTTTCATTGATAGGAAAGCTCAGTTTTCATTCATACTGAAAAAGAAGAAAACAGTAAGAGAGATATTTCACAGACAGAAGAAAATAACCAAATGGTCCTGTTCATATTCTGGTGAGAGGTCTGTTACTAAGTGCAGGCTGCTATTTAGCAAGTAAAAGAATACTTTAAACCACATATATCTGTTTTACATGGGCAGATGTAGCTAGGTAGAAACAAAGTTTTCATAACTGTGTATACCATAGACTTTATGCACACTACATTAAAAAAAAGTAGAAGGTATAAGAAAATACATCACATTTTATTTTACTATTATTGCTTCCTTCAAAAAAAGCCAATTTTTTTTCTAAATGCTAACTAGAAATACTTTTTTATCAAAAGATGCATGTTAAAAGTTCTTCTACTTAGTTTTGAAATGAGAGAGAAGGAAATTTTGCAGATCTTGTATTTATGAACAATCTAGCAGTAGGGAGACAAAAGCTTTTTAAGACTGGTCTTGGAGATGGCTAATAAAATGGTAAATGTTTAGCACCAAAATAGTCCTCTCATGTGCCTTGGTATAGCAAACACATACAGGATCTTGAGAACTACAGTTTTACAGTCTTATTTTATTCTCTTCTAGTCGTCACTTGCTGTTCAATCTCTATTAGTAGGAGAAAAAGAATTTGGCTGCTAACTTGCTAGTTTAGGATTTCAAAGGGCCTTATTAGAAACTGGTGTAATTTCATCCCCTGGCCCTTTTATATAACAGCGTGCATATTTAGATTACTTCATTTTAACCTAGAATTAAACAATAGATTGCAGTGCTGTAGGACAGGACACTAGCAGATGTGAGGCTAAACCTGAATGAACAGGTTTTCATTTTTCTGACGTTTGGACAATCATCCCCATTGTGCCCTGGGTAAGTTGTTTGTTTTTTATCAGATTATGCAGACTGTTATATCTGTTACTTGTATTTATGGCCCACTTGGAGCTGGACAATCCCTGGCAACCTTTTCAGACAGTGTTTGTCCATTTTCGTTTTGTTTTAATGTGTGAAGCTGTCAGATGTGATCCCTTTGCAGATCAGTTTTCAGCTGTAGCTACTTCTCTGTCACACAAGCACTGTACTTGCAGCATTTAATCTTACCCCCGTCCGGGGTGGGCAGCTTGCTTGCACCCCAGGAACTTCAGCTGAAGCTCATTTCAATGAAATGAAAATTAGTTCAAACTTTTTAACTGAATTTTAAATGTTCTGTTTAATTGTTCTGTATCACAGCATAGCATGTTATGGTTCATATCTCTGTCATATCAATATCTGTAAGACTTGGAATATTACAGGCAATTAATCTTGTCATATTAGCAATGCTGGTTGAAAGAGATCTCTGGAAGTTAACTAGAGTAGCTTCTGAGGTGCTGGCAGTATGCACAAATATTTTACTTATAAAAGCAGAGAACTGTATCAGTAATATCAGTAAGTGAAAAAATTACAGGTTTAATAAGAAAAAGAAAAAAGTTTCCTTAACAAATGATTACTTGTTTTTAATTGGAATGAATCATTGAAGAAAAATTCCATAACTTGAAGTCAGCTGTAATAGAAAGTAATAGAAAACCAGCATGTCTTTTCAAAGGTGTATTTCAGAGCATTTTTGAGAGTTGCTTAGGTATTTTATTACCTCCTTTCTATAGACACAGTAACTGACACAGAGGCTTGCCATAGAGGATCCAAAATTATCAGCCATTTTGAATTACAGTCGATCAAGAATAAAGTGTAATATCATAATTCCTAGTCTCCCATCTAGTAAGAATTTGAGGTAGAACATCACTGTTGTTCTCTCTCAGCTGCAAGACCTTTATATATGGCATAACAACCTCTGTGAACACATACTGTTTTTTTCTAATTGCTTTGCCCTCTATTACTTCAGCATTCTGTCATTTCTGTACAATAATCTACCAGTGCTAAATTTGAAGCTGCTTTTTCCAAACTGCATTAGTGGTTGTATATATATTTTATTTCTCCAGTTTACCAAATGGGATAGACTAAATGAGACAACACTCAGAAGCACATAATGCATTTTGACATGCAGAATAAACTGAACTGATTTGTGTTTTGTATGAATTGCATATCATTGGAGAAATAATTTGGTATTGGTCAAAGGTACAATCTCCAGTGTTGGCATATGTGTAATTTTTCCCCTGAATTAATTAAAATTATGATTTGAAAGCTCTTTATTTAAAAGCTAAGTAGGCAATCTCCTAAATATTCACCCAAGAATGATATCCATGGCTTCTAACGTTGCAAGATGAGATGAAAAGAGGGGTTGGCAAACAAACAGAAATGTTCCTGTCATTGTCACAGTCACGTCTCCTCTGGTTCAGCACTCCACTTGTCTGCTGGAAGATGTTACCAAGTCGGTTTCAGAAGTTTAAATGGAAAGGCATTGTATGGGCTGTATTTAATAACAAGGAAAACCAATAAAAGAAAGTGTTCTGCTGTCACGTACTGTCCTTGGAATGCTGACAAGGACTGACGCATAGCATCTATATAGTTGTTGTGATTGGTATTCTTGGCTCCAGAGAGGTCCCAGACTAGAATTTTAGGGATAAAACTACTTGGAAAATTGCTACTGCCATAGGCAAGGTGAACTTCCCTCAAGGTAGATATACCATCTTCTGCACAGGGGGCTCTGGGGTTTCTGGAGCACAAAATTCTTTATTACTAGTGATGTTATAGCTCTGCTGCTATATGGGTATCAGAGGTGACTTCTATATTAAAACTGATAATACCATTAGAAAAAATAAGGGAAAAAATTTGCAGGTGCAAAAAACTTTTCAAGGCCTGCAACTGGGCCAACTTAGACCTTCTTTGAATCTTCAACAGGAACCTGTTCACTTTAGAAAAGGTTTTTATATATGCGTGTACACATAAGACTTGGAACATATGAGTCAGTCTAATAAAAGTATTACCTCTCTCTGTAAATGGTACTTCTTTCTGTTAAAACACCAGAGTCTGACAGACACATTCCAAGCTCTGCAGATAAATTTTTCTTGTAAGATATGATGCTTTTTCAAACATTTAAAATGCCAAATTTATAAGTACTGTATTTTTAGTTTATTTCAATATTGTATTTTAACTTAGAATTACTCACAACATTTCCAAAGATGTCTATGTCAGTCCTATCTGTGAATGCAAAATGAAAATACAATAGTTTATTTAGGAGAGTGATCATACATCAGCTTAGGCTTCTGTTTTTACAGTGTCCAGGTGAAGTTAGCATGTCCAGAAGTAGTTTCCTCTTCAGTAAGAAGGGGTTGGAGTTTTGTAATGCACACAAAATATTGGACAGTATGAAAGTTTATTAATTTTCTCTAGCCTTTTCATTTTGTAAGGCTAAAAGCCTAGTGTCTTCATGCCTATTAAATGACTGTGTACATTTTCACATGAAAAGCATGGATTACACTGAACATATATTTGGGTTATACTCATTTGATAATTGTAAAAAGTCCAGATGCAGCAATGTGCTGAAGAATGTGTGGGACTTAAGGGATATGATTAAGCCCACTAAAATCAATGGGATTTCTCATGTGCTTTAAGTTAGGCATGTGCTTAAATACTTTTCTGGAAAGGACTTGGAAATACAGTACAAAATAAAAGCAATAATTTCAGAAATATTTTATTAGCAAATACTTCTGAATGATTTGCAGCTATGGCTAATATTTATTCAGCATCATATAACAGTCATGGTTTCTTTCTTCTCCTTATAGCACTTTTCTCTGAGCTCTACCTCAGTATCCAAGTGGCTGACTTGCAAGTCAACTTGTATTAAAAAAGAGAAGAATGACAGACAAAAGTGTTAAATAATTTTTAAATAATAAAATTACACTAGATGAAAAATCTATTTCATATTTTATAAAGTATGTCTTAAACACACTGAGCACATGCAGATCCATTAAACCACAGTCACATCCTTGTCCTCTTACATTCGGTTAAATTTTTAGCAATGTAAAGGAGTAAAAGTTAAAAGCATTGAAATATTATGGCTACAGTGAATGAAAATAGTTCTGCCATAACTTGAAGCAGAATTTATCCCAGAGGATCCCATTGAAGAAACAATGTGAAACTCATGTTGATTCTTTCTTTCTTTCTTTCTTTCTTAATTAATGAAATAATTTGTTGCAAGATTGGTTCGTCATCATTAGGCAACCCCTAATGATAGATGAGAATACTTTCACTGTAACATCCTTTACCTCCTATCAGCACTTGGACTTTAGCAGAGGTCGTGCTTTAATCAAAGAGGTTCCACCAACCCAAATATAAGGTAGCCTTGCTGCAGCTGAGAGACTTAGAGTTTTGTGCTGGAGTGTTACTGTTACAGAGGCAACATCTAGGTTGTTTCAACCAAGACCGGAGCTGACTGAACAAACCTTTTCTTAAATGTGACAGCACACCTAGTTTATGATATCTCTCCCTTTCTTTTTCTGTATATGTTTACTGCAAAGGAATAAAATTTAACTGACCCTGATTTTTAATTTTTTTTTGGTACTGGAAGTAGTGATTAATGGGATTTCTGTCATGAAAAAAATGTCTTTTATAGTGCAGATCTTTGGTTGTTCCTGTTTCTGTGAAACCATATTTGGCTTTAAATTTTTAGTCTTTGGTCCTGGACCACATGAAATTTTTCTTTATGTGATTCAGTCAAAGTATACCAGAGAAGGAGCTAAAGCAAACATCACTTATTTCTGTAATGAAAAAGAATATTTTTCTTATCTCAGTTAGCAATGCTGTTAAAAAATGACACAGGTTTTCAAGTTTCAGTTTGTCACGCAGTCACCTTCCCTGTGGGACTACTAGCAGCTTGTAGTGAAATGCATTGGGCTGACACCTGAGTTTATTTGGGATTTATGTAGTAAACACCCACAGCTTGGGAACCTCATGTTGCTGGACATGGCAGTGTAGATAATAAATTCCTTCTATTAAAAAGTCAAACTACGGTTGTAGTTCAGAAAACAGCAGTGAATAATCTATGCTTTAACAGTTTTCCAGGGATTCTTTTTACTGACTCTGAGGAAATAGGATTTGTGCATTTACCAGCCCAGATAGAATTAAGTGTGAGAAAGACCTTATGGTGATCCTCATAGTGGCTCTCGAACAGTTAGAAAAACCTCTGCTTGTTTTTTTTCCGCCCATTCAAAGATTCTTACTCTGCTGTTAAAAATTCTTCCAGCAACCTGTGCCTTGAGTGCATCATGTCGCTTCCCAGCAGTTCAGGCATTTGCTTGAGTGGAATAGGCTGTAATTTCCTCTTCTCCTTATCAGCTTGTTTTCTTTCAGATATGAAATAAACTCGATAGCATGACAATTTTTGAAACGGTGAAATTAAAATAATTCTGTAATGAAATCTGTGGAGTATTTCTATCATTCAGTGGGTTTTACCATCAGAGGGAGCAATGTGTTCTATACTTAACAGACTTAGTTATCTTGGTATCCTCTGTTTAACTTCAACCACTGTTAAATGCACTTCCATAAACAGCCTGGCAGGTATTGGCCTTGAGGGACCCTGATGCATTATGGGCATCCAAGCTTCACTTGCTTGCCTGTTGGCTGCCGTGGGCCGTTCCAGGATGCTTTTAATCTCACTTATTTCATGAACCGGATTCACTCAAACCTTCACTGCGTTAGACACTGGAGCCTCTGTTCTCAGGGAAGTGTGGCACACAGAAAGAGTGAATGCTGTGTACAGTCAGTCAGATCTTCTGTGCAACTTATGTTCAGGAGCTTAAACTCAACTACGGTTTCTGTTTCTAGTACACACACTGAGCTACCAGTTATCATCTTCCATTACGTATCTATTATCTGCTTTTCAAGAGATTAGTTACACAGACTAAACTCAAGTCATCAGCACATTCACGTATTCAGCTTATGCTAAATAATCTTAAGGGCTGTATATTTGTTTATTTCTTTCTCTATGTACTTTTTCTTCCATGTAGTTGTAGTGCTTGTTGTAGTAGTGCTAGAGCTTTGATGGGCTACAGACATCCAGACATCCTGCTGTTCATCACAGATTATCCTGTTATCTAACTGCTTGTCTGTAATGTTCTCAAATTCATTGTCCAAGTTAAACACCTTTGATAATGAATTTTCATGGGTTTTTAGCACTTCAGTGTAAAACTAATGATTAACCTGTAACCTCTGTAATGTGGCACTTGCATCTAGAATTTTCATAAAAATGAAACTTATATTATCCCCTCATCCTGTTGCTTTGAAGGTACAAGGGCCCTCATATCATCAGTTTGTTATTTCAAATAGAATGCATTTGCGTATTTATTAATAAATGTAGTAAATGACAATTTAAACCATACTCTTTAGGGCATCACAAGTGAAAATTTTAGGCTTTCAAGGAGCTGATACCAAATTGAGTTTCATGCATAACTTGCTTCTAAGTGAAGGAATCAGAGTTTAATTAATTGAGGAAGAATTTTACATTATTCTTGCAAGATACTAGATTTAGTCTGAAAATAACTTCAAATTGAAATTAGAAGTACAGGAAATAGTCTTTGTAGAACCAAGGGCAGTTAATGTAATACATCATTGGTTGATCGTTCATAAATTCTTCAATTCTTGTTAGTTCTACAGTTCAGTAGTACTTAATTTTGGCGAAAGCAGACATATGAAGAGTCAACATTGACCTGAACTTTCCAGGTTGAAATAATATCTAATTTTTAATTAAACAGGATGAAATTATCTAGCATTTTTGATAACCTTATTCTGAACTATTTACTGAAAATTTCTCCATTCATGTAATTTAAGCTGTATTTTACAATATGCCTGTGAAAGCATATGTATTGCAATAATAATGGTACAGTTCAGCTGCTTTTCTTTTGCTGTTGCTTATCTTCTGTTTTGGACATTAATGATGTAAGAGTTCTGTTTGAAAGTTCTAGTGTCGAGCTGTGATAAATAAGACTGAATGATTGCCTAACAGGATATCCTACCAAATACAATTGGGTTGCAAGAAGTGTCTTATTTGCAGCTGGTAGTCCATAGATCTGCTTTATATTTTTACCTAAATACCTGTGTGTTGATGAAAGAAGACTTAGAATATTGGCATTTCAAAAATTCTGTACCACTGCAGCTGTGGTTCACCAGTTGATGGTTATGTCTATAAAAACTGAATTCATGTATAGAGCCTGATTCCAACATAGTTATTTCTGTGCCATGCAGCTGTAAAATTCACCAGTTGTTTAAAGCCTAACAGTAGGGTATCAAGCAGAGCTACTGTCCAAAATGCTTATGTGAACACTTAAAAAAGACAGGAGAAAAAAGAAGTATGTTTGGATTGTGCTGATTGCTACTTTCATCTTTTGTGGTGTATGGGAAATTGTATATTTTGTCAGATAAGGAAATCTTCTTGTGGTCTTCATGCTAAAATATATAATGATAAAACCCAGGCTCTAACGGTCAGCAAACTTGTACCACATGTTCCTTAATGGATGAATGAATTTCTCATGTTTATGAAGAGCCTACTGTGCAGGTCAAAAAGACCTCTGTAAAATTCTATGTCTAAATTTAGTTCCATTTAAAACTGATCTTGCAATAATATAGTCAGTACTGCAGATATGACCTGATTGTGGATCTGCAAATCATTCTGCAAAATTCAGTAAGATTACCTGTAATAGTAAGGAGCTAACAAATAACTAGTTATACTGCGGGCAGTGCTGTATTCTTTTCTGTCTGGTTTCACCTAACATGATGTGTGACGAAGAGGAAGAATGCCAGATGGTTGTAAAAGGGCTGGAGCGTGCCTTCTTTAAAATCACGGGTTGCAGAAATTCACGTGGCTAAGAGCGGGAGCTGACCAACTAGCTGTCCTCTGACTTCCAGTAGTCTCAAGGGACATTCTTGAGGCCTTTAGTGAGTCCATGATGCAGTGCCTAACTAGTAACACTGTAGTATTTCAAAACATCTGAAATTTTCAGCTGAGTGCTTTGCAGTGCTCAGAAATTATACTTGCTGCTGTAAATGACCACTGTGAGGATGCTTTGACTAAGTATATACAGTAATGTAAAAAAGTGAAATGCGGCAACTCTACCTGCTGGGGGGAATAATACAGACATGGCTCCTGGGCGCTGTTGGTTTTACTAAACCATTGTGTTTACTTTTCATCTTTTATACTTCTGTGTGCTTCTGCTGTAGCAAAACATTGAAGTGCCATGACTATGTATTACTTGAAAAATGAAATGAATGTCATCTAGGGGAGGTTCGTGGAACATCGGCTGATGTTTAGAGCTAACTTAGTTCCCAGTATTCACTTATCCTTTACTACTGGTTGCTGGGAGAGAGTGGGAGAATTAGTCCCTGCTATTCTGCTGTGACTCAGTAGTGGCTTTTGAGCTTAATCTTAAAAAAAATTGTGTCCCAGACAATCAGACCATTATGAAAGTCTTGAAGCTTATTAGAGGCACAGTCATGTTACATTATGCAGAGAAAATCTCCTGCTGCTTTATTTTATGTTGGAGTTTTTCCCTATCTTTTCTCGTAGTTTATAAGACTGTTCTCTCTCAGGGGAGTGTAAATAGTTACCCTTGAAATCTGGATTTGGAAACTGGCCTTTAGCAGATGCCACAGTGCAAAGTAGGCAGCAAAGGCTTGTTTGTAAATCTGTGTAAATAAGGGAGTTTTATGATGGTGATGAAGACCTCTGTGGTAATATTGTCTCTATTATAATTACTGCTGCAAAGATGAGGCCTTTACATTTGGCTAGATAGAGGGATTATTGTCATGTGAAGACTAAAAATGTTTCTGCCATTGTCTTCCACTTGGTCTACAGTAAGCTCTGTCCAGTTCAGGGGAAAAGACTTAGGCTGTCTTCTTATCTATAATTGTTAGTAATGTCACCTGGTAAGTTTGCATGTGTGATTTTTTCCACTTTTCTAGAAGAAAATGCCTCTACTGAAATTAGAGAAACCCAATGAGTGATTTACCCAAGGCCAAGTTAAGGTATGTTTGTGAGTTTGAGCTCCACTGGAACTTGGTTTTATTCCCAGGGCTTCCTGTGTGACATCATACAGTACATACTGTGAGGTTATAATGCTCTGTAAGGCAGAAAATTAATGATGTCAGATTAAAGGGGGAAATGGAGAGAAGATTCATCTTAGAGATTAGGAGAAACTGTAACTGCCTTCCAGAAGGAAAGAAAATGATGGAATAAATCATTCTTGCATTTCTGAAGCAGACAGGATTATTCTGTATTAATAAAAAGTGAATTTTATTTTTAAAAGTATAGTAATGGTATTGTACATGTGTAGTATTTGGCACTGTTTTTCAGTGAAAGAATATGTAACTGGGTGAATGTCATGTGGGCTTGTAACCATCCTTCAATTTTTTTGTGCTTTTTGTACTTCTCTTAGTTGCTTGAAAAAAGCAACTAAGAGAATACTAATACACACTATTTTAATGGTAAAATGTACTAGAACACGAGATTACTGCTGCGTTTTCTCTACTTACTACCCATACATGAGATGTGTAGCAAAGCTGTGCCTCTTCTGTGCAGATAAATAGAAATCATCATGGCACAATTAGCATTAAAGAGTTCTGTTGTAGTTGATATATTAAGAAAGTGTGGGAAATACTGAATCTACTCCAGCCAACTGTCTTTTCTATCCTCATATACCTTAAGAGAATAAAGTCATGTACATAGAAGAAAAAATTGAATTGCTTTAGTAATGCATTTAGGCTAGTAGGAATGTTGTGTATTTCCTTGTTTTCTTCATTTGGTAAAAGATCACTTTCTTTGAAATGTATTTGAATAAATCTTTTTGAGAGAAGATAAACATTTTCAAAGATCTAGCTTATGATGAATAGCAGTCTAAGGTTCATTAGTAGACTCATTGTATGCCTGCATATCCTGGATCCTGTCTCCAGTCAGTACATTTTGAAAAACATCCATCATCAGTTTTACTACCAAGATATTTATAGTATAATTCCTGTAGACCATGACATCCATTTTCTGCCCTCATTATGAACCAAGCATTTGAATTTTGACAATATTTGAGTATTCTAAAGACTTAAATTTTATTTAAAAGTACAATCCCCTCTTTTTATAACTATGGATAAACAACTAAGCCCTTACATGCTTTGAATATGAGCAAAACAAATAATTACAGTGAGCAGGAAATGTGTATTATCATTCATTCATTCATGGCCAGTCTTTGCGAACGAAGATTTGGGAAAGGTCATTACCCTTCAAGCCTGTGCAGTGGATTTTTTAGGTGAGACACAGTGTGTGCTGAACTGAGCCCACCCTTTAATCCTAAGGTTCATCTGCCGGGGCCGAGCGAGCTCAGACGGTGGCAGTGAGGTCCTCAGGATGTAGGTTTGTTTAGAGGGACCTTCTCTTAGATGGATGGCCTTACAGGGCTGACAAGCTCCATCTGCCCGGAGGAGTTCCCTGACCAGGAAATGTGTATTAATTAGAAAGCATAACTGTTATTATGTCAGTGGAAGTCTTCTAGTTGTGACAACAGTATCTGTCATTACAAATATGATGGACCACGTTATGAACTACGTTACCTAATATGATATTGCACATTTAAATCATTATACTTTTAGAATTTAAAATGTCCAAGTTATTATGCAATGTATATTTAATTTGAAATGATTACGTGGTTTTAGAAAGAAATATTATATACAATTTTCTACCATCATTTAAAGGCTTCCCTCATACGTAGGAGACTGGACTATTCTGAATAGTTGTAGTCATAGTTATTAAAACATTGTTACTGTGTATATTGAATAGCAGACTAAGTGCCTAAGACCAATGTTACTTTTTGGCTTAGGAGTTATTGCTACCCTGAGACTTGAGTAATTTGCAAACTTTCTCTAAAGGAAAGAAATCATAGGTTAAAAGTAGGACCACCACAGTTTTACAGGAGATCTTGCCCTTTCTTGGAGTCATCTGCTCCATTTGCAATTTATATTAACATTGTTTGCTTGTATGCAAGGGAAAAGCTGGTTTGAGGATTAAAAACTCCCCATATCATATGAATAAATACACTTTTCACATTTGCTGTCAGTGTAAATATTTTAATGTGTAAAATATAGTGGAAATGGTTGAAGATTTTTTTATGAATTGTTTTTAACCTCTGTTACATCTGCACCAAAAAAGTCACTGTTTAAGTACTGAAGTATGTTGATATTTTAAATACTGAATTTTGATTATCCAGTAAACATCATCTAATTCAGGAGAAAATTCTTGGCTCCCAAAACCACAGTAAACAAAGAACCAAAACACATAGTAACCAAAACAAACCCTAGAGACCCTCCACTATATTATGCCATGGAATTAACAGGTATGTGCACTTTGTGTGCCAGTGTTTTGCAGTTCATTCTGGAAATATTTGTCATTTGAGCAAATTCAATCTAAGGATGAGAGAAAATTTGGCAAATTTTTGGAGATTTAATCAAGCATGTTTGAGTTGTAATGGCATGTGTGCCCAGCACATATCTGTAAATTCTTGCCGTGTCTGTATATTGGCTATGAAGAGAAATTGGTACAAAGAACGAGTTAGAGAGATTCATGAGGAAAAACAAAAATCCAACCCAGACAGTTCTACAGCGTATTTGTAATTAGTATGGCTATAGGATGTGATGGGTTTTGTGGACTGCCGAAAGAAACAACCTCTAATAGAGTATTTAGTCTTCATACTCAAAGAGTAGGAACTTCTGCATCCTTATTTGGCATACAAAAAGCACACAATAAAGAAACACTGCATGATTGCATGGCTTTGTAATTTGATACGTTATCCTTTAGAGATCCTTCAATGATTGTTGCATGATGAAAAGCAAAGCCTTCAGAAACTGTAAGTCAGACCATGGTAGCAACACGTTAATTGGTACACAGAATATGCAGCCTTCTGCTATTTCTGTCCTACTTACTTGCCACGTTACTGTGACATGAAAAGAACCTTGCTTCCCTCCCTGAAATACAACTGCAGCCATGTTAGTATGCTCAGGTTATACACACCTTTACATTACATAGGGTTGAGTTGACTGTCAGGATCTCAGTTTATGAAGGATGCCTACTCCAAAATTGTTCTGTTGGTTTAATTGCATGATGTTATATTTTGGTAAGTGTAAATTACGAATAGTATCTCATTACCCTGGCTTTCAGTGTTTAAAGATTAATTTTAAGAAGTATACTTAATAATGTTATAACTGAATTATTCAAACACCTCTCTATTTTAACAGAATGACTGATAGGAAAATATGTTAGTAGTGTTGTGAGAGTTTGCGTAGCTTCTGATTTGTTAAATCCAAAGTTTAGAATATCAGTACTTACTAAAGTTTTTGGTGATTTCCAGTGTAATAAAAATTGCCAAGGAATGAAGCTGCAGCTATATTTCATTTTCCTATATTAAAACAATATTTCTTTTGCATTGAAGGAGATGCCAAATCTAGTCTTTATCTCTTTGATCAAAGCTTTTATGAGTAGCAGTGTATTTTTAAACTTTGTAGCTCTCAGTGTCAAGTTTTGAGTGGTTCTGCTACTATATACTTTTATTCAGCTAGGTATTATTTTTTAGTGATATAAAATCAACATGAACTAGGTGAAAAAAAGTATCCCTTTTTAGTGAAACAGTTATTTGAAACCAAATAAGGGGTCTGGTATTCCCATACATGCGCATAATTACAGTTCTTAGACTTGGTTTTCCCCAGTGCAGACCGCAGGGTTTTCCTGCTGGCTTATAATCACATGCAGATACAACAGCATATCAAAAATGGGCATTTTTCAGACCTTGCCAGTGGCTCTTAATCCATCTGGCCTCTTGCGTGCCCTCAGTCAGCTTCCTGCTTTGCCCAAAGCAGCCACTGAGCAGCCTTGCTTATTGGTGGCCACCTTCTTTTCCAGCTTTAGATTTCTCAGAGGGCAGCACTGAATAGAAGGGAAAATATAAAAGTTTTGCTCTGTAGTGCAGCTAGTGAAAGAGGAATGACCTTCTTGAAGTAATCATTCCCACTGCTTAATCAACACATTCAGAGTTCTTTCCTTCCTTGCCTTTCTGTTTGCACTAACTGAGTATGTATCAGTAGATCCAAACCACTAGGATAAACAGTTCTTTGGCCACCTGCCATTTGTCCCCATTATATTAATATGCCTGAAGATGTCCATCTGCTGGAAAATCAAATAATGCAAAAAAAAAGGTGCTCTGCACCTTCTGCAGCACTTTCTGCAGTGGACTAGGTATGTGAGATGCCAAGTGGGTCCTGGGATATGGTTATACCCCTTTTGGCCACACTGTGTTTTACAGAGTAGTATGCTCAGCTGTTCTGTGTTTTAAGCAGTGCATCATATCTTAAAAATATAAAAGTACATAAATGAATGCTTCTACTGTGGAGGTAAGTTCTCAGTTACTTTTACTCATGCATTTTATGTCTGTTATACCCATTTCCTATGGTACCATGGACCTGATTCAGAAAAGCATATAAGCATGTGCTTAATTAAGTGCTTTCCTGAATAGGTAGGCTTTTCTGAACAGGAGCCCGTAAGAGTAACTGGCATGCGGGCTGTAATCTCCCATTTGGGACATTCTGGGGGTGGATATTAGAAGACAAACTAGGTTTTTTTCTGCTATTCCTGCTTTCTGGAAGTCTCCTACTTCTCTAGATGATTTCAGTTTTTGATAAGGTGCATTCATCTGTGAGCTGAATTATGCTTTATATTTATGGTATTCATCACTTAAATCCCTTTGTTTTGAATAAATACAGATTGTAATTGATAGAAAGTATGTTTGTATTTCATGTTAGAAAGCTAGATACCATGGCAACTCTAAAAAGAAATTAAAGAAGGCTTTCTTCTCAATCTGGAAATCAGTTTTTTACCCTTTGGTTTTGATATTTAGTAGGGTTTAGTTTTTATTTTTACAACAAAATTAATTTACTTATTTCAAAGATCATGTGATCAACTGCCCGAAGTGTGTTCTTTGGCACAGATCCCGATTCATGTTCTCTTTTGGAAGTGTTACAGCTGCAATAAATTTGATTTCACCCTTGATAATTTCTATAATGTGTAGTAATAATGTATTGCTGATTTAGCATTGTTACCTTTCTACTAAGGAAAAAAAAGGTCACAAATTACAAAATCAGAAATGTTATTATATTTACTGTGCCTAGGTAGTTGTATATATATAAAATTCAGATATATTTCAGGATGTATTTGGTGTCTAGTCTTGGAAGGTTATTCAAATAACATAAACTCTGCAGTTTGTGTGTAACTTGTCACTTCTGAGAATTCTGGTAGGTTCCATTGTTTCCTTTGAGGTCTCTGTTGAATATTTAATAGAAAAAAAGCACAATAATGAAGAAGATTTGTCTCTATATTAATGAAACACAAAATATTCTTTATACTTGGCAATGTAATAAAATATTACAAAGTACATATATCAAAAAGGATCTTTAGATGAATGGAAAAAAAAGTTGACTTTTATTTTGGTAAGTAGTTGAACTTTTTTTTATTTTTCTTTTTGGTAAAGCTGTTCTGTGGTCTTGGTGAGGTTACACTCATTTCAAAGTTTTTCTTCCAAACTGTCTTTCTATTTCATAATTAATGGCCTATTGCACTGCTTGGACAGACACTGTCTTAATATTGTAGGCTTATTTATTCCTCTTTCTGGAATAATGCTTAATACTTTATAAACTTCGCTAAAGTGATTCTCTTAGGACTGAAACTTAGCCTGGCAGCGGAGGGGAGGCCTACAAAAAGGAGAATGACCAAACCATCCCTCCACCTCAGACCTCTGTGTTCTCTATGGTAACGTGGGACTTTCTCTGTGAAGGCTGTTAGTACATGCTGATTGAACACTACCATCTCTGTGCTTAGTTTCATTAAAGAAAATTTTTGGCAGATATGGTAGATTATGCGCTTCCCCTAGTTAGCAGTTGTTAATGTACGGGTTTGGACACTGCTTTCCAGCCCTGTGGAAAATAGATTGTTCAAAGGGTTGGCACAGTCGCTGGTCCCCCTGCCATGCCCATTTGCCACCCCTGTGTGGTCATTGACCCTTTCTTTGCATATATAAATCTGTCCCCTGCTAGAGACCACTGTTTGCAGCTCATATACCTAATAGTAAAGAAGGGGCTTTGGATTCCTCCCTTTTCATAATGTTTCTACCTGCCACCTCTTTTACAGCTTTTCAGGAGGGGGTATCTGTAGAGAAGATACAGTTTCCTTATACAACTTTTAGGGCATGTGATGGCACTGGAGCAGTAGCATCAGTTTTGTAACCTATATCCTGAGGTGCAAGAAATACTGAATATGAAGATCCTGAGACATTATGAATTCATATAATCAGCAAAAATAATGATTTCCTCTCGGGAAGAAATTTATTACAAGATGACACCTCTGCTGCTTCTGTTTCACCCGGTTTCTATTTCCTTCTTCTCTAAGTAGAAAAATAAGGCCAAAGGCATAAAACAAACTTTCAAGTGCATCTTTCCTCAGCTGCCCAATCCACCCTGCAGGTTTTGCGAAACCAGAACTTTCCTTTACTTCATTGCTGCAAAGGAAGGTCCTTCTTTTCCTTGTTGTTCAGAGCACATTTTAAATAATTTAATAAGCACAAGTGATTAAGGCATTAAGAATTAAAGTAGCTTTAGAATGAGACTGTGGTAATGGAGAAACATAGCCTAAGTTCCCAGCTGAGCAAGAAAAAGGAAAAAGCCTTTCCTATTCACCTAACTGCTGTAAAACTGACAAGCGATTGATGGAAAGAACCTGACTCAAAAACACATTTTTAGGAAAGATAATTCTCAAAGAATAGTAGAGCTTCTTGAATTCAATTTTCATTCTTACTCCTCTGTAAGTTTGTCTTTAGAAAGCAGCACATATTTTTGGCAACATATGTTTTATTAAAAAATTCTAAAATAAAAATATTCATAGTTATTTTTTAACATTTTGGGTTATCAGTGTCACCCTGTCATACTTCCACTTTGTTAAAAATAAGTATTTGGAACCTTCATAGAACATTGCTAAATAAGTAATAGGAGGACTGTTGATGAAAATGCTGGTTTCATTATTCAATGGATACAAGAAAAAATTATTTTGAAGGGAAAATATTTACATCAAAATGTAAATGTATTATTGTTTCACTTTATATCCAGTGGATGCAGAGCTGTGTTCTGTCTGCAAACTTAAATGTCAAACAAATATCTGCTAATTTCTTGGCCTGCTGATGAAGAGGTAATTCTATGAGGATATAATTTGTGCTAAGATAAGTTGACTTATTTGCTGAATTGATAAACTTAGGGAAAGTCATTCAAAGATAAACTGTTAAGAAGAGATGATCTATTTTTAGTGGTGGTCCTGTAACTACATATAGTATAAAATAAAATTAGTCCCACGGAGACCATCAAAAGCAATTACAGTCAATGTCCTTAGGAGATGGAAAGCTCAAATAAACTTTTCTTTTTCAAACAGAGCTTTGAGAGACTGATCAGAATTACAGAAGCAAAGGCATTCCCTTCCTTTTCCAGTCTTTCTGTTCTTCCCTTCCATCCCTGTCCTTTCTAGTTCATTACTCTGGCAGTATATTGGTGGAAAACAGTTATATATCTCATTTCTGTAAGAGCATTGTTTCATGTCTCTGGTGAGCATTGCTCTCTTGCCTCAAAGGTCTAGTGGGAGGTGTCCCTATCTGTGGCAGGGGGATTGGAACTAGATGATCTTTAAGGTCCCTTCCAACTCAAACCATTCTGTGATTCTACAATTCCAAAGGAGATAAGGGCAGGGAATGCATAACAAAAGAAATTTTTTCAAGTAAAGCAATCTGAACTACTTCAAGTAAAGCAACGTGAACCGTCAGCTACCGCTGTCCTCTCCTGACTGGTCCAAGAAACAACTCAGGTGTGTTGTCAAAGATGTGGCATCTCTCTTCCTTTGGACTTTTCTATTATTAGTATAAAATGGTTTCTGTGAAAGAGACAGCATAATCAAGAGTGAATGAGGTATGTAAGGGAGAAAGCAAATTCAACCCTTCTCTACTTTAGTTTACTATAATACAGAGTATAATTTCTGATACATCATTACACTAATGATGTCCATCCATTTGGATCTATAATACTAGACTAAATTAATTTTTACTGCTCTCTTAAACCACCACTACAGAGTTCTGGAGATGGTATGTAAAACCCACCATTGATATATGCAGGTTCAAATAAATAGGAGTATTGCATTTTCCTCTAACTGTACAGCAGTTGAGTTGGTCTGCAAGTATATTGTCTTTAAAGCTCCATGATAATGCCTCAAAATGTCTTCTTAGTTTAGTGTAAGATGACCACTGTTTTTCTTCAAGAAAATAGGATGACACAGCACTGAGCACTCAATTATACATCACATTTTAATTTCTTTTTCCTACTATGCTGGAGGAAAGTCAGAGGGTGTGTAGTCTGGTGAGTACAAAAGAACTTTGCTAAAGTCTTCAGGAAAGAGAAGAAAGAGTATAATTTCATCTGCTCACTAGTGCATGATTTTAAAACCACAATAAGACACAGAAAATCACTAAACTGTATGTTACCTTTATTTTCAACTGCTCTGTAATAGATTGTCTGGATTTGCTGTCAATCCAGAATGTCAGTTTTGTTTTGCCTTTTTTTTCTCCTTTGTAATTACATTTTTTTTCAGAAAAGTGACCTCTTGAAAGAACTGGGCATGCCTGCACCTTGCAGGGGTACAAAGTTGGAGTACATGGTGGTGTCTATGGTAGTTAAAATACTGAAATGAGAAGAACAATTAAGTGGGATTTTTCTTCCTCTCTCATTTTTCAGAGGAATAGGGAGGAATTTCAGAAAATAAGGACATATCAGACCTTTTGCCTTTTTTTTTTTTTTTTGTGTGTAGATTTTCAGAGGAGATATTGTAATTTTGGTAAAGAGATACAAATTATATGGTTCAAAAGGTGATGGTGATAGTAATTTTTGATCATGACCTATTAAATGACAAGATAAGTGAAACCAATACTTCACAACTCTGAGAAAAGAAGATGCTATAGCATGCAGTGGAATCATAGGACTGACAAAAATAAACAGCAACTTTCTGTCTTTCAGATTTCAGGTAATTTGTTTCAATAGTTTGTTGCTGAGACCCTAGTCATACGGTGTTGAAGGACTGATGTATTAGTTATGCAAATGATAAGAGAGGGTTAGAACAGATTTGTAGAACAAAGGTGTTTGTTTCTGTAGTCTTTGAACAAAAATTTTGTATGAGTGCTTTAAAAATTCACTGGGAAATGCACTGTTTCCAGAAGTAAGTCCCAGCTAACTGGAAGCTGGCAAATGTTGTCCCAGTTTTCAAGATGGGCAAGAGCCGTGATCCTGGTAACTACTGGCCTGTCACTCTCACTTCAGTACCTTGTAAAATCATGGAGAAGATTATTCTAGGAGTTACTGAAAAACAGCAGAAAGACAATGCAGTCACTGGTTACAGCCAGTACAGGTTCATGAGGGGAAAGTCCTGCCTGACAAACTTAACCTCCTTTTACAGCAGGTTACCCATCTAGTTGATCAGGGGAAGCTAGTGGATTTCAGTAAATCATTCGATACTGTCTCTTACATTATCCTTCTGGACAAAATGTCCAGCACACAGCTGGATAAACACATCATGTGGTGGGTAAGCAATTGGCTCATGGGTCAAGCACAGAGGGTAATAGTGAATGGGATAACATCAAACTGGCAACCTGTCACTAGTGGGGTTCCACAGGGCTCCATCTTAGGCCCAGTGCTCTTTGACATTTTCATAAATTACTTGGATGCAGGACTTGAAGGTATACCAAGTAAGTTTGCTGATGACGCTAAATTAGGAGGAGCTGTTGACTCCCTGGAAGGCAGGGAGACCCTGCAGAGAGACCTTGACAAATTAGAGGACTGGGCAATTGGCCCATATGAAGGTCAACAAGGGGAAGTGCTGGATTCTGCACCTGGGATGGGGCAATCCTGGGTGTACGTACAGACTGGGGAATGAGAAGCTGGAGAGCAGCTCCGTGGAAAGGCACCTGGGGGTCCTGGTTGATGACAAGTGGAATATGAGTCAACACTGTTCCCTGAAAGCTAGAAGGGCCAACTGTGTCCTGGGGAGCATCAGGCAAAGCATTGGCAGCCAATCGAGGGAGGTGATTGTCCCACTCTGCTCTGCACTGGTGTGGCCTCACCTTGAATATTGTGTGCAGTTATGGGCACCATAATATAAGAAAGATAAAGCTATTAGGAAGCATCCAGAGGAGGGCAACGAAGATGGTGAAGGGCCTTGAGGGGAAGCTGTATGAGGAGTGGCTGAGGTCATTTGGTTTGTTTAGAGCAGAGAACAGGAGTCAGGAGACACTTCACTGCAGTCTACAACTTCCTCACAAGGGGAAAGCAGAGGGGCAGGCACTGATCTCACTGGTGACCAATGACAGGACCAAGGGAACGGCATGTAGTTGTGTCAGGAGAGGTTTAGGTTAGATATTAAGTGAAGGTTCTTCATCCAGAGCGTGGTTAAGCACTGGACCAGGCTCCCCAGGGAAGTGGTCAGCACCAAACCTGACAGAGTTCATGAAGTGCTTGGACAATACTCTCAGGCACATGATGTGACTCCTGAGTATGGTCCTATGCAGGACCAGGAGCTGGACTCAATCCTTTTGGGTCTTTTCCAGCTCAGGATATTCTGTTATTCCATGACTTCAGGGGGCATAGAGAGTTAAGACTGTTGTGGGATATGTGTGTATGTGTGGTCATCTGTGAGGTTTTTTTCATTCCTCTGGGACATAAGAACTGAACACACTTTATGTTAAATTTCTTGCTGCGTACCAGTCAGACTGAGAACTTAAATGTGTTTATTGCAAAACATGTCTTTACTTTTTTATTGGAGAATGCTATCTTAATCATAAAAATCTGGTGTGAACAGAATACTACTTGAAGTGGTAACTTTAACTATGCCTTCTCTGTACCTTATTCTCTGTGTCTGATGCATTCAAAGACATTTGGTGATCATGAACTTCAACATATGTGGTGGTGCTTTTCATACACTAAACTGTGTTTTGGTAAAGTAATAATATGTAGCAGATCAAGAGCAGGCTGTTGGTCATACCTTAGGTAAATGTAGCTGCCTAAAAGTAGCACCATTGGCCCACAAATGCACATACTGGAGTGGTGCACTATAGTAATTCGGCTTTATACTTTTTCATTTTTCCTCACATTAAGTCTTTTAAAAAGTTCTGTGAGGTTTTGTGAAATGTAAACTGTCACACAAGATTTAGGACACTGAGGAAATATTAAAGGAAATGCCTTTCCACTCTTTTGAACCTTCTTGTCACAGGATTTTATGTCGCTACTTGGCATCCCTTCTGCTCTTTGTTTTGCTTGCTCTATGGCTTATGAAACACCCTCTTTAGCTAATTTTTTCTGGCCTGTTCTTATAGTGCTGATTCACTAGCAGCTGCTATTCCACTGGATTTTTTTTCTTTCAGTTAATTATCAAGAGAAAACCTGCATAGCGTTGTGAAAAGGGTAGTGGGAAATATGGTACAGCCAGATTCATCTTCTCCTGCTACCAGCAACAATTCTTGTTTCCATTCGTCTGTCTGCTTTGCTTCTTTTAAGTCTGAGTTTGGAAATTCTAAGTAATTTTCTGTAAAACCATCTACAATAATACATTTTTGCAGTTCTCTCAGCTGCTTTGTGCTACAAGGAAGAAATTGCTTACAATACTGATATGTAGGACCCTCACGAGTACTGAGGTTAGAGTTCTTTTTAACAAACTTGAAACTGATCTTCTTATCCTTCCTCATGCCATACAGAGACAGACAATGCCTTTGTTTATAATTGGAAGTGCCTGTCTCACATTATCTGAAATATATTTCAGGTTGTGTGTCTTGCTTATGAAAAATGCTATAAATCTATTAAATAATGCAGCTTTTCATATTAGGGCTAAAACCTTGTAAATCTGTGTCATCAGCAGCATCTTTTAAAAGATGGCACAAATGGTGACATCTGGGAGCCAATTCATCATTTAATTAAATTATCCTGTAATGAAATCTGCCTTGATGAGATTAATTTTAATTATTAATCAGGAGCTGACATGGGCACAAGGCATCATAAATAATAAATGGAAGCTGTGTCTGCTCTGTTTCTAAGAAAGGACCTACTTTGGAAGAGCAGTGCTTTTTATGAAGCTGTCTTGTGGGTTTTTCAAGCTCTCTTGATGTTTATTTTGTTGAGTTTGATTTCTGTTTCAAATTTTAAGGCATAATACCAGTCCTGTTTTGGTTGAGTAACTGTTCTTTTAATATTTTATTAGATTCAATCCTTATACAACCAGTCACCTTCATTATTCCAGGAATAAATTCTTGTTTCTGTAGTTAATTATCCTAAGTATATTTTAGAGGTAAGTAGTGTAGGTATAGTTTATTGAGGTTGTGCCCAAAATGTGTGAGGCTTTGGGCTATCACACCTTACATGTGCTCACACTGGTGCAGCTTTTCCCACCTTATGCTGTAATGTCAATTTTCTTGTGGATTACATTGATGTTTGTATTATGAATGCTGTTTATAAGGACTTTTGTTGCTTGGTCTTAAAAAATTTTATCAGGGAAGCATGGGTGGCATAGGAGAAATTATCTCTATGGGTACCAACCAAAATGCTCCATGAGTCTTACAAGAGGAGTGAACCTTTTTGCCTTTACCTCCATTAACAAGCAGAACACCACTGTGCTCTCACTTGCCAAATGCAAACTGGGTCCACAAGTCCAGAGCTGACTGTTTGCTGCTCACAGTGTTTTTTTCTTTGGCCTCCTGGGCCAGGCATGTTACCTGCCATCTGCTGTATTTGTTTTGAAGGAACTGCCATTTGTTTTAGTTCCCGCATTCCGTGAATATTTGATTTCCTTTCATCGTTTCTTGTTGAAAAATCATTTTGCTTCAGAAAAGAACCAAAAGGCTAAAGTTAGTAAAAGAGCTGTTGATGCTGAGGAATGTCAGTAACAGCCTTCCACATAGAGGGGTTCCTGAATGCAATTCTTGTAGGCTACCTATGACCTGATAGCGCAGCCCACATTTGGGCCTCATTGCATGAGAGAATGAGCAAATATGTGACCAGACTCCTCTTTCTTGGCTGAGGGAACTAGCATATTCTTCAGTTGTCCACAAAGAATTTCACAGCTTTATCTGCACTGGTGACTGGAGAAGGTAGAGAATTCTAGTGCCACCTTTATGTAACCTTTCCTTCCTGCAAAACTGCACAGTTACACGATAACTATGTGACTTTTTAAAAAGGATAAAGGGATTTGTGGTGAAGTTCTTTATGCATCTAGGTATGTGACAAGAAGTGGTTTTGTTTCTTCATCCCTCCCAAACACACATAAACATACCATTACAGAAGTTGGACCTTATGATGACCTCGTATCACTTGAATCGAACAGTGGTAAGAGCAGAAATACCTAGAAATTGTAGACTGAAATGATGTCCTCTCATTTTAGAACAGTTGAAAATTATTAGTAATGGAAATCGTTTGCATTCCAGAGACTTTCTTGTCTGTGCTCCATAGTATCTTCAAGTGCCATGGATTTTGGAAAGCACAGTTTTCACTCTTCTGTCAACTTTCCATAGATTCTTAGGGGAAGTGGTTCTTTGCATAATACAGTGATACCTGGAATACTTGTTCTGTAGCGTCTCTGCTATATGATAGAAGCAATTAAAAGTTTTATACAGGATAATTATATATGCTTTAAATAAATACAGTATGCACTAAGACTGTAAAATTTTGTAAGTTGTGAATTAAAAAAAAAAACATATCTTAGGCTAAAAAAGTTCTTTGTCTCATTTAAAAGTAAATCCTAAAAATTCTGAGGAAAAATTCTGAGGAAAAATCATCAAAACTTGAAGCATGCCAAATTCTTGATGCATTTCTTTTGTTTATTTTTTTTTACTGGAAGCAGAAGATTGAAATTTATTGTATTAAAATCTTACAAATTTCCTAGTGCATTTGACATATAGTATATGCTTTGATATGCATAGTTCAGAATGAACTTTTAATATAGTAAGAATCTTAGCTCTGCTCACCACTTCCTCCCCCTCCCCCACTTTCTCTTTTATGCAGTGGTTTGGAAGAGAGTAAAGGGTTTTCATGCCTCACTGTTGTTTTAGAATTCTCTAAAGAGAAGGAGGTCTGGCTGATCAGTTCTTCATGCAATTTCAAAAGGCATACCAAAGTGTTCTGCATGGAACAGCTTTCTGAGGACATTTGTCAGGCTTGGGAGGAGAGGGTAGGTTCTCACATGGGTAAAGGTTTAATGTGAAGATTAGGAAATGAGTGAAATGATTAAGACACTGAAAGACATAATGGAAAAAATTACTCTTTTTTTAATGTCATTTTAAATGGTTAACATTTGAAGATGAGAGAAATTCTTCAACTGAAGAATTTGAATTCTGGGCAAACATCCTTCTGTGATTTCCTTGTTCTTACACATTTTCAGCATCTGTTGAAGGTGGGATGTTGGGCTCAATGCTTTTTTTTTTTTTTTTGATACCTTGAACAACTGTACTTATAGAATCATAGAATCATCTGGGTTGGGAGGGACCTCTGAGATCATCAAGTCCAACCCTTGATCCACTACCGCTGCGGTTGCTAGACCATGGCACTGAGTGCCACATCCAGTCTCATCTTAAAAACCTCCAGGGACGGAGAATCCACCACTTCCCTGGGCAGCCCATTCCAATGTCTGATTACCCTCTCTGTAAAGAAATTCTTTCTAATGTCTAAGCTAAACCTCCCCTGGGACAGCATAAGACCATGCCCTCTTGTCTTACTGATAGCCGCCTGGGAGAAGAGACCAACCCCCACCTGGTTACAACCTCCTTGCAGGTAGTTGTAGAGAGTGATGAGGTCTCCCCTGAGCCTCCTCTTCCCCGGGCTGAATAGCCCCAGCTCCCTCAGCCTCTTCTCATAGCACTTGTGCTTGAGTCCCTTCACCAGTCTAGTTGCTCTCCTCTAGACCTGCTCCAGCACTTCAATATCCTTCCTGAACTGAGGGGCCCAGAACTGGACACAGCACTCCAGGTGTGGCCTCACCAGCGCTGAGTACAGGGGAAGAATCACTTCCCTGGACCTGTTGGCCACACTGTTCCTGATCCAGGCCAGGATGCCATTGGCCCTCTTGGCCACCTGGGCACACTGCTGGCTCATGTTCAGCATCCTGTCAATCCAAACTCCCAGGTCCCTTTCTGCCTGGCTGCTCTCCAGCCACTCTGTGCCCAGCCTGTAGCGCTGCAGGGGGTTGTTGTGGCCAAAGTGCAGGACCCAGCACTTGGCCTGGTTGAACCTCATCCTGTTGGAATCAGCCCATCTGTCCAGCTTGTCCAGGTCCCTCTGGCCCATGTTTTTAAGCAGAGAGTTGTTGACTGCAGAAAAATTCATGTTAACTTGGATCATGTCTGAGAAGCTCATGGAACATAGTGCAATAATAGTATGATCTCCCAAGATGACTACAGGGAGATCACACGTTCTAGGAATGCAGCATGACCCATGCTGCTAGCACAGTGTGTATTCATTTGGGATCTGCATGTGCCTCCAAACACAATGCCTTGTGCCTCATTAGAGGGGCACATTTCACTTGTTTTTGAGCCACTGAGCTCAGTGCTGTAACCTCTCCAGTAGGGACCAGTTGGCCCTTGTGTCACTGTGTCCTGTTAAAATGCAGGATGTACCACTGTGTGTTAGCAGCCAGGTTTATTATTCTGCATGTGGTGGTTTCCTACATGCATCTCTGCATTACAGTCAAACTTTAAGTTGGCTTTGTTCTCCAGGAGCTGATCCAAAGCTCACTGATGCTTAGAGGAGTCTTCCAAGTAACTGCTGTAGGGTTTGGAACAAGTTGAGTATTATAATACAGGCTGCGAACGTTCAAAGAAGAGTCACAATTTCACACACGCGCACACGCGCGCACACACACACACACACACACAAACTTAGATTTGTTCAAAGGATTTATTATCCAGAGGCTATGGAGACTATTTTGTTCAGCGGCTGCATATAAAAATAATAGTATTCAGTCAGAAAATAGAAAACTCACTTCTGGAATGGTGGCTTGGCAGATGTCTGGTTTTGAGGATGGGTGTGCACCCACACCCAGTGTGTATGTGTTTGCAAAGTTGTCTGTTGATCCAATTAATTTGTAGTGTTCGGGGAGAATTACTGCAAGATTTCAGTGATTTATTTTAAATGTTGTAGTTTTCTATCCAACTTCTCCCAGATGCATTCAACAGATGACAGATTTGAGGGTAATACTGGCTAGTCTTTATATATTTAACACTCCATCCCATTCTTTCTTTAAGCACATACTGAGATCTGCGCAAATGTTTAATATCATTGTTAAGTTGCAAAATTAAACCTTGGCCAGTGGGACACTACTTGGAAGAGTGCAGCCCTATAGAACATTCTGGTGTTCTTGGGTAGGACAGGCATAATGTTGTGCAGTCCCCTAATTGCCTTGGCTCAAAGTCAAAACAATTCCTGTGCCATTAACTTAGCCCTCCCTTAACTACTGAGATGTGTCTGCTCCCCACAGTTCTATGTGGACGTAAACTCTCTGCATTTGGACTTACCCCTGTATACCTTTTTTTCCATGTTCTGAAGTCCCAGTTGGCTCCTACTGAGTATAAAATATGCCATTTGAAACCATGTTTTCATTAGGCTTATCACCCTTGCATACTGATCTGCTTTTGATCTCACTGGGTCTGTGTCTGTTCCATAATTGGTGTGTCCACATTTCCTAATGTATAAATGGATAAGGAGATTTTAGGTGAGATATCTAACTTGCCAAGAAATTGGAATTTGTAAATTCAGCCAATCTAGATTTCCACCCAGTTTCTGCTGTATACATGTAAATGTAAATTGGTTTCAGTCACTTTAATTTACATACCAAAGAGCCAGAAGAAGGTGTAAGTTACTATAGGAATGGATAACTAACTTATTAATGTGTGCTTCTTTTAACTGCATTACCTACTTATCCATTCTCCTGACCGTTCACTGTATCAGCAACACCTTTTAAGCTCAAACATATTTAATAACCTGAATTCAGAAATAACACACGTAAAGATGTAATGTACAATTTTTGAATGAGTATGGATATAAATTTGCCTGGTTTATGATTCTAAATTCACTCATTTCAGTCTTAAGGCCTGTTCTGCTATCCCAAGAGTCAAGACTGAAAATGAAGCTAACAAGGAGAAACATGCTCTAGACTCTTCAGAGCATTCAGGATCTGACCTATGACATCCATGGTAGATCTGCTCTTGACTTCAGTGGTGAAAGATCAGACCTTAAAAATTTTAGTCTTTCACAGAAGTAATTCAAGTCATTCTATTTCCCAGGGTTGCCTGTTTTCAGTCAAAATGTTTTAAACAACAATTCTAATTGAACCAGCCATCAGAAGAAAAAGAAGTCTTTATCTTGCTTTTTATGAGTATTTTAAAATTGGGTTTTACTTAGAAATCTTCTCTTTGACAATATATTCATAAAGCATGTACCCGTCTTGCATGACAGCTGAAAAAGAAGTAATTTTGTGGTCTTACTCAACCTCTGAATCTCAGTTTAAATATTATTAAAAATAAGGATACCACATTTGTTACTTTTAGAAATTTAAATTTGAACTAATTATTTGGGTCAACCTGCAGTTGGGATGCAAATCAGGATTCCAGCCAAATGCAGAAAAACAACATTTAATTTCCTTTATTAAAATAAGTCAGACTTAAATAGTTTGAACATATAACAAAAACGTTTTCATGGATTTATTATACAAGAGAATTATTAATCACAGATACTAACCAATCATCATATTGGGAGAGATTTTCAAAGCTGTCTGGATACATAAAGGTGTTGAAAGGTGTACAGGAGGATTTTCATATATTACAAATGTTGACCTCTGAAAAAATGAGTTTGAATTGACGATTAGTTTTCTTCCTGCTCAGACGCCTTTGAAGTTCTCTGTACCAGAAACCTTCAGAAATTAGTTTAACTAATAGCTTCTATTTTTTTGTTTGTTATATGGATTGGAAAAGGAAAAATTTCCTGCCTTTGCATATCTCAGTTGAATTCCTTTTCATGAGATGGTAGAAAAACTTGATTTCCCTTGCTTTTCCCTTCAGTTTTCTTGAACTGAAATTAAAAGTGTCTAGGAAAACTCTTTTCTGTGCAGGTGAAAAGAAAATATTTTCTGAAAACATATAATTACCAAAGTTTTATCCAGTATATATTGTAAAACGATTACCTATTGTGTATAGTTAATTTTGTAGTTTACTTTTTAGTCATGAGGTATACAGAAAAGGTTTTTTTGCATTCAAGATAAAAATGGAAGTTCTTGTTTATACATTTAATAATGTTTCAATAACATTATTGTTTAAAAAATCCTATTCACTCAATAATTTTAGAAAGTTTTGGTGTTGGTATAGAATCATATAATCACAAATATAATTTAAAATTCTTAAAATCAAGTTCAAAATATTTAAATGGTAGAAAATACATGTCCTTGTCCTTTGCAAGACAAACTTGTAGAAAGACAACCATATTCACCACAGTTTTGGATAGTTTGCATGAGTGATACTGGGGCCTCCTTTCCTCCTCAGCAGAAGTTTCAGTCTTACCCTGGTAGACTTTCAGGCCATCTTGAAGTTGGAGGGGCACGTGAATCAGCTCATGAACCAGTTCTTCATAAGCTAGTAACTTTCAAACCTTGTACAATTTAAACATCAAGACAAAATCTGAAAGATGCTTCTCTGTAAACTCTTACATTTCATAATATACCAGTCCCCCTTGGCAGCAAGACTGGAACTAGTGTTTGAGGTCCCTTCCAACCCAAGCCATTCTATGTTCTTTGATGATGATTATCCTGATTTATGCTCAAGGTTAGTGAATTTTAATTGTATTTCATCAAAATATGCAATATTTGGGTTTTTTAAGTCAGTGCTAATTTTTTCACGTAGATTAAATTAATTTTATGTCCTCTTGTTTAGCCAAGAAGTGACTATGAACATTCGGTTTTAGTGACTGAAATTTCAAAACCAGTGTGATTTAGTGCCCAAAATTCCTAGATAAATTTTGAAAATCTTACAGACTGTAAGCTTTTTGTAGTGTCAATTTTCTACCTTTTTACTGTTAGCACCGTTCCTGTTTATATTCATTCTCATTTTTATTCCCTTTGAATTGATTTAGCCATCAGAATTTGCTCTCCAACCCTCAGAAAATGGCTTCTGTTTGACTTAAGTTTACTGAAGAACTCCTCAGCTGATTTACTGAACTCTGAAATCTAAGAATCTGTGTAATATTTTATCAGAAAAATAGAGTTGTAATGAAAAACTCAATTTTCCATCTTCAACTTTTAAGGACCCTTTATTTCCTCTTTATCTGGTTTGAGGAGGTTCATGTGATAAAGATTCAGAGAAAGCAAGACATAAGAGTCTGTTTCATGCAGTAGGAAGCTGTATGAGCTTTTCACGTAGTGTCAAATGGAAGCATTAGTTAATGTTTTCCAAATGCTCAAGGTTAATTTTTCATTCACACATGTTCTTTGAAACAGTCCTTCAGCTCTTTTTTCCAATTCCCTACATGTCATTGAGATGGTAGCTGTTCCAAGCTACTTGCCCCCCCAAAATTCCTCTTTGAGCTGCCGCTTAGTTTATTCTTAAACTTGGTGCACCTCCAGGTCCTATTTGTGTTCCTTTCTCAACGACCAGCCCTGAGACAATGTGTCCCTCTGAGCTTGCAACACTGACCTAGTAATCTGTGGTTGTCACTCCCTTTTTGTCTATATGGTAAATCTTATTATAGAAACCAGAAGTTTAAATTTTGTTTAACTAAAAACTAAAATATCAGCCTCAAGGTTCCCAGTGTTGCGTTTCTTTTTCAGTAAGGGAGAGTTTTTGGTAGCACATAACTGTTTACCTGTTTAAATCTGATGAAAGGAGAGTTCATACAATTGCTTCAGGCATTTAACTTTACATAGATATTTAGTGAATAAAAATTCAGGTTCATCCAACCTAGTTGTAACTCCTCATTGAGGAACCCAAGTTAGAAGTCAGCTGAGGAGGAGATGTGGCTTCTGCAGTAGTACAGTGGGTTTTGTTTTTCAGAATGTCATGCTGACAGAGTCTCATGATTGGACTGAGAAGTGTGCTATCCAGTAAAAAGTAGTGGAGTAGAGTTGTATTGTAGTTCCCTAAAATGTGAGTAGACTCCTCTGCCCTGCCACCCTGTGTCCCTGCTACGACTTACATAGATAGGAGTGTTGGTACTCCAGATAACAGCATAAGTGACCTCACACAAAATTTAAAGAAACATTACCCAGTGGTGAGTTTTGAGTCTCTTGCAGTCTTTCTGTGCTGCCACAGGAAAGCACAGAGGAACAGAGAGAGGGAGAGAAATCCATGCCTTGTGTTCAATTCTGTTTGCTCAACATGCTACAGATTTGGAAGACTTACAGAATTCAGATATGGGAAATGGAGATTAATAAACATATTCAAACCCCCAGGCGTCCTTTATGAACTGCAACAGATAGAGTTGACAGATGAGTGCAGTAATGTGTATGCAATAGTGACTACAGTAGAGACTGTAAGTCAAGTGATGCAATATAGGGAGTATTAAAAGAAACTGAAATACTTTTCCAACTAATAAAAGGAATATTTTTGTAACAACATATAATATAGATTTGGAATTCATTACCCCTAGAGAACATGGATGGCTGTATGACTGAAATAATTTAATGAAAAAAAGACCATCCACAAATATTAAGTAGTTTTGTTTTGGTCAGACAGAAATACTTGTCTTTCACAACAACAAATCCATGTAGTATAGAGGTAAGTTTGAACTCCCTTTCCTGACAGATTGTTCCATAACTTCACCAGACAGTGCATTGACTCTTGCATCTACTTTAAAATCATCAGTAAAGTCCACTTTTATAACTATGTCACTGTATCCTGTATAACCCGAAGATCTAATCTGGTAATCTAATTTGTAATAGAGACTGAAGGCAGAGATATCATGGTTGATATCTTTTAAACTGAGCTCTCAGCCAGCTCTGGAGTGCAGCACTCACTGGGGGAAAAAAAAAATCTACACCCTTTCGGTTGCCAGTGGTTGCTGCTCCCTGCTCACACAGGCATTGTTCAGAAGGACTTCACTTGTGAATTGTCTTTTTTCTACCTTGCCCTTCTGTGCAGGCAGTCCAGGCATTTATTTAATTTTTTTAAATGCACTTTTTTTATTTTTATTTTTTTTTTACCATTTTTCTTGTAGTAAAATAGTTCTTGCTTTATTTTAGCTATGTATTTTAGTTGCCAACTTGCATATTTCCTCTCTGCTGTGCACCTGAAGTTATTTAAAAGATTCCTTAGTGTTTTCTAATATTCCCATGAACTCTTGCTAAAACTGAAGGTATTTATAGCAGATGAATTTTTAATTGATATATATGTGCTTGAATGGTTTCAAATATCTGAAGCAATATTTTCATGCACTATATAATTGTTTTTAGTAATATTTCAAGGTGTTTGTACATCTTTAGAAATATGTGTGAGCAGTAAGTCTCATTTCTAATTGCAAATACTACACTGTGATATCTTTTTTTGTTGAAAACAATTAAGTATTACAAATCTGGAAAGGAGAATAGACCTGAAATCCCTGGTAGAAACTCAATACTTTTTCAATTCAGGTTCCATTCTTGTGGTGATTTACACGTATGCCTAACTGCACACTGTGAATTAAACACTTATTAAAGCCAGTGAGACAGTTCACGTGTGAAGAAATAAGCACGTGGATATGCTTTTTCATAGGTTATGCTGAATACTTGTATTGGTATGGAAACCAATATTTTGAAAGAAATACATTGCTTAAATGTGTATCTCCAGAACACTTTCTTGTATCCTAAAAATTATTAAAATACAGTTGTGTATGTCTAAGAGAGAAGAAAAAGGTTTATCTATACTCTTTTTTTAGGACCAATGACCAGAATTACCACATTACTTTCAAAGTTGAGAAAAAACACTTCAACATAATACAGGGAAATACCATTAATGTTTTTTTCTGTATTCCATTTGAGTTTAGTGCTTGGTTCCCAGTTTGGACAA
Organism: Manacus vitellinus; assembly: GCF_001715985.3. Lineage (NCBI taxonomy): Eukaryota > Metazoa > Chordata > Aves > Passeriformes > Pipridae > Manacus > Manacus vitellinus. The sequence goes on along the minus strand of NW_021940604.1, from coordinate 11,576,616 downwards.
AAATTTTGTTTACCTGCAACCAAGTTCTATTTTTCATTTTGTGTGTATTTCAGTTCACTTCTTTCTCACAGGGAAAAAACATTGAAGCCTCTACATTTTATCCTCTACATTTTATCCTGTAGTCTTGAAAAGGTATTATTTGATTACTGGGAAGGATGAAAAGTCCAGTTGGAGAAGCAGAATGCAATGTACCCTATTTAGGCCTCAATGGAAATTTTTAGAGGTCTGTTTTAGGAAAATACAAATTTAAAGGTATACAAGAAAAACCCCTCACTGTAGGATTTTAATTTTTAAGCACTGTATGTCTCATGACAGTGTCAGAAACCTGATTTTATTAAAGCTTCTGAGTCACGTTACAAAATACTATGATTTGTGATACTTTATTCTTCATTTATATATGCAGATCTAAATAGTAGGTAAAAAAAGGTAAAAAGTTATGTGCATTTCTGTACTTGTGTCCAGAAATACAGATGGCCATGTAAAACAAGTAATTCTTCCAAATGCTTGTGCTGATGCTGAAAAATTGGTTATGATGATGGAGGATGTTTGCTCTCCAACACTAGTCACTTGTAAGATGATCCACCTTTGAAGTTGTGGTAAAAAGTCTGAAACACTATATTTGTGAGTAGGATGGTGTTGAAATCTGCATCCTGATTCAGATTTTGTTCTCACAACAGTGCAACCCCATTGACTATAGTGGAATTGCAAATGTGATAAGAAGAAAACTGAATGCAGTGAAGTAAAACTTTATACATAGAAAATTAATTTTTTATACAGGGAAAACGAATTCTTTATACATAGAAATACTAGGTAAAGAAACACAGCAAGGGTCAAATTTTGTTACTTTATCATCGATAGTTTTAGATGGATACTGCAGTAAAGGAGGGTGTTGTTATAAATGAACATTAATATCACTGTATTTCCAATTGTAAACCTTCATGTTTAAAAAAAATACTGAAGCAGTGTAGAATTCTTAGGTGTTTTATAATTTTAAAAGCTTGTAGCATTTAGTAAGTGATCAGTTTAATACAATGATATTTTCTCAAAACTATCTGTGGAAGCCAAAAACCATATTCTGCTCTTGATTATTGGCATACATTTCCCCCCAAAATGATGAATGCCTCTAAAGAACAGAATATGCCCCCCTGTTTTTCTGTGTTTCTTAGGAATAAAAAAATTAACTTAGCCTTTAACATGCAATAGCTTAAAGCAAAGGGTGAATTTAATAAAATTGCAAAGAGGGAGGATTGTATTTTAGTTAAGCAGTAACCTGTCACTGGAGGAAAAAGGAATAAAAGCCTATAGTTTAGCACAGTGTAAAAAGGAGCAAGCTGCTGAAAGCTTGGATAGTTTGGGGATATAGAGATGTCACTTCCTCCCTTTGCTAGGCTATGAAATTCTTTGTAATTCCTATTGGTAAAGCTGCCAACACAAACAAAGGGAAAAATGGAAACTACCATCCAGGCCCTGCTTTGCTGAGTAGAAGAACATATACATTCAAGGGAACAAATTTGTCAAAACCATGTTTGATACAAACTTTTTGGAAGCATTATAGAAAAAACATAGAGATCTTACCCAAATGAAGAAAGCATATATAAAATTTATTAATTAATTATGGTAAAAGATTGTTAGAATTATGTTTTTAAAGAATGATTTTTAGTATCAGATGTATGCCTACAAAATGTGGAATACTAACTTGTCTAACAGTTACAATGTCGTGCATAACCTGGGAGAAAGATGGCTGTGTGATACCAGAGGATTTTTATTAACTAGCTGTTAGTGTCTTTAGATGGAAAGATGGATACATCAATAGTTAGTATGGCTAAGCAGGACTTTAAGAGCATGGATTCTTTATTAAAACATTGGTGAGATAGTGCATAAAACAATTATTTTTATTATTTCTGATATGTCTTTTGTTTAAAATGTTAAAGGACATTGTTAGGACAGTGTTTCATAATTGCCTGAGAATAATTGTTTCCAATAAAGATCAAGTTAACTGACAAATAAGCTAGGTATCTCCTAGGAAAGTCCATAAGTAGAGATGAAGAAACCCAAGAATTTTTGCCAGGTAACTCACATTTCTGGTAATTTTTACTTAAGGCTCCCTTTCAGGGTTTTTATACAGTGAAAACCATTTCTTTATACAAAGTGACTGGCTTCCCTAAATTTATGAAAGATAAGCTTCATTCACTCACAACCAGAGCTTTTCTTTAGTTGTGTTTAAGGCAGTTATTGTACTGGCAATTTTTAATATTTTTAATTTTTTTTTTTTTTTACATTTCTTATTTTTGCCAGTTTATTTTTAATGCATGCATAAAAGTTATCATGTTACATTGAAAGTTTATATTTTTTAAAAAAGGACAGAGGAATGTTTCTTATATACTTCCATATCAAGGGAAGTGTCTTCAGTAAAAAATGCTGACTTTATTAATCCTTTAAACTGAAGAAGGCCTAAAAGAGTTTATTTGCTAGGAAAGTGTCATATAGAGGTGATCTTTTTCAGAGTAAGTCAGCCATTCCTTAATTCCCATGTCTCCCGAGTCAGAACCTAAACACCGTATTTTCTGTCATGCAAAAAGCACTTCCCCTACCACACTAGATTTTGCCCCAGGCACAAATAAACAGTGTGAGTCCTAGCACTGTGCCCAGAAAGGTCAGGATCTATTGCTGCTGCTCCTGCTTTTGCCTGGCCCGGCACAAAAGTACTGCCTTGAAGTGGTTTGCATACCACAGCATAGGAATCCCTGCTTTGGTTGTCTCCGACCTGATATTGCTCCAGCTTTCTCTTGTGAAGGTCCATGGCAATTATGGAGGTGCCAATAAGCTTTCAAAATAAACAGTAAGTTAAAGCAAGGATACATCCCTTGTTTTATATGAAAAATCTATCCTGCCATTTCTCAAACCATCATTTCTGAGTAAGTACACAGTAGTAGTCACATGTGCAGGGGAAGGAGTGTCAAGAGGGAGGAAGCTGGTCCTGTCGCAAAAGCAGAACAAAAGCTGAAAGAACTGCTCAGTACAAGCAGTAAAGAGCATTGTACATTGAGATATTTAAATGGACTGTATTTTCTTCAGTCAAACTGGATGTTTTCCAGAATAGGAAACTTGACTAAGAGCAGTCAGATATGCAGTCTTACTGAGTGTCTTTGAACACATAGTTGTTAAAATGACTGAAAATGGGGTCTGGTGACAAGAAGTTCATGTCAGAAACTCCAAATGGATTGGTCTCTTCTTTCTCTTGCAGCTTTCAAGTCCACTTCAAAAATTTAAACTCCTTCCGAACTTTTGCATAACTCCTGTCCCCTGGGAAAATGTTTTCGCAGGTGCTGGGGTCCATCACTTCTGGTCACTTTTCAAACATCACCTCCTAAGGGCACAGAAACAGGCGATTCCCAAGTGTCAGAAGTCAAGCAGGCAAGGTAGAAGGCCCCTTCTCTTGGAAATAAAGCAAAAAGGGAAAGGTGTATGCCCAGTGGAAGCAAGGTCAGGTGACATGGGAAGAATTCAGAGATTCTGCTTGATGCTGTAGGGAGAAACTTCACGTGACCAAAACTCAGCTGGAGTTGAAGCTGGCCAGAAATGTGGGGAACAATAAAAAGTTTTTTTCAAATACATGAATAGCAATAGGCAGTATAGAAATATCATTGGCCCGTTACAGGATGGTCACTTCACAAACAGGGACAGAGACAAGACAGGGATGTTTAAAGCTTTCTTTACCTCTGTCTTCATCACGGATGATGAACCAAGGAGGGCTCAGTGCCTTGAGCTGGAGGACCATGGCTGTGAGAATGATCAACTCCAAGTCAACTCTGAAATTGTGCAGGATCTGCTGCTCCAGCTATATCCTAACAAATCTATGGAGCCTGATGGGATTCATCCCAGAATCCTCAAAGAGCTACTGATGTCATTGCAAAACGTCTCTTGATTTTCAAACCATCTTGGGAATCTGGAGATGTCCCAGTTGACTGAAAGCTGGCAAACATTGTCCCGATTTTCAAGAAGGGCAAGAAGGAGGATCCTGGAAACTACAGACCTGTCAGTCTCACTTCAATGCCTGGTAAAGCTAGGGGAAGATTACTCTGGGAAGTATTCGAAAACACTTGAAAGACAAGGCAGTCACTGGTCATAGCCAGCACGGCATCATGAGAGGAAAGTCCAGCTTATCAAACCTGCTTTCCTTCTATGGCAGTGTAAACCACCTAGTTTATCAAGGGAAGCCAGTTGATGTCATGGTTTCAGATTTCAGTAAAGCTTTCAGTGCTGTCTCTCACAGGATCCTACTGGACAGAATGTCCAGCACACAGCTGGATAAACACATCATGTGGTGGGTGAGCAATCAGCTCATAGGTTGAGCACAGAGGGTAACAGTGAATGGGATAACCTCAGGCTGGGAACCTGTCACTAGTGGGGTTCCACAGGGCTCCATCTTAGGCCCAGTGCTCTTTGACATCTTCATAAATGACTTGGATGCAGGACTGGAAGGGATACTAAGCAAGTTTGCAGATGACACAAAACTAGGAGGAGCTGTTGATTCCCTCAAAGGCAGGGAGACCCTGCAGAGAGACCTCGACAAATCAAAGGACTGGGCAATCACCACCCATATAAAGGTCAACAAGGGAAAATGCCAGATTCTACATCTGGGATGGGGCAACCCTGGATGTACGTACAGACGGGGAAATGAGATGCTGGAGAGCAGTGCTGTGGAAAGGGACCTGGGGGTCCTGGTTGATGACAAGTGGAATATGAGTCATCAGTGCCCTGACAGCCAGGAGGGCCAGCTGTGTCCTGGGGGGTCTCAGGCAAAGCATCACCAGCCGGTTGAGGGAGGGGATTGTCCTGCTCTGCTCTGCACTGGTGTGGTCTCACCTTGAATATTGTGTGCAGTTTTGGGCACCGCAATATATGAAAGATATTCAGCTCTTAGAGAGTGTCCAAAGGAGGGCAGTGAAGATGGTGAAGGACCTTGAGGGGAAACCATATGAGGAGTAGCTGAGGTTACTTGGTCTGTTCAGCCTGGAGAAGCAGAGACTGAAGGGAGACCTCATTGCAGTTACAACTTCCTCAAAAGGGGAAGAGTGGCAACCACTCTGTGGTGACCTATCACTTCTCTGTGGTGACCAGTGATAGGCCTGAGGGAATGACCTGAAATTGTGTCAGGGGAGGTTTAGGTTGGATATTAGAAAAAGGTTCTTCACCCAGAGGGTGGTTGAGCACTGGAACAGGCTCTTCAGGGAAGTGGTCACAGCACCAAGCCTGGCAGAACTCAAGAAGTGCTTGGACAATACTCTCAGGTACATGATGTGACTCTTGGGTATGGTCCTGTGCAGGGCTATGAGTTGGACTTGATGATCCTTGTGGGTCTCTTCCAACTCAGCATGCTCTGTGATTCCATGAAGTTATTTGGTCATAACATAAACTTGGTAGATTATACTTGAATTGACTCTAGAGCCATAAGTAAAACTAGTTTTTAAGCTTTCAGTGTTGAGATCATATTTGTGCCCAGCACTGTTTACTGAACACATTGCTCATCTTGACTGGAGTCCTAGAAAATATGGTAATAAAAACACATAATAATTAGCAGGGGCTTGAATGAATATTCTTATAATTTATTTTTTTTACCTTAAATGCCTTTGAAAGATAAGGTGTCATATGTCAACTTCCCTGTAGAAGAAATTATATGAAGACTCTTTTCACAATGTTTAGACCTTGAACTTCATGTGTTATGAAAAGTTTAAGATTTTATGGTTTTGTTTGTTTTAAATCAGAATGACTATTAGAAACAGTTAAAATGGAAGGTGTAAATGAGATATAAATGAATACATTTTAGAAAAAAATTAGATTCATAGATCTGTTTTTTCATGTTTTTAACCTTCTTTTGAGATTTAAACAGTTTTTAGCTTTTGATAGCAGTTTCAAGTGTCAAGAAAGTGCATATCCTGAAATCCATCTAGCATCTGCTGTTTTGTTGTTGTTCTCTGTATCCGAGAAGACACTGTCTGCAAGGCTGAGGGGAACAAGGAGAGGGAAGGTGGTGGGGACTGTGATGAAACTGCAGACTTTCCTCCAAAAAAGCTTCAAGCTGGTGAGTGCCCAGGCAGAACATAACACAGCGTTAGTAGTGTCTGGAGAGTCTAATAAATACAGCATCATATATTGATAGAAGTATTAGAATAGTAATGATTTTATTTGTTGATCCCTTGATTTTACAGACAAACCTTGGAGCAGGCAGGAGGCACTCATGAAGTGAAATTCAAATGATAGTTTATTTTTCCGTAAAGTCTAATGAATTGCCACAGATACAGCTCAGAGAAGACAAACAAAGCAAAAATTACAAGTCAACAAAGCCATCCAGGAGGGGGTTGTAAATTTAAATTTAATTTAAATTTCTTGAAAAAGCACAGTAGTTTGGATCTGGGAATTTCTTATTTAGCTTTGAACTAAAAATACAAACTAGCAAGAAAAGGTAAAAGCAGCCAAGTTAGCTTTCTGAAAAAGCTGGGTGTGTTTCAGGCACCATTATACCATTATCTGTTCTATGGATAAAGTTTGCCACCCCCAGGCTTCCTGGGATTCACCAGAGCTAGTCAGCCAGCCAGGGAAATGTGGAGAGACCCCGAAGGGGAGAATCAGGGACTGGTGCAGTCCTCTTGATCAAAGCACCTTCAAACCCTCTTTGAGTGCAAGATCAGAATCCATTAAAATATTTATTTGTCATTGAATTTGAAACTGTTGACCAACCCAAAATCTCACAGGTAGCCCCTACTCAAAAAGTGTCTCTACATACATTCTTCTTTTTCAGTAATTTTTATCTTTTGATTGCTTGAAAAATATACTAACTTAAAATATGGAGCGGTTTTGGTGGTTCTCAAAACATATAAGACAAGATTACTCATCTGTGTAACTCATAGTGCTGCTCTGTGTGTTTTTCCCTGTAACATACCTTAAGAAGTAGTTCACGTCATATGATGAAATCTGAAGGAACAGCAAAAAAGCAACTCACTAGTTGGCAATGTCAGTTTGTGAGATTGCTTAAAATGTAAAGGCTTGCTGGTAAGCTTTTCTTTTTGGTTTCGTATTCCCTGTATTGCAGGCAAACAGTGAACAACAGTATATAATACAAAATGTAGAACAGGAATATATGAAGTAATTTTCACTACTGTGGCCCTAAACCAAGCACTTTTGGTTGCAGAACTAACTGAAAAATTCAAAATACTTTGCATTTCTTGTTTTCATATTTTCTCGAATACAATTTTTATTTGCTAATGTCAGCTATTTTCCTTTCTGTCACGTTCGTGTCCGTAGAATGGTGCTGTAAATAAAGGACATGTCCATAAAAAACATCTCCCCCTTAGTAACCTCAGTTTGCAGACAGAGCAGTTCATCCATCACAGGGATGTTGGGACAGTGGCTTCCCTGTCAGTCAGTCTGAGAAAAGAATGTGTGTTGTAGATATAATAACTTTCTCTCATCATCTCTTGACACTGCTGGTGTGTGCACTGAACTATGGCATAGAAATTTTTTATTGCCAGCGTGGGATAAACACCTGTACTTGGCATCCAGGCATCCACAGTTGTTTCTTTGGCCCTGGCATTCTTGGGAGCAGAGATGTGTTAGTCTGTGGCAGAAGATGTGAGTAAAGAGGAGAAGTGGTGGCAGGGGGTGACAGACAATCCTCTCTGGTTTGAAGCTGCTGAGTGAAGACCTCCTGCATAAGGAGTTGTGCAAAGGGACTGGTGGTGTGCTTCTTAACTGCTGATGGAGTCCAAGCCCAGGCTGGTTTTCCTCTGCCCAGCGCCTGGTAGAAGAAGAGACAAATTTAGTTCCTTGTCTGCTACTGTGAGTGCTCTGCAACTCATTGAGTAGTGACTAAGGATTGGAACTTTGGAGCCCCCTGTTCATGTATGTCCCCTTGCCTTCAGTCTTCCTTTGGCAGCATTTTCTGCAGTAGCTTTTTCCTTTGTTTTCCTTCTTTTGGTAGTGAAAGAAACAACTGCTTGCATTAGCAATCTTGCATTAGCAACCTTCCACATCTGATGTATTAGTTGTTTCAGCAGTTAATAGTGGGGTTATGCCCAATGCTAATGTCAGAAACAACATCTGAAAGCTGATTATGCTCTCCCTGGTACTTTATATATGCTCCAGTGGGTTTTCATTGTTGAAGAGGTGGGCCTTTATTATGCCACATAATGCAGTAAAATGAGGATTGCTTCGATTTCAGTGCATGAGATAATAGCAGCTGACAGGCACCTGTTTAAGGAAGTATATTGTATTTCTAAGCACAAGTATTTTATAAAAATTGAGATTTCACATGAAAAAGCTTTTGTATTTAAACTTCATAAGTAGGTTTAAGTAAAAGAAAAGGCATCAGGGAATCTGGATGGATATATTTGTTAGTGACCCTCACAGTCCCTTCTAATAATAAAGCGTGGAACCTGTCAAATGATGGCACAAATATCCTAATCTGAACTGACATGGCTTTCTAGCTCAGTTCATCAATCATGTTTTATTAGTTTTAACAGAGCCAAGCTGCTATCTGTCATTTCGATGCTGTAGTGGTGACAAAAAATGGTGCCGAAAATGTGCTACAGGTGTAACTTTCACTCAAAGAGCATTTCTGAGCAGCAGTCAGGCTTGTGTTTGCATAGGGAGAGAGTGCCATCTTCAGTTTCACATCTCCACGTTAAAAAAAGGCTGAACTTTTTAGTGCTGCCTGATGGCTAAGAAATGAGAAAAAAGTACTGGTAGAAATTTGGAAATGGTTCTCAATTCTTATTTTTATAAGACTTTGGACTTCTGAAGAATAATAGTAAACATTATTTGCTTGTCCTCGTCTTAAGATACAGTTAATTTAGATCAGTCTGTTGTGATAAGCAATTTCTGGGGGCTTTGTCCTTTTGGTTTGCAATGCTGTATGAAGAAAATAACAATTTCCAGTCGGATCACAAACCTCTTGTAACCAGTAGCACGTTGTATGCCTAAAAAAATGAGAGCTAGGAAACTATATGCTTTTCCATATTGTTTTGTAAGAACCATAAATTCCATGTATTCTTTCAGCCCAGAATTGACTTGATGTTTGCATTGGGGTCCTGGCAGTTGACCTTTGGTTTTTTTGGCTCTGTATCATTTTACAGCAGAGCTCAAGGACACTCCTTCTTTCTTGTTTCCAGTATGTTAACATATTCAAGTAAATATTATCTGGCATAGGCACATGCATTATCCTTTTGGGGAGTGTTTGTAAAAGTTTTAGATCCAGATCAAACAATGACATCCATCTTCCTTCCTCTTGAATTTCTTTTCTTCACAAGATAAATGTTGCTGCCAAAATTCTTTGATCTTTAAAAAGACTTTATTTTGCTAATATTCACAGGCAAGGTAAGCACTTATAAATATCTGAATTCCTTGCAGAATATATGCCCAGGTATAACTTTTCTGTATATTTTAACACTTAATAGGGTTTTGCACAATAAGGAGCAGATGTGTCATAGTGACAGCAGGCGAGCAGGGACCAGGAAGGTGGTTTCATTAAAAGAGCCTTGGGATAAATGCAGCACATTAGATACCCACTGAAAGACAGGAGCTGTTGATGGGCTGACCTCTGAATGCAAGTCATCTTACTATAAACAGGAGGGTGTGGAAAGCCATTGGACAGAGCCAAGCTTGTTTACTATCCAGATCTCCTCCTAGTTAACTTAAGTAACCAGACTGTGCTAGGCTCAGCATGACAACTCAAGGAAGAACAAAGTGTCTTCAGTATTCCTGAGTTTAAAAAATCCTAGCTGATTGATGCAAAAGTTTTTTGGTCTGCCTGCACACCCTTAGCTGCTCTACAGTGGAAGTTAATTAGTGAAAAACGTAACAGATAATCTCTTTTGCTTTTTTTGGGGTTTTTTGTTTGTTTTTTTTTTCCTGGAAACTGACTTTGCATATCGGGGGAGTTGGTTTCTGTTCTTCAGAGACAACTGAGGTAAGGTTATGATGGATTTTAATTTGTGATATTGATGCAAATGTTATTTAATGATAAAATGGGACATAAAAATGGGTATTAGTTCCCATTCAGATTCTACTGTGAAAAGGAGATCTGATTTTCTTTTCTGTAGTAGCAGTTTCAAACTTGTTTTTGGAACAAGGTATTTGTTCATGGTGGTTCTAGAGTAGTTTAGGTAGGTCACAGGACTGGATCCATCAGGTTCTTTCTGGAGGAGCTTTTGCTTACCACAGGAGGTTACTTGTTAAGTACTGTAAGAAATATAACGCGTTATTCTGTAATGTGCTGCAAATGTCACACTTTGTCAAATCTGTGAGCAGTTCCCTGGTGTGTTATTCAATAACATTTTTGTAAGAGACACTTAAAGGCCAGTATGCTGAGACAGGTGTCTAGACATGAATTCAAATTAATTAGCCCTTAACTACAAAAACTGTGGATACAATAAAATAAATTTAACTTACTAATACTTCATTCAAGTCCATTTAGTTCATTTTTAAGTTGAAAAGACATTCATTTGGAACAAATAATGCTGAAGTGTAATTATGCTAAAGCATTAGTCCTACCTCCTCAAAGTTCGGTCTAACTGTGTCTGTAATGTTATCTGTCACTTACCGCTGTGAGTTTGTATTGGAGTCTTACTTCATTGTTAATTTGTTTCAGACTTTTTAGTGCATTTTGCAATGGCACAGACTAAATTCTGATTAAAACTTTCTGCAGGGAACCTGTGTGCATGTGCTGCTGTTGTACTCAGATGCTATTCTCTGCCTTGGGGTCCACGCAGCAGCAAGCCCAGCAAGTGCTGCTGCCGTGCTTCATGCAGAGGCCGCGGTGGGAGCTGGCATAAGGATTACTGCTTCTTAAATGTCTGTTTCATTCAGGGAAACTCGGTAGGGGTTTACTCTGGGAGTGCTGTTTTGTTATCCTAGTGCAGCAAGCAGAGTCCCAGAGAAGAAAGAGCAATGCAATTTGGTCCAAATGTAAACAGGCATTTACAGCTATAGGGAAGTGTAATAGGTAGGGAACCTGTTTGCAAGGAAGGTATGATAATTATTACAGCCAGTATATTCTTCAATTTTGTGCCTGTGATCTGGTAAGCAGCAAGCAGCAGGATCCAGTTACATGTTTCTTTTCTTGGTCTGTTCACTACTTTCTGAAATACATTTCGGCTAAACAGCTTTTGACTGTCTCAGTACCTTTTGAGCCATTATAATTTCTTCTAAAGTAAATCAAATGTAATTTTGAAAAGGCTGTGTAAAGCAAGTAATATTTTAATTTCCTGAATTAAAAATATAGTTCTTGCCAAAGCATTTTTCCAAGATATTTTGAAGTTTTTAAAAGTACTTAGTATACCTTGTAAACAGTAAAGCAAATCAAATTGCAGCAACTGTGTGTAAATGTGGATAATATCAAGCAAAAGAATTTGGGTTTGGAAAATATCTGTATGTTTGTGTGAGAATGCATACATCTATACGCATGGCAGAGTGTGCATACAGGGAAGCTAATTCATCTGTTACAGAAATTAGAAGTCAAGGTTATTTTCTAAACTTAAACAGAATGTGGTTTGAGAAAATGTCTGAATAGACTGTTTAAATAGAGGAAGCCCATGAAAAACCTCAATGCATACTGTCTCATTCACATGTTTACCTATCGTTCTTATCTTTTGTTTTCTCTTGTTTTCTTTGCAGATAGCTATACATAAATTTTATTGAATTTTCATTTTCTTTCGGACAGTATAGGAAATAAGTAGCACTTTACTCAGTTTTAAGCTTTGAATTTTAAAATTTATTAAATAAATGTTATTTACAAGAGATTAAAAAATTAACATATTATTTCGGTATTTTTAAATAAAAGAGATGGCTGTATTAAATTTATGGAAAAAAGATATGTGAATATGTTTTAGAATTTAATGCTCTAGATAGTATGTTACTTAGTTTCTTTTTATATTTTATTTTACTAAATATTTTCAGTTATATTGCAGAAAAAAAAGAAACAATATACATTTTGGTAGTACTTTATCAGGAAAGCTAATATTGATATGGTTTATTTTTCTATGCAGTATTCAGTCATTGCCCTGAATTAATACATTCTTAAACAGTATTCAGTTAAAAGTAAATATCTGAAGAAAATGTGAATTTTTTTTTAAAGCTGATTTTAAGATGAATCCCATTTTAACCCTGAAGGAATGCAGTTAAAAATACTTATTGAAGAAATTGGATTGATTTAAAAAGCATTATTATTTTGTTGTTTGTATTGGATTGAACAGAAGGTGGTAGGCAGTATCCCAGGATAGTATTATTTTACCTAGAGCTAATTGAAGATTTGCTTCCTAAATACTGAAGCAAAGTTTTCTGCTTGTTCTCATGTTAAATCGGTAGTTGTTAATTTCAGGAACATTTAAAAGTAATTAACTGAGTTTTGCAATCATATAAGTGTGGCTGCTCATCCAGTATAACTGATAAAACCTTGGAAATCTGAAGTGATTTCACATAAACAGAGATTCTGTCTGTATTATATATGTTTATTTGCACACATGTATAAAAAGGTGCTTTTGTGTGTTTGCATAAATTTTTGGACAGTTCTTTTTATCAAGGATTTTCTTATGGATAAAATGAATTATCTCATGATGAGATTTGTGCTGTAGTTAAAGTATTTGCACTCCTATTCCAGGTAAGTTCTGCATTCAATTAAAGTCACAGCTAAGAACCAAATGTACACGTTGCTCTTAACATTCAAAATGTTAACTGTACTGAAGCACAGTTTAACTTGATTGATACTTGGATTTTAAAGCAAATAAGGACTAATTTTTGCCTGTGGCAAAATATCTTTGAAGTTTCATGCCTGTGCCGAGGCTGGATCAGCAAAACGATAGGACTGGGGCTGGGACTGTGACCCTGTTGGGCTTGTCAGGTTGTGATAAATGGGGGAATCTTTCTTAACATTCCAAGATCAGGTTGGGGAGACAGGAGAGAAGGGAGGAGGGTCAAAAGATGCAGGAGACTTAGCATGTTAAGCCGAAAACAAAGGGCATTTGCTTGTTTGTCTGAAGTAGGGGCAAATGCGGAAACTCTTGTGGGAGAAATTACTGCAAATACATTGCAATATACTTTATTGTTATCCCTGACCATTGACCTTGGTAGATGAAATTCCTTCTTCACTATGAAGCTGTCTCTTTTTACTTCAGTTTCAAATGCTTTCAGAGTTTAGGGAATCTTGGTTGTTATATTTTCCTGAATTAAAGAGGTTTTTTATTTAATGCTTGAGATCGGTATATAAAACCATCCAAAATAAATTGGAAGAACTTCTTATTCTAAGTAATTGCCTTCTGGCTAAAGAATTTACTGTAGGACAGCAAATATAAACAAAATGGTATGAATTTGGAAAAAAAAATAACCAACCAGTTAATTAATTGCTCCTGGAAAGCTATTTCAACTATTTTGTTTCTAAAACATCTTTAAAATTAAAGCAAACTTTAGAATATTTTCAAAATTATGTGTTTTAATATAACAATATTAATGATAAAAAATAAAAATCTGTGTGAATATACTAAAGATCAATAGTGGGATAAACCAGTCAAATCTTCAAACCTGAAAAAAGAGGCAAAATTGACTTATATGTGAGCTGAACTATGATCTATCAAGTGGTTCTTTCTTGTGGCATTTTAAGAGCTATACTGCCTCTGATGTTGTCCCCATTGACTAATAATGAAAAATATATTATTAACTGATGGTTTGAGATTTATTTACATACTTTATACTGTAAATATAACTATTCTGACTAGTGTTAGGAACTATAGTATAAAGCAAGTGAAAAAACCAAAAATAATATTCTTTCTAATTGTGAAACTATTGTTACTAGTATACAAGCAAATATATGTTTTATCCCTATGAATAGATAAAATTAATAATTTATCTTTTTATGATTAATTTCTCTGATTGAAATTTTAACCATATGATATTAATAGGAATTTTAATGAACATTGTTTTGTAAATGTTCATTATTATTATTAGAATAATTAAATGTAAATCATATGTATAAAAAGTACTCTCACTATATAGGATTATGCTTCTGTGATGCTTACTAGCCTATGGTAACTGTTGTGTACATTATGTGCATTACATTTTCCTGTGTATTTATTAGAAAATATTTTATCTGTGTTTTGCCTCTGCTAAATTATTATTTTTTTCTTCTACCCTTAAAAAAAAGACTCACTTCTTAACAGCATTTTCTTCCCTTTGATTGGTATGTTTCAAAGGCACTGAAAATTAACCAGGAACAAACTAAATTTGGTCCCATGATGATACGAGTGCATGTGAATAGGTCTTTAGTTTATATCCACTCTTTGTGAGATTTTATACTGCAACATTGTATGTCCATTTATCTTTCCTCTAACAAATTATTTTTTTCACCAGTTGGACAACATCTGGGCCACAAAAACCTGATTATTTTGTTTTGACCAGAAAGTAGTTTAAGCTACAAATAATTTCTTGCATCCTTCCTCTGATAGAAGTAGTTTTCCAAAGTTCTTGGTTATCTGATGTAGTTTATTAATGTTACAACAGCTGCTGGAAATTGTTGCTGCAATGCTAAACAAATCAGCTTAAGTAATGAGAAAAGACAGAAATGTATGAAACTGAGAAAAAGCACAGTTGTTCACTCTAAATGTCCAGGAGATTTACTTGTTAGTTTTCTAAGTAGAATGTGATGTAAATTTGTTTATTCTCTTCGCCTTTCACTTCTTTCCCCAGTTTTGAACACACTTTTGTTAATAATTTGTAACGCAGTCATTTGTGTACACTTTAAGTAGGTGGGTTTAATTGGAATAGCCTTAGTGCATTGTGCAAAAAATACTAGTGTTATACAGTTAGCTGATGCCTTCAGCTTGGGATATTTTCAGACCAAATTATCTGTTCGTATTCAGGTTCTTAGATATTATCTATTGAAAAGTCAGATATTTATGGCTGAATATCTTTGATCTACTACTAGAAGAAAAACTACCACAGAATAGCAGAACAGGGGTTTTATTGTTGGGGGGTTTGTTTTTTGTTTTGTTTTGTTTTTTAGTTTTATTTTATTTTAGTAGTGTTTTAACATAATTCCCATCTTTCACAATGCCTACAGGACTCTGCCAGCTGTTAATAGGTAGGCAGGTGCTGAGCTAAAATCGTGTTCATATTACATGCTCATATTACCTTGTTCATCCTCCTTCCAACCTGTCTTATTGCTCTGTCCACCTGTTGCTTCTTGGCATTAATTGAGCGTCCTATCCTACAAAGGCACATGCTTACTTTCATTATTCTGAATTGTTTCATCAACAATAATGGGCCTAACCACCGTCATCCTATTTAGACCTAAGCTTAAATCTTTGTAGGTTTGTCCCAAGCTTGACAACTCATCCTCTCAGGTTTGTTTTTTTTTTGCTGAGCACTGAATACAGCATCACCTCAGCTGTAGCTATTACCCTTGCTGCTATTGAAGCAAGGTGAAGGCACCAGTCCAGTGGAAGCCCATGCAAACGTAGGTGGAACTGGATCATACTCTGCAGTCATTGCAGTTAGTCACCAACAGCCCATTTGCATTCCCATGTCTCTGTACATGTACTCAGAGGTACTCCTGCCTTTCAGAGTTGTGAAGGAGCACAGTGAATAACTAGTATTGTTTCTGACAAAAATAATCAACATTTAGAGCAGTAATTTTCCTTTTTTCTTCTGTCAGACACGCTGGAGTTTAATTGGAGCTGGAGAAACCAACAGTCTGGAGGGATTCTTGCCTGTCGCTGCAGTCAAGCCTCCCCTTTTCCCTGAGCTTAATCACAGCAAAACTGCTCAGTGATCAGTTGCAAGATCATTTAATTGAACTTGATATTTTAGACCATATACAGTCTGAATTCAGGTCAGGATGTGGAACTGAATTGCATTAATAAAGAAGTCAGATGTTCTTATTTATCTGTGAATAGTGGTCAGTTACATTTTCTCATCTTTCTGATACTCTCTGTCACAACACTGTCCATTGAATACAGTTGTCTCTCCTGAGAGATAAAGAAGGATCTAAAAGACACAGAAGTGACTTTTAGTCACAAGAGTCCTTCTTAATAGCTACATACTAAAAAGTGTACTGAAAAGCAGCAGTACATCACTAGTTTTTCTCCTTTTCTGAAGGATATGTACAACATTACCTCTCATTCCGTATGGCATATATGTGATGGACTGGTCACACAGCATGGGTTATGCTGGCAGACACTGCAGATAATACACTGGTCTCCTACCATTACATCTGGCTTATAACAACCATAGCTACAGAAGCTTGGGTAAGACTAACAATGAAGAAAATTTGGACAAAAAGCATCTGAGCAAAATTTGCACTAGTGAACAGGTGGCTAAACTTGGAAGAGCTTGTGCTTACTGTTTTGTCTTGACTAATTCAAACCTCAACCTAGGAGTTTTTTTGGCTTACCAGTATACCAAGTTGTCATGTAGCTGAATCCATATACAGTGCTTTCAGTGTCCAAAAATATTCCATCCCATTCTATCAGACCATGATCTGAGTCAGGTATTCATTCATTCATTCATTCTTAAATGGGTTGTACTTTGATGAAGACTTTAGTGCTTGAAAACTAATTAGTACAAAAGTCACATCAAGTCAGGGTATTGTGAATACATTAGATCTGTTTTTCCCTTTCCTGAGCTTTTTGAATATCATTCAAACCCACAATCCTTGTCTTTAAAGTCCCTTTAGCTCTGGGATGAAGAATGCAACTTATGACTGTGCTTCTCTGAGACAGAGAAGATAGTGAAACTGGTGGGGTTTTAGACATTTCGTACTTAAAACTGACCCAGCATCGGTGGGTGAGTTCTCAGTGAAGCTAAGAAAGAGAATATTGTTGAGCAAGAGTAAATCATTTCTGGGGAATGATCTCTTTTAACATGAGGACATAGCAATATTTATATTAAAAATATAGAAGACAAACAGAAGACTACAGGGAGAGTAAAAGAACTTCTATGCTAAATCAGAATATTTTACATATATGTATTTCATCATCTGTAGTGAAGATGGGTATTTGACAGATATGTGATCATGTTGGTTACTGCAGTTGGACATCAATATGCTCCTAGGTAGAAACCAGGATAGTGAAGAACAGAAAGGAAAAGATGATCGACAAGGCCATTTGCTTAAATTTCATCTAAGTGAGGGATGGAAAAGCTGTGACAAATGTTCTTTGATCTCAAGGGGAAAAACAGATTATTTTCTGATGAGGCAAATGAGTCAGGAGAGAACTTGGCTTTTGTTCCTGGGGAGGTCGGTGTGTAAGCCCTTGGGTGAGCTTAGGGAAAGCTGGATTCCAATGAGACACCAGCATTGTCAGAACAACAAAGTGCCTTGAGGCAGAGATACTTGACTTGTGGTGGAGTAGTTAGCATTAGCAGTAGAAATACACTGCAGTGTTCCTCATACAAGATTGTTTCTACATGAAAAGAAAACAGCATGTTTTATTATGCTTTATGGCATAGTACTATATGCCTTTAACAAAATAGCCTGAAGTATTTGCATGATGTATTTGCAACATGGCCAAGTAACCACAGCCATAGGAACATTAACTTTTGAACTTCCTGACTTTCATTGCTTTAAATCTCAGCTTCAAAGTTTATACTCTTTTTTCTTTGCATTTGTTGGCCCTGGTTGATTTTGAAAAGCAGGAGGAAAGAAAATAAGTTCAGGTTTTCTGAGGAGGCACTGAATTTTATGCATATAATGGAGATGACTCGCTAGTCCTTTGAATATTAAATGTTAACTCCAAAGCAGTTTTGATATGCCTAGTTTGCTTATGATATTTCTGTGGAGCTGAGTAATCGGAAGATTAAATCTAGAAAGCATTGTGCAGCATGACTCTTTTCCTGCATTTCAGTATGTTTTTCTCCTGAAAAGAGATCAATGGCATCTGGGAATACTGAGATTTAAAAAGCAAACACTTTAAACTAACAAAAATGGTGTGATTGCAACAAAAATGGAGGAGGTCACAGGAACATAACTGAAAACAGTAAGCATTTTAAAGAACAGTATCTTCTAGCTGATTTCCACTTTGGAGATACCAGGAGGGCATGGAGGGTATAGTTGCAGATTCAGCTGCACTGAGACACTGCCTTGAAAGGGCAAAAAAAGGCCAAGGGCTTGTCTTTAGATTAGTGTCGGGGTTTTTTTTTGAGAGAGAGGAAGGGAGAGAGGAAGAAAGAAGAGGAAATTAATGTGATAGAAAAAAAAAAAGGATAAGAGATAACCAATGTTAGTGCTTTAGTAGTTTTCTCTGAATCTGAATTGGATGACAAATGAGCTCAAGGCTTCCGGAGCTTCCAAACCTTCATAACTGATGAATGAAGAGCTAATGCTTCTCCCTCCTCCTCCCTCCCCTCCCCTCCCCTCCCCTCCCTCCCCCTCCCCCTCCCCTCTCCCTTCCCCTCCCCTCCCCCCTCCCCTCCTCCCTCCCCTCCCCTCCTTCTTTTCTTCAAAGGGAGGCAGGCTGATGGCCCATTCTCCTAGCTGAGCAGGGAAAAAGTGTTCTGTGAACTCTGAGCTATTAGGTAATCCAGACTGAAACAAAAATGTCATTGTGGTGTGGCATTTGCCCTGACTGACCCATCAGTTAAGGGAAGGCATATTTCCTTCTTTCATAGTACACAAACAAAAAGAAAAAAAGAATGCCAGTTTTTCCCACAGTGCATGCATAAATGCTTTTCAAAATGTAGAAGTTAGTACTTTACAGGTTCCAATTGCTTAAATTATGACTTGACCGTTACACCCTCTGATGTTTTTAGTGCACTTGTGCCAAAGGCAATTTAAAATGTGTTTTTAAAATGTTTGCAGGTATAAAAGACTTTAAAGAAGCTTAGAGCTCTGAACTGTGTGAACCCATTAGTCATGTTGCAAAAACAAACACGTAGGAAACCCTTCCACTAGCAAGAAATTACCAAGAAAGGAATGTTTGGTCCCCAAAGATAGCATATGAATGAGAAAACTGAGGAGTTAAAGTTGTCTCAGATTTTATGAATTCATGTCATAAATATACCTTAATGATGCCTTCATTCTCTAAAACGTCTCAATAGAAGCATAGTTTTATATTGGATAAAGCTTTCTGATTTATGTTGCACAAAGGCTTGTGTCAGTGATAAGACTGTGCAATGTGCCCAAAAATCATTATAGGCCCACTGAAAGTATGAAAAAGGCACTTACCTGGATTGATTAAATTCCAGTTAACTTTAATGTGTATGCACTGTGCACACCAGCAAGTGCTCATCATTCCAGCCTGGTGAAATAAGATCTAAGGGAAACGCAGTGCCCCTTTGAAGTTTCTTGGTCTATCTGTAGGCAGGTTTCTGGTTCATCCACACTATTCTCGGTAGCAGTTTATACAGAAAATCCAAAATGTTCTGAGTGTGATGAAGAGTGTAATCTCAAAAAGTGGAAGCATTTAACAGATTAGTATATGCTTTGTAGGTCATAGCTCCATCTTAAAATTATTAGAATCAGTGACTGGTTAAAAGGAGCTGAGGCTTTAAACCATGACACTTTCACAGGAGCCAACTCTCTCCATTGTTATAATCAGTGTTGCCGACAAAAAGGATTTAATGGAAGATGTCATGAGACACGCAGGCTGTGTCCCTCACTCTTTGGCAGCACCATTCCATTTTCTCAGTGTTTCCCCACTGCCTGCCCTCTTTAGTGTAAGAGGAGAGTAGAAACCATTAGTCATAAATAATCTTGGCATAATTCTAGGTCAGGTGAAATACAACTGTATCTTTCAGTTAGATATAAAGGAAGCCTGGAGTCACAAGCCTAGACCAATTTAGATGCCTGAACTGTAGGTATTTATTACTAGATGTATCCCTTCTGGATTTTTCATTGCAAGTTTAGATGTACACCACATAGTGTTGCAGACCAGAGTTGTTATTGTATTAGTCTGGGAAGAGGTAGGGGAGATGGGGAGATGACACCTTTTGTGAGAAATATCTCTAATTAAAATTTTGGAGACGGCCAAATAAAGTGAAACAAAGAACTTTATTAACAGTGCCCTGAGTGCACTGGACTCGTAACCAGGTCTGAGCACATCCCAAATGGGAGAGATGAGCCCTTTTAAGACCCTTTGATTTACATAACCACTCCCTCACTCCTCCCATGCCAAGCCTCGCTCTTTTCTTCCTTAAAAGGTGATATAGTCTTCTTCTTGCAGTCCCTTGGTTGTTTTAACCAACTTATCAAGTTGTTTCCCAGCCCCCGGCCGCATGTTCCCTTGGCAGTGAGCCCAGACGGGTCTTACTGCTTTACATACTTTTCGGCCCACCTTCACACGGTGACTGTAAGTAACATGTTGCATTATGGGTTTAATACCACCTCTGTGTGGGTGAGTGTGTGTGTGAAAGAGAGGGAGTGTGAGAACACCTCATAGAGCAGAACTGCTTCATGGTTTAACATCTAGTGTAATGAGGTCCAATAAAATCATGTTAAAAGATGTTAATGTTGCAAAGAAAAACATCAGAAGTAAGGAAATGCCAGAATTAATATGACCTGTGGAAATTCAGCTTCATATGCATTATGGTGTAGATCTTATTACTGAAATACTAGGCTTTCCAGAGGATGTCTTCTTTTTGCAGTGAATGTGTAGTTAGATTTTTCATGTTCTTAAATCTCTCTTTGTTAAAGATGAAGCATCCAAAGTCCATACTTAATGTCAAATCATTCCTCATGTAAATATTTATCATATACCTTTATTGAAGTGCTTCTATGATTAGTGAATAAATGCATGTCTTTTTCAAAGTGCCCTCATAGTATCAAATGCTTTTAACAGTGTTCATATATGAAATCTGATGAACCAAGGCAAAGATGAAGGCAGAAACTTTATAAAATGTTGACTATTTTTTCCCCAGTTTGAGTCAAATGAGACCATTTTTCTGGATAAAAGTAGCATTTATACACCATCTTCTAAGTTCAAAGTATAGTTTCCCAACTTGGATTGTTAATTAGGTCTTCAGTGCAGCTGGAGTAGAACTAGTCCATTGCTTTGGGCAGACTGGTCACTAATGATTTTTCTAATGATTTTCACAGGTATCTGATGAGTGGTCAGGCTTGTTTTTGTGCTGTTAGTCCCAGATCTAGAGAGGAGATCAAACTGTGCAGTGCTGTCCCATCCCAGCCAACCCCAGTACTCTTCCACTGTCCACACCCCACTCCTACATTTGCCACATTTTTCGCCTGCCTTCTTCTCTCCTCTAGTTTTGCCCCTGTGTAGAGCCCATTCTTCTTTCTTCTCCTGATTTCTATTCCCTCTCCCTGTTGTTTCCTCTCCTCCTCCCTGTATTTGAGTCCACAAAGTTTTTCTCTTTCAGGGTATTGCCTGAGTACTTGAACAGTGGAAGATGGAACTGACAAAGCAAAGCAATACAGTTTTGGTAATGTCAAATTTCCTGATAGCACTGGGTTCTCCTGGCACTCAGGAGAAGTAATCCTAAGGCTCATGCAGTACCAGCATCTTTGAGATGGGAGAGTGTTCAATGCAGATAAGGTCTTCAGAAATTCAATAGCCAGACTGCAACAGGAGTCCACTAACAGTGTGACAGCAGGGCTTTTAGAATCTTAAAAACTGAAATAAATTCGGACACCGTTTCACAAAAATTATGGTTCCTGGGTATCTGTACACCTTACTCTCTCCCACGCCCTTTCAGTTTTGGGATTTTGCCTCCAACTTTCAGGTGCTAAAGCCATTCAGCAGCATAATGGCATGACATGTTTTCAAAAATATTTGTATGGATGGATTTTTAGCTGAAACTTTCCAAACATTTTGTAGCAGAGTGGGAGAGTTCAGTGCAGTTTGACAAAATTCAAACTGAAACTGGTATCTTACTCTTGTGAATGATTCTTAACGTGCATATAACTAAAATGGTGAGAAAACCTGTGTAAACAGAGAGGGGGGAAAGGAAAACAGAGCAGGAGTAAAGAAAAAGGTTCTTTTTCTCATTTAACACGAAAAGGTAAATAATAAATGTGGTGTTAGTGAAAGTTAATTATTTTGAAAACAGTCAGCAAGCAGATTAAGAGGTAAAAGAGTACAGCTGAATACAAAGGAAACAACATTTAGTCTTTGATCAAAATTTTTCACAGTGATTTTCTGTTCACCTTCAAGGGTAACATAATTTTATGAATAAGAAAATGTGTTTTGCTACTTGAGTAGCCTTAAAAAGAAATGGTGTGCATTCCATATGACCACTTGAAAGAAAATCACGTACCTGTTCCTCCTTTAAGAAATAACATTTTTATTTATTAAATTTTTTCTCTCAAAGAGGGACCTTAAAGATACATAGTGAAGTTTACATTTAGTCTCAGAGGAAAAGACATGTCTGTACTCTGTACTTCTGCTGCACATTTCTTAGATAATGATAATAGATTAACTGCTTCATCTGTGTGTCATGCTGAAAACCTGAAATATTCCTATTTTTTAAAGTATTGTGTTTTCATTGCAATATTCGTAAATAAAAAATACTGACTTCCCGTCCCACCCAAGTTTGTTGCATCTCACAGGAGGTGAGTCTTTTTGATATAATTGGTCAGTGGCTTTTCTGCTACTCCCTTTGAAGGTATACCAAAATTTATCAGGGCTTGTTTGTTTGTTTGTTTTTGGTTGGTTGATTTTGTTTTGTTTGAGGCTGGTGGTGGTGTTTGTTTTTTTTAATGTTTACCACACAGATAATGCATAATCTTTTAGACATTTCAATTGCTTTGTAATGTTGGTCAAAGCAAAATGCAGTAGTAGAGTGAGCAGGAGGAGGACAACTCGTCTGTGAGTACCCAGTTACTGCTTAACTGAGAAGAAGCACCTCACATCCCTGCACAGATAAACCCGGGGTCTTATTATATCATGTATGTTAAAAGTGCTCGGATAATGTTAGTGTTTGGTTGAACTATCTTTGGGCTTCTGTGGTAGTTGCCCACCGCAGGACATACCATCATTTTGCAAAGTTAGAGTGGTGGGATGTGCTGGGTGACCGTCAGACTCTCCAGCAACTGCTTAAAATCTGTGGTTGAGCTTTCCTGACCTGGGCAGTGAGATCTGTGTCCCAGTGCAAATGTGACAGACAGCGTGTCTGGTGGCAACCACAGAACAGCAAAGAAATTGGAAAAGGAATCTATAAATGCCAGTAAATTTAACAGCAAGGAGATAGCAAAAATATCCTGGAAGTGAGTAGATGTTAAAGGGACATGGAAAAAGGAGCTCTTCTAGGGTTTGTACTATATCTCTATGAGAAATATATTTATATTTTAATTAATTTTTATTATGTTATTGTATTTTATATTTTATAGTTCTAAATACATTATGTTTGCAATTATTTTAAATTATATTTTATATGTGAAATGAAAATATTATTTTTCTGGCCAAATCCTCTGTAGCTCGATTGAGATAAACTGCTTCTGAAAGTACACATTTCCTCTCAAGGAAGGGCTGTTGTAATTTCAGTGTGTTTAAATGATTTTGAATATATTTTTTAACACTTCACTGTGATGTTGACACTCAGTACAGTAATCTGAATAAATATTTCTCTTGTTTGTATATAACACACACTGAAGACATTTGTTGTAGTACTTGATCATGTAGTTGTATCTGAAGTATTTTATTATACTTCACATCTTACTCTACTTTAATAATAATGTACTGAACATAAAACTATAGCAATGATATTTGCACCTGAGTGTTTATGAAATAGTGTCTGTGAGGTTTGGGGTTGTGTGAGCCTTCACTGTGTCTCATGCTGACCTACTGCACGATCTCATCTCTCTGTAGCACACTGTAACTAATAAGTCCATGGAATTGCAGAGTAGAAACAGTAAAGAAACAATCTAAGAGGAGGAAAATTAGAAGGGCTGAAAGTGAGTAACTGGATAGGTTGAAAAAAGTTTGTAGTAAAAATCATGCAAAATGTAATTACAAGTTCCTTTGTGTTTCCTACTTTTTTAGTGTTTTGGATGACACTGTTACAATAATAAACACAGATTTAAGTTGTTATCATGGGAAATTTTCACTATTGCTACAGAAATCTGGTTTTTCTGAATAACCATGTATGCGAACTTATTGGTCTTTTTCAGTATCTACAACGCAAATGAATAAGAGAAATGGCCACCTGTAGAATAATGCTTGTACTTAGACATCTATGAGTGATTTGAATGGCATTCAGTTGAGGTATTTAGGGAAAATATTAAGCATTAGTGTAATCCTTTTTTCTGTTTGAGTTGGTGAGTGTCATTTATCAATAACTTCAATAGAAGTGACTCACAGTCACAGGTTTTTTTTCCTGTAAAGTAACAGAAAAATATGGAAGGGTCTCTTGATTCAAGGCATTCCTGAAAATTGTCATTGAACATGCTGTTTGTAATGCAAATGGTTTTTGTATTGTGTCAGTCACATCATTTGAGTCCTAGTGACTGCGGTGTTTCTAGATGACTTTAAAAATGGAGCTTTGAAACCTCCCACACAGCCCTGGATTCCGCATTAACAAAATGGGTTTTTCTCTGCTGAAAATACAAGTGCTTTAGATTACCAGAAGGTACAATTAAATTTTGCTGGAAATCATGAAGATCCCAAAGAGATATCTAGTCTGCAAGAGTATAGTTTTCTATTTTTATTTGACAGCAATGGATTTGATCACCTTCAATTAGCCTACAGCAATGTATTGTAGAGATCAAATTGGAAATTGAAATACCTTTATGTACCTACATCTTGCAAATATGAGTGAAAATGGTGTAAGTGTTCATTGATGCAATAGGAAAATATAGTTAACATACAGTTAACAGATTCACAAAATGAAAATTACCATATGAATTTATTTATATTTAACTAACAGCGCACTTTGGCCTAGAACCTGGTGTTTATTATTGTGAGCTTTAGCAGGAAACAGAAGCAATATCAACTGGAAAAACATTTCTTGGCCAAGCTGAGAACAGTATGGCTTTCTCGTTTCCAAGTGGGGAACCTGGTTCTTTGGTTTCTTTGGTTTCTTTGTTCCTAGTTAAGACTACTCCCAAGCTATTTTAGCTGAACATTTTACATACTAATGGAGCCTGGGGAAGTGCAGTTGGCAGCTGTTCATGGGATAATAATGAAACACACTGTTTAGTACTGCATACTGCTGCTGTAAAGTGCGGGAAGTATTTTATAGAGATCATGGTGAGCAGAGCAGGATCCACTTTACATACTGTAAGTGTGTGAACTGTGAGCAAGGAAGTTGTGTTTCACTTGAGAGTAACTGGCACTCCTTTGCTTTTGCAGGTAAAGAAAGCGTGTACAGAGTCAGATGGTTCAGAGACGCAGAATCCCAGGTATGGTACCGGAGGGCAAATGCCAGCTGACTGCAGCACGGTGGCAGAGCACGAGGCAGAGCTGTGCTGTGGATATGTAGCATCAGAACACCAGAGTCACATTTTGCAAAGAACGAATGGTTGGGTCAGTTTTAATGCTATTCACTCTGGAGGGTTTTTTTCCCATCAGAGATGCAGCCTAGCATCCAGGTAATTGAGTTTAGATGATGTCATAACACATAATTGTGCTCTTCAACTAAAAAAGCACAAACTATTAAATAGTGTAGGGAAATCTGTGCAATCAAATCTCGGTTTCTTAATTTATCCCTTTTTGGTATACCTGACTCTTGAAGTTCATTGAAATATAGTTTATTTCCAGTGTGGGAAATTATGTCTTTATTTGAGAAAATTCACCCTTACCAAAACTTCTTTGTTTTCACATCTGAAAAACATGCTGTATTCATAAGCTGGGAAGAAGCCATACATTCGTTAAAAACCACAGTCTTTTCAGGCACAGTTTTTCCTAATTTCACATGGAAAAAGGAAATGGATTTAACTTCTATATTTTGCACATGTATGTATGTGTATGGATAATTTTGAGCAGGCAAAGTGGTAATTGTTTTAGATGTGCTATTAAGCATGCATGTTGATTAGTAAACTGTTGGGCTACAAAGGATAGTTTTCTCAGTTTTTGGTGGTTTGCACTGCTTTTTGTCTTTGTCTTGTGTCTGTTTGGAAGACCTATTTTAATTTCACGAAAACTCAGCAGCTTTAATTAGGAGGGGACAGCCACAAAATAAACCCAATATTTCACTAACATTGTGGTTAGAACTCAGAAAAGTCAAATAATTTAAGGTTTGCCCATCAAACCCATCCTTAACTATGTCTTAACTATGCTCCTGTTGCAGCAGGATCCTCTGGGGGTCACCTGCAATATCCAAGGTCGTTATTGTATCTGTGACTTAAGCTGTACTGTACACTATCTGAATTTCTTTGATTAACTCATGTCAGTTATCTTTTCATTTGACTTGGTAAGAACTGAATGTATATAAGGGAATACACAGTTCGATGTCCAAATACACTTTCAGTGAAGTCAGTACCAGTTTTGCCCTGGACTTCAGCGGAGGTGTGGTTTACCCTTCTGTGCTTGTAACTTTTAAATGAAAAATGTATCTGCTGTGCTACTGCTTTGGATTAAAATTTATTATAAAGACCACGCTCTTTCTGAGTATTTCGATGCCATGGAGAATCCCAACTTAGCATAACATTCATATATGTGCATAGTTTTAAGTGTCGTACTTGTCCAAATGAGACTGTTATATTCCAAGCTTTTAAGAATTATGAAGTCCATAGTGTGATGTAATTTCATCACAGTGTGATATTGAAACAAACCTGTTGACTGTCATTATCTTTGCACATCAGGAAATTCTTATGAGCTGTAATTAAATTCTTCATACTAAGTCTGAGGAATAGGATGCTTTTTTTTCCTCCCAAATGCACAAGTGAACCCATATTACCAGGCTAAATCTGGTAGTTTCATTTTTTAAGGTGCATTTACAAACAAATGCTTTTCATTTTTTTGTTCTGCAACCTCAGTTTGAGGACATATCAGATAAAGTTGAAATTAATGTTCCTAGCCTGAACATGTGCAGTGCTGTGTATATGCCTGAAGTGGGATTTTTGGTCACAATGTGACTTCAGTCTTGGAGGGGAATCTCTGACAGAGCTCAGGCTGGAGCGGCACTAGAGGGCTCTGTGTGGCACTCACACTTTGGAGCCCAGAGCAAGGTAATTCTTCTCTAAACACGGCTTAAGTGAAAACACTGCACATAAAATGAAACATCAGCATAAAAATGAATGCTGGAGACACACAGCCTTACAGAATAGCTCCTGGCTTGGGACCTAAGGCCAATATCATTCATTTATTTAGCTAGCTTTATAGTCTGTTAGTTTTGGATTTGAAACTATTACAATAAATGCAGATGGAAAGTGTTTTTACAGTAGGGAAGTAATTAAATTGGGTGTGGGAACTTTGTCAGGAGAATTCTTCAAGTGACATGTGTGTATCAGCAGATTCTTTGTCTTGCTTGGCCTGGGTTTGTCTTCTAGAAAGAAACATTTAAACTGCAGATGTGACTGGCAAATTTTTTTAAGGGATGTATTAATGTATGCAGCATATCAAAAAATGCTTTTCAGAAGTAAACAACTATACATGCAGTGAAAATCAACCTTGTCAGCATTTATTTATAGAAAGTGGTCGTTATCTTAACAGACAGGTAAACTGCATAGACAGAGAGGGATCTGTAGTTAAGAATTGAAGTTGTGGATAGCTGAGTTGTAAACGGAAAAGGAAACATGCATGACTCCTCAATATCTCTGACAGGCATTTTGATTCACAAACAACTTTGTCTTATAAATTCTGTGTGAGTTTCTTGGGAGTTATTTTTGCCAAATCCCTATGAAGTGGTTGTGAATACTTCCTTTTATATCTAAATGGTAGTGTTGTACCTTATTGTGGTGGTATTGTGGCTGTATCAATACTATGGCATTCTTTCTTCATAATTTTGTAGTAGAGATCAAATTCACCCGGTAAGTCTGGTGGCCGTCCAGTCATCCAAAATGCTTACAGCTTTTTGGAGCTGTTGGTGTGTGATACAGAGGCAGTGAATGGTTGGGATTTGCCAACTGTTGTACTGCAAGTCTGGACAAGACAAGAGTAGCATGGTTGACAACTCTGGCATGCTGACCCTTAGCAAGGTTAGGAAGAGAAGTTCCTGTGTTCAGAGCCCGTAAATATATAATGTTCTTGATTTTCTTATATGATGGGTAGCTTTAAAATGGTATCATTTCCGAGTATGCTGAACAGCTCCTACATGAAACTTAATGTCATAGAAGAATTCTTGAAGTCTAGTGCATTGCTTGAAAGCTAGTTTGTTTGCTGTTATCAACAACCTTCCATTTTACATAGGTAATCAAAAGGCCATTTTAACAAGGGAATATTTTGTTGCCCTAAAACTTGTAAGCTACTCTTATAACCTCATGACACAAGACCTTACTGTGGAAATCAGTTAAAACACTAGAATACATATGATACTGAAGTGGGTAAAATGATAAATACCAAGTCCCAGATTCCTGCTCACACTCAGCTACTGCATGTTCAATTTGGCCACACATCCCAGAGCAGCATCTTTCTTTGAGACTACAGTCTGCTTGATGAATGCATCTCTGCTACCCCCAAATCTTCCTTCCCTTCCCACCAAAGTCCACTGATTACAGGGAAAAAAACATGCTTTTTTACCCTTTGGAGAGGATGGGAGACTCTGCAGAAGAATGTGGAGATTTTTCTGACAGCTTAGACACAACTCCTGTTTTTTCCTGGGATGGTAAAGGAAAATGACCGTGTATTTCACGTACTTTCCCTCTTTAAACTATGATCTTTATATTAGATATTTAGATGTCTATAGGAAGAAAGGGAAAAATTTAAGATTTTGATAAGTAGTTTTGTAAGCTTGAGATAAAAGTTAGTTGACAAATTACCTTATAAAACTACATAGTGATGTCAAAAAGACGTTACTTCTGTGTTCTCGGAAGTGCAATGCATTTTTGTATTAGTAAGTTAAAACTAAGCCCTACAGAGCAAGAAGCCCTCCATTCTTGTTGCATAATTTTTACTACAAACCTGGAGATCCAGTATTTCCAGTGATATTCATTCTTACTGACTTATATGCTTTAAAAAAAAAACCAAATTCTAAAAGGAAAAGAAAGGGAAAAGAAGCCACTCTTAAACAAATGCTCCCTTTCAAAACATTATTAGATGCTGTAAGAAGAGTTTTAGTCAGAGACATTATAGTTACTGCATTAATACCAGCTAGAGATTGTTCCTATGTATTACTGAACTACAAATTCACTAGTTATGATCACTGACAAATATTGAATCATATGCACAGATCTAGTTGCCAGATAAAGCAGCTATCCAAAAAATCACAGAGGGATTTTTTATGTGTTTAAAAAAGGTCTCCAGTATTTCAATTTAATATGGGTTTCAGTAAGGTTGTTAGCATAGATTGCAGCTGTTCATCAGATGATTGCTGTTCTGTTCTTCAACACCCACACTGTTTAAAAGTGCACCACATAGTGGGATTTAAAAGGTATGAATTCCTGTTTCTCTTCCATTTTAAAAGTCTCTCTTAAAACTTCGGAATGAGAAATAGGCTTTCACATTTTCTTGCTGGTCTCATTCTGATACCTGCTTATGGTTTTTCACTGATCAGGATACAGAGTGCATGTACATGTCCGGAGATAATTTTTGTCATTAATGCATTCACAAGTAAATAGATGGTATTGAATGTCAGTGAGAGCTACCACAGTTTTTACATTATGTTCACTTGACCAAAGTTTGTTTCCTCTGCAATTTGGGCACACTGTTGTGTATACAATGTTCACTATACTTACTGTATCTGAGCTACGCTAATACTGCATGTGTGCATTACTGAACAGTGTATCCGTGACCATCCATCTATTTAACAAAAAATGAAAAGAAAAATAACATGTGTCTTCTGCATCTTATTTCAGACAACCAGATCATCAAAAGTATTTAATTCTCATCAGTTTGAACTGTGTAAAGTACAGTGAGATTTCTTTCCCTGACTAATTCCCTCAACAACACCTTCATAGTGTTATCTCAGAATGATTGTGGTGATGGTTGATTCTTTCAGACAGGCATTGGCTTGCCCATATTTGCCAGATCTGACATTGTAACTCCTCAACCCAAATCCAGGCTTTACAGGCAGATTCTCTGATGAAACTGTCATGCCTTTCCATGACTGTTTGAACACAGCTGACCCTCTGAATACCAGTTCCTAGTAGAGGGAGACCAGCAATAACTTCCCAATCATTTGCAGTTCAAGAGATGAACAATATTACTGTTACACGGTGAAGAGGTGCATACAATTGAACTGCTAAAAAGGAAAAGCCAGGAATAGCTATGGAAATTGTCCTTAAAGTTTCAGCAAACATAATAGAAAAAATAAACAGTTTTGTGTGTGCAGTAAACATGAGCAAACCAGTCTACCAAGCTTTCATATGTGTTGTTTAAATGCATTGTACTCCTTTATTTTCTTCCCATCCATGTCTTAGAAGTTTTTTAGAAGGTAAGGGTTCATTGTCTGTCGTAGCTTTTCTTGGATAGAGGGTAGTGCTTTTCTGAGTCAGGAGTAGTGTAGTTCCACAATATTTCATACTGATTTATCTGTAGATCACAGTAACATGGTAAATGGGTTTCATTTGAGAAAATGAGATATTGAGAAGATCTCTGATTTAGACTTTGAAGGTGAGATTCATCTCATCCTGAAGTAGCTGAGTAAGGTAGGCACTTCTGAAATGCCATTTATCTGATCTTCTTTCTATTGATGGGAAAACAGCTTACTGTATCCCTCTTCTCTTGAGAAACTATGCAGACTCCACCTGTTGCACTGCTGATTTATTGTAAGAAGACCAGCTAGATACACAGTATAACCAAAGGCAATGAAAGCATTTCTTTTGATTTTACAGATTCAGCTTTTCTGCAAAACTGTTCAGTTCAGAAGGGAATAGATGCAAAAATAAGATTAATCTTTAGCCAGGATAAAACGCTTTGTGACTAGCTCCTAGTATTTCTAGGGGCTTGGGGCAAACTATAAGGAGGAACATATACAGCAAAACAAATTTGCTATGAAAAAGAATAATTAAAGTTGAAATTGAAAGATTGCCACAAGTGATTTTGGGAACTGGAAATAAAACTAGTCAACAGGAGGGATAGTATATGCCTGTCAGAATATAGAATTCATGTCAGTGAGGCCACTGTAGTTATAAACTTTTCACCTAAGAGAAATGTTTGGCAAGATCAAGCCCATACTTCTCAGTCAAGACAGTGACTGGCAAAAAACACATAACAATTTTCCAATTTTAAAATAATTACATTGTGGAATAAGATTTCTTATAAAGGCTACATTCTGGGACACACAGGCTTAGCTTGCAGAGAATGTTTTATACAAATCTGTTACTTATTAAAGGTTTGGTGCACTTATTTAGTCTGCATGCCACTTAGGCAGTTGGAATCAATCAAAATAATATGGTTAGGGAGATGACTATGCACAAAAGTATAACTGAATGACATACAGCAACCATGACAATTGCAACAGTTGCTACAAGAAGTATGTTGCCTTGCTATGTGAATTGTATTTTCAGGCATGTAGTTTTCAGGCAGCACAAATCTTTCCTATTTTTAGAGAAGTCTGTGTGGTATCTCTCTACCTTCTGAACACTGATGTTCTCATTCATTAACTTTAGAAATTCAGTCTTCCGATTACCCAAGGCCTATTGAAACTGCTCACTGTCTGCCTGTTGGTTTTTGTTGGCTCTGGATCAAGCCCCCAAAGAGTTCTAAAAATGTATGCGATATATTTACAGAAATTACAATAATCTGTTTAGAGTGCAAATACGTGGTAACTGATGACATCACAGGGAAGTATTTTAATGGTTTATATTAACAGATCCCTGTGGCTTATAACAATAAAAGTAATTTATTTTTCATATTTCATGTCTGTTTCAAATTCCTGTTTTTTTGTTTTTTTTTTTTAAATTGGGCATAACATATTTTCTGTTATATTAATAATAATTTTTCCATGTGATCCCAAGCCAAATCATGTCAGTGTTAAGACCTATTAACCTGAGTCCATGGTGGATCCCATTTGGAATAAATGAAAGCAACAAAACCCAGGAAGTTGTGAACATTTTTTTTTTAAATTTGTATTACCAAGTTGAAAAAAAAAATTGGCAGTGAATGTAATTTGTAGATTTTGGAGATCAAAATGCCTTGTGATTTTGAGTCTGCTAAAGAGAACATTTCTGCATTTCTGTATTAATTATTGTATCCATTAAATTTTAATAATTTTTGAACTTTCAGGAATGTCCTGGATATGGTAAAGACTGATTTTGAGTGAAAGAAGATAACCTAAGATTATACCTGCAGATACTTTTGCTTAATCCAGTAGTTTCTTAGAGACTTATCCTAAAATTTAACTGCATTTTGAGCCATAAAATGACAGTGTTGGTTCTTCTTACATGTGCAGCACATATAATCACAATGAGAAGGAGCTATTTTTCTTTCTCCCTTGGTCTGTTTTTGCTTTGTCATATCACATTGCAACAGAACACAGGAGAACTAATTCAGACTCCATTCCAGCTTCTTTGACCTCTTGAATACTCTAAATGTATTTTACCATTGGTGAGCCTGAATAGTAAAAGTATTTGATTCCACCTACTTTGCACTTCAAATCTAGTTGAATAAATTCCTAGAAGAATGTAGACAATGAAAAAAAAATGGCCATTTCCCCTATTTTGAGATTGGTACAGGTTGCTTTTTATATGAATCATCTTTTTCCTCAAATATTTTTAAGTGTCATTTATTGGCTAGACATTTCACAACCTTTTCAGACACATTTTAAATACCATCAGTCAGTCTATGTACTGGATAAGCATTTAACTAACACCATGCAGTTAGTACACATGCTAGTATTTAATACATCAGAAATCACTTCTTTGCCATCCTACTAGATCCTGAGCAGTCATTAAAGAAAAAATATGTAGGAAATAAGAATAGAATTGTCAAGATTTGATCCCAGCTGGCAACTAAGCACCATGCAACCTCTCATTCACACACATCCCTCCCACTCCCAGCCCAGTGGAATGGGGATGAGAAAGTAAAACTTTTAGGTTGAGATAAAACAGTTTCATAATTGAAACAAAGTAAAATATAATAAACATAGTAAATAACAATGATAATGAAGAAAACCCCCAAGAAACAAGTGATGCACAATACAATTACTCACCACTTGCTGACTAATGCCAGACCCCATTCCAGAACCCAGATAAGCCCTCCTTCCGAGTATAAACTCCAGTTTATATGCTGGGCATGATGTTCAGTGATGTGGAATATCACTTTGTCCCATTCAGGTCACCTGTCCCAGCTATGCTCCCTCCCAGCTTTTTTTTTTTTCATATCTCCTTAATGGCAGAGCATGAGACACAAAAGAAAAGAAAAATAAAAGTTCTTAGTATAAACATGACTTAGCAAAAGCCAAAAACATCAGTGTGTTATCAACATTCTCAAACTGAATCCAAAACACAGCACTGTACAAGCTACTGGGAAGACATTAACTCTATCCCAGCCAAAACCAGGACAAGAATGAACCAAAAAAAATCCGTATGAAAAGAGACAACTTGCAAATAAGCTAATTGAGACCACATGCAAATAAGCTAATTGCAAGTTTGTTTTCTTTTTTCCTAACATTTGCATCTTCCACACGTTACACAAATGCATGTTAAACCAGCTGTAATATTTCAGGCTTGATCTCCCCTCTTCATGTTAAGATAGCCTTATCAGAGAGCAGCTCTGTACCTCAGCTTTCTCCACATGCAGCTTAGTCTGAGCACCAGAAATCGTAGTTCTCCTCTGGGAACAGAAGTCAGAGGATCCATATGACAAGGAGGGAAAGAGACTCCTCCATAAGCGGCATCTGGCTCTTTGGCAGATTTGTCAAGCACTTCTGCTAATGGGTTTGGATTTGCCCAGGGGTCTTTTATGTGGTTACATTGCAGATGGTCTGTCTGTTCTATCTTCTCCTTTTGAACGCTTTTACTTAAAAAAAAAAAAAAAAAAAAAAAAAAGGCAAAAAAACTTTCGTCTGATCCTCAGAATTTACACACTCCTTGCCAGCTGATAAGGTTCTTGATGGGTCTCATAAGATGCCTGTGAAGGCTCCTTTCTGTTAGTAATCGCAAAGTTCTCCATATATCCAAACGTGTGTCTTGAGTTTTGCTGGCAATTCTGGACTTAGTTCTCCAGTTTTGCTGCCAAGTGATATAATTTACTGTGATCTGAGTCCACATTATTGTCAGATTTCTTTGGGAATTTCTTAATGTCGTTTGTAGAGTAGAAGTAACCTTACCTCCCCTTGAAGCATGAAATATACTTGCCTTTCACTCACCGTCCACCTTTGAAAACCTAAGTTCAAATCTGGATTTGGTTAAATGTGAAAATGAACATGATGGTCTCAATCTAATTCATAGGGGATTTGTGTCTGCCATTTAAGAGAGGCCCAGGACTGAAGCAGTAAGTCTGTGGGAAGGTATGTTTGGCAGAGCTATGGAGAAAGGCATATATAGTGCCCAAATAAATAAAGCAATTCCACAGATCAACTTTTTAACAATTATTTATTGTGTGGTGTGAGGGCAGAGAGGGAGAACATCCTGTTTGGTGAATTCCATTTAAGTTCTGTTTCAATTACAACTAAATCTCTGTCACTTTAATTTTTAAGGGTTTTGAGATTTTATTTGTTTTTCAGTGTTGAAGTAATTGGCAGGTGACTAGACATAAGATCATGTTTTATTCCTGTGTTATTTCAGGCTTATGTCTTATTTTCCTTCTAATTATGTAGATTAAATTAAATAGAAAATAAACCCCTGTGCTCTCAAAGATGCAGTCCTTTTCATGACTTTCTCAAAATAGTACCACAGAAACGTATTCATCCCCCTTAGTGTTTCATTATTATACCATGTTTCACAGCAGCAGTATTTTAACATTTGCTGAGACACAAGAATAAATGAATTATAAAGAGCAATCATTTTGCTATTAACATCTTGTATCCTAGTGCCCTGTCTCGCAAACCAGGTTCTTGGGGAACGGCTGGGGAACCTGTGCTAAAAGCAGTGAAGTTACAGACATATCTGCAATATAGATGTGGGTGAACTTAAAAACCAACAGCACTAAGTGGCTTGTTTTCCTTTACCCTCTTTTTCCCTCAGGACTTGGACGAAAGTGGATATTTAATGATTTTAAAAGACTAGGCAGTATGTCAGAAGTCTTTGTGAGATCAAACCATTTGGTGTAAGCTGGGCTTTTAGCAGAGGGAGCTATAAAGGATGGTAACCATCAGAGAGGCTGGTTCCAATGCTGCTGTGTGTGCACCAGGGCAGTGAGGGTTGGAACTGTAGCTCTGCTGGTGCCCCATCCAGTGGCTTTGGCCAGCCAGGCAGGTATGCAGGTATGCAGTCTGAGCTGGAACTGGAGGTGTTACAGATTTGCAGCTGCTACCTGCCCCTTCTTGTGGCCCAAGGGGGTAATTTGGGGAGGGGGGGGGAATTGTGCCCCAGAGTTCTTAGCGACAAGTATTTATTAACTCTTAGAAAAATCACCTACTTCACCCAAAATGAAAAAGGTACATAAAAACTGTGTGTATGCTTTAAGTCTCAAAGTATAAAATAACTTGGGGAAATCAAACAGCAAAGTGAAATTCAATCATTTGATACCAATTGTAAAGGGCAGCCAGCATCAGTACCTTTATCAGAGCATCATTCTCTTTGTTTTGAATGTAATTAGTTCTGAAAAGTTCTTTCAGATGTACAAGCAGTAAGGTCTCCTGGGAATAATGAAAAAGGGATATGTGCAGCACGTCTAGTGCATCTAGTGTACCTTGCCATCCAGAATGGCTATGCCCAGCTACACCTTACGGGAATGATCAAATGCTGAATCAGTTAAAGCATCAGGCAGACAGCAAGTTTTATATTCTAAATCAAACTCATTGTTGGGATTGTGATTAGAAGGCAGAAATAATTGCTTTTGACACAAACTGTTTTGGAGCCAAACATAATGTGCTCCACATGAGGTAAACTACAGAATATTTGTCTTGGGAGCCAAGATTCAGATCAAGTTTAACTTATAAAGGGTACTTCACTGTTAAAAGTGAGATACGTTAATGTTTCCCACATTAGGGCTGCTTGCCAGTAACTCTCTGTATTTTATATTTGCCAAAAAAAAAAATCCCAGAGAAGATTCAAAATGTTTGCATTAAAATATGAATGGAGCATGAAAACTACAAGTTTTTTGGCAACTCCTGTATTCTGCCCAGTCTGTCATTTTAACTCATCCTTTCTGGAAGCAGATAAAATTCTTGAAAGGCCCCTGTACTTGTAGCTGAAGAAATTACGTTGAAATGAGCTACGGTCACTCTAATACAGCACACCTGAAAGAGTGTCTTTTCCTGTGGGCATTCCCTACTGAAGAAGAACCATGTTTCAATAACTTCTTTGAAATATAACAGACATCTCAACTTGAGTGAGTCAGATACAACCCATCCCTTTTTTTTTTAAAATGAAAATATGGGTTCACACTTAACATCATGCAGTCCAGGCTCCACTGAAGCCAACAGCAAAATTCCCAGCCTTTCATCCCTGATTTCCCAGTTTTAGGTTTGCTTAAATATTGTCTGACATGAATACAGTTGACATTATTATGTTAAAATTAATAACAGTAGCACTACATCATTTTAATTAGTAATATAAATATAAAAAAAAGCAGGTCTGCAGCACTCTAGGGACGTTATGAGGAATTATATCACTTTCTCTCCAAAAAAGGTAGCTGGAAGATAACATTGTTATGAAGTTATCCCTAGAAATTCCTTTTTTGCATGTATGGGTAAGTACCAAGGATTTGAAAGACCTTCTTTCAAAGGTTTTGATGCTTCTTTCCATCTCAGTCTGTTTGGAAGAGGGCATTTCCTCTCATTGAAGAGTGGAGATGCTAGAGCATCCCCTGTTTACTGTCCATAGGAAGTCAGGGCTTCAGTTAGCCCTTTGAATACTGCTGTCATTGTTCCACTTAAAATCAGATGTCATGTCTTACTGCACTGTGTTTTCCCTGAGATGTTTTGAAATCCTATGCAGTAAGCAGTGTACCTTCGAAGGCTATGCCTTACAAAGGGCAGATTAGCAACAGGCTACTAATTGGCAGAGCTGATCATCACCACATTCCTCTGGATGTATAAGAAACAGTCTTTGTTGCTCAAATCAGACTCAAAAACACCAAAGAAAGACTTAGTGAGATTCTTCAGTCACTGGGTTTGTTACGTGTTCCTTATGTCCAACTAGGTCACCTCCCAGAGATGCAGAAGAGACTCTGAAATTCCCAGCAGATTTTTCAGATGTTACTCTGAGCAGTTGTTCTGCTGAAGTTGTGGCGTAGAAGGGAAGGCCAC
Organism: Manacus vitellinus; assembly: GCF_001715985.3. Lineage (NCBI taxonomy): Eukaryota > Metazoa > Chordata > Aves > Passeriformes > Pipridae > Manacus > Manacus vitellinus. The sequence continues at coordinate 11,539,233 of NW_021940604.1, read as the reverse complement.
AGGCTTGCTGTTTGAATTCCAGCCATCTCCACAAAAGTGTTTGTTATTTGTTTATGACACAGCACATCATGTTGTAAGAACCACAATATTTGCAAGTGCCAGTCACATCTGGAAGTGATCAGAAGCTGTTGGGTGAACTGCTCTTTGAAAATGTGGCCCTGGGATCCAAAGACTTGCATTTAGATCTTATGTATCTGTAAACTGGTAGTTTGTATTTAATGTAAGTTGGATACTTGACAGCTCCCTGTGGAACTGTGGTGTCATTATCACTTTTGATTTTTTTAAATACTCACATAAGGACTTCAAAACCTACTCTAGTCATCTTTTTTTTTTCTTAGTAGCAGGTGCCTGTGTACCTTTATGTGGTTTTTGTTCGCACTGGGACTAGGAACTGCATAATGGAGCCCATGGGCTGTGGGGTCAAGCTTGTGACAGTGTGTGAAACGTGCCCCTGTCTGAGCCTGAGCTGTGGCATAGGATCATGACTACTCTTGGAGTTGTGCCGGGCAGGGGTTTGGTGCGTGCCATCTGGCACATGCTCCAGTACAACCCAGGCTCAGCATGGGCCAGCCTGTACATGGGTAAGAGAAATGAGCATCCTGCCATTCTGTCTGCCATTCCTTCAGTCCTTGGTCCTTGTTGCTTATTAGTTTACATGTTCTCTGTCTGGCCTCTGGAGTGGTTTTCTCCAACTGGCTACCTTTTTACTTGAGAAGATGGGAATTATTTATTCAGACACCACATTACCTCTTTCCAAATACTTCCTCCTGTGACTGGAGTGTAAACCCTGAGCTAAAATTGTATCACACCAAAACTGTAGCTGTCGTATTTGGATAGCCCAGGAAAGAGATCTCAAAGGCTAGGATCTAGCTGGCCAGAGGGTATTGTTCTGCATAGCTTTGCTTTTTTGTGTGTGCAGTTTATTACATCAGAATGTAATAATTCCCCATATAAAACTATCATTTTCCTTCATCAAATCAAATCAATCTTAAACTTCAGAGTGGAGAGATGAGGTGAAAGGGGAACCATATGGAAAAAAGGGCTTCCCGTTACTTATATTTTCAGTGACAGCCTGCCTATTTCACTGCTCTGAATCTGTGTTTTGTAATTGAAAAATCTCCTGAGCACAGGAAGGGTGAGCTGGAAGCTTATGCTGAGGTAAATAACTTAGTATGTTCCCCTTCCCCTGAGTTGCCTTGATTTTTATTTATTTATTTTAATCCTTCTTGCCTTTGGACAAATCAACTGCATGTCCAAGAGGAGAATCCAGAAATGGCTCCTAAATATTATTCTGTGTTTTATCAAGAAATGTAGAAATCCAAATTAATTTTACCTTGTCTTTTAATTGTGTTGAGGAAATGACACTCATTCCCAATAAAAGTCAGAAAGCAGTGAAAAATTAATGTAATGTGGATTTATGGCCAGCTGAACTGTACTAAAATAGACAGTTTTCAGTGGTTTTCTAGAAACCACATTAAATGACATTCTACTGAAATAAAATGTCTCAGTCAATCAGAAACCAGGGAAACCATGCAGTTACTGACTTCTAAGCAAATAATAGTTTTCAGCAATTATTCAGCATGACAATGCAAGCCATCTAAATTCGTGTGTTTAGTCATCACCAGAGCAAACCTAAACTTTTCACCTTTTTTTTCCTCAGGCACGAAAAGAAAATATCAGGGGTTTTTGGGGTTTTTTTTTCTGACCAAGGAACCCTTGAATTTGTAAGCAATTATTTTTCACAGTGTTTAGTCATATTTTCTCACTAGACCCGCAAAGAACAAATCCGCGTATCCCTTTCACTAAAACTATATCTGCTTATTACTACAGCAATAGCATTATACTAGATTACTAAAAGCTTTGGCCTTTGGCAGGTGCTCATGCAGTGAGAAAAGAGGGAAACATAGATTTAATAAAGACAAAAAATATCTGTTTCCTAGTTGCTAGGAAGCACAGAGAAGCTCAAGGTGGCACAGGGTCATAGCCAGGAGGATGATAGCCAAAGCCTAACTGGGAAAATAGGAATGGGGGGTGGGGAAGAAGTTGCAGTGCTGTTAAAAGAAATGTCTTTTTTCTCTAGCTGTGAATGGTGTAAGGAGGCAAACTACAGTGCTGGCCTTTGTCACCGAACCTGCTTACCCACGTTCTCAGCTGAGCTCTCTGCATCAAGTGCATCCGAGGCACTGACACTGTCTGTCTGTCAGACAGCTCCTGTAAAGTAATACTGTCTGCATGAGGGTTTTTTTTCCCTGGTATTAGAGCTTGAATAGCCAAGAGAAGGACAATAGGCAGGAAAGCAAAACTGAGATACAGTCACAACCAGTGCCACTTTATGCCTCAAAGAATTACCTAAGGAGTCCCATCCTCTGCAAGACAAGCAGTTTATTTGAAATCAAAAAAGCTATTTGTAGGGATAGGTACAATTGTGCAAGAATTTGTAACAGAAGTCTAGAACTTGTTTTGCTTAGGAAAACTGCAAAATGCCTTTTCAAATGGGTTAGATGTTTTTTTTCCTTCCTTCTGCATTTCAGAGAAGGTTGCAGGGAAGAAACTGTGAGCAAGCTATTTTTCTCTGTGGTATGCGGAGAAAACATGTTTGCAGACATGTACAAGGCCTCCTTGGGTGCGGGGGGGGGAGGGTTGGGGAGGGAAAAGAGACTGGGGAGACAAGGAACCTGGAGAAGGCGGGGCATTTCCTTTTGCCCGTGAAGGTCCAGTGTGTGCTGCATCGTAAAAAAAATGGTCCTTGCATCTGAAATAAAGCTTTTTTTTAAAATCCTTCCACTGCCTTGGCATTCTTGGGAAGAATACCTGTGTATGTTTACCTTATATTATTTTAAAAAAAATCAGGCATGTTTTTTTCCCTGAAATTGTTGCTTCATAGTGCAGGGACCCTTCCCACACTCCAGTTATTGCAGTCTCTGGGTAGAAGTTGTCTCCCTATGAGCTTGAACTCATGCCCTGAGAAGCTGCGTGATGATATTTAAGCTTGTAATGAATAATCCGCAAGGAATCTACTACAGTCCTTACTGTATACTTACAGTTCTGCAAAGCTGAACTTTATGATATTTTCATTTGTTTATTACCTATGTGGTATTCCTTAACATGGTAGAAAAACTCTAATGTTTTAATTCTTTATTTCACTAAGGTTCCTTCTTTTTGATACCTTCTATCTGACATTGATTGTAGATTGACAAAAGTATTTTTTTTGAATATCAATGTGGCATTATTTTGCTTCTTTCCATTACTTTTTTAATATGAGTGTTGACACTCTACTTACAAATACATGAGAAATAGAAATTACACAGCCATAATCCCCCTCCTATCCTCAAATGGTTGCAAAAATTTAACACTTGTTTTCTGTATTGTTAAAAAAAAAAGGTAATAAAATAAAACTCTGAGGAGCATTTGCTGGTTTTATCAATCTAGCATGACATTTTTTACTTCTTCTTAGCACTGTATCAGATTGCTTTCCAAGTTACAAAAGGAGGCCTCAAAGAGAGTGGGAAGGAGGTCTTGCTAGTGTCCAGCAGTATTATTTGTTTTTAACTGTGGCAAGCTCCCAGAATTCACATGCTGGAGGGGCATTTCTACAATATTGTGCCTAGTATAGCAAAAGTTCTGCTATTTTGGCCATCTCTTAAGCTTGAAAAGATATACAGGAGGGGTTGATGAGCTGAGGAAAACAAGAGGGGCAGTTGTCTCGATGGAATAAATTTATCTCGTTGGTTTTGCTGTTTCTTCCTTACCTTTTACAGTGACAAAAAATGGCAAAGATTGCCATACACAGGAAAAGCACCTGGAAAGGAAAATACTGTGTATTAACCTGTATTTTGGAGTTGATGAAATAATTAGAAATGTTACTTAATTGAAGAGTGCTCCTAGGGTGTGTGCTGTATTGCACTATTTGTGGAAATCTTTTGTGGAACAATGTTGGGAAGTTTTTTGTTGTGTATTTATACACTTAGACACATCTATGTGTATATTTATTAAAATTATTAAAAGTTTGCGCATAGCTGTGTGTTAGTGTACATATATTTGTATGCATGTGTACATTCTCTGGAAACCTGTCCATCATCCAGAATCTCTCTCTCTCCACCTTCTTTCTTACGGCCCACTGTGTTCTTTGAAGAGTGTTCAAGGGTTGGTGAAACTTATTTTTAATTGCATTACTTACAATTCCTGTAGGTGCAAGTAAATATGAAAAATATCTCACGCAACTATGAATGTAATATGTAAAATTTAGTTAAAAAAATCCCAAACAATCAAAACACTAAGAAAAAAACACCTTTATAATTATGATGTATCTACGTTATTGATTGTTTTAAACTTTATTGCAGATTTTATGTAGATTTTATTGAACTAATGACTTTTGTGTATGTGCATCCATTTTGATTTTTTTGTCAGCATGAAAGGCTTGTATGAGCTAGTTCAGACTGCATGTGAAAGAGAGGTAAGCTTGCTAGTCCTGTTCAGAAAGTTCCTGAAAGACCAGGCTAAAAAAATATATGTGGGAAATGGAAAAAAAAATGACTCTGCTTGTCTTCAAAACAATGTAGTTGGTCTGAGAGCTGAGCTGACAGCAGTAGGAAACAGTTTTAGCTGAGTTTGAACAGCTCTGTTACCCAACCTTCATATTGTGCAAAAAGTTAATTTTAAATAAAGGGAAATTCCCCATTTGTTTAATTTCAGAAGCTCCAAGGTAGCTGTCATCCTGATTGGACAAGGCTCCAGAAAGTGAGAAAGTTTGGGATATGTAAGGACTGGGGTTACGACAGGAGGGATATAAGAAGAGCAGGGGGAGAAACTAACAAAAAAACCCAGAACAAACAAAACCAAAACAACCAAACAAAAGTAATAATACTAATATTACTAATAAAAAACATGTATTTTTTTCCACAATGAAGTTTAATAAGATTCTTCTAAAGAAAGTTGTGTAGTGAATTTCCTATCAAAGAATTTTAAAAAGAAAAATCCTGCAAAATCATTTTAAATTTTTTTTTATAATTAATTTCTAAACTAAATGAAATTATTTCAATTTCAATAGCCTTTAACCAGTCCTTCTTTCAATATTCCTATAATTTGGAATTTGCAATAAATTCTTCACAGAGAGGAATTAGTATTTTTAAAATGTTCTGGTTAGGCTGGGATTTGAAGTTTTCACAAGAAGAAAATTATCTAAATATAATCTACTTGTAGAATTAGTGAATAATCAATAGAGTTACAAGCTGTGGAAGGACCCAGCTCACAGTCCACGTTCATAATAGTTAAATTGGAAATGCAAATGGATAACAGAGTTATAACAACACAGATTTTCTGAAAATAGATTTTAACTCTACTGAAGAAAAGCAGTGCACAAATGGATATGTGATTGTAATGAACGGAAAAAGAAGAAAAGAGGAATTTTAAAAACATAACCGTAGAAGCAAGGCTTGAGCTTTTTACTGTTGAAATAACACAAGTTAGAGCTATACAGAAATACAGAGATGGAGTTGTTAAATGGGGCAATTATATTTAGCTGTACTTAAACCTTCCTGTGCAAGGTTGGGTCATCGTGCTTGGCTGTGCACTTCGGTGGTCTGGGGTGTGGCACAAATTCTGTTCATCCACCCTTGTAAAAGTGGGACAGAAGAGGGTGGAATTTTTCTCTTTAGATGCTGTTCCTTGATCCGCATATGAGCATAGGCTAACCTTTGAAAAGATGTAACTTCAAGCCTGGGAACAAAAATTGCTTTAATGGGGAAGGCCCAGGGTTTCCACACAGCCGTATATTTGATACAAACCTGCTTCAATGTGGTAGGGTTGTCCACAGGTTGGAGTTAAAGCCCACTGAGAACTAGGAGGCTGTTTTTTGAAATGGGATGTTTTATAGACTTTTCCAGTAAGCCTCTGAAATGATCCACTAAGCACGTGCAAATAACAATTTTCAAAGACTTTAAGCATAGCCAAAACAGAATAAAAGACAAATTCATCTTGCCAGGTTTTGAGTTTTTGCTCAGGAACTGGCAATCATGCAAACCTTCTTCAAACAGTCAAGAGATAATTAAAACATCTTCTTACCAAGTAATGTGTTTCCTTCCAAAATTTATCTTTTTATACAATTTAGCATTTTACATAATTATTCTAAAAAGAGGTCTGACACAATGGAGGAGGGGGAAAACTAAAGCACTAACAGTTATGTGCCTGGCAGAGAAGCAAAACATGTAAAATAATGTTGTAGTACATTATTTTAAAATAGTGTAGTATTTTAAGCAGCTTTATCAATAGACTTTATTATGTCTGAATTGAAATACATTGCATTTACTGAAAAACATTCTCTAATAAATAGCTGCATAAACTTAAAAGTATTAATTGGTCTTTCAGAGATCTCCCTTTTAAACTTTTTTTTAGTGCATGAAAGCACATACTGAACCTGAACCTGCTTCTGATTAAGTCAGTGAAAGCAGTACTCTGATAAACATTTAGTTTGACAAAATGAATTCAAGATGTTGGAATTATTTCATCCATTTTCCTAGGCATTTTTCCTGAATCCTCCATTCACTGAAAGGTAAGATTTTAGTAAGTCTGTTACATCTTCCTGAGAATTTTTTAGGCTAAAGGTAAACGAAATGCATCCAGAAAGGTGAATTGAATGACATGTGTTACACAGAAAGTAGTGTACTTCAATAAGTAAATCACATAGGGATATATTAAAGTAATCCCTGTACTTGCTCACACAGGATGGAGCACCTAGGATAAGTAGAATATACACATGGTTCTGTGAAACTTTTTATTGCTTTGGATATTCTTTTTATTCTTAATAGACTACCAATAAGTGCAAGATGTGTTTTACTCATACAGAGAAAATGTCTGTGAATGCGCTACCTCTAAAATAGTTTTAGTTAATTTAACTTGCCATGTCTGTGGGCTGGGATGCCATATGTTATAGAAAACAAATTAGAATGATAAGTCTACTTTTCTGCACAGAAGGTTTCATACTGGCTTGAAACAAAAACTATTCCTTTTACAAAGTTTGATTGTTTATATTCTTTGCCAAGCAAATGAGAGTCACTGGACTTAGTCTTCTGATTAAGAAAGTCTGATTCATTTGAGTGTAAAAAGTGCTTAAGATGGATATTTCTTATACACACTATCTGCATAAACCAGTAATTTTGCTTATCAAATACTGCTGAAGTATTTGCATCTGTGGTGATGATATATGCCTGTCTGAAAAGAAATTATTGTAATTTTTTCATGCTGACCAAGAAAAAAAATCAGATGTGAACTTTCTAAGCTGGAACTGCCCATTAGGTATCTGTGGGCTGATCATACTTCAACAGGAAATCATGGCATTTAAAACTGCTAAGCGAACACGTGGGGAGCATTACACTGTATATGCAATGAAACATGCATTGTTTATTTCATTTAGCATTCTTCTGCTCCCTTAAATACATACAAGATGGAAACTCACGGAATTTTTTTAACCTTTAGCTGCTATCCGTGTACCGAAACTACTAAACAAAAATTGACAGACTTGTAAACAACTTGAGTTCATTTTATTTCATCTAACACTGATCACATTTCCAGTAGACAATAAATATAATTCACTGCTGACAGATGTGTAGAAATGTGTATACAACTAGATGAAGAAATTGGGTTCAATGCAGTTCAAATCTCAGTTTATGCCTTGGCATTTCCTTGAATATGGCTGTAAAATTCTTACCTGCTGATGCATGGCCTCCAACAAGATCAGTTTTTCCCTGCTCATCCAGACTGCTGCTGGGAAGGCTATCCTGCCAGTGGTGTATCGGTGCATATCGTGGTTGACATAGGCATTTACTTGAGTAAATGAGATTCTTTACTTCATGTGCCTTTGGGTAAGGCCTTTGTTCATTTTCCCAGTTGAGATGTAGTATTTCCTACATTTTCTTGAGCATATTCAGTACATGAAGGCTCTGAATCTGTATCTTGGGTTAAATGAACGTGATGTGAGGAAGGCTGAAGCATCCAGGAGATCAGCAGAATTAGGAGCACAAAATGGGAGATAATTTCATTCTCTGGAGGGAAGAAATGTAGATTCAAATAGCACACTCATATTTGATGGAAAGGTAGTGGGGTTTTGTTTGGGTTTTTTCCCCCACAGAGGGGGATGTGTGGGAGCACAGAATATAGGTAATTTCAAAGTGAAATTTGGAATAAATACTGAAGATGCTGGGTGTTGCCTTAACAATTTGCCACTGATTGTCCTAGTCAGAATATGAATATACAAGAGCCATTGTTCTTACTGAACTATCCCAACTGTTCATCTCTTTCCTAGCCATCTCAGCCTTGTACAATGTAATTTAGCTTTTACATCTCTGTAAGACAATCTTCCTGTTGGCCTTTGCAGTATACATATGGTGAATGGTTCTCCTGTTGCAGATGGGCTGGCAATTTTGCTTATATATAGCAAAAATGTTTCTTTGGCGGAAAAAAAATCTGTCTAATTTATAAATGAAGCAAGGAATAAGTGAACATACACTGCAAATTGGATTGCAATTACTGGTTTGACAAGAAATGTTCCTTGTCTGCTTTGTCTGCAAAAGGCAAATCTGTTATCACTGCTTTAAAGCCATCTACAGGCTCCCAGTGTAACTGTGATGCTGGAATCCGTTGCAATCTAATCCACTTGAAATTTTGCAAGCTTCCTAGAAATTGCTCAGAACAAAACAAGAATAAGTGATCTAATTAGAATATACATATTTTTAAGAGTGAAGAATCTTCCAGATGTACATGAAAGTTCTATTCATTCGCTTGTATGGCCTGTACCTGTGATTTAGTGTGGATGCAGTGACTGCTGGTGGTTGGAATACAGATAGCAGGAGGCAGAAGTTCCTATTTTGACTTTCTGTAATGACTGACTTTTCACCAAATTTCTCTGTTTTCTTCTAAGAAGTACCTATTACCTGAATTTATCAATTCATCTCTCCCTCTGTCCATCCATATATATGCACTCCCTCATGCACATCTTTTACAAGCTCTTTGAGCAGTTTCATAAGCCTATGTCACTTCATAATACCTACAGGAAAAGAGAAAAATACTGGCATTGTTGCTATTCATATAAAATTATTAGCTACTTTCCTAGGTTTGGTAAAAAGCAAAGAAGATGTCAAAGGAACCTGTATTAATTTATTAATCTGACTACATTGCAAACTCTCCATATAAAAAAAGTTATTAAAGAAAAAGCAGATAATAGTAATACTCTAGTAATAATAGTCCATAATACTGTCATCTTCTTTTTTAACAGGTCTATGGAAATGCAGGATCTAGCCAGTCCTCATAATCTTGTTGGAAGTAGTGATGCACCAGGTAGTTCCAAACTGGATAAGTCTAGTCTTAGTAGCACATCAGTTACAACAAATGGAACAGGAGGTAAGTATAAGACACTGCTGGCACATACAAAGGTTTGGCTAGTTTTTAGTCATATGCATTTTTTAGCATAATTTCAAGAATGATATATACCCATTTATAAGTACCCAGCAAGAATTATGAAAAAATGGCAGTCATAAAAGTATAACCACTTCTTCAGTTTGCACCAATTGAAGTAAGAGGCAGAACTGAAACAAGTTGCAAAGGTGAAACAACGAAAGATTAGGAATGGTTGACTTGAACACAGTGTTAAAGGCTTGCTTATACCTGTTGGTAACTTGAAATAAATTACATTTTCTGTGTCATTTTTCATTGATGAATAATAATTTACTCTTACACCCTGAACTACATAGGTAGTTAGGTTAAATTAAAATCACTGTCAAAAGAAGTGCATCAAAATTAGGTTTAGGTAATTTTTTTTCATGATGAATTCCATTTCTCGGGAGGTAATGGAAGTTTTTCATAAAGAGATTGTTACATTTTCCTCAGAAGTAGCTGGTTATTACTGCTGTAAGTGTTACTGTAGGGACAGCACTATCATGCAGCTACAACACAGATGTTCCAATGCTTTCAGATAATCGGTTATACCATAGCTGAGTTGGAGCAGTGGGAGGCAGAGTACCACATTCTGAGGTGCAGTCCATGAAAATGACACCGTGGATGTCAAGCTAGAGTTTCAGCCTTCTTTTTTAGAGTTTATACATTGCTGTCTATTTTAACAATTTACACTAAGAAATTTTTTTTTTAGTTTGTTCTTTCTGACCGCAATGTAGAGCATTTTATTCACTTATCCCAATTTTCAAAAAAGTCTGTCAGTGTGAGTAAAAAGTGTATGTGCTTGTGAGGGTAACAGAGCTCTGCAAAGAAGGGCTGAATCACATTTTTAAATAGAATCCTTATTCCAGCAAAAAAGAGAAGAGAAAACTTCAAACATACCATTAAAGAACTCTGATAACTAGATGCCTCTATATTATACATGCATAAATAAACCAGTTAAAATAATACCCATAAAAACAATACAGTGCAGTTAAAAGACTTAAGGCACTTAATTGCGTTGAGGACTTCTCAGGTACACTGAACAGACATTGGGATAATGAACTGTTATACCATTCCTGTTCTCAGGAGACAACATGACTGTGTTAAATACTGCAGACTGGTTGCTGAGTTGTAGTACTCCCTCCTCTGCAACAAGTATGAGAGACCCTGGTACAGTGCATGTGTGTGGTGGTGTGTGGTGGTGTGTCTCTGTGACTGCTGTGTGACATCTTTCTTGGTTTGCTCTGTTCTTTTGTTATGCAGTTTGAACATTCTCCTGGGGTTTTCTTCCCAGTCCTTTTTTTCCTACCCCTTCTAAGAGGCTTTTCCCACAGCCAGGAAACTGGCAGGAAGTTGCAATAAATAGTTATCTTACAAAGCTTTGAAAGTAATTTGATGAGCAAGGAGAACTTAACCCACTTATAATTAGCTTAACTGTCTACATGTTCTGAGAGGCTGGGATTGTCTCGTGGTGTTCAACATTGCTGGGAATAGCCAGTAGTCGACATTAGTGGAAGTCAGACAATGGAATTTTCACAGAATGCCCCTTTTCTTTTCTTTTGTTTTTAAGTACAGCATTGCATGATTACCTGAGCATTATTGGTTGACATTATTGTTACTATTCTACTACAATTCTAGTTATTAATCAAAGCTTATGTCTAGTGTGCTACTACATGTAACTTGCAACTTTACAAACATTTGGCCAAATTTTCCAAGCTGTTGTTGCCATTTACGAGTTTACCGACGTGTATTAGTAATTGTCATGAGTTGTAATGATTAATAATTCTGTATGTGACACTGTTGCAGTACATACAGGATTAATCATATCTGTAAATGTGCACCACTGCGTTTCTCTACAAGTCATTACAAAGGTGCTTAAGTTGTGCAGTTTTGGACTAAAGTTAGGAAGATCTCAAAATCTTTCCTTTTAAAAAACCCCTCTGAATTAGCTTACCTTTTGTAAAACACATCCACAGAAAATTTACCGGAAAAAAATTGACTTGAGTACAAAAGATCATTTGCACTTGTCAAGTTAAGTACGGGAGAGAGTTTTTTGGGTTTGATTCTTTGCTGCTTGACAGGGACAGAAAATAGATGGTGCCTCTTGGTGCTGATGGAAGTGCACTGCAGCTGGCATAAACCAGAACTAGACACAATTCTAAAGTAAACATTTAAATTCATTACTGAAGTTTTTGTTAAATATAACAGTTAAACACATACTGTCTTTCTAGATGCAGTACTCAACATAGGTTTGTAGCTTGGTATGGGCAATAGTGCCCATCTTGAATAGAAAGAGATAAAGGTACTAAAAAGTACTTTTTTTCATGTGGGTGGGTGTCCACACTTTGTAGAAGTACGTGGAGGCATCCGTATGTAGTAATCAGAAAATAAATTTAATTACTTTTCATGCTTCAGGCAACCATACATGTTCCATATGACTGAGAGGTTCAATGGAGGAAATCATTTTGTGACAAATGACACTTAAGCTTTTTCTTGATTTGTGTTTAATTGATCTGGCAAAAATAAAATCACATCTTTCTCATATAAATATAGAAATGGGAATGATTGATTACTCTTATGAATGACTTCGTTCATTTTGGGTAATTTTGTCACAGCTTTTTTTTTTTTTTAATGAGAAAATAATAGCTAGCAGAATGAGAACGAGTGCACAACAGCTTGAAAAAATGTGGCTATAATTCTTCCCTGATGATGCCATATTGAATTAATATCCTCCTGCTTGCAGGGAGACTATATGAGTGTGGTAGTTTTACTAAAGAGAAACAGTAATGAAAAGAAGTTTACTTTCAAGAGACAAACATTCAAATATTTTTTAAAGATACAACTTAAGCACGAAGATGTTACTTAGTTTGATTGGCACTAGGGCACCGGCAATGCGGCAGGGCGCTCTCCCTGTCTCAGGGACAAATATATCCATCCCAATTCATCTGCTTGATCTAAACAGGTGTAGGTCAGTTGTACAGTTGTAGATGTCAGTAGCATCCCATATGACTTACTGAAGTAAGGTCCATTAAGCAGTGTGACTGGAAATGGGATGTGATTTTGTAGGAGAGGTAACTCATGCGGGGCTCATCACAGCAGGCTGTGCAGTTCCCGATGAACAGCTTGCTGTGCTCACAGACACAAACAAGAACAGCAGAATGGATCTGCGGGTTCTGGACCTTCTCCCCATGAGAAAACAAAATCCTTTATTTAGCTCATCCACTACCTTTTCCTCTACAGACTGTAAGAGGGATGGTGAACTTGAGGGCAGCTCAGGCTGTTCTTGGACTGAATCAACCTCTGGAAGCACCCCTATGTCTCAACTAAACATGAAGGGAGATTAGCAGGCACCTTTTATATGCCTAAGTTAGGTGACTTGAATCTGAGCCATAGTTTTTAAATATATTGCCGGCTCAGAACATGAAATTCTCGCCTTTCCCATACCACTGCCAGTGAAGTCAAACATGGATGCAGTGATGTTGACAGATGAGAGCTTTGGTCAGCTTAGCTGATGCCCCTCAGAGGCATCAGGTAACCAGCTGGCAGAAAACACCTTTCTTTGGCATGTGTTAGACCTGCTGAGGGGGCTCTGCCAGCCCAGCTGTCACAGCAAAGGCTTCTTCACAAATCCCAGGCTGTGTACTCAGAATTTCAATATCTGGCATACAACTGTGGCAGTAGCCTGTGAAGGTCCTCACTGTAACTTCTCTCTGTGCCCCTGGGCACCTACCAGTCCTGTGATATCTGTAAACATGTTGCTGATATATATGTGATGAATGTTCATGCCCAACCCTAATTGACCTTCACAAAGAAATTATGATAATATGTCAAGGGTTTCCATATTTGTCAGTCAGTCAGCTATTAAAAGCTACAGTGTATTCTGTACTGCTGTTTCTTACCACATCAATTAGATGTGGTGGTTCCCAAACTCCATTACAAAAGTCCATGCCAAATGTTCTGTCCAGGTAACATATTAACTATAAAATCTGTATTGCCTCTGTGGTACTTTCGGTTATAACTTGGATGTTAAGACTGCATGATGATCTGTAAAAAGTAATTTGAGTTTAGAGTGGACCCAAGTGTTTGGTAACCTCTGACTTAGAAGCTGACTTGTGGCTGCCTTTTGTGTCCTACTCTAGTTCTTTGGCTTTTTTTCCTTTCAAACTTCTCTCTTCCTTTATGGAAAATTGCTTGCTGGTAACCTAGCTCAAAAAGGCCCCCACAGACTCTGTAAAAGGGGAAGGGGAAAGGCAACATGCTGGCACTGTGAAAGTAATTTGCTTCTATATGAGCATGAAACCATATTATAATTGTTTTACTTGTCAGGCAAAACTATTTTTGTTATGTGCTACATCCCTTGACAGCTAATGTTTCCTTCCTCTCTGCTACTCTTAGGGAATTGTTAGAATCAATTAAATGTAGGTTGAAATCTCCCCAGAAGATATTCCAATTGCTAAAACCAATAGCTAGACAAATAGACAGATAAAAAGCTATGTAGATGCATGTCCATTCCAGACAGAGCTAGTGTAGATTGTCTCAATTCGGTGATAGAGCAAAGGCTAAAGCTTTTGCACGCATGCTTGTTCTAGCTGGACTACCACTAGTGCGACTGGCATGAGGACTCCAGTACAAATTTAGAAGTAAAATCTCATGTCTACTTATTCTTCTATGTAGTGTCTCTTCTTGCAGTCAAAACAGAACCCATGAACAACAGTGAAACAACAACAACAACTGGAGATGGATCGCTTGACACTTTTACTGGGTCAGGTAAAGCCATAATAAGATCACGTTTTGTTAGATGCACATTATTGTAGCATTTAATAACATTCACTATTGAACTGCATGGAAGCAATTTTTAAAAAGCTACAATAAAGTAACATTTTAAGACCTAATAATAATAAAAATAATAATAACTTTTTCATTTTTGTAAGTGCAACTCTGCCATTTACATGAGGTGGGATCTTAAAGAAGCTTTCATGATTCCTAAGGCGATTGTTGTATGCAAAAATGTTATAGCAATACTGTTATTATAGTACTGTAGAGTTTTTTCTCAGGGTTAGTCATGCATGATCTTGGGAGGAAAAATGGATTGTATTCGTAACAGCCATGCTAATTTGTAAAATTTAAAATCTTAAGGGTTATATCTCATTGCTAATTGTTTTACTCCTGTGAGCAGTGTGTTAGTACAAATGCTGACCAGATTACCATAAATTACTTTCTTTCCATTACAGTGAGCTACTTTCTTTCCATGAAAATAAAGTTTATATTTTACTTTAAATAATCATGTTTCAATTACTTCTTAAAAAAATCAAACAAACAGCAGTTTTTAAGTATATTCCTATAAATTACTAAAATGTGATGAACTGTGGAAAAGTACAGATAATCTGCCTTCTAATCATTAAGTTGAATCCTGCTAATAATAATATTAACAAGGAGAGGAGGGAGAGTAAATTTTACATCTGAAAATACCAGTTCAGTAATGCTCGACTGAAATGTCCATGAAGCCAGGAATTGCCACTCACATTGATGCTATTACTTTGGTAGACTTAGGTAGTCAAACCATATATAAAATATTTTGGAAATCACAGTGTTTCTGTGTAATTAAATTTGTTTTAAAATGAGTGTATGTTTCTGGTTTTTTAGGCATCAGTTATACTCCAAAGTTGATTATTCAAAAAAATACTTATAACAAATATAATGCCTGAAGAAAAGGTCATTAGTGAGATTTAAAGCAAGTGTATACTATTTCTGATGAAAACATTGTCTCCATTATAATTAGACTGAAAGGAACCACATCAACCACAACGAAGTCTAACAAGTTCCATAAAATATCAAATAATCTTGACTAAAATTTAGCTTTTCTTTTTCACTCTTTTGTTACTCAATGCTAGGATTTTATTAGGAATGATTACAGATTATAAAATGTCCAACCACATATATGATTTTGTCATTGTCAGTGAAATTTTATCAGCTTCTGCCATGTATGTAAGGCAGCTGAGTTGTATTCCATGTGTAAAACATGGCTAAGGCAACATTGGGGTACTAAAAACTGCAGCCTCCAGTTCAAGTTTAGATAGTTAAGTAACAGCCTGATTTTCCCAGGTGTCACTCACCCATCAGCTTCCACTGACTTCAAAGAAGTGCTGAGATCTCTACACTTTGGATGTTTGGAAAGTTGGTGCCTCCAAAAAAAAAAAAAAAGACAGGAATTTGAGCCTTGCACAGTCCTTTTTTGCCTGTTAGCCACCTGCATACTCAAAAGAAATATGAACCTGATTCTCAGTTTAGTCCACAAGCTCAAGCATTAAATGAGTACAGTCATTCACAGTGGGAAATCGATAGTCTGCCTGTCTGGGTGACGTGCAGTCTTCATCATCAGAGCGAGGCGCTGATCTGCCTTGACAATGCACCAAGCCTTTCATAAAGATTGAATGCTTTACTTTCACACTTGCCTTTTATTGGTACTTGCAGATTGGACAATTTCATTGACTTTAGGTTTGTGGGAGAAGCGCTAAAGAACAATAAAAACTCAACAAAAACAGTATTTCTCTTGATTTTTTAACCTAACTGGTTATTTGAGAAGTTTAATGGGTTGCCAAAGACAGTAAATACTGACTAGTAGGCAGATGTCATTTCAGATGAGCCAACTGCAACTGAAAAAAATGCATAACAAAGCCCAACACTGAACAGTTTGTTTTTTCCTTACAGTCAGGTACATACGTGTGTTATTCCCAACTATGACAGAGTGATAATGCTGGTACTTTCCTGCAGCTCTCAGAGGACCTGTGCTCTCATTTCGTGAGGATGCACAGACACATAGGCCGCTGTTATCTACTCTGTCTTGTACAAGCATTGGTCAGAAGCACTCAAGTGTTCTTCGTTAAGTAGGGAAGGATTTAGGTGTATTCTTAAATATTTTATTACATCAGACATGGATGAAAAGAGAACTGTAGCTGAGACTCTGCCATGCAGAAATCCTCTCTTTCAAATGCTCTACCCATTAAAATTGATTTTCATGCTCCAAGGGCAGTCAAAACATGTGACTTGTCCTGGAACTGACCAGAAGGCTGAAAAAACCCTGTGGGGTGTAAAGTAGTCAGCTCTGTCCCTAATGACCAGCTGTAACACAGAAAGTGTTGGTCAAACAGAGTGTGTGAGGTATAGGGTGGGAGAGATAGATTAGACTCCACAGAAAACTGTGATTCTGTTGACTGAAAAGTCAGAAAGACAAAGTGTGTAGGTCTCTTGAAGTTAGAGTGACAGTTGCCCTAGTGGCCTTGGCCAGGCCATTGGGACTGGGCATGCTCCTGCTCGGGGCTGCAGTTCAGGTGTTGCAGCTCAAAATCAGGGCTGCAATTCCCCTGTCCTGCAGAGCTGCCCCTGGGAGAATCCATGCCAAACCTCTTAGCATGGGTTAGCCAGGTGAGGAGTCGCACTGTGCATCCCCCTTCCTCTTCCTTTTTCTTCAAAGAAGAACAGTTGGTAATTAATATCAGTGTACTTGGTTTGAAGCTTTGTGGTTCTTCAGCAGACTCCCACCGGGGTAGCATTCACAGGATATGGGGAGGTGCACAGCCTTGAACTGAGATTTTCATACACTGTGAATTTGTTGCAGCTGCTGTACTGTGAGTGCATGCATTCTTGTGTATATATGGCTTACAATAGTGGATTTAATTTAAGAACTGTTATTTTAATGGAATGGAGAGAAAGATACTTGTTGATCTCATTATCCTTTTTACTTAGGATTTATTACACAAAAAAAAAAGGATATAGAAAACAGTTCCTGAAGGCTATAAAGGTGAAGTTAGGAAATGTCTGTTTAACTGCTGTTTAACCTACATTTGGTTGACTTGTGCATAGAGATTGTGATGTTACTTAAGTGAGGTCCTTTTAATCTAACTTTTTTACATGGAATTTTCCAGATGTGTAATGAAAAAATACAAAACTCCAACCTGTGTTAATATACTGAACCCAAGACATGTTATTAAAACAGTTAATGGTCATTTAAATCCCCCACAGTCACCTTGGCCAGCTGATGTGAGAGAGTAACTGGTAAGGGCTGGCTGTCAGCCTTCTTGTCCCTTCTCTGTGAAACAATGCTACTGGGGAGTGGAATATGCCCTCAGTGCCGTAGGGGAACTGGAGAGATCAAGGGTCTTATACCTGCCCTGAAGAACATTCCTCTGATAAATTCAAATAGTAAAAGCTTAGGAATAATTGACTTTTTCAGAGAGGAAACAATTTTGGTGGGTTTTTGTTGTTTTAATATAAGTAACACAAAACAGCATGTAGCCCCATTCATTTAAATGGCTATTTACAGTGGCACAGTTACCAAACCCACAGCAACCAGCCTCCACCATTTCCTCCATTTCCACCAGTCCTCAGAAGTAGGGTTAGGAGGTAGTCAAAGTTGTTTAAGTTTGATAACCCTTAGAGTTACCAGTTTGATCTATGAGATACAGATGAAGTCCACAGAGTCCACTCAGTCATAATGTTCTCTTATGATAGGCCTTACACCCTGTGTTTCTCAAACACCTTATAGTGTAAAATGTAGTACACAAATTGCTGGGACAAACTACAGAGAAAGAGTGAAAAAAACAGATTTTTTTAGTCTTGCCTCTTTTTCTTCCTTACAACTTCCCTTTCATTGGGAAAATTGGAAAAAAGAAAGAAAAGGAAATTTAAAACCAGACATATTCCAAAAGTATTTTATTTTCTTCTCTGAATTTTTAAAATAAGACATATGCAGAAAGAAAAAAAAAAGCAGGCGGGACAGGTTTTTTTTAAAAAACATTAGGTTTTGATAGCTCAAGTGATCTAAATTAATAGTAATTAAGTTCTTTTGTAGTTTACATAGGGTGTGGTGGCATGGTAAATGTGCTTTAACCAAACTGATTATTCAAGTGAACTCTTATACAGCAAATGATCAGACAAAAAGTGGAGCAGTATGGGCAAAAGTGATCCAATAAGCCAATAATGGATCACAAAAGTTCCTTGTCCTGAGAATCACCAAGGTCACTCTATTAGCTATTGCTTGTCTTTAGAAAGGTCACAGAGATACAAAAGGGAAGAGTAATTGCTCTTTGAGCCTTAAATAACTGCGAGCTTCCTTTAGAGTTCTGTGGACTGATTATGTTGATAGATACAGCTATAGGTTTGTCTAACTCTGGGAATAGCTGCCTGCACATGTAGCGGATTACTCTGTGAGTTGAGCTTAAACTATGGAAAGGCATTCTCAAAAAAAAAAAAAAAGAACCACACAAAATGAAATTTAGCAGATTTTTATCATGGGCAAACCGTCAGTACCTTTTCAAACAGCAACTCTTTCGTGAAATCTGATGGCACATGCTTTAAAAGTTATTATCCAGTTCTTCTTCACTTTCAAGCCATACTCAACTGCACATTTTAAAAAGAAGTTAATTGTTTTTCTTCTACTGTATTTTCCTTTTAAGTCCTATACATTCTAAATGCATTTAAACTAGCTTTAAAAATATCAAGCTCTGCATATGTTCACAGCAATAGATCTGAAAGACGTTAATTAGGCCTGGATGTAGAAATATATCATGTTTCATAAAATAGTTAGGAACCTAAACCTATTTGTCACTTATATAATTCTGAATGTTCATTTCTACTACCATTACGAATAACTCAGGAAGAGGGTACACTTTGAAGTACAACTATGATTGATTAGACTAAAGAAATTCCAGTGCTTCGTTGTGTACTACTTTAATCTTTTGAAAAGTGAATGAACAGCAGATGGCCTAATAAAGACACTCTGTATGTTTGCCCAGTATGGATTTGCTCTGAAGGGATTGGTTCAACACTTAGAGTACGTATATTTGGAATACATCTGTCTTAGTCAAGACAGATGGCTAAGGGAAAGAGAAACTTCCAAACACTTGGAATTAATCCAGTGTGAGCATCGCTTCTGAATGAAATTTTAATTGGTTATGACTATTGTTCTGTTAGCTTTTTTGGAAGAATGCAGCTGTGAATAGTATAGACATACACAATTTGGATGGCTACTGAACAAGACTGTTTATCCATACTTCACAGTAAAAATATTGTTGTTAGCGAATGTATTCTAATCTGCCTGTCTATAAAGAATGATATTTGCTTTCTTGTGATCAGCCCAGTGTCTTCCTAAGCTGACTAAAATTAGCAACAACCATATAAAACATGCTTTTCCATCCAGTATTAAAATTGAACTTGTTAATGTGAGCCTTTAAAGGTTTGTGTATGTTATCTCAATACCATATGTTAAATCACAAGCTTCTTTTTAACTATCCCTTTTAATGCAGCTTGCAAATTTGAACGATCTACGGTGTGTGGATCACAGATGATGTATGAAATACACGCCTCTGCAGTATACTCAGAAATGTGTCAGTCAAGCTGAAAAAGCACAACACCTCCATGCTAACTAGAGGGTTCCGCATAGCAATGAATGATTTACAGTTTTTTAATTTTTTTATTAAGATGTTGCAGTTCAAGGGACATCTGCTTCCTTGAAAAGCTGTGTATTTCAATAAGCTTCTCTGTTAATGCTGCTGTTTGGATGTATCGGTCTCATGGTGTTTCTAACTGCTGTACTCTTGTTTTCTGTTTTGCAGTAATAACAAGTAGTGGCTACAGTCCAAGATCAGCGCACCAGTACTCTCCGCAAATATATCCGTCCAAGTTAGTGTCTGCACCTCTTCTAGTCTTTTATAGGGAATTGACCTTGGCTGTAGGCAGTTCTGTGGTTTGTTGCAAACAAGTGTTCATCAGCAGAAGAAACAGAGAAAGAGGAAAATTCTTAAGCCACAGTACTGGCTCCCTCTCCAACTTTTTTTCCCTCATGTGTCTGCAGAGTAAGATCCTGCTTTGCGCAGTATTGCTGCACAAGAAATAGCCTTGGATATCTGCACACAATAGAAGGAAAAAAATCAGACTATTACATTATTGGACATCAGCATATTAACAGTACTAGCAATATATACAGAAATATTTTGAAGAAGTCAGTTTATATGTAGAAATCACAATTGCATGTGCGAGTTGCATTCTGGGGGTAGCCCTGTCCCTGACCCTCCCAGGGCCATCGTTGCCAAACATTTCCAGACATTCTACCATCACGAACCAGTCTTTCCTCATCCCTCTCCATAATCATAACATTTAAAAATCAAATAAATTAAATAAATTGGATTAGCTTTTAATCTCATTATTTTTAAACCATCAGGTGATAGGAATAGAAAATTTCTTTCTTTCTTTTTTTGTTGTTTTTGTTTGTTTGTTTGTTTGTTTTGGGGGGGGTTCATGGGGGTTTTTTTGTTGAGGAAAACAGGGTTTTGGACAATCACATGAATCCAGGAGTGCAGATATTAGGAAAAAACACAGAAGATTTCACAGAAGATGAAACTACTGCAGCTGGCAGTCTGTTAGTTTGCTTGTCCTATGATCAGTGCTGTGCACAAGGGTGCTTGATTCCAGTATGCCATCTATTTGTTTCCATGTATTTGATACAGGACGCAGCTACCCGTGTGACTTTGATACAGAGAAAACATTGACATTGTAGCTAATTAGGCTTTTTCAAGTTTTGGGGTTTTTTTCCCCAAATTTGTATTGGTATGATGGTAGCCAGTATTTATTAATACGGAAAGTAGGTGCCTGAACAAAGAGCCCTCATTCCACTTAAAACAGGTTTTGGCAAACTATATTAGATATTCTTGGCCATATACATTACAAGATTTAATAGAATTTTTTTAATCTACTGTTACAATTTTTTGGCATATAAATTAATGAGCAATCCTTTTCTGATAGTAAAAGCTGCCAACTGTACTGAACTAATTAGAAAGAAAAAAATTTTAAAAATTAGAATCTGAAATTTAGTCCTGGCTTTTAATGGCCAGGTTTCAGTTAGCGTAATTCTACAGAGTGTGTTTATTCAACTCTTGGTCCATAAAGTCTTATTTGACTTACAAAACAATCCAAGAAAAATGTTTCTCTGTATATTTTTGCAACTCTAGAGGGCAAAAATTTTAAACTTGGTTTTATTCAATCTCTCTATAAAACCCTAGTATTCATAAATAAAGACCATTTATGTTTCCATTCTGTTTCCCTAGCCTATATTTTCCAAACATTTAAAGCCCATCTGGTTACCAAAGTATTGCTGTCAATATTTTTTGTGCCCCTCTTAATATGTGTGATCCATCTCTCATTGAAGCTAGAGGCTAGATGTCTGTTGAAGCAGAACCTACAAAGATGACATAATGTACTAGCTTCAGCATTCACCTCTGTATTTTCTTTATTCTTCTAGTCCAAATTTCCTTCCACTGGATTAAAAAAGCGTGGGGGCTTTTCTAATTTAAACGTTCTGATCTTGGCTGAAAGGGGTCAAATCCATATAAAGCTGTGCAGCAGTGTCAGGGCCTACTTCGAAGTGGACACAGTAGCTTAAGAATTAAATTGTAGTGATGGGATGGCACAAAATATTCACTGTGCCTTGGGGAATGTGAGACAGAGTGTTTTTCAGCTTATTTCAGTGGGGGATGGAACAAATCCCAGAAGAGGAGCAGTTGGCAGAATAATGAACTGCCTTTGGACGTCTTTAAACCTTTTGCTTTACTTTATTGCTTGAATCAACATACAAAGCATTTGTTGCCACAGTAATGCTATTTTTCCTGATATTTAGGCCCTATCCACACATTCTTTCTACACCAGCAGCTCAAACAATGTCTGCCTATGCCGGACAAACCCAGTATTCAGGAATGCAGCAACCAGCGGTCTATACAGCCTACTCACAGACAGGACAGCCCTACAGCTTACCCACTTACGGTATTTGGCCTCTTATTACTTCACTTTATGTAGAATAAAAAGTATTGCCAACTTGAGTGGTTTTGCTTTCTGTTTTTTCCCGACTGTAAGAAAATATTTTAAAGAATCAGTTGAAAATTAATTTCTTATACAGATTTGGGTGTAATGTTGCCAGGCATCAAGACAGAAAGTGGGCTCTCGCAGACCCAATCACCACTGCAGAGCGGGTGCCTCAGTTACAGCCCGGGGTTTTCGACCCCACAGCCAGGCCAAACACCCTACTCTTATCAGATGCCAGGTGAGTAACCAACTCCAAAATTTAAAGCTAAGTATTTCTTTCCATTACTAATATGCATATGTGTGTTCATTTTGATAAGTTAGTTTGGATGTGGTCATGCAATACAGTCCCTGTTTACACCTTTTTTGGGTTTTTTTTGCGGGGTAAAAAAATTACATGGCAGGACTGGAAGCATTTGTTATATTTATTAACATAAACAAGTCACTTTGCCTTATTTCCATGTTTCTGAGTATGACATAATTTGATACTTGGGTTAACATAATTTTTTAGAATTTCTCCTTAATTCATATTTATTCTTTCATTTACTATTCATTTAGTTATTTACTTATTACCCTTTGATCACTGACAACATGTTTTATTTGGATAATTTTTAGGCTTCTTGTACAACAGTTAATCTTTTGAATATTACAAATTACAATATGAATATCTGATTTATGTTGAAAACAAGGACATGTCTCATTACAGATTGATTAAAAACACATCAATCATTAAATAGTATTTGAAAAGATTTTGTTTTGTGAATGTAACACCAAAGTGTTAGAAATTAAAACAAAAGAGAAAAAAGTATTTTAGGAGAGATGAGACACCGCAATAAATTGAAAAATGCTTTCTAGATCAGTGAGGTGGCTTACTGCTAATATCTTCCTTTCATGGTGTGAAGAGAAATGTATGCTTGTATGTATGGAAGTAGCATTTCATTTCTGTTAAAGTTTCATTACAATATTTTATTATTTTACCAGTAAATAAAAGTTGTTTTTTTCTTCTGATTCTTTTACATCTTAACATGGAGCATTCTATTTAGAATTTTATTTTGATTCACAGGCAAATTCTCACAATTAATTGAAATTTTTAATCTTAGGTTCTAGTTTTACACCGTCGTCCACAATTTACTCAAACAATTCTGTTTCGAATTCCACAAACTTCAGTAGTTCACAACAGGTATGAATTTTTATTTGCCAATTATGAGAGGACTTATATCACTCCAGTTATAGCATGTTACTTTAACTGAGGTCTGTTATGTTGAATGACATTTACTGTGGTTCAATGCTGTTTTCTGTGGAAAGTGATCAAAATCTCATTGGAAACCTGGTTACATCTTGTG
Organism: Manacus vitellinus; assembly: GCF_001715985.3. Classification (NCBI taxonomy): domain Eukaryota; kingdom Metazoa; phylum Chordata; class Aves; order Passeriformes; family Pipridae; genus Manacus; species Manacus vitellinus. The sequence continues at coordinate 11,515,621 of NW_021940604.1, read as the reverse complement.
GCATTTAAATATTTCATCAATCTCACTGTAGTTTTTTAGCAAATATCCTTAAATTAAAAAACATTAAATATTCTTAAATTAAAAAAAGTGCTAACCAAGCCTTCAGAATGCTTGAAAAAGTCATGTGATTGTACATTTAGAAATACTTAATGGAAAAAAATCATTCATTACTGTACTTAATTAAGTGCTCTGCTGCATTTGCTGTTTTAGGATTATCCATCATACACAGCTTTTGGCCAAAATCAATATGCACAGTATTACTCAGCATCAACATATGGTACATATATGACCTCAAACAACACGGCTGATGGCACTTCATCATCATCATCAACCTACCAGTTACAGGACTCTCTCCCTGGCTTGACTAGTCAACCAGGTACAGATCTACATTCAGGTGAAAACAATTTTTCTATTTTATTCTCTACTTGTATAAAGACGGGATTTCCACATCCACCTTGCATTGATTGAATGCCTTGTTTGAATATCGACATTTTAAGTCATGCCTTTCAGAAAACTTCACAATGTAAACCAGCCAAAATAAGTTTTTTACTGTATAGTTAGGAAACCTGTCATGTTTGCTAGTCAAATGAAGTGTTTTAAGGCTGAGATGGTTGTCACTATTACTGACAGTGGGAGATTCCTGTTTCCACCTACACATTCTGAAGTATGGCTGTAAAGAATTTAACACAAGATACCATTGTTCATTTAACTATACCCCAGCCATGCTAGCAAGAGCATGGCTGGGCTTTATTCAAATGTGTACAAGCCATCTATGCTTGTTAATTCACTAATTTAGGTAACAAAGAATAGAGAAATAGCTTAATAGCACAAGTCTCTTTAAAAAAAAATCATATTGAACTAGTCTAATTTACAAAAAGAGCATTCTCAGGAGACACGAGGAGGCTCCCTTTTCCTGCCCAGCCCTGCCCTCTTGTGCACAGCCACCACATCACAGCCGCAGCACAGTAGCCTGTTACTTGTATTCCTAGGACACCCCTGGTGGGTAATGACAGTTCATTTTTCCTCAGCACTCAGAGCAGTGTCTTCCGGGGCTTCTTTGCATCACTGGCTTCACTCAGGCAGCATGGGTAGTGTCTCCCTTACCCACAGACTGGGAGCATTTCTAAAAAGACTTTTTTCTTTTTTCATGGCTGGGCTTCGCGAACAAAGATTTGGGAAAGGCTCTACCCACGTTTGTTACAAGCACGCTGGTGGCTAAAAAGGCCAATACAAGATAGGCACGTCCGGTTACAAAAGGCACAGCAGAAAGACTCCTTAGGTGGTATATTCTGCAAGGCACGAATCTTTCTGCATTGTCTTTTCCTCTCGAATCCTGCGTGCTTTCTCAAAAGCATCAGCAGCATTATAAATGGTGTGTCTCCAGGCCTCCCAATTGGAGGCCAGAGTAAACCAGTTATGTAGATCAATATGGCCAAGGCTGAGATGTTGTTTTAGGGAGTCCTTGTATCTTCTCTTTAGGGCTCCTCTCATGTGGCAGCCGGTGGCAAGTTCACCATAAAGCAAGATCTTAGGGAGGCGGTGGTCCTTCATCCTGGAGACGTGCCCTGCCCAACACAGCTGTGTTCTCAGCAACATGGCCTCAATGCTTGTGACTGCTGCTTGTTCTAGAACAGACGTGTTAGTCACATAATCTGACCAGTGGATGTTTAGGATTGTACGGAGGCAGCGTTGATGGAAGCGTTCTAGGAGATGCAGGTGGTGGCGGTAGATGACCCATGATTCAGATCCATATAAGAGAGTAGACAGCACAATGGCTCTGTAAACACTGATCTTGGTACTTTTCTTCAGGTGTTTATTTTGCCAAACTCTTTTATGGAGCTTTCCGAAGGCACTATGTGCCTTTGCTAACCTGTTGTCTATCTCCCCGTCAATCTTACCATCCGAGGAGATGAGGCTACCTAGGTAATTAAACGGCTGGACTGATTTGAGTTCTGATTGGCCAGTGGTGATATGGGGATGATGGAAGACTTCCTGAGGTGCCAGTTGATAGAGAACTTCTATCTTCTTTAAGCTGACTTCCAACTTAAAAGACTAACAAACTGACTTTTGGATTAGGCTCTGCATAGGGGAGGAATATGTGCTTTAGTCACAAAATCAACTTACTACATAATTTTTTCCAACAACTGCACCATCTTATTGAGAAGTACAGTAGAAAGACTATTATTATAATGAATGTGTACAAAGGAAAGGTAACACTGTGTAGAAAAGTATAAGCAAAGCCTCATACTTAATATAAGCTGCTTAAATTTACTAAAAATGTTGGAACTTTAATTGCATGAGTTCAAATTTTTCCTACCTAGATGTTTTCCTCAGGCTGATTTTTAAAGTTCAAGTGTGTGCATGTGTGCGTGTGTTTGGTGTGTGGTGTGGTATCCTATGGATATGGATATGGGTATGGATATGATATGGAATAGCTATGGGGAGATACACATTCCCTTGATTTTTTATGAAAAGTGTAATATATTATTCGGTAGTCTCAGAATGTAAATTTAGGAAGAAAAAGTTAAGAGGTAATGCAACATCAAGTGAAATTTCAACAGTTTGAGGATATCTATAACAGATACAAATCATATGTATTTTTAAAAGAGAATGAAGCATTTTAATAATTGTGCATGTCCTGTGTACTTTTCCTTGTTTCTTTATTATTCCTTCATATTCTCATTTGAGAAAATCAGTTTCCCATATTGCCTCTCCCTTATGTATCTCTGTTTCCTAAAAATGCTGTGTAAATTTATCATCTATTATGAACACCCTTAGTATTGAAGAAAATTGGCAAAAAAAGGAATCTTACAGAATTTGAACAGGTTGAAAAATTACCGAAGGCTTCACGTCTGTGAAACATTAAAGATTTTTCTTGGTTGTGGATTGTTTAAACATAGGAATTTGCTTTCTTTTTAAGTAGGTTGTTCATCTGAACTTAACAAATCCACCCCCATCTGTTCCTTATTTCTGTTGAGTGTTGCCCTGATCATGCGACCCTCTGCCGAGAGTGAAACGCCCACTTTGTGAATGCATGTCATGCCTATGCACTTCTGTGTCACTGTAAAAATATGTTTCCATTGGTGAGGTGCAGTGTCTTGGAGACCATTTCAGATACTGCAGATCTTTAGCACTCACCATGTTCACTTACTGTCTAACAGACCTTAAGTCCTTAAGACTTACTCCAACTAAAACCTAAGACTAAACACAGCAAGGCACTTCATTCTTCTGCCATCTCTTCTAACTATTAATTCAAATATCTAATCAAAACCTCTAGTACCCTCCAAACATATAGGATTTCTCAGTTTCATAATAAATCCCCATCAGATCAAGAGTTAATATCAGTTACAATTTTACTTATTGACCAAGTAAAGAAAATGAGATGAAAATTGAAATAGACTTTACTCTTTCTGATATTCATGACAAGCAATAACACATTACAAGCCAGGAAAAAAAAAAAACAAAACAAAAACAACCCCAACAAACCAGGCTTGTAACGTTGCAGCCATCTTCTGTCTGCTGTGTCAGGTAAGAATATGTAGCAAAAGTCAATCCATAAGGAAAGTATGAAGGGGCTCAGAAATTCATCCATCCCACATCTGTGTGATGCTCAAGCCTCAAGGCTTCTGAGTTTGTATTGTGCCTGCTTTATATTAAGATTTTTCAAAATGCACTCATTACCAGAGAACATTTGTGAGAGAAATAAGTATCCCCTAGGGCACTTCATCTCAAATAGGGATAACTCAGATGAACCCTGAGATGAGGTCTCAGGGGATAAGTATATATGAGTACATTTGATGAATACATAAGTACATTTAATCTAGGGCAAATAAAACTCTAGCAGAGGAAATAGACCTGGATAAAAGCTTCATGTTAAGGCATCTCACTTTCATATGTCCAGGGTTAAGGGAGGTGAATCACTGTAGGATATTAGCTCCTGTTTGGTTACTGCGATGCAGCAAAGCTTACTCTCTTAATTTGGTACCCACAATGAAGTCACCCTTTGCAGATTCTCTGGGAGATGGCATTAGGTTTAAATGCACTGCATAAACTCTTTTCTCCTGCTTAAGTGGTAGAACTGTGTTTTAACAAGGAGGAGAGGATGTTCACATCAAACCAGAGATGGGAAACAATATTCTGGGTATGAAAGGCGACCTCCATTTGTAGTGGTGATGCTGTAACTCCCTATCCTCTAACTGGAGTGCTGCAAGGTCTCCACAGAATGAAAGGCTTCATATTGGATACAAACAAGTATATGAATGTGTGTAAGAACATCTGTGATAAAGCGGTCATTCCACATTCTGGTTTTAACAGTTTCCTCTTGTTTTGTTGGATCCCTGATGCTGCTTGTAGCCCAGGAGGTTATGTAGTATATTTATTAGGCATGTGTTGAATCCTGGAAAAGCTAAAAAATTTCAAACATTGTCATAAAAATTTCTTCTAATATGAGCTGCAGTAGGAACTCTTCACGAGGGTAATGTTTTCAGTACTCTTTGATACTAGAATTTCTCACATTTCTTTATGTTACGTGGCTGAATTTTTAATAAGTTTTCATTTTATCAGTATTGACCTCATTTCTAAAGCAGAGGATAAGAGAATGCAGTTTCTCCTTTAGCCTGCTGTTGGTAACAAGCAATTCAAGCAATTAAGCCTACAGTTGTTTGAAAAAAACATGCACTACTGACTTCTGCAGTTCTAAAATAGATGCATACCTTGCATTCAAGTAAGAGACAGCTGCTCATTCTGATTTAGAGATTAGCATAATGAAATAAAGTTGGCTTTAAATATCTAGATTTTACAAGGAACAATGATTAGTTACAATAGTAATTAGTAGATAATTATGCAAACATGTACAGCATTGACCCAAACAGAAGCCTGGGGCAAGTGGTAATGGCTAATGCTAAATGAAAATTGAAGTTATTTACTTTGGTCGTTGGATACTTTCAGAGAAGATTTAGAACAGGGCTTCTTTTTTTTGTATTTCATTTATAAACACAGTCATTGAGAACAGATGTTTTAATACATTACTGTAGAATGAGTTTTGATTTTATTTTAGAATGTTGAAATGTTATAAATATGAAGCCTTTCTGGTAAGAATGTAAACATCCATCTTCACTTAATTTTTGCCTTTTCATTTCTGATTTGGTTTGGGATATTTTTTCCACTCTGTCTGAAAAATCTAGTAAACTGTATTTTTGTACAGAACTCTTGCACACTCAGAACTTCTTTTGAAGCCAGTGTAGGTCTTTGCTGCACAAGGATCCTGGTTAAGAAGCTTCTTTTTGTACATTTTTACATTTACCAAAATATGTTTTGCCGTTCTTCTTATGGGGGAAGAACTAAGATAATGTGATCTTATTGATTGCTTTACTGCCTGCAGTGTCCTTACTGACATCAACATCATACTAGGGATAGAAATGATTACTCAATGAGAATTCTCTCCCTTCATTCTGTAAGAACAAGAGAAACCACAATGAGAACATTTTTCGTTGGGTATTATTATTGCTGCTTAATTTTCCTGTCATTTTTTGGCAAATAAGAATTTTAACTGACAGAGAAACTACTATAGAATGCATATAATCCTTATCCAATTCAGGACAGAGCTATCTAAAATGGTATCTGGAATAAATTCTCAAATTGCAGTTTTGAAAAATCTCTTCTTAGCTGCTGTCTGAAAGTTCTGCTCTGTTTTTTCTGCAAGCAGAGAAGCACTTTCTGAGGAAGTGAGAGAGGCAAATCTGATTTCCTCCTATTTCATGGAGGATTCATCACCTTCCACATATATACAGGGCTGTGGATTCTAGGCCATGAAAATAAGTCTTTATACTTCATTTAAATCAATCAGTCAAATAAACAAGTGTACCCCAGAGAACTTAGATGTGTCCTTCTTCAGGTAAATGTCCTAACCAGTAGGCTCAGGAACTAAGTTTCTTCTTATTCTCCCTTTCCTTGAATCTGTAATACTTTCATCAGAATGTCTAGAGCTCTAGAGCTGCCATTCAGGAATGTAACATCATGGGCTTAAATCTTTTTCTTCCAAAATATACACCAGTATGTTTCCAGTCAAGATGTAAATCTTCCAGTATATTTATTTTTAGTATCTTTTGTATGTGGTTGACTGCAAGGTGTAAACAAATGATGGAAGAGATTAAGAATTCAGCTGTTGTGTTACATTATGTTACTGCAGACTCAACTGAGACCTTCAGTCTCCTTTTTCTTTTTAGAGCCTGCTAGATCATAATTGGTTTCTAGCAAAGAGGTCAATGACTTGAGGAAGATCACAGAAACATTCAGTTATTCATGTTGGAAGGGACCTCAGTGAGTCTTTTGGTCCTATCTGCTCATGGATGAGCCAGCTTAGGTCATGTTGCTCAGGGCTGTGTCCAGTGCAGTTTTGAGTATCTCCAGGGGTGGAGAATGCACAGCCTCTCTGGCTGGGAACCCATCCCAGGTCCTGACACTCTCACAGTGAAGAAATTTTTCCTGATATCTAATAGGAATAACCCTTGCTGTGATTTCTGTCTGTGTGTCTTGTCCTTTCCCTGCATACCTCTAAGGAAAAAAGAGGTGAATTCTGCTAGAGAGTAGTGACATGGGAGGAGGAGATGAAGCAGGAAGCTGCCTGGCTGTTCTGGGGCATGGACGAGTGTCAGAGGGTGTTCTGGTAAAAGTAATGCAGGACTTGGAAATAAGTCTAGCTGAACTTCAAACATGGGAAATGAACTACCTAAGTAAAAGGCACTTCATGTTTTGAGAAGCCATTACTGTGACTTCTAAAATACATCATCCTTGATGATATTTTACCTAGGCTTATGCATATTTGTGTATGTATCTGCAGATGCATATGTGTCATTTTAATCTTATTCTGCTAGGGTTTAGAATGTTTCATTGGTAAAGTCAAAAGTGTATGTGGCATCTGCTGATTCCATCTACATAAGACACTCATTTTTTACAGCTTTTTTTACATGTATCTTATTACTGACTTTGCATACAGACATGTCCAACTTTGAGAAAAGAAAAAAAAATTATTTAAAAATCCAGTACTAATTTTTACATGAATGGTTGACTTCACAGGGGAGTTTGACACAGTGCAGAGCCCCTCCACGCCAATTAAAGATCTTGATGAGAGAACATGTAGGAGTTCTGGGTCGAAGTCTAGGGGTAGAGGACGGAAGAATAATCCATCACCCCCTCCGGACAGTGACTTGGAGGTATGCCTGTGGTAATTGATGAATGTTGATGTGGAGATTTCTTCTGTGAAGAGTAAATTCTGAAAACTGCATCTGTAGAAATAGCTTAAAGCATTTTAGAAAACATCATGGACTCAGTCTCACTAACTGAATGCAACAGAGATTAGTAGCTGCTTTAACATACATGTACAATGAGACTTTACTGTTCTGCATCACAAAGTTAGGCAGAAAGGTAAATGTGTTTCAGCCTTGTTCTTTTTAGCTCTCAGATTGCATGTCTTGCAGTTCCTCATGCAATAGAAGCACAAATCTGTACTCAAAATTGTGACATTTTCTTTTAGTTTTTTGAGTAGGAAATCTCAAATATATCATTCAGCTTAATTGCATATATTTATGGACACCGTGTAAATATGTAGGATCATCCGAATGTAACCTTTAAGTACTTAGGCATCAGTTTGTCCGTGTGCTTGTAAGTAATGTCAGCAGGTTTCAATGAGGCAGGGCTAGGCACTGAATGTAAATGCCATTGCTTTTGTACAGGAACTTATATATTTTTTACTTTTTAAAGGATTTAACTTTTCCAGTGAAGAGACTAACTTCTTACATTTCAGGCTTCTTTTGTTTTGTTTTGTTTGGTTTGTTGTTTTGTTTGTTGGGGGGGGTTGTTCATATGTTTATTTGTTGTTTTTTATTTACCAATGAAAATGAAAACTAGTGAAATTGAATTAATGAAATGGAGTTACTATGATCTGTTATATTCTATAATATTATTTAAATTCTGCATTATATGTGGCACTTTTACCCAAGACCTTATTTTAGTACTACAGTAGAAATAAAGAAGAATCTTGAATCAATAAGACTCACAGAGAAGTACCTGAAAGTACTGTTTATCCTTAACAATTACGTTTGACTCCACATCATGTTTCTGAAATCTGTGTTATAGAGCTTTTGTGAAAAGCTTTTTTGAGGACAAATAAGAAATGGTTGAAGAGAAAAAAAGTTACTCTCCTTTTGAGTTTTTACCATGCATGATACACTGTTACTGCTGATTTTCAGAGAAAACCTGCTCTGTTAAATGGTTGATGAAACTTTAGGACTCCGTTGACTTTTAGCCCCCCCTGGGTGGGATGGTGGTGGAACTTGGATGTTATTTGTTCAATAATATTTTCCCCAATTCTCTTTTCAGCGTGTATTTGTTTGGGATTTGGATGAAACAATCATAGTTTTTCATTCACTGCTTACAGGATCCTATGCACAAAAGTATGGCAAGGTATGTGAGTTATGAATTCTGTGTCAATTCACTTTATCAGAGCTATCTGGCTTGCATATATATATATATATATATATATATATATATATATATATATGTTTTTCACCTCCCACATTCATTATGACTTGGTCATAGTTGGAGGGAAAGTGTACAGGAAACCCCATTTTCAGAGGGTTAATGTGAAGAAGTCAAGGACAGAAATGAGACACAGACTCTAAGCACAGTATATAAGGGCTGAAGCAGATGCTGCAAATGAGGGAAGAGTTTATAGAGGAACAAGGGTGAGGTTTCTGACATTGGAAGAGACATTTCAGGGAGATAATAGATGAAGTACACAAATGGAAATAACTGAGAGTATGTGGATTTGTAGAGGAAGAAATAAGACTGGAGTGGTAGATAAATTTATGGGAAATTGATGAATCAGGGTAAGTAAGAGTCTGATCTATTTCAGTGCCAGCTGCAGATGTTATTCTTTGACTCCCCACCTTTTCTGGGAAAACTTTGGTTCCCTTGGCTGGCTCTGGGGTGAGTAATGCTGGGGAGTGAAACTGCCTCTTAAGTAGTTTTAAGCATCATCTCCCCTCCCATGAGTCGAAAAGGAGTTCAAGTCACAGAGCAGTGAGCCTGAGAGTAGGAAGAAGAGTGAGGGAGGCAAAGAGAGGCAGTGGCAGCCTGCAAGAACAGAAGCTCCCTTGCTGAGTCAGCAGTGAGCCCCACTGTACTGGTGATGGGAGCCCAGGGAATGGTTGCTCCGGCAAAGGAGAAGGGGCTGGTGCATAGCAACAGGAGCAGACTGCTGGGAGTAGAGCTAAAGGCCTGAATAAAATGAAAAAAATTAAAGCAAATACGTGGAAGAAAGAAAATGGACAAGAGGAATGTTGGTATGTACATACATAGTTTTCTGTGTGTTGTGCCATTCCAGTGAAATGAATGCAAAGGTATTACTTTTTAAGAACATAACCAGAGAACATAATATGACCATGTTCATGCTCTGTCAGATAAAGGGTTTGTTTAGCATCTTTTCAGCCTCTTTATTCTGGCCAGAATCAGATGCTTGAGAAAAACATGTAAGAAATAGTGTATTACAGAAATGCTTTTCACAGCTACCTCTCCAACCAGTGAGTTAGAAATGTCCAACGCCAAAACCTGTGGATTATAACCATGGATGGGCCAGTCTTCCATGTGAGCAGCCTTTTTTGGTTATTAAAAATAAATAGGAAAAATCAGAGGCCAAATGACAAATCTGAATTTCTGGAATTCTAAGATAAGGATAGTTATTCATGTATTTTTAAAAAAATCAGCTTTGCTTGCTTTGCAGCTTCACAGTGCCAAATCTGTGCACATTTCAGTACTCTGTCAAGAAATCCTCTTCTACTGTTTTTCAAATATTGTAACAACAGTGACTTTGTCAGAACCATTTCCAACTAATAGTTTTCAAAACAAGAGACAAACCTAGCTTAACATGAACATTTCTATGACTTTGAGAGTAGCCTATAGTTTGCCATAGGACTTTTTGAATTGCTCCAGTGATGCAGTCATTCCTTTCATTCTTTTTTGATTGTGCCCTTAAGATGTTTCCTAAATCAACTTTAATGCAGAGTTTTTGAAATCAGAGCACATTTTCTGGCTCACGAAACATCTATGGATAAGTTTGAAAACTGTCTTGGAAACTGCAACAGAAATGTAATTCCTCTTCATTTCCCACTTGGTTAGGAGTAAGGATATTTGAAAACATCCCAGTACCATTGTTCTTAAGAACACATGTGCTGCTAAAACTGACTCTTCATGCAGAGACTTTAGAACAGTAATGGCATATTAACAGCCGGTAGTACTAACAGTAGGTAAAGTCGGCTTCTACAAACCAAGAGTATCTCAAGGGTAGCTGAGATCAGCATCAGTAAACAAATGTCATGGACGACTACGAAGCAAAAGGCAGGGAATTCCTAAGTAAAATATTTTTTTCTTTTCCTTTTTCTTTTCTTTTTTGGTAGTGATAGGTGGCATCCACACAATGAAGGAAAGGTACTCATTTCCAGGCACTGTAGACTTTTTCTTTCCTGCAGTGACTGCCTTTGCCATATTTACATACAATTTGTTTGGAATGTAATGAGTAATTACCAGTGAAACTCAAATATATATATTGTTAACTGCAAGGTGGCTAGAGCAGTAGGAAAGGGAATGCAGGGAGAGCTTATCATGAGCAGGCTTTAGTTTTTGCATGTCACTGAAGTGCTGACTAAACTTAAGGTGGGATGTGTCTGAGCCTAATTGCCTAAGAGGTTAGAAATGGGAGAAGAGAAAGATACCACAGATGGACTTGACTCAGTCTCTGATGCATGATGCATTGTTAACAAATGTAGTCCTTATCTTTTCTGCATATGATTTCCATCTTTACACAAGGTCTTAATACAGATCGAAGATTGGATTGTTATGAGAATGGGGTTGCTATGAGAGTAAATAGTCCAGGTTGTCAGCAGAAGCTGTGTGAGCACATAGGTCTTTCAAAAGTCTTGAGAGAGCTCTTTATCCTGGAAAGGTGGTATAAAATCATTACTTAACAATGAAAAAAGAAATAGCGATGATACTAAATTATTTAATTGGGATGATTTGCTATCTGATTTTAAAAAATAAAGGCATCTAATGTCACACAGATGCTCAGCCGTGTATACTGTGTTCTTCCACATGTATTTTATGAGCTCATTTTGTATAACATAACTGAGTTACTCCCAAAAAAAGAAACCCCACCAAAAAAAACCCTCACAGGAAAAGCAGAATTTTCCCTATCTCCCATATTTAATTTTTCTACATGAGAATAGCATGTCTTGTTAATCTGAACATTGCTTTAAGGGAAGGCATCCCATACCATTTCTACCAAGTGTGCTCACTTCATAATTGCAAGGAGTGAGTGAGATGAGATGCAAGGAGCGAGTGTAGAGCTCGTGCGAATATACAGTCAGGCAAGGATATTCACCTACAGTTCTTTCCCATCTACTCCTTGACATGCAAACTTTCATTCCTCGTTTTCACCAGCTCCTTTCCCAGTTTCTTTCAGTAACCAGGTGAAAAGAAAAACTCAGAAATTAGTCTTTTAATCTCTCTGTTCTGCTTCAATTCAGGCTGCGCAGGTGTGCAGTGAGGGGAGGTGCAGCATATTATGGCGAAGGGCTCTGTATGTGAGTGTAGAAGCACTTGAGAGCTGCAGTTGTACCTGGAGATAAACACTTTCTCTTTAAAAATATTTCTACAGTTTAACAAGTGGTTGGAGTAGAAAAGAAAAAGAAAAGGCAAACCAACATTCCCATAGGCAATGGGGGCTTTCATAGGCAGAGAATATTTGGGAAGGCCTGGATCCGGTAGGCAAGTTTCAGATTGTATATTTTTCAAGAGAACAACAAATTTCTGACTTATGCCTGAGGGTTTATGAAGTTGAGAATGGACACTCTCCTTGGTATATACTTGTTCAGCACTTTGCATGGTGTGATAGTTATTTGACTTCAGGATTTTCTAGAGCTGTTATAATAACCGTGTTAAAAGCAAAATTAAAAGTTGCTCAAAGATTTAAGTTGTTGGATTCAGCTGTAAGCATCTCATTTAAAACAAGGGGCAAACTGTTTCTCTTGGCACCAGTAGAGTATAGCTTCAAAGCAACTGAACTGGAAGAGACTTGGCCAGAGGTTGGTCAATGTGTCTCTTTTAATTTTAAATATAATACTTATCCAGAGGATATTCTGTGCCTTGATGTTTTCTACCTGTGAGTATTTCTCTGTGACTTTTGGTGTAGTGGTTATTTTATTGGGCTGGTCAAAGCTAACATAAAAAGGGAATAAAAACTATGCTACAGCTGTGTTAGGTTTCAGGGAAACCATGCTGCCTCTCAGCAATAAGAGTACCTCTTGCTGCTTAGCTCATTGCTCATCTGCTTTGTTCTTCATAAAACTAGTACGTTTCTATTTTAAATTACTTACTGCAGGAGCATATTGCAAACACTGGCATTGGAACTGTTATATTGTGACTTGTGTGGACAATGATGGTTTTTGCAGCTGAACACCAGTTGGCAGATATCTTTTTCTACAATGCTGAGCTCTTAAGTGAGCATTGGTTGATGTGACAGGACATGTGTTTGGAGATATCATCTCTTTAAAGTTTACGAGGTACATTCTTATTCCCTGTGAACAGTGAATATTCTTTGTTCTATTGCATTCCAGTTATTCTTGCTGGTTGAAGGCTGATTAAGCTGGAGTTTTGTCTACATCCCAGCATTTATGTTGCATTCATTACTCCCAGGTTGACCCAGAGGGTAAGGATGCCAAGATAAATGATGTGACTCAAGGTGCAACTAGTTAAAAAAAAAGAAAAAAATTCCTTTGTGAGCTTAGAAGGGAGAGAATGTGATTTCCAAGTGCAAAAATCAAAATAAATCCACACTTGATGATCATATTTTGCCATTTTTGATAACATTGCGAATTACAGAAAGCTGTCAGGGAGCCCTTGTATACTTCTCTGAAAGGGCTCAGAAGCTTTTTACTGCTCACTCTCTGCTTGTCCAGTCATTAAGCAGAAAAACTTTGTCACCATTAACACCCATGATGACATTCCCAAATTCACTCATAAATATTCTCTTGTTCGCTTGTATTAATAGTGTACCTCTCATCACCTCCAGTTGTCCTCTCCATTCACTCCCTCCTTGTCTGAGAGCTCTGAGTTGATTTTCCTACCACCTTCTAGAGAGCACGGAACAGAAACTCTCTATGGAGTATGTGAGTTTTCCTTGATCAGCCACCACATATGATTATTAAGAAGAGATATATTCTCTTCCTCCGTTACCACCCATATGAATCTCTCCTGGGACAAGTGTCCCCTATGAGAGAGTTAGAGCTGAAATTAAATCTGAGATTCCTACATAACATAGGGAAGTGTCCCTAAGCTAAAAATATTGGTATTTAAATAAAGCATTTCCACTTTTCCCAGAGGCCAGTTTTGTTCTGATTTGTTCAGGACAGCCACCCAATTGAAAACCACTTCCTACAATACTTGCTTGTTTTCATGCTTATTTTTAAGGCTTTATGCATCCAAATTGCTCACACAAGAAATCTACCTGACGGTAATCTCTTTGTTTTCTGAGGTGTTCTAAAAGTCAGTTTGGTGTTTGTATTTTTTTTCCAAGAAATTAAATGATTTTGAACATCTTCTGCTGAAACCTGATTTCCAAGACAGTATTAAATACATTTCTTCTAGTAATGGACACTGAGCTCTTGGGACTTTATTCCAGTCACTTTCCTTTTGGTCAAAACACACATATAAATATTGGTCCTCCTAGAATATTTTTATCTAGTCTCCCAGGAGGCATTCCAGTGGATGGACCAGTCTAGTACAGAAATCCACAGGCAGACAGTCTGGCTCCAGAGTAGTGCCTTCATCTGAATGTAACGAAAGTAATTTGTATTTTGGTATACAGAGCTGCTTTAGCTGGTCTTGATTTTTCTGCACACCAATGATATCTGGCTAACATCATGCCTCTGAGGGCCAAAGAGTTGTTCTTTATTCTACAAATTATCTGAGGAAAACTTCCAGATTTGTTTGAGGGTTTTTTTAAATCATTGTTTCCTCTTTTGTGTGTGCTTGTGCAGAGTAGCTGAAAATACTATTTTGGCAGAAGTTCAGTCTGCCTCTTATTAAATTTTCCAATTTGCTGTGCTAAAATCTGTATCAGCTGCAAGTTTCTTGCTTTCTGTTCAACACTCAGTCCTTTGTGCCACTTGAATCAGTCTGTAACTTCTGCTTCAAGTTGAAAGACTAAAATGATGATGGTGATGTTCCTCCATGTTGTGCAAACAGTATAAAACCACAAGACCCTGACAAATCTTCTTTTTTTGGCTATTTTATATGTGAAGAAAATAACTGAACATGGCAAGAGCTGGAACATGATGTGTAATTCCTGTTAAACAGTTGCAGTGCAAGTTTTGGTCAATTTATTAAGGGAAAAATTGTTCATGCCTTGAGAATTCAATTCCAGTGACTCTCCTTAGCAGAAGTTGTTATGGGGAGATCCCATATCAATTTTGTGCTAAGCTGAAATGAATTTTTTTTGCTTTATTTTAGTTTTCATGTAGTACCTCTCAATATCCTTCTCATACTTTTGTCAAAACAGGAACATAGGAAATATAATATTAATAGTAATAAAGTCAGACAGAGTTGGTTACAAAACTACTATAAATAAGAAAATCATAAAGCTTTGTCATATTTAATGTCTTTAAACTATAATAGGCAAGGCAGGAAATTGTCATACATAGGTGGCATTATAATGGAATACATTATAGCAAATTTCCACATTCGAGTCTGCTTCTACTCAGAAAGGGGTAAAAACAGGATGAGAATCAAAAGTGAGATTACAGCTTTGGACACACTCCAGTGAGTAACTTACATAAATAATAATGAATTACCACCTGTTCATAAAGTTATGCACATGCCTTAGTGTTTGTAGGACTGAGGCAAAGAAGCATATTGCAAATACTCCCTACTGTATTTTATCTAGAAAGAAAAATCTATAATTAACTGTGCACAGAAAAAGAAAAATGCAAACACATGTTTATATGTGATGACATTTTGATAAAAACATCATGGCTTGATGAGGAATCTCATGAGTCCAGGGTATTTTGATTATTTGTGTTCTAAGTACCTAACATGAGTTTTACAAATCTGTTAATGTGTGTTCCTTGATCATCCTCTTGGAAAACTGACCTTTGCACTTGCTGCTGCCTTTAGCCGTGTGACTTTCAAATCCAGTAAATATGACTGCAGAAGACAGACGGGATGAAGTTCTGTTACTGGGCACTGCATTTGGTTTTTACTTCTGAAAGGTAGTCTAGACCAGTTCAAGGGTCCACATAAAAATATTTCCTTTCGCTGAAAGTATTGGATCTAACTTTGGATCATAACAATTTCTTGAATACTGTTCTCCCCTTCAGGTATGACTTTTTCATGAGCAAGAGTCAAAATATGTCTGTGTTTTAGATTTTACCATTAGTTATTAAATGCTTGAGTGCAGAAGCCATCTTTTATTCTGTCATTGTGAAGCCCTGGAGTAGTGGGTGTCTGATCTTGTTTGGGAAGCCTTTGATCCAAATACTAACAAATGATCAGCTGAGGTTTTGTGTGATTTTGTTGCTACATGCTGGTAAACTTTTAGACTTTAAATCTCAAGGTATTTAAGAAGGGATTTCTGAAAATTTGATAGTGTCAATCAAAGTTTAAATTATGGAATATAGTCTTTTTTTTTCATATTTTAATGAGAAGAGGATCACATGTATTTTGAAAGTCCATTGCAGTACATTAAGCATTAAAAAGTTAACTTAACCCCACAAGCTCAGGCAGATAATTAAGACAGTAATCAAACTAATTACCAGATGTCAGCAAAGCACCAGGAGCTATTATTCTAAAACAAATGTAAGGTAATGCAAATTTGCTTTACTATTTCCTAGCAAACCTAGAAAAGTTAAATTAATTACCTTACATTTGCTATACACTTAATGCTCTCAGATAGCATTATTGCAAATCAGTAGATTTGTGATATCCTGCTGACACAGCAGTTTGATAGTGTGAAAGTCAACATATAAACAAATGGGACATTTTGAATGAGTCTCATCCAGGGACAAGAATCCAGTATTTCTACAGAAATGAAGGGGTGATCTGTAGCAAACAAACAAACTTACAACATTTCCCATTCCTGTGGGCCAGCTAAAGAATCATGCCATAGATTGTAGGCACTTTGTTGAATGAATAGCTGCAGTAAAATCGTAAAGGAAAGACCAGAAATTCATCATTGAGTGCCTTCATGGAAGAAGGGGAAATACAGAGACAGAGAAGGATCAAGTGCAAGGTTTGAAGCTACATCCTGGAGTGGAAGAAAGTGTGAGAAAGAAGCAATGTAGACCTAAGCATAGCCAAGGCTGAGATGATTTATTCAAAGTGAAACTGAATTTGGGGAAATGGACATAGGTTCAGACTACCTTTTTTTATAAAGTAGAGACATTAGAAATGGAAAAGGCCACTTAAGTCACACCTTCCTATCACAGTATTTTTCCTACATATCTCTTTAGTGAAAAGTTCCTTCCCTGTTTCCAGCCTTCTTTATGCTTGTTTATCTGTATGTTTATGGCCACCAGGTTTTTTCCTGTAAGTTCAGCCAGGTTGTAAATTCCTCACCTTTCAAAAAGCTTGATTTTTCAACATCCACAGCTCCTCAGATTTTCTCGCGCAGGTTTAGCAGTCTCTTCTTACAGTATCATATTAAAGTAGCTTAATACTGAAAGGATTTCAGAGAAATTTCTTACTGTGTTAATTTTTCAAAACACTTTGAATACAACAAATTTTAAAGTAGTTCTGACATAACTTACAAGTGTGTAAGTAGTTAACCTTGCTTTCTGTTTTTTAAGGATCCACCAATGGCAGTGACGCTTGGACTGAGAATGGAAGAAATGATTTTTAATCTTGCTGACACACATTTATTTTTTAATGATTTAGAGGTAAGATCAAAGGAATGTAAACACCATTGCTCCTGTTTTGTTAACATGGTGGATTTGCTGTGCATTAGTGTTTATTGTGTGTGACATTTACTGCCTCTGTAGTCTTTAGGTTTGTCCTACTCTAATCAGAGAGAGGTTAGCCAGGTGGCACTGACTGCCTGTGGCACCAGAGTCCTTCCATGAAACTCAATGAGACAATCTACATACTACCCATGCCTTTCTATGTCCTAGAAATCTTTTCAGTTTCCATGGACTTAGAGCTGTCTGCTGTCATATCCAGGAGGGGAAAATATGTGCCTCACGTTCTTCTCTTGAAATTCTTTATATTCACTTTCAGTGGGTGCCATCATCCAATCACAAGGGTCTGTGTTCTTCTCTTGCCATACCTGAGTAGCCTTTTAGCCACAGGCCCCCACTTCTTGTTCAAATGGAGAAGATTCTTCATTTACCTCAAAGACTGTAGCATCAGAGAGCTGGGACTATAATGTATTCATCAGTGCTGTCTTTTCCCAAGGTAACCAGGCAACCACATGTGTTGTCACAGTATACCCAGGGTGTACAGTTTGGCAACTGGTCAGAAAAGACCTCTCCCTAGGGAGTGCCTGATGTGGACAGATTACCTATCAGAAGCACATGGATGGACTACTGCAGGGACAGTGGTCTGGGAAGCACGCTCATCAGCTGGGCTTCACAGGTTTTTTATTTCACTCTGGGAGTCTGGATCTTTTAGCATGGAAAATGATAGTCTTATAACCATGTGCATCAAGAGACAGGGTGGAAAAACAGTTTTCAAATTGATCTATGGGCTTTTCAGACCTTCCCCTGGTCTAAAACAGTTGTATTCTTATTCAGAGGGGATCCCAGATTTCCCCCATGGACAGATATTTGCCACTAATGGCAGCTGGAAGACTTGATGTTTTGTTCAGAATCCCAGAGGAAGGTGAGAGAATAGAAAAAATAAGAATAAGTGAGATTTTTCCATCCTCTGGGTTGTTGATTTTTTTAGTGTGTCTTTTGTTCCTTCAACAACTGTAGGCAGTAAGAAAAGCAGAAGGTACCAGTGTGTGGTTGCCTTTGCTACCCCTTGTAGACCTCATCTATTCTTAGATCTTTTTAAGTCAAGAAACTAGAATCTACTTCACCCCACACCTGAGCTGCAACTTCCTCCTTCCAGCAGCAGAAACCTAAGAAATAAAGCCCTGGACATGCCTTTCCCAGTGTTTTATTGCAGTCCTAGTGAGTCATCACCTGACAGTGCAAGTGCATTTGGTGGATGTTCTTCTTCTGGTGCCCTGTACCAGGGAGAGACACCAAGTAAATTTTCCAAAGCATTTCTTCAATTTCTCTTTAGCAGACCTTTTCCCCTGTGCATTCAGATTTCATGCAACACGAATGAATTTTAAGCAATTTGGTAGAATATACCCAGAGTTCTTCAATCTTGTGCTGAGTTCGAGTGGAGGAGTTCAGCAAAAATGGAGCTTTGCCCTCCTTCCATCCCTCTTTATTCTTGCTTATGGCTATTGAAGCTTTCTACCTTTCTCTCATTTTTTATTTTCTTTACAAATCACAGGTTCAGCTGTCATAGATAGATCATCACATTTTGGATAGTCTTTGTCAGGAGGTTTTAATATCCTGTCCAAAACCTCATGCACCAGCTCATTCCAGAGCTTGAACAGTATCCAAATAGTTTCCAGTTTTAGATAAATCAAAAAGTACTACTTGGGGACTATCTTGGAGAGTCTCGTAACTCAGTCAGTTTGATTTGATTAAAAACAGTTTCTATATTCAATCAATAATCACAGCTGCTATAAGAAATTAAGCATTTTATAGCCCAGAATTAATCTTTGTTTCAAAACCAACTCTCTTATAAAATTACCAAAATATACCTCTCTAATAAAATTTCAAAGTTCATGTACTGAGATGAGTAGTATGCATACAATCTGGCATGTATGCAGAAGTGAGAAGACTAGCAATTTTCTATCTTCTTAGCAAATAAAAAAATGTGGCAAAGCATGTAGAAGCATCCTTTAATAAACTGATGAATAAATCTGGCTTTTTAAATATGTTTGCAGAGCACATGGCCATTACTGAATATTCTAGTGAATCTGCATGATGAACGTATAATGAATTCTGAGAATTCCCCGGTTGTGACTTGGGGTCTCTCTCTCATCTCTCTTGCTCTCTCCATCTGTCTTTATCTTCCTCTCTCCATCCTCACAAGGAGAGCAGAGCTTAATGCTGAGCTGCTGATCAAGCGTGGCCATCAAGACATGAGACCTTCAGTTCTTACTGGAAGAAGTGAGATAGGCCTTTTTTTACTAGGCTGATTACTTACCTTTCGTCATCTCACTTTTTTAATGGTGAACCCTCATGTCCCCTACCTTCTGTCTTGCTTCCATCTTCATCCCACAGTAAACCTCAAGGCACTGGACATGACAACTCTAATGTACTACTTAACCTCTATTCCTGTTATATTGACTTCAGTCACAATGTCCTCTACGCTCTCTTTTTCCCCCTGTCTTTCTTGGTTACATACCAGGGTCTAGTAATAATAACCGAGTTATTGAAGTTATCACAAAAATAAAGTTTTCCTTCCTTTATGCAAATCTGTCTCACTACAATGGCTGCTGATGCAGAAATTCTGATCTGCTGAGACATTCCCTGCTGACCCAGTAATCCATGTTCTGATCAACCAAGCTGCACTTTTATTTCAGGCTAGACTGTTCTCCAGCTATTGCATTCTCAGTGTATAAATTTTAGTTAGCTTGAGAAGTATTGCTTGGGAGGGCAGTTGGTGTTTTGCCATAAAAATAGGAGTATGGTGCTCTAAAAGGTTCGTGTGCCTAAACAACACTTAGAGATGGGACTCAGTTTTGTTATTATATCCAACTAAGGAATTCTCTTGTCAACCAGGTAAAGAATAGGATTTTCTCCAAATTTCAGTATTAATTTTAAGACAGCTTTTAGAAATGTTGGTAATGCATTTTATGCATACAAAACCCCTCAATTTCTATAAATTACAAGTAGGCACTCAGATGTGAGTCTTCCAATTTGGTTATCCCCCTCCACTCTCAGGACAATGAAGAAAAAAGAGTATTTGTTTCCAACAAACTGAATTATATTTCCATTTTTATGATAATCCTACCATATTTTAAAGGAGATTTTTTCTTTTTTTTTTCTTCATTAGAAATAGAAATGAGAAATAAAAAATAGAATTTAGGTAAGTCTCAGAATTTGGGAGGCAGGTCAAACTAGTTTTAACAGAGACTGAAGCATATACATTGAAAGGAGTTTTCTGTATAGCCTAAGAAAGCATAGTTCTGAATATCCTCTCATTAATAACAGTTTTGTGTTCAGTGTCGTAAGTCAGTGTTTTTACTGAATAATGACATTACTGTCCATTTCAGGAGGATAATTTTTATGGATGATTTGTTGATTCTGTATTCTCAAATTTTCAGGCTCTAAAAATCACTGGAAAGAATTGACTGCGCTCAGATATAATTTAAGTTAGTATTGCTTCAAGCAAAAGCTAGATATTGTACCTAGATTCCTTTCCTATAGTCACAGTAATAGGAAATATATTTTTATGTTTTTTAAGTTTTGACCTTGCACTGACAATGAACCACTGTGACTTGAGCTTAACCAGTACTGCAGCTGATGTGAAAAGTATTTTACTTTAACATTTACAGTGTCAGAGAGCTTGCTTTCTTTCCTTCCTCCCCATAACTGTTTGGTGTTGTTTAAAAGCAAACTCAGATGTTGTGCTGTGCTACCAGTTTCCTGTTTCTTTTGAGAAAAAGTAGAGAACTATCTCAAATCTGCTCAACCCATCTGCTTTTTCTTTTTTTTATGGCAAGTTTTTTTGACTCCATATAAGTGAACTTGTAAAAGGTAAACAGGTCAAGTAGTAAGTAAACAAGAAAACAAAGTAAACAAAAGCAAGAAGTTGTGAGCACAGGAGTTATTTGCTGCTCAGCAAATGTAAGTTGCCAGTGTGCTGAGAGAAGATGATGAAGGGGAGAAAGGAGTAAGCTGGAGACTGCTGTTGGGCTTTATCTCCTGTATACTTAACAATGTTCTTCAAGGGACAAGTAATCAGAAAACTGAAGGGTACCCTCCTATTCCTGGAGTCAATCACAGAATCACAATGAACAAACTGTGAGGCAACAACAAAAATAAAGTAAACAGCTGAGACTTTGCCACCCACTGATATTTAATTTAATAACGAAATTATCAGCAGAACAGTTATCTGAAATTTTCAAGGCTGGAACAATGTAGCTGAAAGGATTGACAAAATCCAAACTGACTTATCCATCAAGGCTTTTGTGTGCCCTTCATTTAATTAGTACACCTTCAAATCCATAGAAATTATTTTTAAACTTTTAAACTTACACTTTCACCAGTTCCAGGGAAACCTGTGAAGGTGATTAGGAAGCTAGATACTGCAAAATAAAGAGTGGGGCTTTTTGTCTTGATTTTTGAGTTCTTGTGCTACATGGGGTGAAGCATAGTTGCATTTTTTTTCTGGAGTGTAAATAATAAATCAATCTTTAATTTCAACTGCCCCTTCCCCTTTACTTTCTCTTTTCATCTACTATTTACATCCCAGAGCAGCTTCTTTAAAATATTCTACAGCTCAAGATAATCTCCTCAAACAGAACCAAAAAAATTTTATTTCTCCAGTGGGGAGAAGAATGCTTCACTTCTGTTCCTTGAACACATCTCTGTCATACCTGTCTTAATGGACTCAGCCAGATGAGCAGAGTTTGGTAACTCATTTTTTTAGCTTTGAGTCAATATTTTAAATTATGATCGCTTGTATGATGAAATGAAATTACGTATTTGAAAATGAAATCATATATATTTATTTTATATATGTTTTTTAACAACTTACTTCACGTGGGTAAAATCTGTTAAGTTTTCGTTCACTGCAAAGCAGACAAAACAGATGAAATGTTAATTTCCCCAACTCACGCTCTAGGAACTTTTGGCATACACAGTTGGAAATAACTCCTCTGCTCAGACTTATCCTTTATCTGTACAACTTAGCACTCTTATGAGACAGAGATTGGAAACTTAGAACTGTGTCTTCTTGCATGTCACAGAGAGCTTGAATTAAGTGCTGCTTGTCAGCAACTTTATTTGACTTAGATGACTCAGACAACTCTTTCTTTGAGGCACAGAGCTGTGCATTTTGAAAGCTCAACCTCATTTTGCCTAAGTAAGGAGAGTAAATTATTGGAAAGTATTAATTGGGGAGTAATTTTTAAATACATCCTTGAACTTTTCCTTAAAACATCTTAGGACTATGTTAACAATAACTATTTTAAATATTAAAAAATTACATACAGCAAAGTAAAATCTCTGGACACTGAATTTCAGGTGTGTCTTTGGGTTAAGATGTTAGTTCAAACAACTGCTGAAAACAGTTAATACGATGCGTGATGGCTTGACTTATTTATTTATTGTGCTTCCCCCACATTTTCTTACCTTTCTGCTATAACCACTGTTCAGATAAGGATATTTGATAGATGTCCAATTATAAAACCATCTTGGAGGGGAGTTCAGTTTTCTAGTGTACCTCAGTTCCCTCATGTTGCTTCCATCCCTTCCAAAACCAGGAAACAATGAAGTTCTTCAGGATTGATGATTATCTGTGATTTCCCAGCAAAAGGCACTTGCATAAATTAATAAAAGAACCTGATACATGTCCAAACTACTTAACATAAGTCATATGCCTGTTGAGGTTCTTCATCATTAGCTTCTAAGGAGTGGGAAAATATGATTTAGGTGATTTTTAAGTATTGGTATACTAAGGAGACTATAAATGAGACTTGCAATTGTTGGGATTTTACAATTAAAATAATCTAAAATTACACCAAAATTGCATATTGCTTTTCTAAAGGCCCGTTTTAACTAGTAATTTACACTATGTAGGAGTTGAAGGTTTTATTATTTTAAAGACGATGGTGATAGGAAGCTGTGAGTGTACCCACTCTGCCATCTTCTGGTGTAGTTGGTGCACTGCACGGGTCCTTTCTTCAACATCTGTACTAAGCCTGTGGTGAGCGTAGAATCATACAATCATTAAGGTTGGAAAAGACTTCTAATGTCATCTAGTCCAACCAGCCCACCGTTAACCTAGCCCACCATGTTCAGCACTAAACCATATCCTCAAGTGCCACATCCACATGCCTTTTGAAGACTTCCAGGAATGGTGATTACACTCTTTTATAAGATAACTTATCATTTGGGTTTGTTTGTTTGTTTTCAACAGGAGTGTGATCAAGTTCATATAGATGATGTTTCTTCTGATGATAACGGACAAGACCTAAGGTAAGATACAGCATTTGTTTATTTTTTTTATTTTCAAAGATTAAATAATTTGAGCATTTACAGGAATACATTGTATTTATTTTTACTGTATTTTGGGTGTTTGCAGTACCTACAGTTTTGCAACTGATGGCTTCCATGCAGCTGCAAGTAGTGCAAACCTTTGTCTGCCAACAGGTGTAAGAGGAGGGGTTGACTGGATGAGGAAGCTGGCTTTCCGTTACAGAAGAGTAAAAGAGTTGTATAATACTTACAAGAACAACATAGGAGGTGAGTTTAATTGTCAAAATGAACTTAGACTGCTGATCAGTCTAAACTGCGTGGTGATGAACTCCTACCAAGTGAATGTGCCTGGGAAGCCACTGAGGGAATGGAAAGTGATGTGACTGGACCATGGGCTGTTGAAAGCTACTGACTGGAGCAGCAAAGCCAGTGTTGTGCTGTTGTGCAGGAGAAAGAGTTGGAAAAAACAAGTAGGCTTTCATTTGGTTCCAAAAAAGCCCATCTTCCTGCTTTAGACCCAGGTATTCTTACTGTACTGATTGGTTGAACCACTTATTCTGTCTCAAATATGCTGCCTCTAGGAAAGATGTTGTATAGTTTCCACGGCACAAATTGTTTGTGGATGGCCATTTCCATCCTACATTTTCATGATCTAGTTGGTAACAACACACAGTCTCCCGAACTCTGCTGGGTACCTGCTAGTCTGTTTTCACCAGTGGATTCAAGAAAATTTTAGCGCTGCCATGCCAATAGCCCCTTTTGTTGACTCTGTAGCTTACACAGTTGTGTTCTCAATAAGTCTAAGTCTCATTTGGGCCAAGAGCTTTCCTGTTACTGTTTTACTTCATGGACTTGCTCATGTCCTCACCAGCAGATGTGCAGGTAATTGAGCAGCAGAACCAAAAGAATCTGTTGTGGAGAGTCCTGTGACTTGCAGAGACAGCCAGCCCTCTTCCGAGGAGGTGAATATGTCAACTGATCCATTCAAAAAGAGACTGTGAGAACAGGGAATACTTAGAAGTCTTCAATAATTGCCACAGTCATGTATTTTCACTCTTAGTAGTTTAGAGTTTTTACATGCCAAAGGATGAAGCAATAGGACCAAAGGGTGGTAGTAGAGGTCTGACTTTCACTTGCCCTCCCTTGCCCTTTATTGGTGTCATGAATAGTTTTTGTATACTAATAATCAGTATCAACCAAAAGTTTACTGGGTTTTCTTATATCTCTTAATGCATCTAAGATTCTAAAGCTGCTGCATTTCATAAAACTTTTTACAATGGTAAGAGCTCAAGTCCAAGAGCACAACATAAGGAATTACACTAAGAGGAACAATCATTGCAAAGGCAGAATGCAGATACGTGATGCATTGTACTCCCAGAAATCCTGCTTCTGAAATATAATTCATCCTTAGTGGGCAAGTTTATTCATTCATCCTCTACTTCTTAGCCTTTTTAATAACCTACTTATCATGTATTTATCTGTTTATTTCAGAATAGTGGCTAGAAGGCAACAGAAGGCTAGACTAATCTATATATTTTTAGGTTGCTTCATTTCAGATTTTTGAAGACAGTCATCACCATTTCTTGGGAACATAGGGTTTTAGAAGAGGGATACTAAAGGGCATGAAGCCTGCTTCCTTGTTCTTCCAGGATGAAATCTAATTTTAAAATATCTTGGTTCCAAAGAATTCATGTCTCAACGTTCAATAGGCTGGGTATTTTTAAATATCTTACAATTTATACACAAAAAGAGATTTTGAGCTTTTAAAGACTGAGATCTGAGAACATAAGATGTGCAGTTGTTCCAGGGCTGTAAATGCTATAGAAGGAGCTATTATTACTAACTATAATAGGACATGAAGAGCAAGCCATCAGCAAACAAATGTATTTTCATATGTGTAACCTGCGGTTCACCTATATACAGAGTCATAAGCAGGGCAGTTTTAAACATATGCAGATACTGCAAAGGCCAGTTTATTCTAAAGTACCTTCTTTTGTGACTGTCTCTGCCTGTGATCCTGATGACATGGATCTTCTTGTCACTGCCTCTGATAATTTGAGAGTAAGATATATGTGAGGAGTTGGTTTAAAAAATATGTATTTCTGAAAGGTATACTTTGAAATGCAGTAAAGCAGCCTGAATAGATGAAAAAATCCAACTAATTATTAGTATCTAAAATATTCTCTGACATTGCTTGATGCAGCGAAGTACAAATAAAACCAAAGATTTACTGATGGTTGAAGACAATAGATTTTTCTCTTTGATATTTGTTCAAGTTCTAGTGGAATTTAAAATATAAACAATTACCATAAACCCCAATGCATTCCAGCTAATACAGAATTTAATTCTATTTTTCTTTCTCTTTTACATAAAAGGACTCCTGGGTCCCGCTAAAAGAGATGCATGGTTGCAATTAAGAGCAGAGATTGAAGCTTTGACAGACTCCTGGCTAACAAATGCACTTAAATCATTATCAATTATCAGCACAAGGTATGTATCTGAGTCTACTGTAAAAAAAGGTTCTAGTTTTGGATATGTAATGGCTATTTTTTTCATTTTAGCTTACGGTAAATGAGTGCCTTTAAAGAACAGAACAGATCTACTATGACTTTGGAATAGGACACGGGAAAAGTGGAAAGTGGTTTCATTTTAAGTGATTCCACCATTTACTAAAGATAGTATGAAATGTCTTCTAAAATATGTGTACATTGAAAATGTGTTGTAGAATTCTGAGGCAGCTTTTAATTTATTATCTTGTGGACAGCATTCTCTGAATTCCACATATCTCTGCTCTGTCCTTCAATGTTTGTGCTTATTCACAGTGCTACCTAAATACTGTATAAATACCAGAACACAAGAACATTTTCCTTCTGTCCTTCCAAGCAAATCAGTATATATTAACATATACCTTAAGTTGTCAGAAGAGCAAAAATCTCTTTTAACTGAGTTAAAAGTCTGGGTTCCCAGTCATGAGACATAAAATGTACTGTTCTTTGAAACAATGAAAGTATGAACACTGCTGCTGCTTAATCAGCCACGCAATATGTATCTTACCAGAAATCCTAAAAAATCCTGGGTTTAAACCATAGAAAAGAAAAACATTAAGTCATCTTGCTTTCTGAACATGTCTGGGAGAAGACTTAGCATCAAGTGGAAAGACAAACTTGGAAAGACATGAAAATCTTATTTTCAATGTAACAAGTTTTGCAATATGTTTATCTTTTAATAGTTATTAACTTAACAGTGTCCTAAACACATCAGGAGAAAAGTAAAAAAATTGTGATTGTATAAGCTGTGTTTAGCTCTGCATTCCTTTCCAAATTGTTAGTCTTCAAAAAGACTTTTGGTAACGAAGGCCAGTTGAGCATGGGTAGATGAGTCTAGAAAACTGTTATCAGTTACTCCTAATTGTTAAATAATAGTCTTTTGTCTCGTCTTCAAAGAACTGTACAACTATAAATCTTCAGAAGCTACCCATGAGTCAGCTAAACATTACTTACATTATTGACAGGAAATTGAGATACCTTAAGTCAGAAATAGTAGCCTAAGGTCTTGCTTGGAATTTATGGAAATACCAGAAGGAAAAATCATAACTATTTGCTCTCAGCTCCAACCACGCCATGGTCACGCTCATGTTCCAGCCTGTCAGTGCCTAAAGTAGCCTGACTCTGAGTTTTCTGTTGTATAGCTGCTAGCACAACTTCTCCATTCAAGTTTCCATCCTCGCCATTTGATGCCAGCTTATTACCATGATTATCCTCCCTCTTAGAAATATTCCTACTCTTGAAACATGAAGGAACTAATGTTATTATGGAGAAATGTGTACTGGCTGTTTATTTCCCTTAAAGAGTAACAAAAAATGTTTTTGTGTTCTCTTAAGTCCTTTATATTGCTGATGGCTACTGCCAGTTTATTGCCAGCATGAAAATTGTGCTTTCAAAGCATTAAAATACCTCTTTTTGGAGGTACTTGGTAGTCTTAAATGTCTGTGTTTTAGTGGACTCATATTCAAGGACTTGTTTTCTATAAACCACTGTGGAATACTTCCTACAAAAATCAGGCCCTGCATATATTTTAAAGGATTTTTTCCAAAGTTTTATGTACATTTTTCTGTAAGTGATAGTGCTGAACAGCACTACTGTGTGAGTGAAAGTCAATGTTGAGGAAATCTGGATATGCTCTTCACAGCTAGTTCATTTCATCAGCATTTGGATACTGTTTCTAAACTCTTTAAACTTTCACCGTTTCTCTCATTTTAGGAGTAATTGTGTAAACGTATTGGTAACAACGACCCAGCTTATCCCAGCACTTGCAAAAGTTCTACTATACAGTTTAGGAGGAGCTTTTCCTATTGAAAATATTTACAGTGCAACCAAAATAGGTAAGAAAATTATTCTTTCATTCATTCTCACTACACTGCATTACCAATATTTTTTTTCTGGCAGAAATGGATGTATTCCAAAACACTTTCTTGACGCTTAGGAGCTTTAGTTATAAGATTTAGACATTGCATAAATTCAGATATCTTTATGTCGAAGAATTCCAAAGTTGCCTTATTTTAAATGATGCCTGAAGGAATAAAGATACTGATTAAAAGCCTCAGAAATTCCTCAGTGTGGTGGAGAAAACAAAAAACGTGCAGAAAACCATGAAGAAAAGTGTTCTGTGAATTCAAACCTGAGCAGAACTTTTGTTAAAATAACCTCTGCTCTGACATTCAGCTCTATGTAAGTAAGGCCACAGCTCCACAAACTTTTTCCTGAGGCGTAATACGTCAGAGATGGTGATGAAAATTATTACTAACAGAAACTGCATTGGTGGATGCCAAAAGAGCACTTCCCTATTGTATTCATAACTGTGTGCCTTTTTTGTACTATGGTTTGTAAATGTATGGTTTAATTAACAAACCTATTAATTTTTGCAGAGTTGCTAATTCTTTTACCTTCATGGCTTTCCTGTAATAATTAATAAATTTAGCTTTACCTGCAACAGCTTAGTGTCAATAAGGGAATTCATTACTTCTTACCCGATTTGGCTCTAAGGCTGGGAACCTTTCAAAAGTAGTAGTAGCAATGTCTTACCACTCCAAAAATCCTTTGTAAGGCTTCACTATAACTCACTTGATATTTTGAATAAATAGTGCCTTGTTTTTCAGGCAAAGAGAGCTGTTTTGAGCGTATAGTGTCCAGATTTGGCACTAACATAACTTATGTTGTGATTGGAGATGGCCGAGATGAGGAACATGCAGCTAATCAGGTAACTTCACTCTGAACTCTTATCTCATTTATCTTCCAGGAAAAGAAAGTTGCTTTGAACGAATAATGCAAAGGTTTGGCAGAAAAGTAGTATATGTTGTAATTGGGGATGGTGTAGAAGAAGAACAGGCAGCAAAAAAGGTAACCTGTCTTCTGAAATGTTGGTGTGATACGTAGCTACTAATGCAAGCCTTTCTGTTTGCATTTCTGTCAGTGTTGCACAAAATGACAAATAATTTCAGTCCACAGATGCAAGGCAGCCAAGAGCATGATGAGATCAAAACTAGAGTAAACGAACCATTTGGATTCTAGCATTTGCTTCACTTGGCTTTGGAAAGAAATGGAAACCCCACAAAATTATTTTTAAAATAAATGAAGAAATATTGCAGCAAAAATGTCTGACTAGCTTCAAGCAAATCAAAAGATAAGCAGAAGAGATAGAAAGGGCTATAACATGATGGTTGGGTGGTGTTTTTCTCTAAATATTGAAATCAGGGATGTTTCAAGAGAAGTATTACAGAGAATGTGGAAAAACATGTAAAGGACTGTGCAAATGTTTTGCTAACATAGATGAAGATCCATAATTTACTGGAGCAAATATGATAAACATATAATTTGCTTCAAGAGAGATGTATCTGCTGAAGGAAAAAGAACACAACATAGAGATTATGTACCAAATCTATGGTTCTGAAAAAAAAGAACTCTTTCCTTATAAATATTCAATTTTCTTATGATGATAATTCAAGTCCAATTTCAGCAGAAAAATTTTCAGTGTTCAGAAACAGATAAAATTAGTAATTTGTGCCATACTTTCTAGTATAACCCCTGGAAGTGTGCAGAAACTGTAATTTTTGCCTGACAATGTCTGTACAGGACAAGTGATGTAAATATCCTTGAGCTAGGAGTAGCAAAATAAAGTACCCTCATAGTGTTGTAGTTGGAATGGAAAGAAAATGAAAATAACCAAAATGCTCATTCCAAATGGTTCCTTAATATAGGTGCAGTATTGGTGATGGGTCTTTTATAATTTGTGCTAAACGATGGTGGTTTGATTGTGTGTTTTCTGGTTTGGCATGCTTTTTTTCTTATGTTGACTATATTGCATGGATAGGTGCAGAATTCAGAGAGAGGGATGAATATGGCACATTACAAATAGATCTGAACTCAACATGAAAGTATGGGTTTTTTTAATATGCTGATGAATTGTTGAAGGAGAATAGTGCATATACTTGCACGTCTCAGATCCTGATGCTTTCTCCAACACAAATTATCTTTTCTTAAACCAGAAGTGTGTTATTTTCGTATCAAAAGAGATTTCTTTTTCCCCTAGATGGAGAAAAAATGAAATTCAACGCTGTTTCAAAGTGTTGAGTGAGAAGCTTTTTTTAATGGAAGTCTTATAGCCCTTTAAGTGATCATTCAGTATTTTGCAGTCAGATAAGTGGAGCAGAAAGGCATTTCCTATTAATGCTCCTTTGTATGGGTTTGCATGCTAACATTAAGCAAGTAGCTCTTAATAAGTAACAGGCTGTTTCCAAAGAAACTATTAAGAAAGACTATCTAATTATTTTAATTTCAGTTGAGCTATTAAGCTCAGATCTATTTTGGTCTGATTTTTGTCAGTACTTTAATACCAAAAATCAATCCAGAAACAGTGATGTAAAATACGTGGTGGTAATCTAACTAGCCTCGTGTGTCATATACCACCCTGTATCACGGTGTTCATCTTTCCTGACCTTTTCCCTCCTCTAACAAACACAGCACAACATGCCTTTCTGGAGGATATCCAGTCATTCGGACCTCTTGGCTCTCCATCAAGCACTGGAACTAGAGTATTTGTAACTGTGTTCTAAAGTTGGCGATCCTTTTTTTTATATATATATTTCAAGTACACTGAATTTTTATGTGTGATTCAATGCCTCTGGCTTTACACATATGAATTGTCTTAAGAAGGGAAGAAATATTTGGAATTAAAAATTCCAAATTGAAGAATTCAGATTGCTGAATGAAGTTAAAACATTAGTGCTACATAAGGAAGCTCTATGGTCTTATATATGCAACATTTTTAAATGAATTAAAACTGTGGAGGTTGCTGGTACACACCAAGTGAGCCCTGACAGGAGTGAACAAAGGACTCAAACTGGCAAAGCACCAAAATGCGTTTTCCAGCCAACAAGGTGGTGTTCAACAACATTCCTCAAAATGGGATATATTCTCAGCACTGAGGTTTGAACCAGACTTTAGCCTACCTAACCCAGAAAATCTGAATTGGAATGCACTCAGACTGTATAATGACAATCCTGTCTAGACCTGTAATTTGTGTAAATTATTGATGAAAATAATTTACTGTGACTTTGTTAGCAGCTGATTTTGGAAGTGGATGCAATTTTTCTTTCTTTTGGGGGTGCAGGGGAGGGAAAGGGTTATATAATATTGTCTCTTTTATAAGTTTGGCAAACAGAATGTCATAATGATGTGTTGTGCCTTAAAGAGAAGATTGTGTTCGTGTGTTATAATGTAATTTTGCTTAAAAACTCTGTAGATAAACAAAGAAAAACCTTCGTGGTAATTTTTGACATGACCAAATTTGAAATTCAAAGAAATCAAAGAGCAGAGCTGCACCAAAACATTTAAGTATTTGCTGCAGTAAAAAAAAAAAATAATAAAGGAAAGTTTGTGTTTTTATTTGGATTCTGAATAATTCCACTGATTGTTTGAGAAAAGTTAAGAGCACGTTGGGAAGTTAATATTGGGGACCGCTACGTTGAAAGGTTAAAAAAAGTGTTTGACACCGGCATCATTTCTTGATTCTCCAACAAGAGAACTAAGAGCCATATTCATTAATTACCAAGTCCACTGAAAGCCATACAGTGAGTGCATCTGCTGTGTATAAAAGAACAAAGTTCCACCCAGCAGACAAAGTGTTCAGGTGGCATTACTGGAAGGTGAAAATGTGGAGTTAAGCCCAGATGGGGAATAAAACACAATTCCATTAGGAATGAAAAATTACTAAAGAAACTCAAGTCAGTCAGATGTGCAAACAATGCTCCATTTAGCATATTCAGGATCAACACAAGCTGCTGAAGTTACTGGCATAATGACATTGGCCAAGTAGCATTTTGGTAGTTTTTCAATTGTGTTCCACATTTCCATGTATTTTGTTTTGGGTCAGCATGATTTTCCTCACCCATTTTTGATTGCACAAAATACTACACAGGGACAACCATAAATGTTTTGGAACCAGAAATTTCAATAGTATGTCAGGTATCTGAGGAGAGGATAAAGAGATGATTTTTATAAAGAAATATTGAGAAATGTATTACCTTAACTTTCATAATTTCTATTAAAAGTTACGGTCCATACAGTGATGATTATCTTGCGAGTTTGAACATGCTATTTTTCATCTTTGGAAAATGAGCAACATCCATATTGTACACGAGGTCCTTAGTGCTCTATGTGCAGCTTGAGCACTCTGAAACAACAGCAGGTGGTTCGTCTCTCATTGCAGAAAATGGAAACTACTTTTTTCAATTTTTAAGACTGTATATGGAGACATCTGAGGTTGTCTGTGCACTGAACTGCATGAAGAGGTGTATGCAAGAGAAGGTGTTAAATGCAAACTCTGGGATGCCTGCACAGGCACAGTAGTTGGCACTGAGGTGAAAATCTTCCCTCGCTGTGCTGTGAAGCCAACATATGTCATAGTTACCAGGTAGTGACTTTGCTGATTTAAACTCTGTTGAGGTTACATGACAGTTAGTTGGTTGGTGAAAGGCCGGAGCCACTAAAAGTACAAGGCAAAACTCTTCTATAAATTCATAAAAATGGGATTTCTTCTCTGTGTTGGAGTTGGATATGCAAGTCACCACACAACAAACTAACAATAATTTGTTATCACTGGGCAGTTTAAAGCCATCACATGAGACTTGCCACATATGAGATCACTATAGACTAGCTATTTGGGTGATAGATTTATGTGTCCAAAAAGTAAAAATTATGCATACCTTCTTTATATTTTCAGTACTTGTCTAGTCAGATTTGTCCTGGAAGTACCTTTTTTATAAAAAACTGTAGTTAACAGCTTTTTGTAGTGTTTCAGGTGGGAAAAGGTGTTTCTACTGGAATAAGAAAAAAACTTCAAAGACTTTCTCAAGTTCTAGCATTGCATAAAAATCTCAATGTAAAAGCATGATAAGCCAAAAAATTGGTATGGTGAACTAGCTTTTTTTTTTCTTTTTTCTTTTTTTTTTGACAAGTCACAGTGTTCTTTAAATGCATGAAGCAATAATATTTCTCAAATTAGTTTTTCAGTGTTCTTTTCCTAATCAGATGTAAGAACAAAAAGTGGCCCAGCAACAACCGTTGGTTCTTACAAAAGGTTTGCAGTGCCTTCATTGGAGTTGTGCTTAGCTTTTTGTGGTGGATGCAGCTCAATTTATATACTGGACTTCTAGAGAGGAGATGGAGGGAAAAGGAGGAAAGTTTTACAGAGCATGACAAAGTTCTGTGTGCTACCATAGCAGAAGTTAATTATAAAAACAAGTAATCTACAAAAATGTGAATCCAAAGACAATTCAAGGATTTAGCTCAAAAGCCATCACAATACAAAATTTCAGAGCATGAATACTCTGTTGCTAAGCAAAAATTGCTATATATCTTTAAATAAAAGTGTGTAGAACATTCCTTGTAGGGAGAAATTAGACTGATATATTTTCCTGCATGAACAATACAGAGGAGAAAATAACCAAGGCAGAGACATCAGGCTGTTCCAAGTGGGCCTAAGAAGATTAAACTGAAGGTTGGTTTTGACACTGGGTGCATTTTAATTCAAAAGCATATTAATCAGAAACTACCTTCCCTTCAGCCTCTCCTAAACAACCAAGATTGAGCAAAGGTCATGTTTGCAAGTATTTTTGGCAAATGAAGTATAGAATATAACGCCTTTTGCTGATACTCTAGCAGTTCTCAGTACAGAACATGAACATTCATTAGGCATTTGAGTAGTCAGCTTGCAGAATACAAAAAATGTGTGATTGCAGTCACAAGCTGGTATCTTAAATAGATATAAAACCGTGCAGTTCAGTAAAAGAGAACAGAAAAAAACTAAAAAATAAGCTTATTTTTAGATGACTGTGGAGATTGTGCGCAAAGATCTAGGTGGCAGCTAGCTCCCAGATCTGTTTTCGTTAGAATCCAGTGTGAGCAGCAGTGTTTGCATCTAAAGCAGTGTGGAGTGTGTTCCAGTGCAAGCATTGACAAGGAAGATGAGGCCAAATCAAAGTCCCCTATACAAGCACACTTCATCTTGGGGTGGATGAGGTCCTGTATTCCATCAGAATTGCAGAGTTTATGGAGAATATAGACTTGACCCAGGATAGGGAGACTAGGTTTTAGCTATGAGGTTGTACCCAGATCCAGGGTTTCAGTTCAAAAGTCATCTCTGCTTTAAAGGATTGACAGCAGGCATATGCTGTAAATGAATATGGTATTTAGTATCTCTGAAGAGAAGCTGAAGTGACAGAAGCCAAAATCCCAGCAATAGCAGCATTTTGAATATTTGAAGCCAAGGGTCTCTGTCATGTATTAGCAGATTATAGTTTATTAGGGCCTACCTAATTTAAAAAAATGTAAATTAAAATTAAAAGCTTGTAAAATTATGTACATCTTTACTATTTCTCAATAAATACACTCGGAAATGTCTTTTTTCTGTACTATATGGTGTTGTAAATTGTTCGGTCTGTGGTTGTTCTGTCTCCATACACAGTGTCTCTTACAGGTACTGACTGTGACCTTGGATTCTTATGTCCATGCTGCCCTTGTGGTTCATGCCTGGAGCAACCCTGAGCCTGTGCATGTGGTCTGGTGCAGACTGGCTCACCTGCAGACTGTTTGCAGGGTACAGCCTTAGAGAGAATCTACCCCTGCTCTCCACTGAGGCTTCCTCACCAAGAACATTAGGTGCCTTGCTTCAGATGCAGCCTGAGTGACAACTAACACCTTTGTTGCAGTGTCCTTGGGACAAAATACAGAACAAACGCAAATTTGATGGTCTAGACACACAGTGTATGCATATAAATTCCCTTGCCAATTCACTTATTAATATTATGCTAGTATTCTTATGGACATGGGTTGTTAGGAGACAGACTGGGCTACTGAGGGGCAAGCAGCCTTTCCAGTTGAAGATTGTCCTCGTGAAATTTTATAAATGTCTTTGGGAGCTGTACTTCATGTCTTAGTGAGGTACTGACCTTCGTGTGAAGAAAGCAGTCCCTCCACAGTCTGCTGTGGAAGGCCAAGGTGGGATTGCAGGACTGTCAGCACACTTAGACGTGACATTATGATCTTGGAACAACATAACAAGTAGCAGAGCCTTGGTAACCACAGTGCTTCAGCCACAAGAAGCAGCTTGTAATAGTAGATTTTTTTTTCCCACGGGTTAGATTAAAACATGTCTGTTAACAAACACAACTGTTCTGTATATCTGCTTTCTCCTCAGTTTTAGGAACAAAAAGGAAGATATATCAAAAATAGGGTGGACAAAATATAAAAAAGCCCTATCTACTGAGCAGACAGACCCATCCACTGAGCAAACAGTACCATGAGGATAAAAATCAGATACTGAGGGCATTTATTTAAAAGCTTTGACTGGGCGAAAGCACAGCATTACCTTCATTTTGCATTGCTGAGAAACTCAGTGCTCTAAATGGCCATCAGTGTGTCCTGCACATGATGTTCATAGTGATGAACTAAAGTAAAAATATTACACTGAGGGCATTTATGTGTGGACAAATAACTCTTCCTCATTTGTGTGCAAAAATACTTCTTCCTCATTATCCATTACCAATAAAAAAATCCTCAAGGAAAACCAAGCAGAAATTCAAAGTGGAGTTGTGTTGTCTCTTCCGTTGTTTGTCAGTTATTATCTCTAAGAGACGCATGTTTAGGGTTGACTTGTTTGATTCATTTTCTTTTTTCCAAACAAATAGTGGATTTGGAACCATTTTGCATATGTTTATAAATTTGGGGGGATTGTTTCAATTGCCAAAAGCTGAGGTAGTAGGAGAAATGCTGTGAAAGTCAAAACATCTGAATACTTTGGTTTTGCATGTTAATTTCTCTACAGATGTCAAGGTTTGATTTTCAAGGAACTGAATATCTGACTTAACTAAAAGAAAAAACTAACAATGATTTTATTTTTTTTTCTGGTTGTAAAATAAAGGGAGAAAATGCCAGAAAGCTTCACAAATTGATTTTTTAAGTGGACAAGCAAAGGAACTCTTTTGTTGCAAAAAGCACCATTTCTCAAATTTTCTGGATAATTTGGGCATCAAACATCCATCTAAACATGGGTTATTAGAAATTCACATACACACTTCAATAAACATGAAGCAAGAAAGCCAGGAAACATGAAGGACAGAATTTAAATGAGCTATATTATGTGAAGGAGTCAGGCTTGGAATGGAGCTTAAATAGACTTAAATTTTTTGCCTTATTCACAGTGTCACATGGGAGAATGGAGTGCTGCAGAGAGGCAAATGGAAAGTGATTCATATTTCTTCCGTTACTGTACAACCCACTGTACCCTTCACCAAGAAGCACAGTTTTTCTACACAAAAAAACCCAAAGCAACTGGAGCTATTTGGAAAATACTAGAAATTCACTGAAACCAAAATATGTTTTGGGAGTGCACACAACAACATCAATGAACAGAACATTTCTAGTCCTCTTTGAAGAAAGAGTGAATCCGAGGCCCACCAAGTTAGCCAGAAAAAAAATGAGCCACTGCAGGAGTCCAGTGACTATGGCTCTCAGTTGACATATCAAGCCCCTCTTCTTTGCTTTCAGCCTGTCTGGATTAGGATCTTGGTTTTTAGCTTTCTGATTCAAAAAGGTCCTAGTTTGGTCCAATAATGAAGAGGAGTATTTCTGAAATCAGAAAAAAAAAAAAAGAGAGAGGGAAAGATCAAAGGGAAGAAGAAATAACAAGAATAATCTTGCTTCTTACCCAGCACTAAACCCAGCTGGCCCGCTGTGAAGGGTTGTGGAAAATGCAGTCTTCCTGGAAATGATTTAGGAAGTGAGAAGCTGTGGTTAGTTGGTCAGTTGGTTGCAGTGGGAGGAGGGACAGACAAGACATGGGAGAAAACCAGCAAACAGATTCCCTGGACTATGTGTGTATCTCCTGTTTTACATCACAGTCTCATTTGTGGCTTTTTGTGCTCTGAACTCCTACCCTATATAGCTACCCATTGTCCCACTATCTCTGGTCCATGAGGTTTTGCAGACTGATCTCTTTACTTCCTTGTTTCTCTCTGGTTTTACGCTGTAGTGGGTTGACCCTGGCCAGATACCAGGTACCCACTAAAGCCTCTCTCACTCTCCCTCTGCAACTGGACAGAGGAGAGAGAAAAACAACAGCTAAGATTTCATGAGTAGAGATAAGAACTGGGAGAGGTCAGTGACTGATTGCCTTCATGGGCAAAACAAGACTCAAAGAGGGGATAGTACTTATATTTATTATTAACAGGACAAGAGCCAAAGAGTGAGAAATAAAACAGTCTTAGAAACACCTTCCCCCCACTGCTCCTTTCTTCCATGTTCTCCCTCCTCCCCCCCAGTGGTGCAGGGGGATGGGGAATGGGGGTTACAGTCAGTTGTTGTTTCTGCCACTGCTCAGAGAGAGGAGTCCTTCCCCTGCTCCCGTGGGGTCCCTCCCATGGGAGACAGTCCTTGATGGACCTCTCCAACGTGAGTCCATCCCTCGGGCAGCAGTTCTTCCCAAACTGCTGTCCCGTGGGTCACTCCTCCATAGGGTGCAGTGCTTCATGAATGAGCTGTACCGACATGGGTCCCCCACAGGGGCCACAAGTCCTACCAGGGAAAAACCTGCTCCAGTGTGGG
Organism: Manacus vitellinus; assembly: GCF_001715985.3. NCBI lineage: Eukaryota > Metazoa > Chordata > Aves > Passeriformes > Pipridae > Manacus > Manacus vitellinus. The sequence continues at coordinate 11,478,147 of NW_021940604.1, read as the reverse complement.
CTTCCCTCTCCACAGGCTGCAGGTCTCCCGCAGGACTCTGCTGCATCTTGGGCCTCCCACGGGGTCACAGCCTCCTTCATGCATCCACCTGCTCCATGGGCTGCAGGTGGGTCTCTGCACCCCGATGGTCCTCCATGGGCTGCAGGGGCACAGCTGCTCCACCATGGTCTGCACCACGGGCTGCAGGGGCCACAGCTCCAGTGCCTGGAGCACCTCCTGCCCCTCCTTCTGTACTGACCTTGGTGTCTACGTTGTTATTCCCATGTTCTCACTCCGCTCTTCCCTGGCTGGAATTTCTTCTGCGCAACAGTCTTTTGTTCTTAAATATCACAGAGGTGTTACTATCACTTCTAATTGGCTCAGCCTTGGCCAGCGGCAGGAAGTCTGCCCTGGAGCTGGCTGGCATTGGCTCCACAGAACAGGGGAAGCCTCTAGCAGCTTCTAACAGAAGCCACCCCTGTAGCCCCCCTACTACCAAAACCCAGCCACAGAAACCCACTACATACGCCTTTCTGTTACCTCATTGCAGCTGCAGCCCTTCGCTGTCTCTGGATTTGTGAGCCTCCTGGATAGCAGAACAAAGTCCTGGCATTCAGCAGTAGGACTTCTTTGCAGGGATTTTTTTGGGGGTGGTGTTGGGGTAGCCTTGGCTGGCATCCAGACTCCTACCCAGCTGCTCTCAATCCTCTCCTCAGTGGGATGAAGGAAAGAGAAAGAACAGCAGTGAGAAAGCTTATGGGTGGAGATTAAGACAGGTAGATTCCTTACCAATTACTGTTACACAGGAAACAGACTCCACCTGGAGAAAATTAATTTATTGCCAATTAAAATAAATATTTAATCACTGCATTGGGTACTGGGAAACAAAAAGGCACCTTTCCTCACCCTGTTTCCATGTCCAGCTTCACTCCTTCTCTGCAAGCTCCTCTATGTCTCCTGAGCAGCACAGACAGGATGAGGGAAGATGGTGGCTACAGTCAGTAAGTACTCAGCAGTTCCTCTCTGTATTAGGGAGGTCTGGTGCCATGGGAGGCCTCTGCTTGTATCTCACTAGCCTATCCCATGAGCAGCCTATAATGTCACCTTTATAAGGATGCATCAGCTTCAAATGCTACCTTTTTCACTTGGAAAGCTTTTATTTTGATTTGTTTTTTTGGTATAAGCCATGACTGGAGCATGTGTTACACTTCTGCTGCTCATGCAAACCAGAAACCCTTACATGACATCTGTGCCTCATGATCACTCAAAAGCAAAACAAAGCAAGGAAGGGGAAAAAGGAGGGAGAAGCAAAATGGAGCCAAGTGTGGGGGGCTGCTCCACTCAAAGAGCATATGCACATTGATTTATGAAATGCAATCCTATTTTCAGTAATCACCACAGACCACTGACAGCTGTGGCAGCTGATGAAGGTAAGATACTTAGCAAAACCCAACTTCTCCTGTTACTCACTTGGAGCAAAAATGAGGAATTTATTGCAAGCTCTAAATAGTCTTGATGAGGAACAGTCATATTCATCATGGAACTGCCTGGTGGCCAAAAGAGATTCAGTATAGCCACCTGACTCCCAAGGCCATTTTATAGGGAAGAGCCAAATCTGCACACGTCCCTTCTCAAGGTGGGCACTCACCCCCCTCATCTGGCCCCTCACCTTACCTGCCACCATCCCAGTGGGAAGAGGGCAGTGACCTGGGCAGCATCACCTCAGGGTTTAGCCCCAAGGGAGCAAGGGGTGCAGCACCCAGTGCTTTACTGATTCTCTCTGAGTTGTCTTTTATATCCTGCTTAAACTAAGTTGGTTTAAACTAAGATGGTTCTCAGTGGAACAGGCATCCTAGGTGGGAGGAATCTATTCACAGAGGAAAAGAAACAGCACCTAATTTGGGCCCTCAAGAAGTGAAGAACTGCTGAGCCCAAAGGGTATCCAAGCACTTGCCAGTATTTTAATTTTTTCACCTTACCTAAATGCTCTCTGTGAGTTTTCTTCTCGGGTTAAACTGCAGTTCCTTAAAAGAAGTTTACTTATAATTGAAAGGCTGGCTCAACCTTCACTCTAATAACCACGAAAACACAACAGTAAAATGAAACAACACATCATTCCTCTGACAGTAATGAGGCACTTGCTTAGGCATTTATCTGTCCTTTTACAGGGCAGTAAATTTATGGTTGAAAACCCTTGGGTTTAGGCTTCAAGTCTGGGAAGAGATTTCTAGTCCTTGGCCAAAATTTCAGATGGTAACATTGCACATAATTAATGCATTCATTTTCATTCTTAAAAACTAGTAAATGCAGCTTGTTTGCATTTCTTCCTGAAAGCTAAATTTATTAGCTACTAAATGTAGAGACTATGCCAACTGTTTCAAGGAGATTATATCCTGTCTTACCCCCATTTTCTAATAGTTTTCCACTAATATCACCTGGGTGGCTCTTCCCTTTTTATAAGAAACTTCAGAATGGGCAACAGCTTTCTGCTGTCCTTTTTATGCTGTTCCTTAATATGTCTTCATGATAAAGGTTTCTTTCCTTCACCTCCATCTAAAAAGCAGCAAGGCTGCCACTTGTTCGCTGAAAATTACTTTAAATTCATCAAGTCTCCCAGGTCTAATAAAGTGACATGTTTACAATGTTAAAGGAAATTAGGTGTGTTTAAATAGTAAATGAAAAAAAAACATATTTATGTAGTGTTATAATAATACCATTTGCCTGGCCTTTCTCAGCCCATTCATCACACAGAAGTCTCCACACAAGGTGCTGTGGAGTATTTGTGCTTCAATGCCATGCAATAACAAGTCCAAATTCACCATAAATCATGTATTGCAGCAGCCTCCCTCTTTGCTGGTGGAAACTGCTGCAGTGGGCACGTGTAGGGATAGAGTTGTTTCCCAGGCACATGGCAGTGAGGATGGAGCAAAGGAAACACTGGAAAGTGGGTACTGCTACTACAGCTCCCTTCTGCTTTTCAGGTAAATCCCATTCATGCTACTTGTCCCACTACAAAAGTGCTGCTGGTCCCTTCCATGCTGCTTGTCTCACTGCAAATCGCTGGAAGCAGAAAGCCTGGACTCTTGCTGGGCTCCTGGATGCACACTTCATTTTGAAGACCAGTCTCCAGTGCTGCCACTGAAACAAGGCTAGTGCGCACAGGTGGACAGTCATGTTTTTTTTGGCATTCAGCCATGCCATTCCCAGCTCCATGTGCACTGCTTAGCCATTTTGTTACCTAAGTTCACAGTGCTAAATAGCATTACTCCACCAAGTGAGAAGTGTCCACACTGCTTGAGATCCTTCCTTTTAAAGAACAGAAATCTATCGCATAGCAGGCAACAGATATAGGTGATGGGAACCTCCAGTTCTATGATGGCTTCTTCTTAAGGAGAAAATTTTTAAATCTCCTAATCTAGTTCATAAATTTAGTGGTCAGATGTGCACCTCTCAGAAAAAAAAAACAAAAAAAATCAAAACCCAGGATTCTCTGATTTCCCTTAAAGGGGATGACAGCAGAGTCCCTTTGGCAAGTAACACTTGGCAGGTTATGGTTTATATGTGGTTTCCCAAGCCAGCTCCTGCTTCACTACAGCTGGGCTGAACACATTATTGCACTCTGAATGTAGCTCTGCAAGAGAAGTACCTTGTTTGCCTCTTATATGTCACTTTTTCTCACTGTTCTAAATACACCATCACCTGTCACCGTGTTCATAGAGCTCTGCTCACAGGCCTTAACAGTGTTGGTGAGTTCAGCCTTCTCCTGGCATGTTTACTTACTGCTGGGTCCCAGCATGCTGCTTCTCACAAATCCTGTAGAAAAGAGCAGTCAGAGTAGGCAAGTAGAATCTTTATGTTTGCTATATAACAACCTGAATTTTTACTTTCTTTTCATTCAATTTGTATTAAATTACCTAAAAAGGAAATCTTCAGTTTCTGAACAAACTGAAGACCTTCACAGGACTCCCCACCAAGAGATGCGATGCTCTACTACTGAGTAAGTCTAGGGAAGAGCTTTCAGAAAGACAGGCACAGTTTGCTTTTTCCCTACTGAGTAGAAAGATGCTATAACTGAGGGATTAAGTGATTTACAGTGACACAGCGTGGCAGGATATGAATCACACATCTGAAATTAATCTCAACTGTCTGCCCTTACCTGTTGATAAATCCAGTATCTTTTCTTCTCTGACCAGGGCCCCATGTGACTTCTTTAATCCTTGTGTTGAACTTTTCCATTCTGCTCCATGTGCAGAGATTGGTGTAGGTCTATAATGAAAATGTACTGGTTTTTAGAGGAAATAATGCTTCTTACCTATAAGATGAAGACGATACTAAATTTCTATCTAGTAATTCAGTCACTTTCATAGTGGCAGGTAGAACATATAATTCCTTAACTGGTAGCCATGTCTTGTCCCCGTTCCTGCTGAACCATCATCAGAGTGCTCTGTGTTATTATGCTAGAAAACATCTGGAGAACATGTGGTCTCTTACTTCCTTCAGCTGGCTGTCTTTGCTGAATTTCAATTGTCCTTGTAACTCCAGTGGTAGTTATGAGATTAAATAACTTGTCTTGTACCTGTAGATCTCAGAGCCAGCAGGTCCTTCATTCAGGTATGCAAAGCTACAGACACTTGGCACTCAAACTGGCTACTGGGGTCAATAAAGGAATCTTGTCTCTGCTATGAAGTCTCCACAGTAGTGATCTCTGCAGTGATGCAATCTCTATGGTGATACAATAACACCACAGAACAAAACATTTGGCTATAGAAAGTAGCCACCAGGCACTGGGACAACAGCTCCTTTTAAATGGTTTTAAGAGGATGAGGTGTGTAAAGAAGTGGATTACATTCTTTTGGCATATTTCTGAATTAAAAGAGGGTGAATCTCTTTGTCTCTGGTAACCATTGATTTAATATTAAGATGTATTACAAGAAAAATATTGTCATGATAAATCATCGTATTATACTCCTTGCCTTGTAACTGGAAGTCTTTTTTGCTATTAAACATTCTTTCTTAACTCTCATAGTAGTAAACTGACAATCAGTCTCCATGATATTTTTTCATCTGGAGAGACTTTCAGTTTTTTATCATTGTGGATTTCAGGATAACATAGTGAATAGAAGAAGGCAGAACTCTTGTCACACTGTTGATTTATTAGAACAGTCAGGAACAAAACAAATGCGTTGATATTTGCTTTGTTAAAAACAGCAAACTGAATAACAGAGCATGCCAACTCTGTAATGTAATCCTGGCTTACATGTTTCTTTCCTGTTTCTCCACCTTTGTGCTTAATCCAGAGTTCCTTGGTGGTTTTCAGTGTGTAGATTACTTCCCAATGTGGAGCTTTGCTCAAGGTCCATCTTATATTTCTTATATTTCTGATGAATGGCTGATCACTTACATCCCCTTTCACAGCAGCTTACTACTATGTAGCATTAATGCCTGGTTTGGAAAACCCACATGCAGTTGTTTTTGTTTGGCTTCTTCAGTGTAATAAGGCTGACCAAAGAAAAGAAGACTGCCTTATTTTCTACAGATGTAAGCAGATGCTTGGAGCACTGTCAGGAGTTCCAAACCCGTAGCTGTGGGAATGGCCACTCCACTTCCCTGCTTGCAGTAATTTCTTCAGATAAACTGATCTCCCCTGCAAAAAAACCTCTTTTAGTTCCTGCCCTTAAAAACATAGAAATCATTACATCAATTGTCCATATCATGGCGGATTAGACCAACTGTCTGGGATATCTAGGCTCTCTACTTTGAGTGGACGTGGCACATCAGAGAAGGGTAATTGTACTTGGCAATGACAGTGTATTTTTCCTATTCCCACCTTTCATCAGGTTAATTGTCTTGTATATTCTGTGATGCATAGGTGTGCATTCAGCAATGGTGCCTGGGATAGCTGAAACATTTAGATATTTCAGTCTTTCTTGCCATTTGCTAATGGAATATCTCTGTTAATACAGCATTTTTCAATGTATTTTGAGACTAATTCCTAACACACTTCCTAGTCTGTTTTGTAACTATTGTGCATTAAAAATTGTCTTTCTCCTACTTAATTCTAATCAAGCACTTGCATTATTTCAGGATTATTGTTTTTCTTTTAAAACCAGTGCTAACCACTTCATTTTGTTGATGTGTGTGATAGCTGCTTCCAATCAGTAAAGAACCTTGGATCTAGGGATTTTAACAGATTTTCAGCTGTCTGATGATGGCCCTTAGAGTCTGAGTTTGAGGGATGCCAAGGGATAACGTTTTCACTATGTTTGAGCAAGTTCAGTGGTTGAAGGAGTAAAGATCCATCTTACCTCACAATTAGTTCACCTTTAGGAGTAGTCAGATGTCACCCTAGGATGTGGCAATAATGTTTTGGAGGCAGTTTGAAGAGAAGAGATTATGCTACATGTTCTCTTTACTGAGAGAGTTACTTGAGAAAACCTCCTGGAATTGCTATCTCTAAAGCTGATGGTCATCCACATGTGTAACATTACTGAAACATTAACTTCATCTTCAGTGAAGATTTCTCAGAGTTATGTAAGCAGTTGTGTGATTTGCTTCAGAGATGAGGGGAGACGTGCACTGTAACATTTGGCCTCAGCTGGAAGGTGATGACTTCAGTTATGGTAGACAATCCAAAAAGTACATTTGTTGATACAGTACGCCTCTCAGCCAGGCAAATGCTTCCCCTGTAAGCCAAACTTATGTCTCAGACAAATCGTATAATTTATCAGCAAACCAGACCTGCAGAAGAGGGCCTTCGGAGATGATAGGAGTGTGGTCCAAAGAGTTTGCAATATAGTGTATGGGGCTTTTCCATCTCTCAAAGTTAGAACAGGCAGAGATAAATGGGTAGATTGAGATCTCTGTAACTTTACCACCCTGTGCTTAACAAAGCAACAAGCTGGCCATAGAGACAATCCCAGGAGACATTCCATAAGCTCCCTGGAGCCAGGACCGGATTTTCAAAGAAGCCAAGGGAAAAAAACCCAGTATTTTCACTGAATGAGTTTCCTTTCTACTGAAGTCATAACATATTGAGAGTGAGTAATTCAGCTATCTGCAAAATGTTCCTGCACTCTCCCTGACTTAAAAAAAGGAGCCAGCATTCCCATGCTCTTCCTCTCAGAGAAGCTTTGTGGAAAACAAATTGCCCATAAGCAAGCTGTGGCCCTGTCTTCTTTTATATGCCTGTTTGAACTCACAAATTTTCTCTGTATTGATTCATTCTAGAAGAAGCAAGTGAAATGGAGCTGGTGGGCCAATCTCATAGGTATCTGATACCCTCAAATTCCTTGGACCTAAGCCATTTAAATGGTAGGCTTAGTCATAGCATTATTCACAGTAGCTGATGGTTTCCAAAAGGCTTTGCCAGTGCTATTACATCTTTCAGCACACTTCAGTTCCGTTAATGGAGAGCATCTGTTGGGCTGAGGTAGAAAGCAAGATATATTCAGTTGTTTCCTGAAAAATAGGAGAAAACAGAATACTTCTCTTCTCTGAAGGTTTCTAGTTATAGTGACTTCTTGAAGTCTTTTCTGCTACTCAGCATTTTGTTAAAACTGGTGGAAAGAATGGCAAACCACTGTGGGCTGCAGTGTTGCAAAGGCAATCCTTCCAGGGTTACTTTAAAAAATTCATAGTTGTTGCCACATTTTTCCATTTCCCATTTTATTCTGGGAGCTGGCTAAAAATTACTCCTATTATCAGACATCTAAGTCTTCTGAAACCTTGGATAAAACTTGCATTTAAAGGATATAACAAACTATTCAACAACTTGTTGTCTTCAATGGAAGAAATCCATACAAGTTTCAGATGAATATTTTACAGGTCCCTAGATCTTTTGGCCTCACCACTGTGCAGCCCCTGACACAAACAGGTTGACACAAACAGCAACAGATTACAGCTTTTCACTCTGAAAGTAGGACTGGTCTTTAATATCATGATGTTCCAGCACAGAGGTTTTTTAAATGCTTCACCATCTCAGACACCAAAAAAACAGTAGTGAAAGCAGTGACTAATGCACCCATTCACTCTTCAGGCAGACTAGTAGCCTCAGATAGGCACATTACTGATATTGGTCAGAAAATGCCGTTTCTGTTTCAATGTCCAAGTCTCAAAGGTGACTTGGACTATCTGTGGAAGAGTCCTGAAAAGTTTGGGAACAGAGGGGGAACTGTTAAAAAAGACAAATCCAGGAATCGATGAATCCTGCTTTGGAAACATAATTTCAGGAAGGAAGGAAAGACCTTTGCAGAATCCTTTCGCTGTTGTTGTTGTTGTTGTTATTCTTCAAGAAATGATAAACTAGAGGGTCCCAGGGACCCACCCACCTTCACCCTGTGAGTCCCTGGGACTTGGAGGTGTGCAGGGGAGAAAATGTGACATGAGGCCAGCTAATGGAGGAGAAGAGTTTGGAAAGTGTGGTTCCTCCTTACTGCCAAATTGAACGAGGTGCACAAAGAGCTCTTGTGATGAAACTGGGATGGGGGAAGCACAGAGTGGAGTCAGGACAGGGCTGGCAGCTAGTACAGATCAGAGCTTGAGATCCATATAGTCATTTCTGCAAACACCACTTGCAGTATGAGTTGTTCCTGAACTTCTCTAATGCTTGAAAACGGTTGCCTTCTCCATCCATGAGCTGGTGTTGAGATGGAGAATGCCAGCCTCCCTTTCTGCTTCACATTGAATCCCCCAAGAAAAACATTCATTATTTCTCCTGTCACTCAGCCCCTGGTAGCAGAGATGAACCGTTATGTGTGACAGGTGAACAGCAATATGATTGTTCCTGCCAAGAACAGTGAAGCCTATGAATATTTGCAGTATGCTGTTTGCTCACATTTCCCCTTCTTTTTTTTTCATATAGGCTGATCCCAAGCAGATATTGCTGCCTTGCACCAGCTTCCCATTTGTCTGTGCCCTGTGCAGCAGCAATTCCTGTCTTCCAGTTGAAAGGAATTTCCAAAGCTCTGCATTGCACTGATGATCAGGGACACCAGGGAGACTGGTGTCACCAGCACAGAGCTCGGGAGGAGTAATTTCAGCCTTTTTTATGGCCTGTGTAGGCTGGGAAGTGTAAGCAGCAGGGAACTGAAGGTCCCAGTGCTCCAGCAGGCAGCCCTCATCCCCATCCCGCGGGCAAGGGAAGGAAGCAGGGTGGGCAGGCAATCTGAAGGATGGAGAAGAGGGAGAGATGTTCCATTGCGTGGCAAAGCACAGATGATCACCACGACTCAGCTGATGCCACAGGCTGCTCTCCAGCCTCCAGCCATCAAGTTTTTCCTCCAGTGCTAGCCAAGAAGGGCTTGTACAAATGCAGGGCTGAGGGTATTTCAGGGGAAAACGAGACAATCGCTCGCTGTGGTTGTGGCTTGTGCTGCTCAGCTCTGTGTGTGCTCCGGCTGCTCGTCAGAGGGGAGACACTTCCATCTCCCGACAGCGGGCTCCGGCTGGATGGAGCGCTCTGCACCCACCTCTCCTGGGGATTCTGCGGGGAAAGCCCCGGGAAGGAGCAAGGTGACCGGGGGCCCGAGGCTGGTTCGCACTCATGTTTTGGTTTTGGGGGGTGATTTGGAGACTCAGCCGCAGGCAGTGGTAGGAGGTCGCGCTCCGGGCTGTGAGGCGGTCACAGCTGGTGCAGGAGTGAGCACAGTGAGAAGGGGGTAAACAGAGAGATAAGCCCAAATGCAACAGGAGCTTGGGAGGCATACGAAAGTGACTGAAGCTGAAAACCGAGTTGGCTGTCACAGGCACCACCATTAACAGGAAGGTAGACAGGAATCAATAAATTGCCTGTGCCTCTTCCTGCCCACCCTTCTCACCACACTTTCCGGAAGGAGGAATGTATTAGCGTAACTTTACCCTCCAAAATGACACCGATATATGTTGGAAACTCATGCATCTTCACGTTTAACTATTAAAAATACCATTCCCACTGAAGCAAACCAAGCTTGGGAGACAGAGATGGGAAAGCGCGTCAGCTTTCCCTGCGCGTACAGCCATTGTGCCTGCTACTGGTGCAGCACACAGGACCATCTGTGGGACACCGCTGGAAGTGCAGTTCCGTGCTAAACTCAAGGCTAGTAATTCCCAGCAAAAGCACCAGGGGTCATTCTATTCATCTCCACCTTAGACCAGCTTCTCAGCACAACGGCACTAGCAAACACCTCTCCCCTTCTCCTCTCCCTTCCGATTGCCTACGATAAACCTGAACTGCAAATAAGGTTGTGTTTAGACAGGAAAGTGGTGGGAATATTGTCTGAGTAAAGACAGGAGGATCTGTCCCGGTGGAAAGGCTTTTGAGTGGTTTACAGTATTTGCCTTTAATTGTACACATTCCTTTAACAAATCACATCCACTCATTTATTATCGTGCTAAGCAACGCAGTAGGTCTAATACACAGGTGTGTCACTCACAGTGCTTCAGGCTAGAAACACAGGCAATGGAACGTAATTTTTCCGCATAGAGTTATGTTAATGCAATGTCAGAGGTGACTGGTTTTGGGAGATGAGAAGGGAATACGGGAGGAAAAATAAGCTGAACAAAGTGTTCACCCGAACTTGGAATTACTGACAACAGGTGCTTGATTTCTCCTCTGACAGGTACAAAACAGTAATGAATTTTTTGTTTTAATAATAATTATTTTTAAAAATTTAAGTATTTCTCTAACTGCTGATGGTTTGATCTAAGAGGCATGGTAATCAATTGGAACTTTCCCTGGGCTTCAGACCATGTCACATGTGTCAGCTGGATTTATTTTTCATGAGAGTAGTAATGAGGAATAGATTGAGGCTAGAAAACCTAGGGTTTGCTTCTTATTAAAGCAGGTTATATATGTAAGAGATGTGCACCTCCTGTCAACTACTGTGAGTGTTTTCCATGTTAAATGCAAGGTGTTTGAGGCCCAGAATCCCACGGGAACAGAGGTGCAAGTTTAAGAGAACACAAAAGCTACACGCATTTTGTGCCACTTTTCTATGGCTTTGTATTTCATCTCATACATGAGCAATGCAGTGTCCAGGATTTATATGGTTTGGGCAAAGACCTGATTGCTAACCCAGCCATAGCCACCAGAAAGTTAACCTCTTCCTTCCTGACTTTCCTCTGTACTTCACTAAGAATGGATTGGTCACTCTTCTTGTAGATTTTTTTTTCCCCAAGGGAGAATGGCTGGACAGAATGACATCTTCAGTTCCCGATGTATATCAACATATGAGTTTGCTGTTCTCACAGCCTTAACATTTATTTGCTGTAACAGGCTCTGGTACCTCAGTCCATGTCTGTCCAGCACTTACAGAGATAATGTAGTCTGAAACCTTTAATGGATGCTTAAGATTACACCATGTCAGCACTCACTCCCTGGCTTGTCTGAAAGTTTTTCATCATCTTGGCCAAGAACATCAGGCAACCCCTGTGCAATTTATTGCAGTTTATAGTTTCTCCACATGGACGTCACTTCCAAATTATTCATTAGAAAAATTAGTCATTTACAATAAATGTTACTTTTTTACAAGAAAGTGCAGCAATTATTTATTAAACATCTGGATTTTTTCAGCACCACTTCATAATGAGGATGAGCCTGAACTGGAACACCTGATCTAAACCCTCTTTTGACTTTTGGAGAATTTCAGATCCAAGTTCTTGAGGGCTGGGATTGTCTTCGAGTCTTCCACAGCTCTGAGCACATTGTTGGCACTTAACAAATAAACAATAGTAATCCAAAGCTGGAGCAGAAATTAATGGCTAGATTGTATCTGTACTTCCTAAAAAATGTATACATCCTCCACAATACGCATGCTACGTCAAATGCAATGACTTCTTTCTTTTGTAAGCATACATGATTGCAATTAGAAAATATAAAATCCAGCCCAGAGCTCATGGAGTTGCTAGGGAAAATGACATACTCCATGTGGTGTGAAGGACAATTCAGAGGTGTGAATCAGAGTGATGAAATGGCTTTTAGGCAAGTGCTGCAGAGCAACAACAACTTGAACTGTGGCAAAGAACCTGCTGCAAAGCCTACCTGGGCAGGGGCACAGTCTCTGACCAGCAAACACGCCTGGCTAGGAAGGAGCAAGATGCATGTGATGGCACAAAGGAAACATGAACTAGTGAATGTGTCTCATCATGGAAACTAAACCAGTTGCCTCATTAATACCCAGGTCTCAGAGCAGACAGAGAAGGTGGCATGCTCAGACTGGATTTACAGGGATATAGCTTCACTTTCAAGAGAATGAACACTTGGTATAAGTAGCAGAATCTTACAGAGCTTCCCCTTGCAAAGCTATCACCTGCCAAAACCTTCCTACTGACATCATTGCTGCTTTGCATCACCTGGGGTTTAGGCCACTGTTTGGAAGTGTTCTGATTTGTAAACCAAAAAAAGAATGATCGAAAAGCATCTCACACTGTCCTCCCTCATGAAAGAGAAGTGCACATATTTAATAGAGACCAGCCCAAATACAGTAGCACAGTAGCATTTGTTGCAATCTATATTGCTTTCTCCAAGGCTATACTACATTTTCCTTAGCATCTGCTTTTGGGTGTTTGGCCTTCTCTGTGCTTCACAGTGGAAATGAAGAAATGGTGAAAACTTCTGGCAGTTTGCAGAGAACAGGAGGAGAGAACATACATAGAAAATGCTCCAGCAGAGGTGGAGTAATGGCAACTGATATGGAAGGGGAAGTCATAGGAAACAATGCAATCTAACTTCTTCCAACTGCCTGAGCAATCACAGGGACAATGCCAGATGTAATATAACTTTGGTTAGCATGAGCTGAGATCTGGGATAGCCTCCAAAAATAAGGATGGGAGAAGAGAAGCAGCAACTTGTTTGTGAACAAAAGACTAAACTATTTGGTTGCTAAAATATACGCAAAGGAGGTATCCCTTGCCTTTCCCCCCTGTGCAAATTGCATCCAATCTGGGAAAAAGACAAAGGAAAAAATAATCCAGTTTGTGGTTGTGCTGAATTCATTTGATAAACACTGAAGGCCATGCTAAATTGCAGGAGAGCTTGAGGAGTGTTATTTTAGTTGTGCAGCAATTGAGTCGAATGTTTTAACAAACTACTGCTACTCTGTTTGAGAAACTGCATTTTTAAAATGTGAATCAACTGGGATAATTCACAACAAGAGAGCACTTCTGAGAGCCCCTCCATTAAGTGTATGGTACATGGATGGTCAGTTCATTCCATGATTATGCTATGGGAAGGAGAGCTCCAATTACCTTGGGACCAGCTACCTAAGCTGCAAGTGACCATGATAACTGAGCCCAGCCTCTGTGGACAAGAAAAAGAAATAATCCTATTCTGAACTTCCTTCTACTGGTGTTTAATCTAAATCTACCTCAAATCACTTTATACTATATTCAGTCATGTCTGACCATTGAGTGTACCTTTCCCCCAAGCCATTTAGATGATGAAGGAAATGTAGGATTACCACGTAGATCAGATTGCCTTGTCTATCCCATTACTTGCTTGCAGCTATTCCCCAGTCTGCAAGAGCATGGGCAGACTACAGAGTAGGAAACATAGGCAGCAATTTGAATGCTTCTCCAGAAATGTTTTGCAAAAGAGTGCTGCTGTAAGGAAGGATTCTTCTGACTCAGTTTCCAGAGCACATTAAGAAATACCTTCAAGCTGGCTTTCCATTTTTAACTTACTTGTTTTGTCGCCATGAGGGTAGGATCCAGCTGTTCAATTTGCTCAGAGTAACAACTCAATCAGTATGATGTGGTTTGAAGGAAAGGATTCTGGTTTGGCTCCACTAAATTTCAAAGCAACTTGGCAATGATTGTCATTATTGGTCTGTATTAAAATGACAAAGTAGCAGGAGAGAGGAGGAATTATTATCCCCATTTTACAGAAAGAAAGGAAGACAAGAGAACTCAGACCAGTTTCTTACTCCAGGGTCTTGGTCCAGCTCCATTCTTTCTCTGACACAGAAGTCACAGCTCTGAGGAGGGCAGCAGGCGTTGCAATAGCATGGGCCTGCCACTCATCACCATTCTCAGCTAAGAAAACAGGGCAGCACTAGATCATTCTGCTTTGTGATCAGAAAAAAAACCTTAAGAGCAGAGTTAATTCTTCAGTGTAACAACAGAGATGGCTTTCACAGCATAATCTCTGCTCCATCAGCAGTTTCAGAACATTGCTGTAGTCATCCTTCCTGCAAATATGATCAAATATGACCTGTGTTGAGTTCTTGTCACAGAAACACTTTATATTTATCACCTGGCATGTGCCACCCCTGTGCCTTTTTTCCCAGGGACACTACTTCTCTGGAAATATTAATAAATGATTAATTGCATTTGTGTAATCTTGTGAAATGTTTTGACTACTAAGGTTGTTCTATAGCAGTTCATTAAAGGACACATAAAGTATTTAAGTTTACATTTTATAAAAAGATGAGGAATGCTCTGGCTGATAGCTTTCTTTCTACTGAGCATCTGTTTCCTATTTTTTTTAACGGTTTACAGCAGTGGTTGGCCAATTCTGTACTAAGAGTTGATCTTAACTGAATCAAAACATTGTAATTTCTTAACAAAGGTTAGAGAGTGTCCTTCTAACACAGCTTCCTATGGCTGCAACCAGCAATGTCTATGCATCAACATCTGGTTTCAAAATATTAAAATGATAAACACTTCCAGATACAATCCATCTGGACTCCCAAAATTCTACATCTGCCTAGTTTTGCTTTCTTTTTAAAAACCAAACACAGACTAAGTTTGGTTAGTCTGCTACATTACTGAAGAATCCTCCTTCTTCTAAGTGTGGGGTAAAGCCTGTGGTCGAGTTTCATTGGAAGCAGACATCTGTATCTGACTTACTGTTGTGTCTAACATCGGCTGTGTTGGTAAGCAATAAGCAGAAATTCTTTGTTTGATTAGCATATCATATGTGGGTGAATCAGAAGGAAGACAGTGCAGAAATCAGGGTGAACTGAAGGAGCAGTGAAGTTTTGCAGTGCTGGGTGTGATCAAACTGTTTGCTTGCTGCCCATCTGCATCATGTCAGTCCCTTCAAAGACAGCACCAAGCTTGCAAATACACAAACCATATACATGGTTTGTGATTCACTACTTCGCTTTAGTGTCTCAGGCTTTCTTGAGCAGCATATTCCTTGGCTCCAACACCTTGCAGACAGGTCTGCAGCACTACAAGGGTCAGAGCAGTGGAAGGGGAACCATCCCTCTCCCTTTTGGCTAGAGATACTTCCTGTGGGATAGCTGCTCTTGCTGTGACTAAACAACACGGGACTACTTCCTCTGGCTTCTCTCCCTTTCCTTTTCATTTTACATGACAATTCAAGGATCTCTGTTCTCTTGAGTCCCTGGCTGTTTTACCCAGATGGAAATATGATTTGTATTTCATGTGCAGATAACTATGTGCAGAGTACAAAATGTAATAGATTTTGTTAGCCTTTAATTAATGATTCTACTTAGTGCTCAACATTATGTATATAAAGAAATGGTGAAATTAATAATAACATATGGAAATTAATAGAGGTGTGGGAGATTAGTATTCCAAGTTCAGTTGAAGTCAGAAGTTCATCTTATCATTTTCTCAGTGGTCTACTTTGCAATGAAACAGTGTTTTTCCTCTGAGCTTTTAAAAACCTGAACAAGTTCCAGTAAGCTCTGAAGGCAGGACACTGAACAGGCCTTTTACCCCAGATGGAGTGCTCCAGCTTAAAGCTGAAGAGGTAATCAAGATGGGAATTAACACTTTTTTCACTCTTCCAAGATTTTACTGGCTCTAATGAGAGTATCTTTATGTTAAAAACAAGAACAGACAGCATTTTTCAGACAGCATTTTTCAGACCAGGACAACGTCCAAGGGAAGTCACTGCAAGGATCCCTACTTTGACTAGGTTCATAGATACCTGGTACCCCACAATCTGTTGTACAAAACATCAATCAAAAATAAAATGAGGATCATGGTCATACCCTGAATGGGGTGGGTGAAAATGGCAACCAGAAACCCCAATATGTTCATTTCATTAAAGAAAACATTCCAGTCAAGCCAGCCAGTCTAAATGTTTCATTACATTGTCATGCTCATTAGTTGCATATATTTCTAAATCCAGTTTGAGGCCAACTTTCCTGATAGACCAGAGACAGCAAACACCATCCTAACACCATACCTAATCTCTCATGACTGATGTGACTGTTGCTGATGTTTTCTGGAGTGATGATGGTTTGCCAGGTGCTGAGAAATAAATGCACAGTCAGACCATATAGTAAGCTGACTAAAACAGAATCTCCAGCTGCACTAGTTAGACAGATGGATGGATAGATAGATAGAGAATAGGTAGATATAGATATATACTATAAACTAGTGTATATATGTGTCTGTATATATGTATTATATATATCCACTAATATTATGTACATATATAACTAAAAAGATTGGGAATAACAAACCTCCATAGCCAACTATCAGCAGTTAGTGTCAAACAAGCCTCCCCTCACCTGCAGCAGCCACCAGAAAGCCAGGCAGAGAAGGTAACTCTTTTCTTTCTTGAATGAGGTCTGAGACAGCTTCACTTTACACTGTTCACAGCTAGAACTTCCTTCCCTTTCCATCCATATTTTGAAAGAAATTCAAACATAGTCTACCTTCCTTCTGAGAGAAGTAATAGTCTGGCCTTGACAACAATTCTTTTCTTTTCAATTTAGTCAGTCAAAATAGAGTTTGTTCATTAGTGAAAGAAATTCTCAGGAAAATGTAGGTGTTACCTTGGGGTTCTTAATGACCCTGAGCTGCCAAAGTCACCGAAGACAACCATCGCAGCAGTATCCCTGTATCACAGTACGGTTTAATTTGATCATTTGATAACAAAACCATTTGATAACCATACATAATTCATAGCATGGAAAGTAACATCGTCATATGCATCATCTCTTGTTTTCAACTCTACAATGAACATTTTTCAAATGTTAATCTTTGTTCTTTTTGAGAAAAGGCAAGATGAAGTTGGGGGAGATGAAAGAAGAAAAGAGGAGGAAAGAAGGAAAAGACTTCATTTTCCTCCATTGCAAACCCAGTAATTTTACTATAATAAGGGCATGCGGTTAGAGAGAAATGGTCGTGACCTTTTTGTTTCTCATTATCAGTTGAGGAAAAAGAAGTCTGAAGATGTCTGAATTAATTTACTTTAAATTGTCTGTAAACAAAATCAGAACCAAATTATCTTCTCTGTTTTTTTAGAAGGAGGGAGTAGATATTCAGTGTGAATTTAAGCTGTGACTCGCTTCTGAACACTTGCTATCCTGCCTCATTCCAACTGCTTGGAAGTGCACAGGGCTCCACTCTCTGGCTTGTCTGGGCACCCATTTCAATGTAAGGGAAATTTCTATTCCTGAACAAAACTCCTGTGGATATGAGAAGCTAGCTGTTGTAAGCCCTGCCATGGAGGGATGCTCATAGTCCCTGAAAGAAAGATACAGGGGCTGAAACTGGGAATGAGGTTGCAAGGTGAGTCAGGGTTCAAGATTCAGAAGAAACCAGAGTTTTAAGCAGTTATTTCACTATTGGTGGGAGGATGAAGAACCTGTCTTCCCAGGCAGAATGCAAGGGTTTCATCCTCTGATTTCTGAGAAATAACACTGTAGTGGGGAAGCAGTTTTTGCCCTTATTTTAAGACAGTGGACTCACCACAAAGAAAGGATTTAGAGAAAGAAATTGGGGAATCCTGTCTTAAAATATTGGTAAAATTATTAAAAATAAAATAAATAAAAGATTACATTGAATAATGTAGTCTTACCCCTAAAGTCTGCCTCACAGATACCTTTATCTATTTGGCATGATTTCAACCAAACATGATTGACCTGCATTAGAGGCATATGCATCAAAACTATGGCATAATTTCTGCAAGAATAAATGTTATTACACAGTTAAATATTCCAAAGCATCTCTATATGAGGCATAAGTAATTGCATAATTCAATGTAGCAAACTAGCTAAAAAAAATAAAATATCCTTGGCAAATAATTTAGTTTTCCTAGGCAACTCACAAAAAGGAAAAGAACCAAATCAGACATTTGCTGTTATTTATTCTCCAGCTCTTAAAAGGGCTTTGGCCTTTATGAAACAGAAATAGTTGAGTCAGAATCTGGTTTTGTTTCTGTTGAGACTAATAGCAATAGCATGACTTCCGTAGTAAGGAAGCAAATTCATTTTGCCAGAGAAATGCTGTAAGAGTTTATCCGCGCTCTCTGACATGTAGATAACATGAGCATTTAGCTTTCCTATCTGATAACATTGTTTTAGTATGAATTTGTTATTGCTTTGGAAGGTTTCTTGGTCTGACCTCAATATCCCTGAAGAGTGATGGCCTAAAATTATTTCAAATATCGCTTTATGAAAATAAAAGCAAACAAGAAGAAAATTATACTGGCTTCAAATTTATCTGCTCAAGTGTCTGGGTTGCTGCAAATCAATTTAAATTGTGCAGAAGCATATAAAAAATAAATACATTCACTCTTTAGTTGTAATTGTCCCAGTCAGCCTTCACTCAAACTTTAGCCAACTAAATGCTGGGAGACAGAATAATATTAATATATAGATTAGCAGGATATATATATATGCAAACCTACAATCCAATTGCTAGAAGGCTTTAGGGATGCTTGTGAGTGTGAACAGTTAAACCAATATTAAGAACTAAAGGCCTTAGTTGTTCATTGATGCAATTAATTAAGTTCTTCAGTTCCCATTTAGTAACAGATTTCTGTCCATTCCATTTGTATTACATGTTTCTTCAACTGTGCAAGTTCAGTCTTATAATAAATGATTGTATTTCCTGCGCTGGGCAAATATGTAACCTCTTAGGGATCATTTACACTTGAAAATTAGCTTGGCACACATGCAGGTGAGAAACTAAACACAGTAACTATTTCTATGTAATTCCACATGTTGATATTGTTATTGAACATTAAAATTGTTCATGGAATTATTCGGGAATGTTAATCCAGAACTTCTGCTTCAGAAAAACTGTTTAGGTGCAATACCATATTTGGAAAAGTCCTTCTGATCTATATTCAAGTCACATAAATCACAAAATGAGACAAGATAGAAGAATTGGCTGGGCTGGCAGAAAATCATTAACGGAGATACCCAGCGCACAGTTGAGCCTTGATGTTTTAATTTCAAAGGATTTCACTCATTTTTACAGATTTACTTCAGAGAGCATGTACCATTGATGAGATAAGAACTGCAACTTCTTGAAAGCAGCTCTGCCCTTGCCCACCTGCATGTTACCTTTCCTTGGGATAGCTAACAGAGGCAGATGAGGAGGTAAAGTGCTTGTACCTCACACTCAGAAATTATATTGACAACTATATTAAATTAATCAAGGGCTACGATTTAATCTCAATTCTAGGGGCAATTACTTAGAGAGGTGGGGAGAGAATCCTCTTACAACACTCCACTAGTCCCAGTCGCCTGTCATCTCATCCAGAATAGGAGGGCTTCCTACTCCTTCCCCCTAAACTTTGGAGACTGATCTTTTATTAATACAGGACAGCTGAATTAGATCAGCTCTCTGTGGTGTGAAAAGGTTACTGAGATTTCATGCTGATGAATCTCAGTCGTGTGCTTGTGGTCAAGCCCTGGACCCAATGAATTAATGATCTCTTCTGGCCTTACCCACTGGGAAAATTTTGCCCCTCTCAGAATGCTCCTTAAAGGGATCCTGGAGGATGTTGAGTTGCACAGTGTCTTCTTCAGGTTGTATCCATTCCAAAATGCAAACACTGACATTGGCCCTGTCCTGGTGACTGCATTGTCTGCAGACATCTAGTTAACTACCGAGAGGTCCTGCAGAGAACATTTGTGTGTTTGCTCGCCTAAAGACAAAAAACTCTTTGTAAAAATATAAAATCTGGAAACAAGCTGGCTGGTGAGGTCTTAAAATACTGGCTACAAATCAAACACAAGAAAGGTATTGGTGAAGGCCGTGTCACTCACAGAGGAACACAGTGATATTCAGCTTTGGAACCTTCCTTGGGCTGTGGAAACAAATCAAGCTTCATGTAGTCAAAATATCTTCACAACTAGACAGAGTCCTCCTTTGTTTTTGCTTCTTAAATGTAAGCATTGATGTAAAAGGGCATTGACAACTAAATGAAGCTGTACTTTTGCTTTTTGTACAAAAAGATGGTTTTTTCCTAAGGCCTATCCCAACCACATCACTCAACAATAGCCCTTAAAAATAGTGTCTCCTCTTAAAAAAAAAGGGATCTAATAATATTCATATGGTAAATCTTGCTTATGATGCTGCTTACCCCTACAAAGTACAAAGTGATAGACAAAGTGTCAAACTAAGAGTTGTACAATAAATTGACCTTGACCTCTCACGGTCAAATTCATCATTAGTTTAACTTCTGTGGAGAACATGCTCACACCAGTTATAGTTTTAATTGCTGAGTTTACTCTCCATTAAGAAAGAGTTAAACAAAATGTTTCAATGGAAAGTTTAATAACAAAAGATATTTACGATGTTTACTTAAATTTTCTGGACCATTAAGTCCAAATGACATGAATTATTGAATGCTATATCTGGCCAAAAAAATCTTTTTGACCAGTCTAAGTTTTACTACATGCTCAGCTGCCTGCATCCCTATCGGAAAAATAAAGTAAAAAAATTTTTAAAAAAGTCTATGGTTAATTCCTAGTTTTCTCAGTGAAATCTGGATTCAGAATAGCCATTCATGCCAGAAAGTACCTTTTGAAGTTTACATTAACATGGATATTTATTTATTTTCCTTCTGTAACAATGACAGTGGTTGAAATAAACTGTTTAATTCTAAATAGAAAACACATCTGCTGTTTCTGCATTGTTTGTGGTTGCTGGAGGGGTGACAATTTAAACCAAGTAGCACACATGACATTTTAAGTGAGATGTTGTATGAGGATTTGCAGCTGCTGCACTTTCTTATTTTCCTCTTGCCTGATGGCACTGCTCCATTGCAGGGCCTGTAAACCTTTCCATCCCCAACATGCTCTCAAAGGCAAAGTTTATACATATGTAGATGCATACATGCATAGATGTGATATTTTAGATATACTCATTTTCATTTCTTTTGAGCAGAAGAGCATTTTCTACACTGGCTGGGGTCTCAGAGGCCAGCACTGAGATGATTGGATTAGGCCAGATTTTGCTCATGACCAGGTGATGAACAGGAGTCTCAGAGCTCCAACAGCAACGTGCAGTTAAGTCCTGACCCTCTGTCATTGGACAACACGGTCCACTTGGAGACTTGGCATGTTTGTAGGACATCTGGGCTCTGATTTTTTTGGTGCTGGAGAACCACAAGGTAGACCCCGAGCTGGCCCCATTCTCTCTGGCAACATCCCCATTATCTCAAGACTGCTGTACAACATTAAACAAACAGAAAGTGCTGTGGGATTGGACTGAGGAAGGTAGTGAGAGGTTAGAAAGGCTGGCCCTGCTCCAGTCAGGGAAGTTTTAAGAATGGACACAAACACTGCCCCGACTCCCTGCTATCGTCCCATCTTGTCTGCAGAGGCTTTAATGGGAGTGTTATCTATCCTCCACCCGAGGTACATGCTGGTTGACTAACAGACCTAATTTGTGCCCAAAAGCTCAGAAGTGTAAGCCCCATTTGCAAGCGGTGAACTGAATAGACACGCTGCAATGCCAACACTTGAACTAGGGTTAAATTCTTTTTTTTTTTTTTGCATCCCTATAGTGGTTTAAAGACATAATGCTCCTTTCAGGTTAACAAATTTGGCCCTAAATACATGAAGGGTACATTTCTAAATCCTTTTCATAATCTGGAAACTTTGCTTTTTCACTAGGCTGAGACAGTGAAAGTCCATTTCCTTGACTTCAGTGTTCCTACATTGCTTTAGATTTTATAAACCCCTGAGGTTTAACAGTGCAGCAGTGCAGTCCACTAACCATAAAAATAGTGTGGGTTGATATTTGATTCCTATATTATGGCTGAAGAAAGCAAAAAGCTCCTGAGTGGTGTGAAAAGCGAGTGCCTGAAGGAGGGCTAGAGACCATAAGCTTGCATTACACAGACTCCACTGCATTTTTGATGATTTTTTCTTTTCAATTCAAAGAAGGGTGTTGGTATTCTATTTTTCCATAGCTTAATAGAGAGGAGGCTTCCTCTTTCCCTTCTTGAAAAAATCCTACCTTGGATCTGATTGGACAGTTATGATTTACCATTATGGGATATTGTGTTTGTTCCTCTCTGTTTTCTAAGCAAAGAAAGAGCTTCTCTTTGGAGCTTATGAAATATCTTGAGTAAAGTAAATTATTTCCCTTGGGAGGGACCAGATTACAACAAATAGCAAATATTAAAAAAAAATAAAATTCCCAGGGAGGAGCCTCAGTATCAACCTCCAGGTCATCTTCCCCCACAGCCTTCTTTTCACTGTACAAACTGAACTTTGTCCTGCGCTAGTTACTAATGTGCCCAGTTCAGTCTTCAGAAACAAAGCATAAACATACCCAGTCAAGTGCAGGCTTAATATAAATGTGCTGCCTCTTCCTCTGGTTACAGTTGTGAGAAACTGTTTGTGTTTTAAGAGGGAGGACAAGGAAATCAGTTCCCAGGTTGGGCCTCGCTATAGCCCCCGGAGCGGAGAGGACAGAGAGCAGTTCCAGCACAGGAAATCTTCAAGCACTGTTGGAGAGCTGCATGCTGACAGGGATGTGTGGGCCCATGTGCTTTTGCAGGGTCATGGCATGTTTGGGTTTTTTCGTAACACTGGCCTCCACACAGCAGCCATGGAGAGCGAGGCCATGGTTTGTCAGTTCAAGGAATAACTGGACTGCCAAAGAAATCACATAACAGCTATTCAGCAGATGAGCTCAAGTAATGGCACAGCACTTGGGTGGCCATATTTATACTGGGCTAGCCAGGAATGTCAGGATTTCAGCATTCACAAAAAATGCACTTCTGGCACAAACTATCTCTGTCATTTCAGCTCCACTCCTCAGCCTCAAATGATCCATATTGTTAGGAGAGCTTCAGTGTTTGGAGTAGCATGTGTTTCACCTCTCCATAGATTTTGGGAGTAAGGAAATGAGTCCTGCTCAGCCATTCTCTTCGGCAGTTCTGCTTTCCTCTAAGTAAGCAATGGCAAATATGAGATGGGAGAGAGATACATCTGAACTCATGCAATCTGTCACAACACAGCATCTCCCAGGCACAGGCTTTTTACCCTTGGATCTATCCCATCTCTGTCTGCACAGCCATATTTCAAGGATTTGTCATGGGTCACATCTGCCAGCAATCATGTGGAAGAAATATAGAAAAAGAGCAACATGCATTAGCTCCGCTCCTTCCTGCAGTACTCCTAGGCTCTCGACAAACAGAAAAAGTCCCACACTGAAGACAACCAGCCTAATCCCCACTCCAGAGAAGCAACTGGGAAGCCACCAGGAGCTTAAGTGGACATTGTCCTACAGGATCAGAAAACTGTGAACCTCCCTCAGACAAAAAGAGGTGAGGATCTGAGGCACAGCCCCTCAGCCCCCGAAAACATCAGCCCAGCAAGGAGACTTTAAACACCGCAGTGAGCAAGGTCACCACCATGAAAACTGTTTTACCACTCGGAAGCATTGCTAGGAAAAATAGTAGTGGATTTGGAACTCATTCATTATTCCTGAGCATCTATCAGGCTAGGTGAAGCAGATCTGCACTCCGTCCTACGTAAGTGTTTTGTGCTTCAAAGCCCTGAGCCTCCTTGGCCATGCAAGAGTAGATTGTCTGTACCAGTTCTCCCAGTGACTCCAACAGCTCCCAGCAGTACCAGTTTAATTGCATTTGATCAATACAGCTCATTTACACTTTAGCACAAAGTCTGGTATACTTTGAAAGCCAATGATTTAATACACATGTGCAATCTACCTTCAGATTGAACATCTACTGGGAGAACTATGTTCTTTTGTACATGATTTCTAGGCCAGGAAATCCCAGGTAGGAATATAGGAGCCCTGATTATGGTTAAAATGGACAAGTAAAGATACCACTGTAAATGGAAAGAAGAGCGGCATCAGCCTTTCAGAAGCAAAGGTAGATAAGAGCATTCTTTTGGATCTTACAATCTCAATGACCTATCAAATTGGACTGTGGTCCCAGGACTGCTTTTTCAGAATTATCCCATTTTTCTGTGCTCTTTTCTCAAAACAAGATACAGTAGCTTGAAGAAAGCACCAAAGCTTATTGAAAGATTCATACCAAGGCATTATTTTCTTAATAGAAAATGTTCCATATATACACTATGAACAGGAAATATTGAACACAAATAATATACAAACAAAAAACCCTCAAAATCCTGGCAATGAGAAACTGATCCCAAGTCTATTCAAGTTAGTAGGAAGTTTGCCAGATGATTCCAGGGAAATGTAGACTTCATCTTCCTCATAAGAGCTCAGTCCTGAACTACAAAAGATAATTAACTAAACACTCTGGACATGAGGAATGACAAATGAAAATCAGGAAATTCATACACTGTTTCGTGTCATGTTTACAGGTGTTATACTGGAAAAAGGGCAAGGATAGGGAGGTTGATTGACTGAAGCCAACTATGATCACTAAAAACCAGTGTTATGCTCAGCAGTAACAGTCACAGGTCAGCCACCCAACTGATAACTGGCAACACAATTTGTAATTTGTGTTGTTTGTCCCTTTGAGATGTCTTCTTGCAGCCACTAACAGCATATATGAAGAACCGGTGGACAGATGACAACAACAGGGACAGAAGCACTTTACACACATCAAGAATTCCTTTAAAAATCAATCCCCAGGAGCATTCATTGTCTGTACACATTACCCAGCTCCACAGGCTTCTTCACCTGTGCAATTCAAGTTGCTCCAAAAAGAGCTGCACCACTAATAATGCATGTGGTACATGAAGCTAGAAATTTTTGAAACATTTGAACTGCTGTTAAATCTCTGATAATATTTAGATTAAAACCCCTTTGAGGTACAGACAATCTCCTGCTGTATTTATGCAGTGCCTAGAGAAACTTGGGAGGGCAATGGAGAAAAGACTGAGGTTATGACGACTTCTCTGGGTCTATTTCAGTGAGAATTTCTGTTTCTATTTCTGCTGTTCCTACTTCTAAAGAGGATGACTCAGACTATGCTGGGAAAAAAAGCCTAGGAGCAAAATTGGTTATTCATGGTTCTTTTCCATATATAGGTAGGATATTAATATGACCCAAGTTTTATAAACTCTGAGTAAAGAAGTAGAAAATAGAGTGGCTGCATGGCACTAGGATTATCCACAGAAGCTGTCTCTGTGTGGTACTTTTCCCTGGGACCTGTAAATTTGGGCTAAGGCAGTGGCTGTTGCATCTTTGCACTTGATGCACAGTGCTGGTGAGAGCAGAGAAAGCCTTAGACCTTCTTTATGCTACTGCTCTGGTGTAAGCAGATTTCATGTTGGACTGCAGTTACATCCCAGTAATTTGTTCAGTGTTCAACACTTCAGCTTTCACACTTGGCCTCCCTGGTTTGGTACTGTGAAAGTGGATTGCTGCTCCATGTTACAGAGAGTGGAAAGAGTGGGTGTAATCCAACCTTACAAATTCCTCTGTGCCTGCTGCTTATGTCTCATGAAGAGAGCCTTGCTGAAGGGGTGCAACAGTTATTTGCAGTCCCAGATAAATGAGAGCCCAGGGCACACTATGGAACAGGTAGGGCTTCTTATTCCTCAGCATTTTGATTTAATACAAAGGGCTCCAAGAATTATTCAAATAAATCCAAATGCTTGCAATCTCTTTTCACCCTAGTACCTCCTCCTTGAGAGCATGTCTTCTGTGCCAGCAGTGTGGAAATACACTTTTTGAAGTCACTTCAGTTGTTCTAGTGGTTTCATAATTGTCACAGAAGTGGCAATCCCCTCTCTTATAGCTGATGAAATGTCTGAGGATTACAACAGAAGTTTGTAAATCACAGATTTTCTAAAGCCCCTCAGTTTTACCTACACCTCCCTCTATCCATTTCAGACGATAGTGTATTTTTAGGTTTGTCTGGGTGAGTTACTGAGGTGGGATTCATGGACATTTGCAGCATCATCTGATCAGATTATCCCCAGCCCTGTCTACTTGTCCCCTCTTCTGAATTTTCACATGGTACACTATACCACAGAGACTGTAGAACCAGTGAGACTTAAAAGGTATATGCAGTTGCTTGGATATTATTTGTATGGACATATGTATGCAATTGGTTAGATCCATGATCCCAGATCTAGGCCCTGTCATGATGATTAAAGGGGAGGCAAGACTCCCAGTGGTGGAGCTAGCTACCCATCCTTTTTTTTGTTTGATCTGAATCATGGCATGGCAAAATGAAGAAAATTCCTTCTCACCAAGGTATTTTCTCTGGTAACTACAGCAATTTTACTCAAAAATATACATTTCCTGTCAATGGAAGACATTTGCTCCTGGATGGATGCAACTGCCAGAAAAAAACAATGACACATGAAGCTCCAAGAGAAGGCTTTTAATTCTAGCAGAAAATGCCCCGGAAATACCAATCAATTCATATAGTAACTGATCATCTTCACCCTTAAGAACTCTAGCTAACAGCTGTGCACTGTCTCTTCTTCCAGAAATTACTCCAGATCCCTTTTGACCTGGTGTACACTATTCACTTCTAGTGTAGATTTTGGCAGTTTGCTTCATACTTTTAATTATACCCTGTGAGCAATGAAAGTCATCCTGAATAGTTTACAGCCTGTGCCTCATCTGCAAGCTGTAACCTCTTTCTTTGGAATTAGCAACAAGTCACACAAACTTTTATTTGAAACAACCCATTCCTTTTCCAGTGTATACTGTACTGTATTTCCTGAAAATTCCTATCCATTCCAGCTGCAGTAGAACTTCAGTCTCCACTGACTTGAACCCAATGCAGACATCTACTCCACAGACCCTAGATTTTTAAAGTCTGAAGAAGTAATTGCATTGTCTAGCTAAACTTCCTGTAAAATTAAGGCCATAAAATTTTATTTAGCTATTTGCAGTGTGAGGCCTAATACATTGCACTAACTAGAATGCATATTCTTCTATTTTCACTAAAAGTTAATATGAAATACAATCATGATTGCATTTCTCAGCTTCTATATTCCTTACACAAGCCTGTAAATGACTCCTCAAGGTATTAGGCATTGAAGAATCAGATCGTAATGGTCAAATGATTGCAGTTTTTCCTGATCAGTTTTCATGTATCCCTATGGGATCACAACTCTGTACAATGCTACAGGCTGGGGACAGAGTGGTTGGAAAGCTGCCTGGCAGAAAGGGACCCTGGGGTGCTGGTCAACAGCTGACTGAACATGAGCCAGCAGTGTGCCCAGGTGGTCAAGAAGGCCAATGGTATCCTGGACTGCATCAAAAATACTGTGACCAGCAGGACCAGGGCAGGGATCATTTCCCTGTACTGGGCACTGGTGAGGTGGCACCTGGAGTCTTGTGTTCAGCTTTGTGCTGGTCACTACAATAAGGACATTGAGGTGCTGAAGCAGGTCCAGAGAAGGGTAACAGAGATGGTGAAGAGTCTGGAGCACAAGTCCTATGAGGAGTGGCTGAGGGAGCTGGGGATGTTTAGCCTGGAGAAAATGAAGGCACCTTATCACTCTCTACAACTACCTGAAAGGAGGTTGTAGTGAGGTGGGGGTCGATCTCTTCTCCCAAGTAATGAGCTATAGGACTAGAAAAAAATGGCCCAAGTTGCAGGACAAAAATTATTATCATACTCTTTATGGAGCTTGGAAGGGATCTTGCTAAACCTGATTTTTGATAAAATAAAAAATTATTTCGGATAGAGTTTGTTTTTCTGATTCTTTGGTTAAGTAAATTGCTGTTTATTGATGAAAATATTCACCTTCAGATAGCAGAAAGCATATGAAAAGATTCAGTTATTTGGGAGGAAAAAGATTTAAAAATGGTTCCAAAATGGGAAAAAGATATATTACAGTTGCTTTTGTAGAGGAGGTTCATGTCTTTCATCTGAGACCCTGCACTGCGAACAGCTTCTGCAAGAATGGCAGCTTCAGATTATTGGGCTGACATAGACTTCATGAGAATTTTCAGACTGGCTTTTGAAAAGCTATCTCACTGTGAGATATCTTTTCCTAAAAATGTGGAGACAGTTTATGTTGAAGACAGAATAGAAATACAAGAATAATCACTCCCTGTCCGGTATTTAGATCACAGTTCTCAAGTATCCAGCTTGAGTGACAGAAACAAGTCAAGGTAAACAGCCAAAAGCAGGTTCTTGTAGAATTTGGTATTTTTGCAATATTTGCTACAGAGCATAAAATATTCTTCATCCTCCTCTATCTCTCACTCCTGTGTTATATGTCCTACATTGCCTAAAAATGAATGTTCGGATATCTGTTGAATTTTAGTTTGATTTTAAAGCTGCTTTCATTTCATATCATTTTCAGTTCTCAAGAAAGTTGTCTCAGCAAGTTGGAACATTGGAAATTATCTTCAGCACAATTTAATAAGCAGAACCGTGACATAAAAATCTGCAAGAGAAGGAAATACACCATTCCAGCTGAGGAACCCAGAGGTCTCATTGGTATGATCAAGTGGGTGAATTGCACAAGCTATTTCTATTTCTGAAAGTTGTGCTTGTCCTAATTTATTTAGGATCTTGGAGTGAGCATGCAGCATTTTAGTATTGATAGAGGCATAACAATCTTTACAACTGTCTATTCAAAGCCGTAGAAATCTGACACAGGAGTGCCTTAGTCATGCAGTATTAGAACATTTTCTTCCCTGGAGGAAGGATCAAACACAACATAATCCATCATGAAGATTCTTTAGGATGACCATTTGTAAACCTGCTATTTTTCTTCTTCCTTTCTAGTATTGATATGAACTAGTCCCCCCAAAATTATTATGTGATTAAAAGACAAATGTAAAGAATCATAGAATATTAAATTATTATAGTCTGACTCTTGCCCTCTATCCTACTTGTTGTAAGCTCTGTTATGCAATTGAATGTAGTAACATAAATAGGATATAGGCCCTCTTTATCTTTTTGGAAGAAGTTATAGTGTATTCAAAAGATTTTTGGTATGTGTGTTACTTTATCTTCATTATAAAAACAACTTGGATGTGGGCTTTGGGGAAATTTATAGTTTCTGCATGACACAATTAAATTACAAATGTCTCATTAGAGACTGCCAGTGTACCTCAGATAATGACTCTAAAGTATTCATCTCAAAGCTCATTTCCAGACTGTTTTTCTTTTGAACTCATTGTACTTGAGGACTGTACTAACTTTTATGAATATGTTTTTAAGGGGCACTGTCCTTTGGGGCACTGTCCTTTACGGCACACCATAAATATTGGTATGCTTGGAATAAAAGTTGTTAAGAGTCCAGAGAGTAGAATAAGGAGAGAGGCTGCAAAAGGGAAGTATAAAACCAATTGAACTAGCAAAGCCCAGTTATGAAAACTTTTGTCAAACATATGATCAAGAGAAAGTAGTCTTGAAGACACAGATACTTTATCCATTGCAAACTGCAATTAAGCTACAATTTCAGATAATGAAACAACTAGAACAAGAGAATATATTTGCTGTGATTCACTTCACAAAGGAAGTTTGGCAGCAGTTATTTCCAATATCAAGCAACTTTTACAAAGTAGCTCCCTTGGTGAATGTTTTCTTATATTTTGGCTTTTTGCCTTTGGCATCAATAGTACACTTGATTATTGAAAAAGTAAATATTAATGAATTGGAAGTTATCTCTTCTCCCCTAACTGTATAGACTGAGATTACTTGCTGGGTTTGGGGTTTTTTTCTAGCTCTTAGAAAATACCACAAAGTTGTATTATTCTGTCTTTCATATATTCCAGGAAATGGACAAATCAGAACAACACATCCTTTGTATGAAAGCTCAAGAAAGAATTTTTGGTCCTTTTCACTTAGAACATCCTTTTTACAAAAACTAATACTTTGTTTATAAAGAATGAACTGCTGTTTAACATTAAGTAGAAGTTAATTTTACTTAGATTCGATTGTCTTTAATGACTGCCCTGACGAGGGAAGACACTGGTCATCCTAAGCTGCTTTGCCTTCATGTGTCTATCTGAAAGGAACATAGCATATCATTTGTGTAGAAAAAAAAGAAGTAGTTCTAGGTTCTGTGGAGTGGAAGAGGCTCTTATTTCCGAATGACTCTACTCCATTCCTCTTGATATCAAAGAATTGAGCCCAGTAGCAGTATATTTCTATTAACTACAATAAAGAAAACCCAGAAATCAACAAGCATGTAAAAGAGCCTTCTTTCTCAGATCTGGGTGATACCATGCACACTTGCCACTTTGGAGAGATCAGTTGTAGCACAATCTATGTCATCAGTCATTTCTTGAAACAGTGATAAATGAATGTGAGTAACACTATGCGTTAGAAAAACCCTACCAGACACACACAACTGTTAAGGTTAGGATGTCTTAATTTTGTTTGAAATTTTCCCTGAGTTCATGCACTCTTCAGAATTCATGGGCTGGAAATTTTAGCTTAATTTTCTTCTATTAACTCCAGGTATCAGTTATTTTCTGAAGAAGAATAGTGTGAAAGAACAGGCCCTGCTTTTTGCATTGGCTTATGACCTCTATCTTTTATCCATCATTTTTGTTTCCAGGAGCACAACAAGACACAAATGTTCAACCAGTGTGTCGGGAGAGAACATCAACATCATTTTAAACCTATCCAGAGCGCACAGATATGAAAATAGAAAATCAGAATACAGATATGTCTGGGGAAATGATTCATGAATAGCTAATATACAACACTCCACTATCCAGTAACTGTTATTTTCTGGTGCACTCAAGCCCACATGGCTGTGGAGAAGAGCTGACACATGCAAACATTTAAACCTCAGAAATCAACAAGCAAACAGAAGGAAATGAAGGCATTCCAGTCTCATAGCTATTTGTGAGCCTGACTCATGAATGCTGGAAGCCAGCAATACTGTACCGCTATCTTTTAACAAAAAGATGGTTTTTCCTCCCCTTTCCTACATTTGGTAATTCCAAGGGAGGCTGCATGTGCTATATCAGATTGTGGCTAGTAGTGACAAGAGTGATATAGCAGCAGGCTCTATTAAGGACGTTAGGAATGTTTAAAAGCGCTAAGTAGGCCAAAAAGGCATTTAAAATATTCCAAAGGCAAGCTAAGAGAAATGGCCTTTTGGACACTTCAGAGCAGATACTCTAGAGAGCTCAGTATCCAACAGCTCCTTCTTAGGCACTTAACAGCAAGGCTGGGCTTTCCAGAGTACTAAACTCCACAGCCTGATCACTGGGATTAGGACCCCTGCCCAGCTAGAAGTAGGACTTTCATTTTTCAGCCCTAGATCTCTTTGCAAGTCTAATATAGAAATATCAGGGAAATATTTTCCAATGATTTGTTTTATTAAGCAAAAAAACCTAAACCCACGGTATTTCCTGGAAGTCTGGCAGGTCTCACACTATAATAGCAGATAGCTAATGTCCCTGCAGATCAGGTCTTGCACTGTGAAGTAAAACTACATGAGGTGAGAGTTACCTGTAATACCTATGGCAGTCTGATTACTTGGATATTGTATTTAAATATTCAGATGTAAGCAACAATCTTTCCTTTACATTTGAGTACAGGAAAGATTTATATAGCTATAAGTGAAACCATTCTTCTGGAATAAATATGATTCTAAAGTTTAGAAATCCTCAGGCTATTCTCTAAACAAAGATGTGGGAAACTATTACTGTTTATATTAAATATTCCCATGTGGATCTTTTGGTCCTTGTGGAATATGAATGACAATCTCTTGTAAAATCCCTACTGGACCTGTCCACACTTTTTATATGAGGCATCCCAGATACAGAAAGGAGTGGAGCATTCATGCTGGGGGACATACCTGTTTCCTTAGGAATTCCTCACCCTCTGCTGGCAGACAGGTTTTCTGAGGCTACACAGATATCAGAGCAAAGTCCCTAAAGTGATTTTTCTTGGGAGAGGAGATGATACGCTCTTCCTTATTATCAGCTTGGTGAAACAGGAGAACCACTCCTGATTTAGAGAAGGAACTTGAGACTAAAAGGTTTGTCCTGTGCCACAGAGTGACTCTTCATCCTCATAAGCCCCATTTTCTACAGTCAGTGCACACACTTACCAGGCTTCACCTTGAACCTTACTATTTTTCTCTGCTGCCTTAATGGAAACCTGACCCAGAAAACACCTTCTTCTTTGAAGACTAAATTAATTCCTGGACTATTTATAACTCTTTCTGCTTGTGACAATATTTTTCATCTGTTTAAACTTCTCCTCTTCCTAGTATTTCTCCCTCTCTTCCTCCTTAGTATATTTGTGGAAAGTAACCTTGTCCTCCCTTAGGTTTCATTGCATTGCTGACCAAGGTCTTCTGGTCTCTTCTTCTAGGACAGGATTCCTAGTGGGCCATTCAGTAGAACTGTTCAATGAGCTCTTAATCACTCCATGAGCACTTCGCTGCTCTTATTCCCTGCGAGTCTGGTCACAGAGAGAAAAAAAAAAAATAGGTTCAAAGTACACCAGAGGATCTCCTTACACTACCTTGGAGAAGGCCAGTTCCTACCAGAAACACTTCAACTGGTAAACTGCAAGCTTGCCTTCTCATGGTCAAGAATTCATTACAATTTCCACAGTATTTTTTCATTCTTCTATTACTTCCAGATGATGAGATCTGACTATCGTTTATAGCACTTATACAATTAAGTGAGAGGTGAATCAGGGCCAGGTTGTTTGCCAAAAAACAAGTAAAACTGAAACACTTTATGTCAATGTTTATTTTCACACTCCTCTTGAAGAAATATCTAGGTCAGCTACACCAAACTTTGACTTCAGAATGCCTTGTGTAAGGCTCATGCTCAAGCTATCTTGTTTATACCTTTTTGAATGTTTTCTCCAGACATACATGTAGCACAAAGTATACTTACCAGTGAGAATTAAAAATCAAAATTAAAAGTTCTCTGTTGTTTTTGTATATAAAGAAATAAAGCAGTACTTATACTGTGCATGCTTGATATTAGCTTTATTTTACATCTACACAAAGAGAAATTCTTATTTTATAGGAGATGTTGCTTCCTTGAAATCAATGGCAAAATTGCTGCTTATTTCAGTGGACTAGGTTTTCTTTCACAGAGTCTGATTTACTACTTCACTGCATGAGTAGTATTCCAGGGTAGCTTTCCTGAAATCACTGGAATTCCCTTGGCATGAAAGCAGTGAAATCAGAGAAAAATCAGAGTACAGAGAATCATAATAATTTTTGCTGGAATGAAAGGATTACAATTGGGGCATAACAGTTTTGGTAAACATCAGCTAACTGAGATGTTCTAGACTGGCTCATTAGACAGATGCATACTGCTATAAAAGCCAAAAATAAATATATTTCATGTATTCGTACCATTTTATAAAATTGGAATCTTGCATAGACAAAACAGAGAAACTGCAAAGACTTACATCACTGCTAAATGACTTTCTCTTTTAAAAACACTCAACGTGTTTTAGACCAAGAGCCAAATTCTGCCCCTTGATATACACATGCAAATTCCATTAAAGTAGCTGGAACTGCATATTCATACTTGTGGGAATGCTTTGGCTGTGTAAAGGCAATTCTGGGAGCATTGACTGTAAGGGCTGCTCAAGAATTTACCAGTGAAAATGCTTTTTTGTTTTATTTTGTTGTCAAAAACTGTTGATTTGTCAAAACTAAACATTTCTGCACAAATATATATATAGCATGTTTGACAGTGATCACATTTGAGGTCAAGGAAAAAGAGAAAGCTAACGTCCACAGCACAGCCAACAAGCACTTAAGCCAAACTCAGGGCTAGCATTCATATTTATGCTTTCCCAGACATATTCCTTTCTCTTCCAGTCCATGATGAATCCCTTGACTGGGATAAATCATCATCAGTCTTCCTCACTGGAGCTATTTCATACAGCTCCATAAATTCAATATTAATTGGACAAAGAGGCTGCCTAATCATCACTTTCCCATCTCACAGCTTTGTGCTCCTGTCAATAAAAACAGTTACTTGAACTCTTCCTTCCTTCCAGGGAATTGTCCCCTTAACAGACACTTGTTCTTGATTGAGCGAGGCATTGGCATAAATAATACCTGCCACAAAAGACGAAAGGGGAAAACTTTCAACTTATCAGAAATGGTCATGAGATGAGATATTTGTTTTCCTGTGAATTCCACTCACCCCTTTAAAAATACTAGTTAAATAGTACTTGAGTTTGGGTTTGTGTTGAGCATGTATATATTTGTCTATATCAATAACTTTTTATATATTTGCTTCCCACCTCTAGTATTTCAGGAATGTAATTAATACTTCACTAAGCTCTCAGCTTTCAAGGTACTTGGGGATACAAACCAAGTGACAAATGTTTTACATGCATACATATAAGACCAACAGCAGGAGAGACACCATGATTCTGCTATGCTGTTTGCCAAAGCAGCTGACACCATAGGTGGGAGGACTAGTTGGGATGAGAGGAATTTAACACTAATAGTGCATTTTATGGATGGCTTATCTAGATGACCTTTGGAAGGCAGCGTGATAGATTAAAATGCAACTTGTCAGAAGTATGGCCAGTAGGTTGGGATCTAAATTCATCACCATGTCAGGGAGTGAGGCTAAAACAATGCCTATATGCCAGTCCTGCTTTGTTTTTTTCTGTGCGTGAGCCGCAAGATGATTCCCTTCCCTTCCCAAACCTTCCCTTCCCAAACCTTCCCAAACCTTCCCTTCCCAAACTTTCCCTTCCCAAACCTTCCCTTCCCAAACCTTCCCAAACCTTCATTTCTTTGAGTCTTTTAAATTTTAACAATTTCACTTCTAACTGAAGTCCAGTGCCTGTAGGGAAATGCTTTCCCTTCAGCTGGGCCTCTTCCTATCTTATCAAATAATATTAGCTTGCACTCCATTTATACCACATAAAGCCTTAGAAATTCTCATAGCTTTTAACCTGTCATGCAGATTAAGACCTCATTAAATTTCATACCACCTTCAGCATGATCGTGTTACCTAATGCTAAAGATTTTGGGGCAACAAAATCAGGCCTGATACAGAATGAAAGCAGAGGGATCTTTTATCATGTCGCTCTTTGTGGCTTCATTTGCTAGAAGGAGAATTTACTGCTTGATAAATTCATTTCAGTCTGGTCTGTGTTTCTGCATGTGCTCTGTCTGGACAAAGCATGCCTTGCATTTCCCCTAACAAACTGACTGCATGCCCTGTGCTTCTGAGTTCGAATGAACATGTCCATGTTCATAGATAAAACATGGGTATTTGAGAGTTAACAAAATATGTGCGTGCATGTACATATGCAGACATTCTTACACATGTACATATTTATAAGATAAATATGTACAGGATGAATGAGCATACAAAGGTGCAGGAATAACATTCACCTACATCTTTTTCTGACTCTTCTCACATGTTTGCAAAAAAAAATGTTCAGAGAGAAATAACTGGAACCAAAAGGGGGAACACACTCTTCTCCTTCGTCAGGGTTTGCAGCACAATAGCAGCTATAGGTGACTATTTCCAGACTGGAAACTTTTGATGTGTGCACTGTATACACAGTGTAAAAGACCAGCCCTGCCACAGGATCTTTACAGTTGAAGAAAGTTAAACAAGAAAAAATGCCGTTATTCTAGTTTTATTAGTAAGAAACAGAAATACCAAATGACTTGCTCTCAGTCACATAGGAGAACAGCCACAGACTTCTATCACAGCTAATACCTCTGCTACTAGTTCTGTCTTTGAGGTATACAGTTTTGGCAATATTTCTAGTAACCTTTCACAGGTACAGAAAATCCTGACAAAGACAGAAAAAAAAAAAAAAGACATCAGACTTACACAGCACACGTCCCTCAAGTACATGAGCATCTCACAAAAGTTTTATGTTTGTCCAAATAACAAGTCCCTTAACTGGGATGTAACACACTGCTGACATAGAGACGGGGAGCAGAGGCATAGACTGTGGGCAGGAGCTGCATATGGCAGTTGAGAGTGTGCAGAAGTTGAATGCAAGTTTTCCCTAGGTTTGACCTGGAGCTCTAGCATTTGGTTCACCCTTTCTCACTGGGTGCTTAGCTAATTACCTAGAAGGCCTTATCAGCACATTACAAGACCTCCCTACAAGACAGTATCAATTAACAAACCCTTTGATGAATTTGTCCACATATTTTCTTTCACTTTTAAAATTACTCTTTCTGTTCCAAAGGATTAGGCCACAAAATAACACCATATCACTTTCCTCTTGAAAGTACACCTTGTTGGGTTGAAAGACTTGTTTAGGGAACAGGAAAGGTGGGAAATGAGTAGGAGCAATGACAACTTTCTCCCAGCACATGGTGCAATCCCCTTGCTGGTGGATGTGCAGGGGGGAGTGCCCCTCTTGACCTGCCCCCTCTGAACCCCATTTCTTTCCCTGCTGCCTGCCAACCCAGCATCAGCAGCCTTTGGACCGAGCTGGATGAGGCTCTCCCTCTGCCAAGCCCAGATAGCCACTCAAAGGACTTCCCTGTGTCACATCTGTTGTAAATTCCGCCATGCTTTTCCTGTGTCTGCACAACATCTCAGCTCATTAGGAAGACATAAGATAGCAGAGGGCCCGATACAAAGCGTTTTGGATCCCCCCAGCCCGGTAGATCTTCCTTCTCGTACCATGCATGGGACCCTTAACTTTAACCCAGCCGTGCCTTTTGTCTGAAAGAGAGAGACTATTTATGAGGAGTCATACAAAATAAACACAGAGAGTTCACCATAAAATATGACAACCACTTTAAATAATGTTGACTTAATTAAACTTTAAACTTTATTTATATATTTTATGGCTGTAGTGTGAGCTCTTCTCGGATGTTTACTTCAGTGAAAAATCCATCATGTGAGGGCCTTGAAAGGAATTAATCCCCTTACCCCTGGCACAGAACTCAGCTCCAACAATTCAGATCTAAATATTTAGTGATGGATGATACATGTTTATAGAACAGAGGGCAGCATGACATTTAAATGGGATCCGGGGTTGCTATAGTGAGCGGACATTGTGGAAAAGAAACTGGAAGCTGAAGCCATGCCAATTATCAGAAGCCAATAAGTCAGCCCCTTTTTGCCTGATTTTTCCCTTCCGTCTATCCCTTCTGGGTTTTTGAAGGCTTCTTCACAGAAGGTTACGAGTGATTTTCCAGAGGAAAAGTTCTGCTGACTCTTGTACATTTGGTAGTGCATCCCATGGTTAAACTAATAGCCTTGTTGGGTGTCAGCCAAAGGTTACAGGCCTCTCAAAATATTCTTGGAAAAAAAAAAGAGTTTATCACTGAACTGAAGTTTCTCATTAGTAACCCTGTGTTGTCTAATCTGTGAAATTACATGATTAACTCTTTTGCAGAGACAGCTTCAACCAGAGTTTGCAATCCCACAGGAAGTTATTAAAAGTATCACCGAGATAATTTCCCTGCTTTGTACTTGGCCCTTAGGGTAAAGGAAATACATCATTAGATGAGTACTTTATAATAAAGCTATAGATCACTAACAATTATTAAATGGCTGTCAAGAATGATTATTATTTTAAAAGTTGAGCACTGCACAATTTGAAAAAACAAATAAAAAACCTTGAAAGAAATTACTTCCTTTGTTTTTGTACAGAAATTAGAAACATGCCTTCACCCCCTTTCTCTTTGAAGTGGTTATTGGAATATAATCTTCCTCTGTACACAGCCATCTTACCTTCAACATCACTTTCTGAAACTCTAAAAATACTCCTATGGAAAGCCATTGCTTGGGAGGATATTCCTTGCTGACCGGCAGGATAGCAGGGTCTTTTTACACTAGCTGAGAACAACACCTTAATGCATGAGACCTGAACCCTTGATGCTTCAAGTTACTGAAGTGAAGGTGGTGGTTTTCACCCAGGAGCAATCCTTGTTTTTCATGACAGTTGAACTCAGGGCTATCCGGGACACAGGAAACCTGCCCATCATGTATTATAGCTGAAGTCACTTGCAGATGTTTTACATGATTTGTTGTACTTGGTTTTGGCTGTCTAATGAGTTCCTCCCAGATCAGTGAGTGGTTTAGTTTGCATCTTTTTGGAGGAGAGGTAACAATTCAGATGTTTATTAGCTTCCCCAGCTACTCAGCTAGTTACCAAGACTTTTTTTGTTGTTTTTTTTTTTCTTTAACTATTAGTGAAGAAGTGAAGTGATGAGAAGAAGGAAATCCTGACAATCTGACAATGCCTGTGAAGTCAGTAAGGCTGTGAGGCTCAGCTGGTGACACAGCTACCTTGCAAGGGTGGCCATATAGCATCTAGTTGAATTGTGTAAAAGACAAATAGTCATGAGAGGTTTGATAGAGGTGAAGTGCGTGGAAGCAAAAGCCAACAAGCACTCTGTTGTTCCTCAATTCATATTCAGCCGAACAATTCCCCTTATGGGGTTCAGATATAAACCAGCAGAAAACTAAACTGGAATTTGAAAAAACATCATTTGCACAACCAGAAAAGGAAGACTGCTATCAGGCATCTCTGAGAAAGATTATCTGAGTTCCCGTGAAAAAGCCAGAACTTTCGTAAAAGTTGATTTTAGATTTAACTATGAATCTCTAAAGGCTCAGCCCTGAAGTGCACAGCAGGACCATGCTCGCAGGACAGCTTTTGTGATTGCATCACATTATGGTCCTCACTATGACTAGTGCACCTGTTCATTACAATCTAGGAGTTAAAAAACAGTGATTTGAATCAGAGAAGCTGAAATCTAGTTTCATCTCCATAAATGCACTAACAGGTCAAGAGATTTGCTTTTTCTAGAATGCTTTTTTTTCCTTTCTTTCCCTAATAACTTTTTCCTGAGCTTAAATAAGCCATAATCTCCTAGGAGAGAAGTCAATTGACTTGTATATATTATAAAAATAATATATGCTTATACATTTTCAATATCAGTGCAGTTTCAGAAGAAGGGAGAACTTAGCACTACCTTGCTGCTCGCTGACCGACTCCATTCTGTATCATTTGCACTGGTTACAACTGTTATGCTCTTTAAGTGTTTAGAATAAAATTCACCTCGATCGGCTCATTCTTTGTTTTGGAAACACGGTCTGACAGGGGCTTGAATTAATCCCTAATGCTTTTAATGATCAACCTAAGATCTACATGTCTAAATCTTTTCAAAATGCTTCAAGAGGGGAGGAGATTTTGTCTAAATTGTTGCAACGTGAAAATGTATGCAGCATATTCTTCTTATTCTAGTCCTAGTTTATAAAAATAAGATGACTGGAAGCCATTCTGAAGTGCAGGGTAGAATAACCAAGTCTGTGCAAACTTTCGTAATCTTCAAGTGCCAGAGAAATATTTTTTACTACATTGTGTAGTAAAGAAAAAGAAGACTCATGCAATTTCCTCTAACGTTTGTTAATCAATTAAAAAGAGACAACCTAATATTTCCTCAAAAAACTTAGACACAAAAGGTTCTGGTATATATTCAAACTCATGCTCAAATAAATGTAATCTGAATTTTTTCAGGTTTGTTTATTACTAGTGTAAGACCAGAGTTTTAACATGAGGATCTTGAAGATCTATAGGGAAGAAGTTTACTATGAGACCTGCAAAAGGTAGCTATGAAGAAGAAATTTATAGCCAAGTAGGAATAGTTTAAACTATCTACGCAAGTATCTGTATTCTCATGGGAGAATTTCAGGGGTCCACAAACTGGAAAACATTGAAAATATTGATGTACATTCTATATGCATAGCTTCAGAATGGGAAAACATCACAAAGCAAAAGCCAAAAATGTTAATAGAAAATCTCTCACTCCAGTCTCTTAATTTGAAGTGGGATGTTATAACATAGATGTCTGAATTTGTAGAAGATAACCAAGTATGCACTCCAGAGCTGATTGGGAAAGCAATATAAACAAAATTCTGACTTGGGAAATGAATTCAGAGTGTAATTTTCTTCACATAGTTACACATTCTCAAGAGATGTATTTTGGCTGATGTTAATGATAAAACACTGATTTACAAAATTAGGGAGATCTGCAACTGTATATGACAAAATAAATGCAATTGGTCACCAATAAAATGCCAATTCTTACAGAGAGAGTTTTACCATCCTCACATGGAATAGCAAGTACCTAATTTTGCCATTTGTTTCTGATGTGCATGGGGTATCTGTCTAGGAGATACATGAATTTTCCTTTGGTTTTACTGTGAATTATGCCTTTACATGCCTGGGAGCAGCTTTCATTTGGTTTTCATTTGAAAACCAACTTGTCAGAAATAACAACTGAGCAAAATGCTCCTTTTTGCAGTATTGAGTTATTTTTCTTCTTGCACGACTGATTTTTCTTATTTCTGTCATCCAAGAAAGAGATTACTCTTTACACATAGAAAACAAAACTCCAGCATCTAATCAAAGTTGTACTTTAAATCACTACTGTTCCTTTTTCAGAAGTCCTGTATAATTGTTCTTTCTCTAATTAAAGGATATAGCCCTATTAATTTTAAATTGCTTTTGTTGGTCCCCTGTCTATGTGTTTTGAGAGATACTGGCCCTATCTACTTTCGTTCTAAATGCAGTTTTATGAGACAGTGAAAGCTCTTGCTCTGTATGTATCCATGGTATTTGCAGAAAGTGATAATATCTGTTTCTTCTGCTGGAAAAGGAGAAGGAAAACTCTCCTCTGACAGGAACGGGTGTTTCCAAGTGCATCTCCTTTCTCTGTCACCAAGGTGCTGTTCTGCCTCACTGAAGGCAGCAGAAACTTAGTGGTTCCCAGCTTAGGGTCAACCTCCCATCTTCTAATCACACTACTTCAAGTAAAGGTGAAAATGTTGTGATCATACCAAAGGCTCCTTCTCTAGAATGTCAACATCCTTCCTGACAGAAAGGTAGGAGAGAAGGGCCTTTCTTCTCTGCTAGTGGAGACCTGGCACCTTCTAATGTCATAATTTGAGTGAGGCTTTTAAGATGTAGAGAAGTGGAGGAGGAAAATTCAAAAAAATAACTGCAAGAACAGATGTGCAAAAAACCCTGAAAAACTCAACCCTTCATTGAGTATTTCCTTCGCACTTCTTGACTTTGCAGGCCACCCATTTTTTTAAAGCAAGGTATCAGTTCATTTCTGCACTTTTTTGCCAAAGCAGAAAATAGAATCACGCAAAGCGTTATCATTCTTGTATTCATATTTGTAATTACCCTTGCACTTCAGATGTGGGGAAAACTCATTATTCATAATACTGTGTTTTATTTGGTAGAGTACCAGGTTCACAGATGATTAGTGATAGTTGATGAAATGAACTTTTTCTGAAGTTCAGGGGTCTTGCGTTATATAAAATTGAATTTCTAAAATCAGTCCCTTTGATGTCTTCCCAGTATAAATATTTTACTCACAATTAAGTACTTGGGACAAAAGTCTGGGAGAGGGGGGTATACAGAAAGGGAAGGGGAGATGTGGCTAAAGGCAATCCTCAGCAGGACAACTTTAAAATATGACTATGATTTCTCAATAGCTGCTACTGACTTTCCGGTTTACATGAATTTGCCAAATGTATTTTCTTTGGGTCAGATCTTACTTATCTTGCTCACACAAGTATTCTTATTGACTGCCTCTGAGAATAAAGCAACCCAAATTTTGCTTACTCTTTCTGTTTTGCTAATTCCCTTAGGATCCGTTCAAATAAATTGGGGTCCTATGTTACTGGATCAGTTAACAGGCTGTGAGACTATACTAATGTTCATGTTAGCTAAAATTTTTCAGGGAAAATATGTGTGTTAATATCCTTAGTTCTCTCAGAACAAAACAAAAAAAAAAGGGAAAAAAAAGAAAAGAAAGGTTTCTCTGCATTTAGAATGGAAACCCTGATACCCACAGGTGAGGCTTATCCACATGCTGTGACTAGCCCAGCTCTAAACAGAGTCTCTGCAGCTGTCTCTGCAGTTTCTTCCACTTTTTCTGCCATAATTTTGTTTGGAGTTTAATAGATATTTTTTGTCTTTTTTTAGTCTTTGGCCAACTTTTTCATTTTCAATGCAAAAGCCAACGATGGTCTATGTGAAGGCCAACTCTGTATGCTGACAGCCACACAGCTGTAATAAATTGAGCTTTTGGAATTCCCAGCAATTATACGGCCTCACGGTGTACTGAATATCTATCACTTGCATTTATACCTGAACCTGTATGTGTACTGCATGTCTGCCTGTACCCGTATTATTGAAGCTCCTTTTCTACCTCTGTATGTTCTATTTTGCACATAACACGAGTCTCAGATAGTTCAGACTATACTGCTGAATCTGTTTAGGGTAAAAAAAGTATTTGTAAGGACATAATGTATAGCCTTCATTGCAAAGTAAACTAGGAGCAAGCATGATGGATGGGTTAGAGTGCAAGACTGCAGAAAGATGAGATGTGAGTCCAGTCAAGGGGGAGCAGGATTGAGATTCCTGGCACATGGGTATTATTTCTACTGCTTCTGGCATGAAGGCAGAGAAGGCTGGGTAAGTGGCTTCCCACATTGTTTCAGATCTTACTTTGCATGGAGACTGGACAATCTGTCACTCGTTAAGCCTGAGGTAGTGTCATGAACACCCAGTTTCCAGTGTATGTCTTAAGTGACATTATGATGTAACTTTTTCCCCTCAACCATCTTCTTTCTAATGCACTGTATAGTGTGTTCAGCCCCTGTTGATTCTTTCATAAAACCTTTTGAAGTTTTGCTAAACTTGTTTTTTTTTCTATAGGTTATAAAATCTCATTAGCAGGAACTTTTCCTCCTTAGGTAGACACAATGCTGAACTGGTTAAGACATCAATTTATATTCAAGGATATTCATCACTACCTGCAATTAGATCAGACCAAGGACTTTGACCTTTACTTGAATGTTCTGCCTTGCCCTTGCCTCCCTTGGCTAGTGAGTAGGCCTGCTGCAGACAAGTGCACATCTGGAAGAAGGCCTCTTTTCCTTGGGTGGTAGGAAGTTTCCTTCTAATGTCACAGTAATGGGCACATGTATAATGTCAAAAGCCCACAAAACTTGTCCTGAGAAGAAATGAGTTCGTCTCAATCTTTTGCCTGGGGAGCTGTTACTGAGCTCAGGGCAAAATAGTTTTCTGTCTATAAACAGAAAGTTTGACCTGCTCATCTTAGCCAGCTTGTATAAACAGATCAGTTCATCAGAGAAGTGATGCAGGTTTCAGGAGAAAACAGGGCACCCTCTGCATGAGGCACAGATCCTGCCTTGCTGCCCTGCTCCCTACTGAGGGAGTGACAAAGCCCTTAAGACAGCTTCTTCAGGCCACCCCGTGCTCAGTGGGAGCGGAGAAAAGGGAACTCCCTACGGGTGTCTCTGGATCAGAAGGCACCGACTGATGGCAGGGTGGGGGAATAACCTCAGGGTACTTGGCTTTCAGCACACTCAGAGGTAAATGGTCATAGAAGATGGAAGAGAGGGAGTACCTGTTGCCAAATGGCTGTGATTACAGGAGTGGCAAACTTCCAGGGAAACGCAGCCTCAGTTCTGTTTTATCAGGATCCTTTGTAAATTGCTATTAAGAAGTATTTTTCAACAATCTCATTTTTATTAGCCGTTTGTGCCCATTATAGTTTTCTAGTTGCTAGTTTGTTATGGCTGTAACATAAATAAAGTTCTAAAAATGTCTCATTTGAGGAATTGCAGAGCTGGGCATGCCATTTAGACATAGATGAAAGCAGATGTAAAGGGCTTTCTTTGTAATGGGTCTATTTTATATTTAATAGAACTGTCATATAAACCTAGACTACCATTTAAAATGCAGTTTCTAGGCTATAAAATAAACACCATTTCTAATATTGCTGTTGGCTTTCACCTATGGGATACAGTTCATTAAAAGTTCTATAAGGCATTTACGTGGGGTTACCATATGATTTACAGTCTAGGCAACAAATGTGTTTCTCTCCCAGCTTAGGAAACAGTTCTTTAAAAATATTAATGATACCTATAGGATTACTCAGCCATGTGGGACTTGTATGAACAGTGGTGCAGTGCTGGTACAGATTGACACAATTTCTATGGCAGGAGCTCTGCTAGGTGCAAATGCTTCCTTCAGGAAGAGTAAGCCTGAGAAACACTTCTGCATTCATTTCTCTTTACTGAAGTTTCTAAGACAAGTGTTACCGCAAAAAGAAATGTACCTGGCTCAGATCTCTGTGGGAGGTAAGGCAGGATTGCCTGTGCTTGGCTGAGGGATTACTTTGTTTGCTTTCCTGAGCTGAGCTGAATGACTCTCTGGAGGAGTCCACTTCTCTTCTTTGGCTATAGAAATAGGCATCTGGGTGAGATGACTCAAATAAGGTGGAAGCACGTGAGCACAAGTTCTGCATGACTGATCTAATACAAAAATCCATGAAAGTTTATGGACATTGCCTGACATGGTTTCCAGTTTCATCCCAGGATTGGATGCACTTTTCTTACTGGATTTATGATTCAGAATTCTTAAAGCAGTGAGAATGCTTAGATCCTCTTGGACTCTGGTGTCCTTCGGAGCCAGACCAAGGGTGTGCAGTTCTTTCTCTCTAAGCTTCTATTGTTAATAACATTTCTTCAAATCTTCTGGGGAAGAGGAGAAGCAACCTGCATCCCCTCTCTGTGTGGAGTGCCCTGATTGATCCCCATCAGCTGTGAGTTGGCATGCACTGACACTGTCACTGGTCACTACACAGCAGCAAACAAAAACCTACACTGAGATACACCTGGAAGTTGCTGTCCCCTATAGAGCCAGGCCACCTGTTTGCTGGCCTTAAGGGGAGCATTACTATTATCAGAGGTGAAGCTGTGCATCTCCTGTGAAAGTTCCTGGGATCTCTAACTCTGTCTATGGATGCTTTGTCAGACTTTAACTGCCTGTACAGTTACATTCCGTGTCTCAGACTGATCTTTA
Organism: Manacus vitellinus; assembly: GCF_001715985.3. Lineage (NCBI taxonomy): Eukaryota > Metazoa > Chordata > Aves > Passeriformes > Pipridae > Manacus > Manacus vitellinus. The sequence goes on along the minus strand of NW_021940604.1, from coordinate 11,433,227 downwards.
TTCGCTTAATGGAGAAAATGTTGGCAACCTCTTCTCCAAATGCTCTCATGTTTTCCAGAAGGCACTTCAGACTTGGTAGGGAAGGACCCCTTGGTCTTTTGTGTTGATCAGGTGTGAACCATTTTCTAACAAGATTCTACTGCCTCAGAAAATCAGACTGAGTTTACTGAATATAGAGTTTGGTTTTAGCAGCTAAAATTTTCTCAGAAATCCATTCTCATTAATTATGTCTGATCAAAGGTTGAATTTGATAATCTTGGAGGTCTTTTTTCAACCTAAGTGGTTCTATGTTTCTCTTATTCTATTACCTCTTTGAAGAAAAATGGTCTTATACAGACCAGTTGACCCATGCACCTTACCCAGTAATACCAGGACCTTGCCCAGCAATGCTGCTCAATGCCTGGTGTGACCTGAACTGCAGGTGGGATCCAAATTTGTAGGGAGGCACTCAGTGTCTCAGGCTCTCAGTGTCACAGGAAGACTGGACAAGGACCTTGGAAGGGTAGCCTGAGACTCAATGGACAGAAAATCAGTTTGGGATGGTGGGGGAAAGCAGGGGGATGCACAAGGCAAGAAACTTTAGGCAAAGAAACTGTGAAGAGATAGAAAGGCCTGAGAGCTCTGGATTGGGCAGGAGTACAGAATAAAACTGAGTGGTGGATGCAGTTATGTGAGGGGAAAGAAGAGTGCCTAGTAGGAGGGAAGAGGCTGACAGGAGGGAGAGGACTTCAGCAGCTGGGGTGGAACACAAGCAAATTGAGTTTTACCATCCTACTGCCTTAGATCAATATTTCTAAATCCCACCGGCAAAGCACTTCTCTCATTCTCTGCTAATAGTGGTTCACAAGGAACCAAAAATTCTCAAAATTATATCTGTTCCTCTGTTGACACAAATAGCTTAAGTATACACAGTGAAAGTAGTCTCAAAAAAGCAGACACACTTCAAACTATATTGGTCTCAGTGTGCTATTTCAGAGGTTTTAAAATCTGAAGGTTTTGAACTTTAAAAAAAATTGTAAAAGTTTTCCTGTATCGAGCATCAGAAAGCAGAAAAATCCAGAAGTACATCCATGAAACTCCAGCTAGACTCTCCTGTGTTTGTACCTTGTAATAGGTTGCCAAATACATGGTAGTATTTTAGCAAGACTTTTTGAGTAAATGAGACTGGTGGGCAAGTGCTATGTACATGTGCCTATGTGTGTTCACGTGCATCTCTCTACCTTTATGCAGTTCAATTACCCCATTACCTGGTAACCAGTCCCTTGGTTTATTTGAGCTATATTTACCTGAGGAATTGTACCCCTGAGATATCAGCTTCAAACACATTTTCTGGTAGAGTATGGCTTCTGCCCTAGCCCTTAGCACAGAGCTGCTTGAGGAGACACTGTAGGTCTAGCTACAGGTGGACTGAACAATTTCAGTCAGAGGGAACTCTGCTGTGACAGAAAGAAGAAAAATTGAGTCAGAAAAATTTGGACATAGGTATTTCACACTAGGCCCTGAAGACGAGTGAAGACTTATGAGTTTCCACCCGTGGGGCCTCAGTTCCTTATCTGTCCATTAGGTCCGGTCACTGAACAGGAGTGCTGCAAGAATAATTTAATATTTGTGGGACAATAAACAATCAAGTCAATAAACATTCAAGTTAATTCACAGAAGAATTCACAGGGGGAAATTCATCATTATCTTTCCATAAGAGTATTCAGACGTGGAGACAAATAGTTAAAAAGCCCTTTCACTTAACCTTAGACACTTCACAGCAACATATATGTTAGGATCCAAGTTGTTTTCAGCTCTCTTTAGGTGATGATCTCAAGTGGCCAGAGTTGCCCTCTGGAGATATGTTTCTCCTCCAAGTACAGAAGGAGCCTACGGTGACCAGGCACCTCTCTGGAGCGTCTGAAGTGAGTGGGATGAGCTCGGAATGCAGCAGCAGCTCTCCAGGCTCTTCTTTAAACATCCCACAGATGTATGGGAAAAGTCTGGGCAGTGGTGCTTGCTGCCAAGCAAGAGGGATGCAAAAATTGTTTCCAGCAGTGGTATCCGTCCTGCCATAATTTTTCACCTTTTATCTTGGGAAGGCTCTTCCAATGTCTCTTCTTTACAAGTGATATTTATATTATACAGAAGTTCCTGAAAACCTCCAGATCAGTTGCACCAGGCATTGAACAGAGCTGTTAATTCTTTTCCATCGCAGATGGCTGCATATAATTCTGTATCTGAATTTGGATTAAGTAACTTCATCAAAAATGGTCTAAGCTTTACTATATCGAGAACCATAAAGGTTCAGAAAACTTAGCTCTAAGGATCTTTACAAAATCAGATCCCTTTTATTTACAGTTGTATATGCCAGGAACAGAAGCATATGCCACAGATATGACGTTGAAGTTAATGCACAATTAAGAGCATCCCTTGAGATCTAACATAGGACTGCCTGGCAACCAGGAGAAATGGTGCAGAGACCAGGAGCACTCATGAAACTGGGGAGAGCTGTAATGACTTCCTTATGACCAATCTCCAAACTGCGCTGAGTGGAGCTCTGGCACAGGAGAGAGTCTGGCCCATAGTATGTAAATAAATAATGATGAGCGAGTCAAAGTAAAGACAGAGATGAATGAAGTGATTCACACAGCACAGCTATAGTTCTGTGTTGTCTCGAGGCTATGGAAGGCAACCCATCATACTTTGGTTCAGGTTCTCAAAATCATTTTAATGCCATGAAGGGTGACTTTTTTTGCTTTTAAATGAAAGCCCATATTCTGGAGCTGTTTTCTGGAGATAAATAGAGCCAAGAGGGATAGTACTTTTCAACAAAAGCATTAATAAGTGACTGTTACCACATGGATAAATGTAGCTTTGGATTGAAAGCAAAGTATAATTAAAGTAAAAGGTCAATCTTTAATTTGATTAATAAATTTAAAAAAACAGTCTGCACGTTGGATTTTTCTAAAACCTACATGGAAGCCCATTTTCTATCTAAGGGGATCAGGAATATATTTGCCAGCAGGACAAAACCAACATTTATTAAAGGGTAGGTTTTAAAGCAATTACAAATCAAAATTGGCAATTCATTCTCATGAATTGCATGAATGGCATGCCATATTCCAAAACTGAGTTCTTGGACTAATGGAGTTGAAGCATTTAAATTTTGCTTGCCATCAAATGGACAAACCATGTCCAGATACCTGCTGTAATCTCACCATCATGACCGGGGGGGTGATGATCAAGAAATACGCTTCAAAATGCTCTGAACAGCCTAAAAAGACAGGTGTGGACAGATGGCAAACAGTTCAATTGGCAGATTCCTGGTATTCTTCAGTGTGGAAAGAGGGAATATATATAAGAGTCTAGGAAGATGAGTGGTAGGTTCCTTTGCATAGGAAAAAGTTAATTTAATTCTGTGTTACATCAGTAAAAAACTACTGAGAGAATGTCATGTCTTTTAGTTCTATCTGGAAGAGCATGAGGGAGGTATGATCATAGAATCATAGAAAGGCTTGAGTTAGAAGAGACTTTAAAGATAATCTAGTTCTGAACCCCTGCTATGGACAGGGATGTTGTCTGCTAGATCAGGTTGCTCAGGGTCTAATCCAAGCTGGCCTTGAAGGGATGGGCCATCCACAGCTTCTCCAGACAACCTGCTCCAGTGCCTTACCACCTTCACATTCAAGAATTTCTTCCTAGCATTTAATGGTAAGGAAACATCTCTGTCTGACCATCCATGAGCCACTCTTGCAGTCACACCTGCACTACCTGCGCTAGGACTGAGGCCCCTTCACAGTCATCAGCTCCAGTGAGCTGACAATTGCCCTGCTTGACTCACTGCACTCCTCACATTCACACAGTCAGACCAAGTTTCCTTACCAGCTCCTCCCTCAGTTTCCCAGAGCAGTGTCTCAGACGTCCAGATCCTTCAAATAGGTTAATCCCTTCCAGAGGGAGGACCTGCAAACTGTTCTGACCAGGGAAAGCTGCAGATAGTCTGACAAGAAGAAGAAAGGATAGGTAAAACAGCTGTCATTGAGGTGCTCATGGCTGGACTGGTAAATTCAGGGTGAAAGGGAACTGCCTCCTGACTTATCACATTGCCAAGTTCACCAGCACATCTTTTGTGTCTTTACAATCTCCTTCCCCAGGCTGGGTGGAAGGCAGAGAGTCTATATTTTCACCTGGTTCATTTGAGGGTTTTTTGAGGAAGAATAAGAGAAATTAGGAAGAAACCTAAAAAGATTCCGTGAGCTGAGGAGTGAGGATGACTGAAAGACTGGATTGGGGGACGATGTCTGCTTACCAGAAATAATGAGAATAATTAAGCACTAATCTGACTTGTCTGTACAGATGAATTTCCAGCATAACGGAGCAGTGAAATAGCAAATTCCCCCAAGGGAAGCTCCTGAGCAGTGAAGCATAATTCATGCCTGAGAGTTAAATCTCAATATGGCTCTTTGCTGTGAAGTTACTGCACTGCTGAAAATACACACACAGACATGCTTGCATACTGACACTGAAAGAAAAGCTGTGATGGCATTTATAAGATTGTAAGGTCAAAGTTAATTTTGTCAGATTTACTAATTGTTTTCAAACTGTGTCTTTTGTTTAAGCTTATTTAAAAGTAAACTCTGACATACTGTGATTTGGTTTTAAATACCTTTTGGGATCAGTCATTCTGAATTATAAATAGCTTCATCCTTCTTCCTTCTTATCAAACTTTGACATATGCAAGATAATAAGGGGGATTTTAGAAATATTGATGCAAACCAGCCACCTCTGAATCATGTCAAGTCAATAGTCCCTAAGAATTAATGCTCGGATCATAGAGGAAATGTGTAGTAAGGAGTTGGGGAAGGGAGAGAAACTTCTATGGATTTTGAGCCCGAACTGATTCATTATTCACTTCATTTAAAATTGTTAAAGACAATTTTGTAAGTATGCATCCGTTTCCCATCTGTTTAGAGAGTTATATGGCACTATGACTACAAGTGAGCACAGTTAAACAAAGACAGACATGTCTTAGTGCATGCTGTAAGTGGATTGCTGTCAACACTAAGGCTAAACTAGGGGGACTAGGGGAAAGATGAGATTTCATACTGGCATTTGTCTACACTTGTAGTCCTGTGGGTATTTCTGTGTTCTGGTTTGTTCCTTGAGATAATAATTTTTTCATTCTCTAAATAAGGATTTGCTAGATTTGCTTTCCTGCAAGAAATCTTCCACAGACTGGATGAGGGCCACCATGTCCACTTACGTTCTTGTCCTTAGAAATACTACACCAGATTAACAGAAAAGAGGTGGCACAAGAGGCAAGAGAAATCCAGACTCCCACTTGGGGTTTTCCATTGTGTTTTCTCTGAAATAGCTTGGTTCCAAGCCTTCAATCATTAGTATGCATCCAAATTTTGTATATGTGAGCATGATCATTCACTTCAGTGGGAATGCTCCCACTGGTAAAATAGTTCATATTAAGTATTGGAAGGACTGAACCCCGCATGAAATGGTGGTGTTTCCCACAGCTTCTCTGTCCTCTGCATGTTTTCAGGTCATGTCTATCATTTTATTGCCACATCAAGCTTTTCCTTGGAGAACCAGTGGTGCTAGGAGGCAGTACGTTTAATTTTGTCTATTGAAAAAAGATACAATATACCTGCAGAAATGTAGTCTGCAAGACATGTAAAATAATCCTCCTATCCTACCTTAGCCTGATAAAGTTTCAGCTGGAGTCCACAATTTTGGGCATCATACTACAAACGAAATAAAGAGAGAGTCTGGTGGTGAGAAAATCAAATAATCAGAAGCTTAGAAGACATCACTATAGATGCAGAGGATGTGGCATGAAAGGAATTTGCTTAATCTGGAGAAGACAGAGGGAGACATGACAATGAACTGCAAGTATGCAAAGGGATATCACAAAGATGAAACACTTTACTTGATTTCCACGTAGACATGACAAAAAGAGATGAAACTCACTTGCAAAATGGGAGCCTGATAACTCTTAATACTTTAATAATTTTCTAGTTTCAGAAATAGGACAGCAGTGAGCTATTTTTGCATGGAGAGGAAGGATGGAGATGGCAGAATCCTCTTCATGGAAGGCCTTCAGGTAGACATCTCCAGCTATGAATAGTCAATCCTGTGTACTGGCAAGGGGATGGTTAGAAGACCTCAGGAGGTCCCATCCAGCCCTATCCTCTGTTAATGTAATCAATAAAATCCACATCTACATTCTAAGAGCAGGAGTCTTATTACTGGCAGTAGAGAAAATGCAGAAAGGACAAAAACATTATTTTCAGACCTCAAACGGAGCTTGTAAAGCATCGATAATGCTCTCTTTTGACCAGTGAAAGATAAAGAAACATCTTGAAAAGAATAAGCACAAAACTGTAATATGACCTCTCAGGAAAAGATTTTCTTTCTACTCCAGCATCCCTTGATCATTTTTCCTCCTGGTCTTTGGATTTTATTTTAAGGTGGAAAAATGGAAATGACACCCCTATAATGACATTAAGGCAACATACTTCAAACTCTTTTTTGCCAAAATTATTTAAAAACCATTATATGTTTATCATTATTTAATTTATAGTCTTTGCTATGTCCAAAAGACAGGTAGCAGACCTGGGAACAAGCAATACCCACTGTCAAGCTACACAGATTTGACAGGAACAAAACCTTGCAATTTATAGTGGAGCTCTTTTCAAAGTGAGTGGAAATGGGATCTAATGATATTCAAGTAATCTACTCAGGTTGCTAAGGCTGAGTGGAAGATACTTCTGATGGAAATCTGAGACTGCGTGTGTAATTAAAAATAGAGAAATGAAAATATAATCTTGTTTTGTTATCACATGAATCAGCAGCTGCATGTTGCTTAGGGAGGAAGAAGGCTGCAAAAAACTAGGGAGAGAAACTAATGCAGAAGACCATAAAGAAATGGAGCTGTCTTGCTCCTAAAAAAAAAAAAAAAAAAAAAAAGAGGAAAAAAAGTTCAGCATGGATCCATATGGTGTGAGATTTCTCTTCTGTGACATTTTTATTAAGGTTATGTATATGACCGTTCATCTTCATTCTGCTGGTGCTAATTGCTGTCTATTGGACCCTTCGCTACTGTGTACAGAGAACACATGCTTCCCCTCGACACTGCCATCACTGCGAGTGCACTGGATTGTTCTGCTGTCCTCAGATAGGAACCTGCTGCTGCTGCCTGACCGCAACAGCTGGGAATATTCTGCTTTTAAAAGCTTATCTTGTTGATACTTGAGTTGAGCTATTACACAGTGGAACAAGCAAACAGAATGAATGGACTCTCTGCGGGCAACTTATGGTAACAAAAAAAGTTTACATGTGCTTTTGAATGTGTCTCTTGTCTTGGAATTGACAGTGATGTTTAGCATAGATGTTTCCTGCAACAAAATCATGATGGTATAGAGCCAGGAACAGGCTAAAACGAAACATGCTCAGAAGATATGTTCAGTACTTATGCTTCTTTGAAACTGTAAGCAACAATCCTGCAAAGATTTACTCATGTGGATGGTCCTGCTGAAATGCAAGGGGATGCTTTTTTCTCTAGAATGGCTAATTTGATTAAGAATTACTTTTATGCACAAAATTAGTGTGTAAAGCATGTTTCCTCCACCTTCTATGGAGCTTTTAAGCAATCAGCCCAAGAATCAGGTTATTTATTTACCAGCATTAGGTCCATGAACACACATATATATTGCATTTACAAGCAGATCAGAGCAGAGAAACACAAATATTCCCATGTTATGGTTGGACCACCCAGGGAAATACAGAAATCTATTAATTTTGCTTATCACTTAGACTCCAATTTAACAAAACATCTAATGGTGTCATGAATTTTTCTGTCATGAAGGAAGTGTTACAATCATCTAATCTGACTTCCTACATAATGTAGACTAATGTATGACTTCCCCAAGCAATTCTGACTTATACATCCATACATGTGATTTCAAACTGTAAAAGTTAGCAGTGGCAATAAGAATAGTTATCAGACTTAGGTTCACGCAATTAGTGATTCTTAAACTGTTACCTTAACACATTGCCTTTTGTGAATGGTACTGCACTTAGCCATGCCCTGAACTACACACCAGTCTGCCTACAGACTCCACATGACCTCTAGGCAGGAAAATCTCTCTTCTGAAGTCTTAATGGAGGTGTTGTCTGAGCAAGCACAGACCCTGAGTGACATGTGCATTATTCTGTGCATGGACGAACATCTGAAAATTTGGCTTTCAGACCACACTGGGCAATCTGTGAGAGTTGAACTTGACACCTAACAGCCAGATGTACCGGTAACTTTGGTCTCACAGTGGTGGTGATTCTTGCTGTAGGACCACTGTTTTAACCCATTAACATCAGTTAAGTGGCCAGTTGTAACTGACACAGGCAATCGCTGGATACATGGCCTTTCCCTGCTTTCTTGGTGGCAATTTAGGCTAAAGGAAAAGCTGTTCTCTTTCTCTTCCCAACCACTTCTGCCTTGTGCCATTTTCTCATTTGTGCTTACGCAACTGTTTATATGAAAAAATGAATTAAAAGTAAATCCACGTATTTTCCCATGCTATTAAAAAGGTGAGAAACTTCCTTCAAGAGATATTGATATATTAAAAGATAATTTGGAGTCAATACAAAATGAATTCCTATTTTCTGCTTTTATCACTGTAATGAAAAATTGAAAATTATTTGCGTCTAAAAAAAATAATAATTTGAATACATGTACGGACTACTTTCACTCCCTGACACTATGTAATGACTTTGCAAGTATATTTAGTTCATATTTGAAATGAAACTGTTTCCAAAGGAAGTGATGAGAACACTTGAAAATTGAACATCTTAATTATCCTACTATTTCTTTCCTTAGCAAAAAAAAAAACAACAAAAAAACAAATCTCTAATTCAATGAAAAAATATTAATTTTTTACACATTTTCTGAAAATAACCCATTTGCATCATTTATATTATTATTATTACTATTATTTGCCCAGACCTCATTAAGAATAAGTAGCACCTATTGTTATTGCTAGTCAGCAATAACAAATACACAGACACACACATATATACGTATATATATATATGTATATATAAGCATGTATGTATGTATATATATGTATGTATATATATCTATAGTTAGGCTAGAGATGGCATAACAGGTTATTCTGAGGAGGAGTTCTCAACTACTGGCCAGAGACAAATTTTCGAAGGATACCAAGGTTACTAACAACTCCAAACATCATTACCAAAACAAAGCCAGAGAGAACCAACAACAACAACAACAACAAACAAACAATACCACCAAAACCCCAGCAACGACAACAACAACAACAACAAAAACAAAACCGACTAGAAAAATAACATGCGTTTGTAACATTTTAACTGAGATATAAACCTGCCTGTGGTGAATAGACTACCTTGTGACTTTTTTAGCTGTACTCTAGGTCCTGGCCAAATTCTTGTGGCACATTTTGATTTTGGGGGCTTTGATGCTGCCTGGGTAGGTCTAGATGCAGTATCCCAGAATTTTTTTACAAAACCAGTGGTTTTGTGTGCTGTCCACCTTCACATCTGCCCCAGAGTTGGCTACATTTTAGATGATCAGGTTGTGTTCGCATTTTTATTTATTTGGACAAAATTGGACATTACTGTTCATTATCTTTAAATTTTTGTGGCTACAAATATACCTAAAAGTTAATCTTGAGTAACATTTTGCTGTTCTTTTCTTTGTCTTCTCCTTTTCTTTCTTGTCTCTAGCATAATTGTGTCTTTGCCCTCGTGTGAATACTTCTTGCCCCACAGGCTTCTGGCATGACAAGTCAAATTATTACCTTTCTTTGTTCCCACGTGCAAGAAAACAAAGTTGTTGTCCTTACTTGGAGAAGAGAGAAGACCAAACAACACATTTGGATAAGCACCTTGTCAGCTTTGAAATGTCTTGTAGAATTCTGTAAATGTTTCTCTGCCATGCATGAGGCTTGCATCAAGTGTCTTTTTCAACAGCATCACTGTAGACAACCATTTATCAGGTGTATATTGTATGGCAGTGTGATGTTTGGAAATTCCATTTGCCATATGTTATTCATGATCCTTGCTCACAGCCTTCATTTGTCAGGGGATTTAGAACTCAGCTGTGTTTAGTTTTTGGGGCTTGAGAACAAGTTGACCCACAGGCAGACACCTAATGATATAATTTGTTCAGTGCAAAAGGTTTGACTGCCCTCTATCAACCTTTATGCAGACAACTCCTTTGAATACAGTAATGGATGACAATATCAAAAGCATAAATCTCGGCAAACTTCAAGGTTTCCTGGAAAACATGACTCTTAAACTTTAGGCACATAGACATTTGGCACAATGTCAGAAACATTCTGGACTATTCATTTATCCAACTCTGGCCAAAAATAACCAAAGACTCTATGTGTCTGTTGACTTGTTTTGAAATACACTCAAAACGGCAAAGAAGTTAAAAAGTAAGAGACCAGCAATTGAGAAACAAGACTTCTGAAGTATGAAAGATCCTTTTCTGTATCTTACAACATGTGGTGCTAACAAGCCAGGTCATGTCCCTCTTACAAAATTTTGTCTGTGAACTTAGTGTGGTTAACTTAGTGAGTAGAAATTACATAGTTCAGGTTCCTTATGGTTTTAGAAGGTAATAAATAGAGACCTTGCTGGAGGACCTGCTTCAGAGGAGAAAAACGTGGTGACAACTGTGGGCTCATGCCTGTGAGTAGGACAGAGCAGCCAGGATAATGGTCTTCTTCTCAAGCCTGGCTGACTCCCAGAGTCACAGTTTCACTTTTTTTAAAATGTGTCCTACTCTTAACTTTATGCCTCCTGTGTGATGTTCCCTGGCTCTTTATTCTTCCTCTTCTATGTATACACCTTCTACTTTCCTCTGCTCTACCTCTACTAGCCGGAGGAAGAGAAACCCATCTTCTTCTTCTCTACTCAGCCTCCCTTTGTCTTTCTCCTTGGCATGCATCCTCCTCTCCTAAGGAGAGCGGGTGGTCAGGAAACACTGCAATGTTACACTTTCTCCTTCCATTTTGTCTTGTCATCCAGGCCTCTTGCTGCCCTCTCTGGGAGGATCTGTTGCTGTGCCAATGGACATCCTCAGTTCCTGAATGGAAATGTGGCCTTGATAGCACATGATGTCACTGTTGGGACTTCAACCTTTCCATCACTATTAGGTTTCCTTTTAAATTATAAGAAAATAGGAGAAAAATAAGCTTTATTTCTTTTTTATTTTTTTTAATTATTGTCAAGACAGTCTCTTTACGCAACTTTAGTAGCACCACAGATATGTGAAGTTGGCTGCACTGTTCCTCACTTTCCTGCTACGTATCCAACTCTGCTTTTAACAGCTTGAGGTTTTCTTCATTAAATCCTTTTTCACCCCCACTCTTGCCAGAATGCAATATCCCAACGGGAGTGATCAGAAAAGAAGGGTAATTATTATAACTTACGAAAAAGCCATTTGCTTTGTTACTGCTTCGTGCTATTCCTCTTGTTATTGAGCAGATGAAGAGTTACAGTAATTTGCATTTTGATTTTTATCTACGCAATCTCTACTGAAGAAAAAAGCCCTTATTTCTGTTTGGAGCCCTTGGCTGCACTGTGTAATCCCTGTAATAGTGCCAATAGCAGTAATGATATGACAAAACATAAAACAGTTTTCCAAAAAACACAGTGCACAGGCTGCACAAGTCATTGCAAGGGATTTGTGACAAAGTGGCTGGCAAAAGGAATGGTACGTTCTGGGTTTCACCTCCTTCTACAGATGCACATTTGAAGGCGCAACAAGGTTTCTCTCCAAAAGCCAAGCTGCCTCTGAAGGAGGTAGGAAGAGAAGCTACACTCTGCTCTTGGAAAGAAAATATTCCGTAGGCTGCAAACACTGGAGTATGGCTTTTAGGTACTTTAAGGGAAATTGCACTTTTTTTAGTGTAACTGTTCTACATACATGAAACAAAGGTGTCCAAGGAAGGCCAAGAATAGGTAGTGGAAAAGAAGTAAAGACAGGAGCAGACTGGGAGATATGGAGGAAAAAGGTAAAGCAGACAGCAGGCTTTTAATTTCATATCATAGGGCAGTAACTCCCGGCCTGCATATAGCTTGGAGACTCCTGTGTCTGTCTCAAAGATAGACCTACAGTACTGTTGAAGACAACCTTTTGTGTTTGAGAGCTTTTCTGTTTTCTCCAGCTATAGAAGCTCCTTTTCTAACAATCTGACAAGAAATACTTATTACTACTCCCAATAAAAGGTGATTAAAAATGAGCAACAAAGATTATTTCAATATTCACGTAGTGGGAATACACATGTATGAGAGATGTCTACTGTTACTTATCCCCGTCAGGTGCTTACTGCAGATACTACAGCTATGTTAGCATGAATACATGAACATAGCCAGGCTTACAAAGGAGTGTGACATCTTCACTAAAGAAATGGTCTGGTACACTGGGCCCAGAAGAAGCAACATCCTGCTGCCAAAGAAGAATATCTGCCTTGCTCTGTGGTCCTATCGGGTAATTCACTCTTTTACTAAAAAGTCAGATTTTGAGGTGGAAAGATAATGAGAAGTATCATTGCTGTATTTTAACATTTGGAAATGGGAGATGTAGAGCTCCAGAAGCTGGCTCATCTGAAACTGCTGAACATGTGTGTAGTTTGGCTCTGCTCAGAGCACAAGTTATCCCAGTCTTCTTCTGTGAATTATTTGGCAGGCCTTCTTCCCCTGCCCCTACAAAACTGACAATTTTCAATAGTTAATCTCAGCTCTGAAAATTCCATCCTAATTCTGCATACAGACTTGATATAAATCAACTAGTTTCCTCCAGTGAACCTATGCTGGTTTCTGCCAGCTCAGCATCCGGCTCCGAGTATTTCTTCATACACATTGTTCCTTATACGCATTATTCCTTCTCGTTTAACCTGTCCTTGCTTCCCTCTCTAACCTAGCAGAGTGGTAAATTTTAGTAGGCATGTCCTAATTTCCTTATTGCAAGTGAAGCTCTTTCTTTTCCTTTCAGATTCCCTGCACAGTCTGGCAAGACTTCCCTTCTCTTATTCATCTCTGTTTCATCCTGACAGCACCATTAAGGCACAGTATTGACAGGCATTTTCATATGCTGTATTCACCAAAATATAAGAAATATATGAAGCTAGTAGAGAGCATCCAAAGGAGGGTAATGAAGATGGTGAAGGACCTTGAGGGGAAGCCGTATGTGGAGTGGCTGAGGTCACTTGGTCTGTTCAGCCTGGAGGAGACTGAGGGGAAACCTCATTGCAGTCTACAACTTCCTTGTGAGGGGAAGAGGAGGGGCAGGCACTGATCTCTTCTCTCTACTGACCAGTGATATGACCTGAGGGAATGGCATGAAATTGTGTTGGGAGAGGTTTAGGTTGGATATTAGAAAAAGGTTCTTCACCCAGAGCGTGGTTGGGTGCTGGAACAGGCTCCCCAGGGAAGTGGTCACAGCATCAAGCCTGGCAGAGTTCAAGAAGCGTTTGGACAATGCTCTCAGGCACATGGTGTGACTCTTGGGGATGATCATGTGCAGGGCTAAGAGTTGCTGGGCTAAGGTTTGGACTCAATGATCCCTGTGGGTTCCTTTCAATTCAGTGTATTCTGTGATTCTGTGATTATGGGGAAACCTTATCCCAGAAAACAGATGACTCTGTAGGAATTGGATTTGGGTAAAATATTTCTGCTCCTGGATAATCCATGTCAGGACAAAACTGAGATTCACTGAGGGAATCCATTGCAGAGTAGCAGTTGCTAGCCCAGCCTCCTGTAGAACTCTGGTCCCTTTGAGAGAAAAGTGGAAAACTCACTAAGAAAAAGCCCTATTTATTCATATAAAAGTGAATGGGAAATCTTTCAAGTGAATCAAGATGAATCTGAAAGGCTCTTGCAGTGTCTGGTTTATGAAAGGTATTAGAAGTTCATATTTATTCAAGGCTTCACACACTGAAAGCTGGTGGAATGACAGCTGGTGGCAGAAGGTATTTTGTCCACTGTTGCTTATGGAGGTCAGGCTGGATCCTAGCCTCAACAGTGCTTTCTTTGAGGGTTGACTACTTCTGTCTTCAAAGGAAAGTGATGGCAGTTGCCACCTGAAGCCTATAATAAGTCAAAAAAGAAGAGAATCTTCTCTTGAAACAACCTTTGGAAAACCCCAATGTAAGGGGAGTGAGCACAGTGGAAATGGAGGCATGAATGAGAAGCATGGTCCTAATCAACATTTCTGCTCTGGACTTAGTCTGGCAGATAGACCTAAAAAGTCATAGAATCATCAAATCATAGAATCAGCTTGGTTGGAAAAGACCTCCAAGATCATCAAGTCCAACCCCTGATCCAACACCGCCATGGTTACCAGACCCTGGCACTAAGTGCCACATCTAGTCTCATCTTAAAAACCTCCAGGGACGGAGAATCCACCACTTCCCTGGGCAGCCCATTCCAATGCCTGATTACTCTCTCTGTAAAGAATTTCTTCCTAATATCCAACCTAAACCTCCCCTGGCACAGCTTAAGACCATGCCCTCTTGTCTTACTGATAGCTGCCTGGGAGAAGAGACCGATCCCCACCTGCCTACAACCTCCTTTCAGGGAGTTGTAGAGAGTGATGAGGTCTCCCGAGCCTCCTCTTCTCCAGACTAAATGCTTGGCTTGGGGCCTATTTGCACTTCTAAACAAATATTTACTCAGTCTTGACAAGTTCATTAACTCTTCATGTACATATGCAGTGTACAACCATATCATCAAAAGCTGTTGACTGATTTTTAACATATACATGTGAGGAAAGTGTAAACTTTTCATTTCATTCAGCTTTTATTTAACTGATTTGGCATCTATGGACTATGATCTGTCAATTTGCACAGCAGCATTGCAATCAGTGGACCTAAGGTGAGAAGTTCTCAGTAATGCAGGCTTTGATTGTTCACCTTTTGGCATAGAGTTATGACTTTAAACTCAAACACTTCAAATCGCAAAGATTGTTCCTTTAGCTAAGCATTGTAAATCATGACAAACAGAAATACAGTTTATGCCATTCTAATCTATAGAAAATCACAGGAAAATATTTTAAACGAGCCAGACACATGCAATTTTAACATCTATGTTGGATGAGAGTGCTTAGGAACAGACTGTTACCTTGGAGCTTAATAAAAAAGTCCTCCAAAGGAAAGATTTAATAAATCACGCTCTCCCTTAATGACTGGAATCTGTGAAGTAGTGAGCAGCGAGAAGACTTGCTGTGAAAAGAACTCAGCACCTCACCCTGTGTAAGGATTCTGTAACAGAATATCTATTTTTCTATGTACTTATCAACATGTGAATTAAGTTGGGTGCTAATTGTGTGTGCTGTGGAGGGTTGAATATATTATGCAGTTAGAGGGTTGAACATATTATGCAGTTACTATCTATTGAGTGCTATTATCTTCTGCCTTTACGAGAATTTTTAAGTTCAGTTTTTCTCGTGATTCATACAAAACCAAGTAATTCTTTCTGTCAGGGGTTTCCTGCATGAAGGAAGCGTGACAATGGCACACAGTAGTTTATAGCCACTTTTAGTAAAGCAATGGACTATGGGCAACTCACATTTCTTATCCTTCCAAGGTCACTTTGGAAGATATTCCATGGGTGTGAACAATGTTTTCTCTGTTTCTTTTAACACAGAGGTCTGAGCTAGATTTTTTCAATTATTATTCTCGTTTGAATTGGCTAATTCTGCTAGAAACAGTAAGGATCAAACTTTTTTTTTCTAGATGTTCTGCCTCCTGCTGTCTCTGAAGCCAAGCAAATAATAAGATATGCACAAAGGCTGCCAACGTTTTTGGAGCAATGGTTGTAGTCAGTTTAGGAAATTTAGTGTGGGTTCCCTCATGAAGAAAACTTTTAGTGGGACATATAACAAACAACGGAGCTTTGGTGTCCAAGCTCGCTCCACTGCCGGAGCTCCTGTCTCTCTTTCCAGTCTGTGCTCTCTGCTCTTCCTTCTGTCACTTTTTAGAGGGCAGTAAATGCACTTTAGAGCCCAGCTTACTAGGATGGAGGCAGTCTTGCCATGGAATTCATTGGTTACCTGTCACATCTAAAGGTATCAGTGGCAGTTAAAAAGGACTATTTGGGGCTGGTGACTATAATTTATTTAACCTCCTATTAAATCTGAGGCTGCAGTATACATACATGCATAGGTATTATGGCCAAAAACCTTCTGAAAGATTCCTATTTATAGCATCTAGTCAAACCTATAAGAGGAGATCTTATACAGAGGAGGGTGTGTGGGTGATATGACAAATGGCTCTGATTCTTGAAAAGGACTACTCCTCCCCTCAGGGAGAGGAAATATAATCAGCACAAAAGCAAGTAACCATAACGCGTACATTTAATATCTTGAGTGAGGTGAATTTTTTCCTCAGGGTCTTCCATGAACCTTTGAATGCCCTCTATATCTTCACAATCATCCCACAAAAAGGCAGCCACCCTGCCCTGCCAGGGAATGCAAGCATTGAGGGCTCTGCCTCCTCAAGCCAGACTGAAGGGGAGAGAGATGGGAAGACAACATGCTGATACAGGGGAAGCAAAGGAAAACAGAGGGAGAGAGATGTGAAACCTGATCCATCTAATAACATCAAGACTGATAGTGATTTTCCACTCTATCTAGTAGGTCAAATGATCTTATAATGCATGTTAGAAAAAGATGGAAATATCTTCATTTTCTCTCAGAGTCAATATTTCCCTAGTTGGAAATTAATCACTGTAAAAGAAGTTTAAGGGGAGGCTGTCAAGGTTTATTTAGGTTTTAAAATAACTTCTTAAAACACTGGCTTTTGTTGTTGTTGCAGGTTTAGAGGTCAGAGTTTCCCTCCACAGCATTCTTCTCTTGACAAATGAACTTTTCAGCAGTCAGCCAGGTATTTTTTTATTTTAAAGTGACTTCTTGTGTGTCCTGCCATAAGCAAAACTCTGCAGATACAGTGGAAAAGGTAGAACCAGTCAGTTCTATTAGTGTCTTATGAATCAAGATGTCTTACTTTTTTTTCTGATTTTTTTTAGATATCATTGCAGTGCATCTTCATCTACCAACCTGCCACCTGATTCTAAAGCAATTAGATTTTGAATTTTTTGAATAAGGCAACACCTTATGAAGTTGCTAATTCATGGAAACCTCCCGGTAGAATGCCCATATTCATGGCAGTGGGCTACTACCTGTCAATGTTCAGATTATCCAGAAACTAGCTGTAAATTGCAAGATAAACCTGTAAGATTATATCTGAAGAAAGTGTGAGAATAACTTTTCTATCTGTGAACTAGTATTAATAGTCTTTTCACTAGACTCTTTGTCCCTTTCAGAAGTTCAAGATGAAAAAGATATACCAAAACAATTAGTCTTGCCCCACCAGTGATGTCTAAACTGGATTACTCAGGCAAAGTTTGGGTTCTGTTATGCGGCTGCTTTTAGCAGCAGCCTGGATCTGAGAATGAAGGGAGTGCCTCAAGGAAGCAACAAATAGCACAGCTTTCCCTTTGTCACTTCATTTGTGAAGCTGAATCAGATTCTGTCCCACACATCAGAAATAGCCCTCAAAAATCTGAACAATTCACCAGGAGGGTTCTTGAGATTCACAGTGGGAGCAAAGCTGGCTGCACCTCCCTGTGACTTAACCACAGTGGAAGGCAGGAACCTCACTGATGGCCTGTGACTCTGAAATGTTATTTCTTCTTATCATACATCAGAACACATCTGTAGACTCTATCTGTCAATGATGCCAGATGTTTTGGTTACCTTTATCATCATGCATTGATTATTTCTTGTTTGTTCGAGGCTTGTTTATGGTTTTACACTTTGTTTCTTCAGTGACAACTTTAATTATTCAGTGATATATGCTTTTTATTTTGCTAGACAAGTTTAATGTTCTGCTGTTATACTCCAAGGGAGCTTTGGAAGTTATTAACAATAAAAATATTAATGAGCAAATAATGTTTCAACTCTATCTATTGTTACTGCAATTTCTGCAATGTCACTCCTTAATGAACAGATTCCCTTAAGAATTTACCTAAGAACTACAGATTTTGGTCCACGTCTATTATAAATTTGGTTCACTGTAAACTTATTGGTCTCTCTTTGTCCTATATACACTGGAAGATAGTAGATCTTTCCCTGGGAGGCAATTCAAACAAATCACTGTGACATGCCTTATCTGGAGGCTCAGAACCAAACCGGGACACAAAGTGCCTCCCAGACAGCCAGAGCCTCTCTTGACAACAGCACTGTACAGCTTCATACCGGTTGATATAAAATCTGTTTGCTAAAACAGACAGCCACTGCTTTACACTGAAGGCTTAAAGTCTAATCTACCAAAAACCAGCTACACAAAAGGTGATTGCGTGTACTTCTCTGCGTGTCTTGTTTTGTAAATATTCGTCTGTCAGTGAATTACTGACACCAGGCAAGGAGGGGCTCTCCGCCTCACAGCCTTCAGCAGAGTAGAGCCTGCGTTTGCCGAACACACTCAGTGGGTCGAGCTCTGGGTGAGCTGTTTGCCTAAAGCACAGTTACTCTGTAAGGAACATGCTTTCGCCTCTGCAGTTGGGTGTGGGCTGGGAAGGGTGAAATGGGGAGCAGGGGAAGGGCTGAAATGAAGGACCAGACTGAGTTCTCGGGAAACCAGGGATCACAAGCCATGAATCATCCAGTAAATACAGAGCCAAACGTTTGGATGAACAGAGCCCTTAACAATTAATTAATTGTTGACTTTAACTGCCTGTGCTGCAGATGTGCTATCATTTTTACAGAGCAGTCCCTCACCAATCTCTTTAAGTTGTTTACAAAGTAGTTGGTAAATGCAAAAAAGAAAAAAAAGGTTTTGTATGAAAGTTGCTTCCACAAATGCACTGATGCGTAGGCATGTACACAATGAAAATAGGAGAAAGGTTGAACTCTGCATGATGTTTGATTTTATGAGAGTTTATGAATGTCCCTTGGAAAAGACTTCATGTCTTATTCTCCCGTGCTTCCTGGGTTTTGATGTTTCCCATAAAAAAAGCAGAATATCCCTTCATTTACAAAATGAGTTGGATTTAACTCCATAATTTGTAAATATTTATACATATTTCCAAAGAATACATGGGCTGAACTGCATTTTTTCCTGATTACTTATATACCTCAATATATCATCTTAGCTCCTTCATCATGTACTTGCAAAACTGAACTTCCAGATGAAAAGTCTGTGCAGGATGACAACAAATCGGCAGACTGTTGCAAGAGGAACAATCTAAGTGGCATGCAATTCAGACCCGAGCAAATGTGATATGAACTTATTTTCCATTACAGTTTTTCAGGTTTGTTGGTGCAGAAGTGCTTTGTGATAATAGACCCAAGTCCTACAATCACCTGTGCACACGCTTAACATTTTAAGCCACATTCAGAGGTTAAGTTGTACCACTGCACTGAGCAAAATTGTCTTATGGAAAGTTCTTCAGAATTAAAGCTCAGGTGGTTTGAAGCTCATATGCAACATGGACTACAGAACAGTCATTTTAATTTTTAGAATAGCTTTCTATCATTTATGTTTCCTTTGCCACTACAGCATTGAGACATAATTGTTTTTTTAACTTGTAACAGAGTTATGCAAATTAAAAACATTACAAAAAATCACAAGAGGAAGTTGAAACACCCAAAACTCTTTGAAAGGAAGCTGAGGCAGGTGTTCATACTCGAAAATGTCATGTATGCTTGATCCAGGATTTACACATAAACTCTGCTACTCGAGAAGACGTCTGCTTACACTACTGGGTAACCTCACTGTAAGATCTCAAGGCACTTAATTCCTTTTTCACCGAGACACTCTGCAAATCCTTCTGAATAGGACAGGACATAGTACTGAAAGCATTTACTGAAATGCAAATTATTTCACTTTGATTTTTACCATGACCCTTCTTCCCCTCCAGGTTTTCTATTTCATTGAATGCATGTGTTTTCCCTCACTCCTAATCACTAAAAGGGTATCAGTGTACATGTGCATAAATCTGCATTTCTGCTAAATTGCCAAGAAATGTGTAGAAATTTGAGTTTTGATTATTCAACTTGAGAGGTATTCATGATATTGACTTAATGGAGGCATGATTTAAAGAATGCTCTCAACATTTGGAAAGTCAGATCATATTTGCTTATCAGTTTGGAGACATTTAAAAATAGATTAGGAACCTACATTTCTAACCCCTTTAGAGAGCACCCATCATTATCTCCCTCTTTGTCCCCCTGGGTTCATGTGCGCAGGGGAGGAGACATCTCATGACTCACCACACTTGCTTCTGCAGCTCTGGACTGCAGAAAAGTTCACTGATGTTTATAGGATGTTTGTGGTGACCCCTGGGATACACTCTCATAATGAATTTCAGACTGTCTACCCAAGCCTTTCGACTATCTATCCAATCTCCCTGAATTCTTAACCTCACACTTCCTCCTACTCCACGTCCTTCTGGGAGACACTGGATACTCAGGATGAAACATTTTAAAGCCAGTGCCTGCAGCCTTGTCAGTACATCCAACACAAGACCCGACTTTGCTGTTTATTTTAGAGTAAATCTCCACCCCCTTCACTTGCTCACAGAAATGGCTTTTTCTTACAAATTGTAGCCCTGCACTTGAGAGAAATCTTCCTTCTTTGCTTTTTCTGGGACTTCTGTTTTTCTCACCAAAAGAGAGAGAATACTCTGTAAGAACAGTTTCAGATCCTGGAATCTTTTTACTGGAAAACAAGTTAAAATACACTTTTCTGCTTTATCCATCCCCAGAGTTAATTATTATAATTTAAATAATCCCTGAACCCTTTCTTCTTCAAAAAGCCAGCCTTTAGTAAGCTGACCTAATAGAAACTGGAAGCCCTAACTAACCCCTTGGCTGATTCATGATTTATCTATGCCAGGGTAAAGTGTTCCACATATTAGCTGGAAGAAATGCACTTCTAGTTTGTAATCTTGATAAATAAATTTATTTATTTTTTAATGCTCATTTTAGCCATTCATCATTATTTTGAAGATCTTCTACAAATAGTGCCTTGAAACTTCCAATGTGTGATATATTCATAAAGGGAAAGCTGCACAAATGAACAAAGACAGAAAACTCCCTCAAATAAAAAAGCTGATGCTAACTCACCAGACAAATGAGCATTAGCACTGGACAAAACAGACTGCACACAAACTACATTAACATTGCAGATGGTTTACTCTGGCCATACTTAATGTTCTGTGTTTTACAAGTGTCTTATGAAGGGTTAATGGACTAAAGAAACAGCAAGCCAGTGTAGCTCCACCTCCCCCAAACACAAAGCCGGGGGCAGGAGTGAAGTGTATGAGAAGGGAAGGTAGGTGACTCTGCCTTTATGGAGAATCACTTGTGTGGAAATGATTAAATGATTTCTATAGCTAGGACTATTTCTTTTTCCTAAATGGCTTGTTAATAAACATTCTTAGAGCATGTTTACCAGCATCACCTGATTTCAGCAGAGTACTATAAGCATGAGTCATCTGTGTGATTGACTAGCAGCTTTTCTGAATCTTTAAAATGTTGTCTCACAAAGCACTATTATTTTTCATGTAAAGATCACAGATTTGAATGGGCTCTACTACCCTGTTGCTTTTAAAGCAAATGGTGCAATAAGGATGATGGAAATGCTGAATGATTCACCACAATACTTAAGTCTCTGTCAAAAAATCACGTTTTAACCTATTTCTGGATATGAAAGATAGAGTTTCTGAGCAGAAAGTGGTGGAGGGATCCTCAAGCCATTATTTTCAGGGAACAATTTGCTACCTGATATTTAAAAGATGGTGATAAATAACTCTAAATCATTCTCTTTTAATTAACTCTGCAATTATAAGGAGAGAAGCTTAGACATTAAGAAGGATTTTTTTTCTCCTCCACCAAGAATAATGAATTGGTAAAATGACCTTTAGGGGCAAAGTTGTTGGGACAAGGCAGAAGGTCAATTAAATGCTGTCCTGTGGGAAAACGGTAAGTGCAGTCCCAAAGAATAAGCTAAAAAAGGACTAGGAGTAACAGAGGTAGAGGAGGAGAACATCCCCCTGTCAGCAACATTATATAGACTCATGATCTTTCAGGAAGAAGTCACAGAGCAGGAGGTCTATTAGAATTGTAATAAATACTGAGTTATCAGACTAAGAGGAATTTGGATATAAACTCCAGCTGGATTTAAAGTACAGGCTCATTACTCTCACCTCTCACAAACTCTGTAATAAGCCAATGCACACGAGTCCAGGACATCAGTCAGCTCTAACTGTTCATGTTAGCTTGCCACAAATAGGTAGCTGCCTGCAGATGCTTGGTCTACCTCAGCTCCTTCAATCTCAGTGACCTCACCAAAGACAGCATCCATAAATCCAGAATTTTAAACCATAATGCAGTGGCAGACACTGCTTCTGCCGCAAGAGAGAGGCTTAAGCAAGTCAGTCTCATTTACACTGAATTTGCTTGCCTCAAGTTGCAGCCCTACATAGGGGTGCAGAATACCAGAGCTATACAGAGGGCGTGAAGACTCTGCAATCTTAATCATGTGGCCACATCTGTATCCATAGATCAGTGCCAGGGACCATTCCCGCAGAATCAAGTCTGGCCTGTTTATTAGAGCTGCTCCTGGACATTTGCAGGGCCTGATCCAGCTAAGCTACCTCTTTTCTTTCATTCTTGATATTACTTGGAAGCCCAGCCACCCTGGGGGGGATAGTGGTGGTGAACAAAGTTCAACTCCTAGTGGGCCCTATTCCCAAGGAGGGTGTCTGCACATTTATCACCTACCTGCACATGCCCAGCCAGAAACTCTCTAGGAGATAAGGCATTATGAATCCTGTCCTGAAGGCGATGGTAAACTCAACAAGAATGGAGAGGTTACTCCTTCACTCTGTGATGAAAAACATAGGGTAAGAGAAAAAAACACTCCACCTGGTCTGGAGTTTTGGGGTTTGGGGTGGTTTATTTCTTTGTTTTTGAGAGTTTTTGTCTGGGTTTTTTTAAGGACGTTGAACCACCAGCAAATCTTCTATACTGGTAACTCTGATACAGGACTATCTTTGAGAAAAAGAGAGCCACGCAGCATCACTTTAAAGCTGAGGAACAGCTTACAGGCAAGAAAACCATAACCAGGTACTACCACCGTTACCACTTTGTGGACAACAAGTCTAGTTTTCTCCAGCCACCAAGTCTAATTAGATCCACAAACCAACAAGCTGCAAAGCCCACCTGAGTAGAAGGACACACACAGAAGCTGTGACTAGTCCCCTTGTGAGGAGCTAGCAGGGCCTGAAATAGCCTGTATCAAAATAGGTCAAGAACATCTCCATTACACTGTAGTACTGATACACCTCAACAGCTCTGGGTTTCACCAAATCAGTTAACACTTGGAAGAATGACTATAGCTATACTTTGGATGAGCAGAACCCTGAAAACATAATTATATTTATCCAAATGTTAGCTTTTTCTCTCCCCATCAAAACTAAAACTAAATTAAAGAAACATGTTCCCATCAGGCTTCTTCCTTCCCATGAAAAAAGAGAAGGTGACTCAGGGATTATTTAATTCAACTGCTCACTAATTTTTTTCCCCAAAAAGGTAAGGGGCAAATAGGCATCTGAGAAGGCAGATGGTTACCTACATGATGTTAAAACCTCTGCCAGGTTCTCTGCAGTGCAAGAAAGCACACAGAAGAGAGCACGAGCTTGTACCTCCTACAAGCCCAACTCTGCCCTTCATATCTCCCGTTTTCTTTCTCCACCATTTTTCTGTTGAAGGACATGTCAGCCCCACTCGATTGTAATACTCCACCAAACTAACCCCTACAGCCCAGGAAACCCTACCTATAAAGATGTGTCTTCATACTTAAACACTTCAGTATACATTTGCCAACACACCTTCCCAAGGCCATCTCTTATAAATTTTGGGAATTTAAAAATATTTAAAAAATAATACAAACTCCCTCTATTATCCAAGGTTCCTAAAAGAGCCTAAACAAAAGTCCCTGCCCCTAAACAAAAATTCAGACTCTCCCTACCAGCACTCAAGCCAGTTTCATCTATTTCCTTTTTCTAATCCTCTTTTATGCCCATCAGCTGGTCCTTTTAGTGTAACATGGACCAGCTGCATCTGCACCACTACTATTTAACCCCTCATTGTCTGGTTCCATACTGCAGTATGTACAGCACAGAGGAGAGAAGGAAAGACCTGTGGGTTGCCATGGGCAATCTTTTCTGAATTATAATTTTATATAAATTCTATAAAGCAGAGGCTATTTTCCCTCAATTTTTAATACTTATAGAAAGAAAAAATAACTATTATATTTGGACATAGATAAAAATCAACTTAGATCTGAGCCATGAGCATAAGAGCTGGGTACTAAACTAGCCAGTGTTTACTCCTGAGTGGTGATGCTCTCAAAACCAGGGGAACTTAATCACGGATTTGGCTGCTTGAGGTTATTGTTAATTCCATTTGTTAGTCTCAATATGCTATTTACTTGCTTTCAAATTGCTTCCCTGCTTTCTCTTAGTTACAGATTTAACAACTAGCAAATAACCATAAGCAGTCATTAGAATATACTTAAAATTGCCTCTTCTGAGGCAATTTAGGTCCAGTTAGACTCCTTCCTGGAAAGAGCCATTTAAATGGTTCTTTGAATCAACCTGGGATTTAACAACTTTTAATTGTCCAAATTAACAGAGAAATAAACATTTCACATATTGCTATAAAGCATTGACCTCATATCATTCCTGCTTTATTCTAAGGACTTTATTAGTAATTCAGAGAGAGATACTATAGCAAACACATTTGATACCAGTATTTGATTAACACAGCCATTGAACAATTAGATGAGGTGAGATGTGAGGATTCCTGGGATATGATAGTTTTGTAATTTGGAAATATTTACCACCCAGTCACACCACACCTGGAAGAGATTAATTTTTGGGTGCAGCATTCATGTTATCCCATTTCAGGGAGCAAGTTTTCCGAGTCTTATTGTCTCAGGTTGTACCTTGATTTTTTTTGTATTTTGACAATACCAAGATTCCGCTGCACAGCTTAAGAAACCTTGAACAAATCCCGAAACACAGTCCTAGCCCCAAAGATGTTAGCTTTTGCTCCCCATTCCATAAAGATTAATTTATTTGCTTAACATGTGACTTATGAAGGGTAATTTTTGCCCACCACAACACTTCTCCCAACTTTGAGAGTAAATCTGTGTATGAATATAAGCAGGACTCTAATAAGATAACCAAGGCTACTGGCTGGACTGAGCTCTAACCAAAGACTGCTGTTGGGTGATTCGCACATGTTTAACCATTAGGGTACCTAAAGACAGGTAGTATTTTCACAACACTCTAACATTGTTCTCAGCAACCTGAAAGGAACCTTCCTGAACTATTCTGAAAGCTAGTCAATGCCAAAATGTTTCTCATGTATGGGTCCTGACTTGGTGATTTTTTAGGCATGTGGGTGTGATTTTATTTTTCTACT
Organism: Manacus vitellinus; assembly: GCF_001715985.3. NCBI lineage: Eukaryota > Metazoa > Chordata > Aves > Passeriformes > Pipridae > Manacus > Manacus vitellinus. The sequence continues at coordinate 11,407,690 of NW_021940604.1, read as the reverse complement.
TTATTTTTCACTCTCTGCATTGTACAGAACCCCATATAAACAAGGGAGAGCTGATCATTTTAACATGCATAACAGTGAAAATTCCATACAAAATGCTCACAAATGTAAAATATGAAGAATTTAAGAAAGATATTTCTTAACTATCTAAATTATACTTGTCAGAAATTTTAGTTGTAAGATAAATGTTGTTTGTTGTGTTTATCTTGTGTTCTAGATAACTAAGGAATTATACTAAACCTTTAAATAAACTGAATTTAATCCCAATCAAAAAGTCACGCTTTGAGTTAGATGCAATGCCAACAGTCTTTCATTGTGAGGTACTGTTTATGTTTTATAGAGTTCATAGGATCTTTGTCAAAGCAAAAATCATGAAAGCTCCTTTCTGAAAGCATTTATGTATATTATATTTATTTAGAGCTAAGATTTTATTTGCTTACCACTGCTCTTTTCATCAAAAACAATATCACACTCTGAATTGAACAGTAAAAATATCACACTGCCTGAAAGGGAGGATCTAGCTTTCCATCTGGAATGAGTAAGACAAAGTCTGTTGCAAATATACTTGTGCAGAGATTTAATCAGTTCTTTCCTAGTAAGTTATGAAGAAAGATATTTTCAGCAAAACTAAGATGCAATATTAGAGTGTGATCTACCCACTCACAGCTGTCTTTTAAACCATGTTTTCTGTCTAGAAGCTACTGTTCCACTGAGGTAGCATGACTTGATGTGGACTACCTTTTGTTACTTGCCTTTTGTGATTTGTCCTCCATTAGAAGGGAAGTGGAGACAGCAAGACTCAGTGGAAACTATCCTGAAGCTCTCAAGATCACAGTACTGCCACTGCCTGTATGTTAATAAGAACTCAGTATATAAGGCAGGACTGTACACAGAACTAATATTTGCCTGAGTTTCTGAAACAACTGTGTCTTTAGACAAACCTCAGTGTTAACTTGTAGAGGCAAAGAGTGCCCAAAGGGTTGTGTAAGTTGAAAGATGTAGAGAAACTTCTGAAAAATAAACCTTGGAGAGAAGGTGTTCTGGAGGTTCCTGTAAGCAGAATGGTATTATATGCTATGCTGCACAGTGTATCAGGCTTTGGCCAAAAAATCCCACAACATCACCATGTTCTAAGCATTTTTATTCCTTGCTCTTTGGGTTTTTTTTTACTTCTAGGAGAAGTAAGCTAACCACCAAGCACTGGTATCTTCACTTCTCTGCCAAGAAATGCCCCAATAAAGAGCACAGAAACAAAAATAGCTCTGAAGATCTAAAAAATAGGTGAAATCACTTTAGATATTTTAGCGAAAGTTGTGGTTGACTGGGACTTCATTCGCTGGCCTAATTTATCTTCCTCAAGAAAAACAATATGTTTGTTATACTCCCTCTAACTACCACTTCCAAGAAAATGAAAATAAAAAAAGGCAACAGCATCCTCAAAGGGAGGACTATTATATATTTTTGGCACTAATCTGCTTCCAGATTGCATCTATTTTTTAGGCATTTTCAAGGTCCAAGAGTACAGGGACTCCCAGATCCCACATTAGTTCAAAGAGTTAAAATGTTCAGCAAGCTAAACTCCTTGCTTTGGCATGTCTATCAAAGGCTTTGAGCCTCTAATGTAATTGAAAACAATTGTCCCAGTGGGGAGGTCTAACACTCCGACTAGTTGCAGTTAAATGTTTGAACTGCCTGAGAAAACTAGAGGGGTTATAAGAATTCAAGGGTAAACTACATGACACGGTTCTGGTGATAATAATGTTCCAGAATTTATATTTATTAATATTGCCTTCTTTCGGTCAGACTCCCACAGGAAATCCTGAGGACTACATGTCTCTGGCATGTTTTATCTTAGATAGTCCCATCCTTGCGGTATTGCTTGCTGATAGCAGCACAGAAGAGTACCTTTGAAAATCTCTGGTCTTTATAGAAGCTGCGGATGACAACAAACAGGACCTTCAACACTCTGGGAAGACAATCCATCTACTTTCCTTAGCTATCATTAAAATGTCTTTCAGACATAGGTCATAACTGGAAACCTATAAAGGATGTCTGTGTGTTAGGCACTTCCCACAAGCCTGGTCCCTTGCGATTAAAATTTATCACATTGTTCTTCTGGTTACAAATACTGCTGATATGTGTCATTACTGCAGAGCACTGCTCATAACATTTTGACTTTACTCCAAACAATTTTTTAAGTTCTGAGTTTCCCATAAAGAACCCACTCCTGAAGTTTTTAAAGACACACATTACTTTAATGTTTTTAAGCCTGTTTTAAAAGTTGTCAACTATTTTATTTTCCTGATAGATGTTCACTTACACTGACAAATTATTTTATGAGAAGCTTTACATGCCCTAATCTAGTCCCTGTGATGTAGCAAAAAAGCAGTTATGGTGCACAAAATCATACAGATCTATCAGTTTATAGGTCAGTTTATATATTAAGTCCACCTTCTTAAAAGCTTCTTGACTAAGACATTGCTAATGTGTCTTAGTGATGTTCTCTTTCAAAGACTTGCTGGTTTTGTTGATCTAAAAATTTTGTACAGTTTTTAAATTTTCATGTTTACTGGAGAATAAACATAGCATAATTATTGTCTTACTCTGGCCTTCTTGCTAGAGTGAAATTATTTGCTGTAAGCTATACTCTCTAGCTGTGGGCAACAAAGTCCAGTTCCAGTCCCCCTGCCATGGACAGGGGCACTTTTCACTAGACCAGGTTGCTCAAAAAGCCCCACCCAGCCTGGCTTTGAATACTTCCAGGGATGCATGTGAGTGTGTCTCTGCCCATGCCATTAGTTGCTGATCCCATTGATAAGTTAACAAAAATTGATGAAGCAGCAGCCTCACAGACACACACACAAATAATTCAACCTGCACGGAAATAGTTATTGGGTAGAGAAAATAAATTGTGTTATACTATTCCTGAGGAGAAGGCTGATGCCTGACTTTCACTCTCATGGGACATTGAAGAAGCCACTTCACAGTACAAATCTTTCTCTGAGCCACTCCTGCAGCTTTGCCATCTTCACAGTTTGAGCATTAAAAGCAGTAGCATGAGTATTTTCTCTGTCTGGTTTGTTCTGCTAGACACAAAGGGTTGTATTTCAGTATTGTTTGCTCCATCAGCACCAATTTACTTCAACATACAAGTGGAACACAGGTTTCTATGGCCACACTGTGGCCACAGACCAGGTTGGGTGGTTAGCATCCAGACTATGTTTCTGCATTGCACAAAGTGCTGATCTTCACTAAGCCACCCCTGTCCTGAGCTCATAACTGAGGTATAAAAAACTTGAGCATACACTCAGGATTATGCATCCGAATCAGCAGGTTTTAGGGATTCTGTGCCAATGTGTCTCAGGCAGGGATGTGAACAATGGACACCTTGCTATCTGGGACCTTGTCCCACGAGCCACTCTGTAAGAAGTAGCTGAGACTGCCAATGAAAAGGCAAAGGACAAAATAAGGACTGACACTGGAAGGGAACATTAATTTCAAGAAGAATCAATTTGCAGGGATGAACAAAGGAATGTTACATGCGTGAATATTTTATGTAGAAACCATATTTTGCATTCAGCCCTTACCATCTTATTCTGAGAACTACTACAGTCAGTTTATTTCTTAGAAAGCTAACTTCTTTGCTTGTCACTCACCTTCTCATATCTGCTATTTGCTGTCTCATCCATCTTTTCTACTTCTTGCTTTTCTTCCTCTGACCAAAAGAAGTCACCATTCCCATCAGAAAGCCATTTTGTCTTCCGCAAGCCAGAGAGTACTGCACTGAAAAAAACCCAAACAACTGAAAATTACAGAGATCTCTGCCCTATCTGTCTGCTCACAAAACAATATATTTGAAAAATATAAGAAAAATTAAAAAAAAAGATAAAAGTTAAAAACTAAAGCTGTATTTTCAGATACCTGAGCAGAGAGAAAACTATCTCTTCTTGCATCTTTGGATTTCACAGCACCTTAAAATAAATGAGCAAAAAAGTCCCTTCATCTATTCTCAGGAAATGGAAACATTCCCTCTTCTTGTTCCCAGATGGCACCACAGCAGTTTCTGTAAAACAAGCAACAGGCAAAAAAATAATTTTGCTGATGTGTGAATAAGCTGAAGCCTGGTGCAAAGAATATTAAATTCTCTCTGGCAGGACTGCCAGTGCCTGCAGTAGGCTTTGGATTAGGCTCCACAGGATACCCGAAAGCACTCAAAAGGTAATTATTTTCCCCCATCTTGCCCTCCTTGCAGCTATTCCCACAAAGAGCACAGCTCACTGACTATTTTCACAGAAGCCCTGGAAACAGCATGCATAGTATTAGAAAGCCAGATGATAGAAGGTGCTGAATTTTGTGCTTTGATACATTTCCAGTTGAAATGTGTTGGTTCCCTTGCCCTAATTGTTTTTGGATCAATTTCATTTACATTTGGGGGCCTTTACAGGGACAATCAGCCCCTCTCCCTTTACAATAAAGGTGCTCCAGCACCATGGCCATGCCGCCGCTCTATTGAGAAACAGGGTGGATGGTGCCTCAAAGACAAAGGCTGCATGATGGTAGGGCCAGGAGATCCAAATTTCAACTCCACCCAGAAACTCTGAGGACTCCCAGTGACTCAGACTGGAACAGGACTGCTTTGGAGAGAGAGAGAGAAAGTTAAGGTGGATGTAAAGGAGAGGGAAACTTAGATCCAGGCTGGGTTGCCTGGGGGCCCCCAGCACATGAACACATGAATTCCACTGGCCTTGTGATGTTTTGAAAAGTAAACTATGGAAGAAAGACCAGAAACTTCAAAGAAATTCCTGATTTGGAAATTGTCTGATGTAAAAGGTGTTAGCATAGAGGAGGGTAGAGAAATAGCCTGTTCTCAAAGGCACTCTACAAGAGGTCAAATGTTGGTCTGGCTCATATGGCCATTTTTTCCAGTTGTACAGTATATTGTGTAAACTAAATATAATGTAAAGATGCAAAAGCTTCCAGAAATGTCATCTTACAGACATTTGCTTGGATGCAATCCATGATTATGTGAAAACATTTACTTTGAGATCTAAAAGCCATGGGTTACGTGGGTGTTCTGTACATTTTGCATTGGATCTTACACTATAGAGCCAGAAAAGACTGAGAGTCTTAATTTGAAATTACTTGCTTTGTTATACTGCCCTGTGCTGTACCAACTGTAAATGTGGGTGAGTATATGTGACAGAAGAAAAGGATAGTTCATGATGTATTGTAAAGAACTGTCAGAAAACTTTACAAGTGTTTGGGACCTCAGTCAAATCTCTGCTACCAATCTCATGCTTGCAGTTGTCCCCAAGAACAGGTAACTAGAAAATCTCTAGACCAAGACAGAGGTAAATTTTTCCAAAAAAATTACACTAATTTTCTGAATTTTGAACTGAGCTCACCAGTAATTTCTCACAAGACAGGGCATTCAAGACATTAGTCTCAGATAAGGTTGGGCCCTCCCAGGGGGAGAGGCTAGGAAATGCCTTTTTAGACACCACAAATGAATATCAGAGTTATTATATTAAATCATTACCTTACAGCTCCTGCAATAAGCACCAAAACAATATGTGAACTTCACTGTTTCTCACTGTTAAGCATATGCTTGCAATAGGTTGGACCAAGCAGCCGTGCAGGAAGCGGCGTACATTTGTATCAGGACTCTGTGACTCATCTGGCTCTACTCATGAGACTGTTGAATTTCTGACTTATAAAAGTACCTCAGTATCCCTTTACTGTTTATAATTTGCTTTACACTTACTAAAAGAAAAAAAAGTTAAGGAACTGTCTTCCCCATGCAGTCAATACAGAGATGTCCTACAGCTTAGTTGTACTAGTTCTAGAATTGCAAGCTATACAGCAACATCTTTTAAGGCTCTAAACAGATCATACCATTGTGGTTAAACATACTCTTCATGGACATCAGCTGGTGTGATTACACAGAATTGTACTGCTCTAGGTAATGTAACATTTCTCTTGCAGTCAGACAGAGGGTCTACAGCACCTGGTGTAAAAATATGCCCTGAAAAGTACTCAGTAGTCTTCAGCAGCGGCCAAAAGTGTGTCCTTGGTTATTGCAGTGGTTTTAGACCCCAAATATGCCTAACTCAAGATAGATCATCTGTACAAATCCTGAGAATGGTGCTCCGACAAGAGAGAATAAAACAAGTTTGAAACCAGTTTGCATCTCCCTGTCATCTTGAATGAATACCAGAGGTACTGAGGTTAACTTCTAGCAACCTAGTATTTCAGTGTTATGCTGTCAGATTGGAAACAGGCTGGTTTGCTATGAAATCATGGTACACAGCTGTGGCATGGGAGAGGTAAGAGTTTAGGCTTTTGGCAGTTTTTCGAAAGACTTCCAAAAATTCTACAAGAGTTCAAAAAATAGCATTCCCAGAACACAGATTTTAAGAGTCAAATGAGCACAATTGTAATCATTGATATTTGAAAACAACGAAAGAAATCGGAGGATCAAATTAATTAATGCCCACAACATATCCGGAAATCTCATTTGGATTAGTATTTGCAACCTGTACTGCTGTGCCAGTGAAGATGCATATGGGATAACCTGCTATGCAAATTGAACCCAGAGACTGGGTCCTGGCCCTTTGCTATCTGCATGCCTGGGGCCGTGAAATTTTAGCAGGATTCACACTCTTTTAGGAATCTGGACACAAAGCAGATTCATAAACTGCAGTCTTAATACCCTGATAATTAAAACATTTAAAAGGTCACATTTAATCTGCTCATAGCAATAATAATCTAAAAACATCAGGAATAAATTCTGTCTCTCTTCTAGTCAAAAGATTCATCCCATTTCTGTTAGCAGACAGGGATTCACACAAGGAACTAAAACTTAAGAAAGCCAATCACATAGCTTGGCCAGTATATACTCTTTTTCATAGTATTGTTTATGCCAAAACAAGAATCAGACAGTTAGGAACTGAAAATGATGCATTTTGTTTCTTTCAGCATCAGAAAACATATTTTGCAAACCAAAACCTGAGCAGCCTAACGAATATAAAATCAATGAGCCAATATCTTTCCTAGCCTGTCATAGCCTGAATTTATGTTTGAGGTATAAATTTAGCCAAATAGCTTTTCTAAAGATGAAAAATCTCTCTGATTTTTTGCTCAAGCTGATAAATTTCTCTCTGATAAATCCCAAGCTGATTTACCTAGAGTAATGTGTACAGTTCTGGTGTCCCCAACAAAAGAAGGACTTGGAACTGCTGGAGCAAGTCCAGAGGAGGACCATGAAGTTGACATGAAGACTGGAGCACCTCCCCTATGACGACAGCTGAGAAAATGGGGGCTGTTCAGCCTGGAGAAGAGAAGGTTGTATGGAGACTGAAGGGGGCCTACAAGTAAACCAGAAGGGGACTCTTCATCAGGAATCGTATTGATAGGGCAAGGAGTAATGTCTACAAATTGAAAGAGGGGAAATTTAGGTGAGATATTAGGAAGAAATTCTTTACTATGAGGGTGGTGAAACACTGGAACAGGCTGTCCAGGAGGTTGGAGGTTGTGGATGTCACAAGCCTGGCAGTGTTCAAAGCCAGGCTGGATAAAGCCTTGACCAGCCTGGTCTAGTGGGAGGTGTCCCTGTCTGTGGCGGGGAGGGTTGGTAGTAGATGATTTTAAGGTCCATTCCAACCCCTTAACGTTCTATAATGCTATAAAATAAATGAAAAAGCATGTGATGTAGTTGTCACATAGGTTGTCATGAATTCCTATCAATTTCTTATTTTTCCCATTAAAAAAATGCCACTGTATCACAGGTCTCATCAAAGGCTTCTCTACACTTAGTGACAGTGCCTGTATTGTATTACAGATACCAGTTTGCGGTGAGGAAGGTCAGAATTAATTCAAACCCCAAAGCCATTTAATGCATTAACCACTTAAGATTTGCAACACACTGAGACAAACATTGTTTATTTCACATTCTCAGAAACAGGTCCTGGATTTCCACTGGAGGCTGTGTGAAGATTGAATCATAACTGTGAAAACTGGCAGTACAAGTGTGCCCTTTCATGTAGTGAATATATTTGTGACGAGGAAGGTGGGGTGAAAAAAAGGGCAGAGCTGCCTCAAGCAAATGTTTTGAACACCCTGTATCAGGCAGACACAGATTTATTTTCTAATAGAGTAGACTAAAAGCTATACCAAGGGATGGGAGGGGAGAGGAGGAAAAGGCTTCAGGGTGACCTAATTGTGGCCTTCCAGTACCTGAGGGGAGCCTACGAGAAAGATGGAGAGAGACTTTTCACAAGGACATGTAGCACCAGGGCAAGGCAGAATGGCTTCAAACTGTAAGAGAGTAGCTTTAGATTAGATACTAGGAAGAAATTCTTTACTGTGAGGATAGTGAGGCACTGACATAGGTTGCCCAGAGAAGCTGTGGATGCCACATCCCTGGAAGTGTTCAAGGCCAGGCTGGATGGGGCTTTGAGCAATCTGGTCTACTGGAAGGTGTCCCTGTTCATGGCAGAAACTAGAGTTGTAACTAGGTGATCTTTAAGGTGCCTTCCAACCCAAACCACTCAATGATTCTATGACTGCTTCTCAATATTGGTACTTTCTGTGAAAAAAGTTCTACTTAGAGGGGAAAAAAATTACCTCCAGAAACTAAGAAATTCATTAATCCTGAAAAACTCACTCTCTGCAAGGAAAGAGGGAAACAGAAATAAAATGTTACCATTTGGACTGACAGCAGCAACACTGGTGAAGGACATGAATCTCAGAGGGAAGTCATTGTACCTTTATGTCTAGTCAGCATCACTGGTAGAAACATAGGAAAAGCAGGGGGAACTGGGTGTAATTAAAACTTTGATTAGTTGAGGGTTTGTTTAGTTTCAGTTTTCCAAAATCATGACCCACACTTGGTTTTGAAATTGCATCTGGATCTCATTTCTGTGTAATTTCTTGCTTCTTAGTGGTGCCAACCATCTGTTTTCACCACCCATATTGTGAAGTTTGGCATTGTTATCAAAAACCCAGTTCTAGAGATAGCTTGCAATAAGAACAGCTTTCACTAATGCTAACCAAAATGATTCTTACAGTGGCAAAGAGTAATATGTAAGCCAAATGACTCTTGGAGGCTCAGAGGCCTCAAAGCATATAAGGCAATGACATTTAGTTATCACAGCTGATAATCCTTACAAAATGCAGCAACTCAAATCACCAACAATGATTCCAAGGTGGATTTTCTTCCTAACTTAAAAGTGGAGCAGAAAAGTTACTCTTCATTTTGCAGTTTATACTGTTAAATCCTATTAATTAGCCACTTTTATGTTTATTTTACAGTTATATATAAACAGCACCACTTTGTGCTTTTAGTGATGTCTTTGCAGCTTCTAAATTTTCATGCGTTTTACAATTATAAGCTTTCTTTCTTGTCATTTCCATCTGCTTCCAGACACATTCTATAACCAATCTTAATAAATCTTTCATCTTCCATTGACATCACGGAGATATAGTGAATTCCTTTAAAGAGGGCCAGCCCAAGACCTAAGAACCACCTCTGTTCCTTTATTTTAAGAGGGCAGTCTCACTCTCTGCCTTGACCATCTGCCTAACAGTTAGGTCCACACCTAATATTCCATGCAAAAGCGCTGCATTCCCATGGGTCAGGGCAACCCCACTCGTGTCCATACTGGTTGATGAATGCAAACGTTCCCTTTCTGTGGTGGCATCATTATGTTATAAAAACAAAACCCCACTTGGCCTATTTCTTAGTTACAGATCTAAACTTATAGTTTATTACAGGCCACTCAGATATGAGAGGTCTCTGAAAGAATAACTAGGTTATGAACTAACCAACAGCTGGACATGAGGCCAAGACAGGTCCCTGATCGTATATACTGACTAATTGTTTTCTCGTTTCCTAATTTTGGTTTTAGAGTGCCCCAGAGAGCTTTCTCCTGGGCTGTGTGCTGGTACGTTTTGCCAGCTCTTCACTTCAGGGAGCACTCCTAAACGCCTCAGGTTATACCATGCCTGCCCTCCCTTTCATGCTCTAAAGTACCAGTTAGGTGTCCATCACAACATTTTGGACACTTGAAATGAAAAAGCATATACAAAAGGACATTTGTATTTTAGGGCCATAGGGGATCCATAGAAATGTTATGCTGTGTGGATGTGGTCAATCACTCCACAGAAGTGAGCCCTGAGCAGGGCAGACACAAGTCTGTACATACTTTTTACTTTCCTGACCCTCTTTTACTTACCAACAAAGACATGCTCTACAGACTATATGATTCAGTGCTGAAGCTCTCACTGTGGATATTTGCAGCATTAAGAACTAAGATTTTTTCTGTACCTTTTTTTCCTTTTCACTATCTTTTTTTGAATAGAAATGTTCCCTATCTATATACCTAGACTTATATACTTCTACTCCAAACCCTTGATTTCCATCACTCTTATGGGTCATGTTTTTCTCAACTCAGGTTTCCTGTGCTTCTGTCTTATCTTCAGTGCAGGTCACTAGTCTCTAATGAATTTTATAGGTATTCTGGAGAATGTTTCTAATGTGTTACAAAGATTCTGATAAGCTCTTTGTTCATCATCCATCCTAGAGTGTGACTCTCTGGGGGTGAAACCACTTCTTGGGCTTGTTAGGTTGTTTAATGCCCACATATTTATTTCTTGAAGGTCAATAAGATCACGCTGGCTAGCTTGTAAAGAAATAACATTATTGAACCCATTGTTAGAACCTGATGCAATACTGACTGTAGTCAATAGAAAGATGGAAAATGCCGGTCCTCTTTCAGTGAAGATATTCTAAGAACGATCATGAGTATATGGAGCTTCACATAAAATAGTAACTGCTCTCTATTCAGAGAGATTTTCACTTCCTTGTGTTATAAAATGGACTGAAACAGTCAAACAATGCAAATTACAATAGGTAATTTTTCCCTATGTAATTTTTTTTCAGAACAGGCTACATTGAAGTCAAGCAGTACCAATTATTTGTGATCCTATCCAAGAAGCTCTCTCTGTGACTTCTTTTTTAAAATGTGCTGAAGCTTGAAGATGTGAACTGGGGGAAAATACAGTTAGTAACAGAGTCACTAGCGAATCTTAGTTGGGAAAGTAAAAGTTTTTCAGAGTTTGTTCTAGTGAGACATCTAGCTGCTCTTGTGTGCTAGTATCAGTGCGAGGCAGAAGGAAAATGGTTGTATTCAAAGCTTACAATTTCAGATGCAATTAGGAAAAATTATATTTTTATTCATCATAAAGAATAAACTGAACAATCACATCCCCGTTGAGGTCCCTTTAAATCTAATACATACCTAAATTCATATATGAAGGTTCCAGCAAAAATAATCAGATTATTCTCATCCTTAAGAGTTAAGTGCTTTTCTGGAGTAGGTTCTGTATAAGAGAAAAAGGGCCAAGTCTACCCAGCTGCAAGCCTAGTGAGCTTACGCCAGGTTTGAATCTCCTCCAGGAAAGATAAATGGCTGCATATCCGTAATTTACAGGACTATAAATATCAAGAACACTGCTGATGTCATACTGGAGTGCACAGTCCTCCATCAGGTGACATTTCCGTTCGCTATGAGATGAGTGTCATTTAGAAAAGGAACTACAGGACTGAGCTGTATTTTAAAATTTTCTCCTTAAAACCCCACTATGTTTCCCCATCGAGGGTTTTTAGTTTATTTTTGCAGTGCTTTTTTATGACATATTCTGACTGTACCAGCTTTAGCATTTGAAAGATTAAATGCTGTCAATCACTTACCCACATGGGTCTTTTCACTGGACCCTTTATTGAGATTGCTTAGGGCTAAATTTTAGCCTGACCCATTCAGTTGCTGGGCTCACAACAGAAGCGTGGCATCTGGAGGGGAAGACAGAACAAGAAGGACAAGTAATATTTTGTACTCATTCATGTGCTGTAGTTACTAAATCTTAATTAGTTAACAACTTCTTTGGTTTCAGTTCTTGGCATGTTCAAACTGTGCCTCCAAAAGGGAAAGCAAGAGGTCAGAAACCTAGACATTACTTCTTCATTATAAGGATGAAGTTTTAAAAAGTCCAGGGCTTTTATTCTGGAATTTATTATGCATTCTTTATTTTGGCAGGTCTGAGATAAAACAGCAAACATATTAATGAAGACAAGAACTGTCCTGAGGAAATACTTCCTATTAGTTAATAAGCAGACACAGTGGCCTGGATTAGGAAGAAACATGACAACATTGTTGAAAATGAAGACGTGTATCCTAAGTGAAGCCAATGGGTTCACAGAAGCCAGGGCTGTGTAACCTGCTGCTGTACATCAGGATTCCAGGAAAGGAAATGAACATTACACATGGTGAGAGCAATGATACACCAGGGTGAGATAAATTTACTGTTTAGCTGCATTTCATCTTGGAAATTTTAAAGTAGCATTTCTGTACTGAGAGAGATTCCAGAAGACTGGCTGTCCAAAGCAATGCTGCCTTCCAAACGGAAAGATGATTGTCAGCTCTCTGGTTCGTTAACTTTTATCTTTGCTGATAAATGAACAGCAAGTGGTCAGTTGTTGACAAAAGCCCTCTTTTTAATTGGATATGTGAACTGGACCTTACATAACCTGGCAGCATACTATCAGCCCTGGACCTTGTCACTCAGATAAAACCATCTTGGCTCCTACAGGAATGCGGGTGTTCAGTGTCTACATTTTTGCTATTTGGAGGGGAAGATCACAAACATATATGCTCTGATATAAAACCAGAAAATCTTCCAAAGTTTTGGTTCAGTATAAATTTGCCCAAAATAGGCAATAACCAAGGAAACCAACTAGAAACTTGAAGCCAACTAGAGAAATTTGCATGGCTCACATGTTGTCCCATTGGAATTGATTTGTTCATAGGTCTGGAGGAAGACCTGACCAAACACTTTGAGAGGTGTTTGTAAGAGAGTAGGGAAGGACCAAGAACACCCTTAGCTGAGGAATGCTGCTGTTGCTCAATCTCTCCATGGGCCTCCTATGGAAAAGAAGTTCAAGATGTCACTAAAGTGACTGTGCCTACAGCTGCCAAATCTTTCTTAGCTCATAGTGGGTCCACTGTTAGAAAGAACTTGCCAGCACTGTCTCTATTTTTGAACAGAGCTCCAAGATATATTCTAAGAGAATTTCAGTGGTTGTGAAAGCTAGAGTTCATGAACTGCATATTTTTCCTTCCTTTTTGTTTTGTCTTCTGGATTTCTTTTTAGCCGTTGATTTATCTCTAGCTGGGAAATCTCCCAGTCTTTTGAAATACTTAAATTTTTATTTTGGAATTGCTACAGGTCTTTACGAGGGTCAGTCAAAGTCCCCATCACAGCAGATAATACTGCAGACACTACTCCTTCAGCCTCAGAACAGCTTCAGCTGTTTCTTGCAGAGATGACAGTCCCAAGCTAGTCCCAAATCCTTGCCATCACCCCACTGCTACCATTTCTCAGTCCTACACAAGAGGTGGGAGACTGTCTAGGGAACTCTCCTCACCAAGAACTACTTAGGATAGGCAAAATGAAACGGGTAGTTTCACATCTATGTGATTTGCTAACTTAGCCCATTTCCTGGCAAAATGAGCATTTCATGGCTCACACAAGGTGAGCCACTAGAACACCTGAAAGAAGCCTACCTTCTAGCAGAAGACTGGTGATGAGCAGCTGGGAGACAGCAAGGGCAGATCCCATCTGCCTTATCATAGCTGGAACTGGAAAGGACCTATGTCCACAGACAAAATGTCCCTCCATTTGAAACAATCCTAAGCATTGACTAGAGCAAAAAGCTCAGCCTGTACCTGACAAAATGCTGTTGCCTTCTCGTGACTCATCTTTTGAGCTGCATGGTCTTCTCTCTGTAAGATATACTTCACAAGTTAAGAAGTATTGAAATAGGACCTGTTTTATGGTTTGTGTTAATAGTCCATAGAGCTCTGAAAAGAGAGCTTCCGGGAAAGACAAGTTACCACAATTTGCTTGTCAAGAGTACTCTCCTGGTATCTGTTGTGTAATACCACTGCTTGATGCAGTTCCAGGAGGTGAAATCATCATAACCAGAACAGAGTTCAAAGAAGGGAGACTGGTAATTGGCCTGGTCTTAATTTGATAGCTGCATTGCTCAGTTCCTAATTTATTTCTATGTTAGTTTTAATGGCCCAGACTGAGTGATAGTCTGGGGCTTCTTTGCTAGGTGTTGATGGATTTAAGTTTTTGAGGTTCTCTTTTTGTTCTTTTTATCTATTTTGTTATGCTTCAGTTTGTTTAATATAATAAAGTTATTAATAAAGTTAAATCATTTCTGTCATTGAACAAAACAGTTCTGAACCTTTAAAGAACTGAGTAGATATCATCCAGCCAACTTAAAAGCCTATATTTAAATCTTACTTCGTAAACTCATTGAAATCACATGTTCTTACATGTTCTGTTGCTTTTGAAACTTTCCTCTTTATGCTTTCATACAGGAAATACGATAAACTTGTTTATTTAATTTGTCAGTTTTGTGTTTCTGAATTTCTTCATCAAATCTGTTATCTTCCTTAACTATCCAATTCTTACCCAAGTTATGTGCGCAGAGGGGAATGGTTTTACTGCTATATTTACAGTGCTGGAAAGACAAGAAAAAGAGCAAGCAGAGATGCTGGCTTCTGAGAATGACAAGAAAATAAAGACATTAAATGGACATTTAATTTTGGAGGCAATCCTGCAGGATGAGAAAGCCAAATATTTTTAGGATCATGGGATAATTCAGGTTGGAACAGCCCTCCAGAGGTCAAATGGTTCAACTTTTCAAGTTCAATGATGCATCACAGTCAAATACATGCTGATCACTTGCTGCTTTTCTTGGCCTTTTATTTTCTTAGTTAACTCTACCTTCTATTGCTTTTTAATTTGAACTGGCCTTATCAAGTAATTAACTGGCCTTATCAATTAATTTGCATGACAGGAGTATATTTTATTTACTAGTGAACTGGAAGGAGCTAATTAGAAACAAACAATCTGTAGGCTGGCAATCTGCTGAAATCAGCAATAAGGGTAATTTTTAAAACATGCTTCTGCAGAGGACCCTGACACATGTGGAAGTCCCTCTCTCCTTGAGTAGTGTGGAGTTTTTCAAATTCTTCAGCTTTCACAGAGGGTAAGAGAGTGGTAGGACTCATGCATTAACAAGCCCAGATGAAGAAGAGCAACAACAGCTTTTCACAACTCTCTGTTGCAGGAGAAGGTAGGCTGGAAATTCCCAGGGTCTTTTCGAATAGGAAGAGTTAAGTTGTAGAAGAAATTGATGATAACTGTTGAGAAATAAGCAATTTCAGAATGTTTTTTCTCATTACATCATTCCCTAGCAATGAATCTCTCTGCTTATTGACCTGAAGAGGAGAGACACTTTCTACTAGGGAAATGTTGGTAGAGTTATCCATAAATTTTTGTGCTTTGGAAAAGACAAGATGCAAAAAGATGTATAGATGCAAAAAAAGCCAGCCTTATTTGCCACTGCCTGGTTTTCACCAAGTACAGATGTATTTTCTTTTCAAAGGTCTACTTTAGTGGTATAATTTCTCCTGCTGTAATGCCTCTAGTGAGTTTTCAGAGATGAATACCAAAGTTTTTTGTATTTTTATGAAAGTGGCAGGGATTGGTTATAACCACTGTGTAAAGGAAGTTACTGAGCTTAATATGGACCAAGACTAGGAAGAAACCTCCTGGCAAGTCTGTGTTTGAGCAGTCCATGAGCAGATGAAAGTTACCAAAAGTGTTCAACAACATGCACTGACCCTCAGTTAGTTAGTGAAGTGAAGCTGTCAAGCAAAACTGGGCAAGCTGCACCCCCATGGTTTTATTTTGTATTGTATATGTAAGCCTCGGTGCTTCTGTTTATGTGGCTGGTAGCCAAAAAGTGTTTAAAAGGCCTTTTCAAACTGTAGCAAGCGAAAATATTCCCTCCCCTGTTTGAACTTGGGGTCTAACAGACTTGCCCTTTCTGTCTAGATGGCAGAAATTTGGTATTAAGGCTGCCCCTTTCCTTAGTGCTTGCCGTTTACATCACAAATACGTACTGATTAATGCCTAGGACTCTACACACAGAATGAGCCAAATTTAATAATGATAGTAACTAGATTTTAGCAGTCATTAACCATGAGTATTTACTTCTACTATAAGTTTTCTTTCCCATGCAGAACATACATACATGTGGATGCATTTTTAAGGAGTTGGGAACTATTCAAAACAAAAGTTATTTTGAGGGTTAGGAAATAGCTTGTCTTACAGCTGCCAAGTGATTTTGGAATAACTCTTTGCATGATGGAGTGGAGGGAAAAATGGAGATAAAAACATCAATCCTTTAGTTCAAGGAGACTAGATCCTTAAAAAAAAATAAGAGGAAAAAGGTAAGGAAGAAAGGAGCAAAGGTTTTCACCTTCTTATGCTTCTGCATCCAGATCTGCCTTAATTTTCTGTCCTGGGACTGGGAGTAGCTCCATCCACATTCTTCTATCTGTGCCCCTTGGCAGTCTAGATAAAAAAGGCAGGCAGCACTTCTCCTGGATTTTTACCTCCTCCACTTTAAGCAGGTTTGAAAGAGAGAGGGAACACACTAAATGATGGACATGTGGAAATGTCATTAGTCACATTTAGATAAGTTTATAAATGTACAAAGTAGCTCTCAGGGCCAGACATAGGACTGAGGTGAAACATCTGAGCTTCATCCAAAACTAGGGACCTTCAACTGGTGTAAATCAGGTATTGTGATACATCCCAGCTGAGGCTCCAGTAGCAGGACTCACCTCCACAGTCTGTAACGTTCCTGACTTACATTTAGGATATTATAAAATGTTTATAAATAGCTGCAATATATGAGCACTGAATAACAGTGAAATGCAACTGTCCCTTTTTATTTATTTTGTGTTTCCTTTGTATTTTAAAACAGGAAAAAAGGATCCTTTCCTTTGCCTTCAGCACACTTTGTTCTGTCTTCACAGGATGATGAAAACCCTTGGGATGGGCATAGCCATTCATGATAAACACTTGCTGACTCCAGCCTTGCACAGTATGAAATATGCATACAGATATCAACATTTTTATAACATGATACTGCTTGACTTTAATATCTTGGACTAAGATGGGGGTAAAACAACAAAACCAAACCATCACTCTTCCTTTCCTTCTTATTAAAAACAATAGGCATTTTTGAAAGGAGGAAGGAAAATACTTATGCTGTAGTGGTGCTTATCTGAGGCCAGGACAACACATTGGAACTTCCACGGAATAATATTTTCATCTTAAAGCACCTAAAATATAAAAAATGTGGACAGTAGAAGTTAGAAGTATTACAATATAAAATTGTTAAAAGTCAAAGTCATGCCATCTGCAAGTCTTTCGCTTAATGGATATTATTATGCAAGCTGAACATACAAAAAAAAGCCCACCTCCAAATCTTGGTGGCTTTTTGTCTTGTCTACCAAAGTCATTCTTTTCCCCAAAATATAAGAGTATATATATATCCTCCTTTCTGAAGGTGGAGGATACATAATATATTTAGGATACTTAATCCTAGCAATCCTGTGGACAGATTAAATTTTAAATATGTATTTGGGCAGTCAGAGAAAATGGTTTTGAAAATCCTTTTCCTCAGCAGGAAAATTAAGCTCTAGGATAAAGTTTATCACTGTGAAGTTTACAGAGGAACAAGGGAAGAAGAGGAAGGAGAAAGA
Source organism: Manacus vitellinus (assembly GCF_001715985.3). Classification (NCBI taxonomy): domain Eukaryota; kingdom Metazoa; phylum Chordata; class Aves; order Passeriformes; family Pipridae; genus Manacus; species Manacus vitellinus. The sequence continues at coordinate 11,390,000 of NW_021940604.1, read as the reverse complement.
ATATGGGACTGAAAGAAAAACAAGCACCAAGCCTTTTAAAATTGTTTGAGTGTAAGGTGAATGGCCACTACTTCTTGGTCAAACAAAGAGTCATCTCTACTCCTTCTTGATATAAGTGCACCTAGCTTACAGTGAAATTAACTCTTTTGATTTGCCATTAATGGGAAACTGCTTGCTTGGATGTTGCTATAGAGTCAAAGGTCATTGTGAAGAGACTGCAAGCGTGGAGAAACAGGCACAAAGGGCTTGTTCTCAAAAGAAATATCGCCAAGTCCCTTCACTTGTCATTGTCAGGGTAGAAGGAGATGCCACACTGTGGGAAGCCTGCTGGCATTTCATTTTATCAAACCCAGTCCCCACCTGAGAAATCTGACCTGTGGCAGACAGAGCCTTGTCAGAAATTGTGGGGACAGTCAGTGTGGGCTCTCCCTCAAACCCAGCGTTGCTGCTTACCCAGTGAAGCACTCCTAGTCCCAGCAGCTGCAGACTATTTTCACAAATATCTGAAAGTTTCTTTGGCTTCTTGCCAATTTGAGCTGTACCAAACATTTCTTCTGTCCTTTCCCTAGCTCCACAATCCTTTATAACTGCTGCTAAAAACACGGACATGTACCAAATGAAGCTTTTCTCCTCTCCTCAATGTGCAGACATCCCACCCCAATTAATTAACCCAACAGTGGCTTCTTCTCTAGGAAGCTGTGACTTCCCACAGTTTATCCCCCTCATTCAGCTTAAAGACATCAGCACATTCCTGACTTCATGACCTGTTAACTCCCTTTTGCTAATAGCCAGTGCATCCTCTCTTGCTGGCCTGCTCTGATTTAATATGACTTGAACTCTCATGCAAAAAAATTCTGAAGGCTGTTTATGTGCTCAACTGCCATTATTGCATACAAAAAGCTTTAAAGTTGTGTTTTAGCATGGCTTCTGTATCCAGAATTGAAAGGCTTTCAGACATTCTCACACTGTGTTGCAACTCAGTTCATCTTGCAGGCACCTGGTAAGGGGCAGCAAAGCTTGAGTGAGACCAAGACCTCTGCTGTTTTGTGTTTGATTACCAAAGGGTAATCTTTTGGCAAAGTGTCAGATGGTTTAATGAAGGTGACAATGGCATCATTATATGAAAACATCAAGTGAAAAGTTCTTTTCAGCAACTATTCAAAAAATTCAAAAACCATGTACAAAGCAGCATGACATGTCTCCAAACAGATTTTTAGCTATGCTACCAAATCCTCAAAGTTATGATACTTTTTTTTTTAAATTATGCAATTTAACTCTTTACTTACATTTTAGAATGATTAAAAGTATTTCAAGAATCAAAGGGTTCTCCAGAGATCATCTGCAACACTCTCTTGCCTAAGTACAGATTCAATTACATCTGTTTCATTCCAGACACTTGTTTGTTCAACATGGTCCCTAAAAACCATCACTGATGAGGATCCTCCAGACTGCTTCTGATGGAATTCTCTCCTTTTCTTGAAATAGATTGATACAATTTCCTTGTGAGGGGAAGAGGAGGGGCAGGCACTGATCTCTTCTCTCTAGTGACCAGCGAAAGGACCTGAGGGAATGGCCTGAAATTGTGTCAGGGGAGGTTTAGGTTGGATATTAGAAAAAGGTTCTTCACCCAGAGGGTGGTTGGGCACTGGAACAGGCTTCACAGGAAGTGGTCACAGCACCAAGCCTGACAGAGTTCAGGAAGCGTTTGGACAATGCTCTCAGACACATGGTGTGACTCTTCGGGATGGTCCTGTGCAGGGCTAAGGGTTGGACTCGATGATCCTTGTAGGTCCCTTCCAATTCAGCATATTCTGTGATTCTGTGAAGTGTTTAGCTTTACATTTGATAGGCAGATTTTAAGCTGTTTTCTCCTAGAAGCTAGTGTGGAGGTAGACAGAGAGCAGCAATAGCTGCTTAGAAAAGAAATCTGGAGTACAGGAAGCTGGGAAACCGTAAAACCATTAAAGACTGGGGGAAAAAAAATCAATGTAATTATATTCTACAAAATGTCAGGCATACATAACTTGGAAATTCAGAGGAACCACCCAAACGTCTAGCTGTTCATTTGACTCCAAACTGCTTTGACTAAAAGTATTCAGACAATATCAAGTATTCCATAAGATTTCATTTAGGAATCTTCACGTTCAGCTACAATAAAATATGCTTCACCTTAGTATTCAAAATTAATGTTCCGGAATTCAGGGATGTTTTTAGGTAAAAAATAAGTTCTTTGTCCTTTTCACACTACGCAAAAAATATTCCAATCATTTCTAGCTGATTTTTCTACCAGGAAAATCTAAAGTTTTTAATTCTAAGCAAAGAACCTTGAGTTAACAGTTATCCAGCTCCATAGTCACTGAAGGCTGTACTTCAGCACGTCTGCTTACATCATTTTCTCTTCTTACAGAACGAATTATATTCATGCTTGAAAGTCACTACAAAATCAATTGAATAGTTGGCATTTTAAAGCTGTTTCTAGAGTTTATGTCTAATAGATATTTTACTACATGTTCTGCTCCTCTCCAAACAAATGGTCCACAATCTGCTATGCCTTCGTCACTCCCTATGTCCAAAGGACTCTTCATTTCATACAACATCACTCAGTGTATTTCTTGGCCCTTAGTACTTGCTGCAATTTTGCAGGTATTTATCACGCCCATGTCACCAGACCAAGTTGGTACTGTTATTAGCCTTCATTTCTGCCATGGGCTCTCTAGGCTGCTTGAGGGGGAACAAACTGACTCTGAATAGGATCACTTCAAGCTATTTCCTTTCTTTTCTTTAAGCCTTAGTTTCTGCCAAGGGTTGAATTGGAAGGAGGAAGAAAAACATATGGGAAAGCTAGCAGTCCTGCCTGCTGTTTGCTAAGTGTGCAGACAGCTGTAAATTAGAGCAGCCTCTGTTATATTTTACAGCAATGTTCCTTTGAGCAAGCCAAAACCTGAAGATGAGAAGATGCTGCTCACTTTGAATTGTGAATAGAGGGACATCACAGACCTTAAACCCAAAGATCCTCAGCAATGTTTTTTCCCCTTCATTCTAGACAAGAGATTGCCAGGAAAAAGTTGTGTGGACAAACAATTGAATATTCACGTTTCACCTGGTAATCTCCTCTGTTTCTAACATCCGCTGTGACATTTCTTAGAAATGACTGCATTGATGATGCCATCAGCTGTGACAGGATCTAGAACCGCAGGAACAGGTCAGCAGCTGCCATGCAGTTTGAGAAAACCTTCTGAAATGGAGAAAGCATGTCCACGCTGAGGTTCACATCTCAGCTCCTAAACACTGGTTTTCAGGTGTTGCACATGGATCAACTTTGTTTTACAAACCAGGTAGCCAAGGCATTTACCTCTCTAGCCATCTCCCTTTGGAACTGCTATACAACTGAATTTTGTATGTAGAAAGAGCAGTGGCTAAACCCATATTTTTCATGGATTACTGCAGAGATCACCCGTCAGAAAGCTTTTACTAACAGGCATTTCACATCTATTGAGTGCAAAGGAAGCCCATGCCTGCAGAATACTTCCTTACAGTCTAGGTAGATTTTGCCCCATGAATAGTCCTTCACATTTGCATTTCCTCCTGCTCCCTTTGAAACCAACATCTAACTAAATGTGAGTTGCAATCTGTTTGTAACTTGTTGTGTGCTTTCTGTCAGAAACAATTGGGCATAGCAGTAAGAAAAGTTTTTATCATACTCGTAACATACATTTGCTAAGAAAGAAAACAAGTTTGACTTCTGATGATCAGTATGTTGCCTCTTCATTGTAAAATGTAAGTAACAATAACATAAACCAGGCCTGTTTACACTCTTGTTTATAAAATTCAAGTAGTATTACATTTTTTTGAATAGCTGGCCTAGAATAAGCATTAAAGTAGCTTTCATACAACTCGTAATGCCAAAAAATAAATGCAATTCTGCACATTCTTTCCTGAGAGCATCCACAAATGACATGCAAGGCATATGCGTTGGCTGGAGGCCATAAGCAAAAGCATTGTGTTAAAACTTTGTATGTCATCAAGCCAAAAAAGTACTTAGATTCGTATCTCAGATCTCAACTGAATTATGAATTAAATAACCAAATCAAAACAAAAAGCATACAGAACACTACATTGAGTATCTTGGTTATACACACACACACACAAACGTGTAAGTGGTGTTGATCTGTGGTGAATTGATATAACCTCAATGTGCTTGTGTGTGTGTGTGTGTGTGTGTGTGCGCGCACATACACACACAAATGCAAGACAGAAAGACAAAAATAAAAAAGAAAGAAATATTTGGAGCATATATTCAGAAAAAACCACACTCCCTATGCCAACGAGCGGATGACATCCTAGTTGGGCTCCCTCTAGTGTTAAGAAGGTAATGTACTTTCCCATTCAATCATTTTTTTGTGTTCATCAATAAGGGCGTTAAAAAGTGCCAAATTTAATCATGGTTTTGTTATGTCAGAGTCCCTTATTTCACACAGACCCTTATAGATGGGATAGTATAGCTTTTCTACCATCTTTCCTCCAGTATTTATGAACATTATATATGACATATGCATAAACAATCACATATATGTATCTATATATCCGTGCACTTTACTATAGTCAAACAGCTTTCCATGAATGTACATATCACTTCTAATCTGAGAGACACTGCAGTGCCATACCATGAAACTTGTCGCCGTAGGTTGGCAACGGAGCTCTTCACAGTTAAAGAGGAGAATCTGAATGCCCAGAGAACAGCAGGCCCCACAACAGCCAGGATCTGATTCTGCACTGTGTGGAGCATTTTTACAATGCCTCTTAAGCTCAAATCATGTCTCTTGATAACACCTGTGTGATTGTGAAAGTCCAGCCTAGGAACCTCAGCAAATGGGGGAATACACAATTACCTATTTAACTGCTGGATTCTTGATTTTGAAAACCCAGGACTCAGCATTACTCAGGAGCATTGTGGCACAGATAATTGGTAGCATAATTTTTACCATGAATATTAACTAGGCACATTAGCCCTAATCTTCTTCCACTTTATTTACCACCCATCTACCACCTTCTATTACACCTATAGCAGTAGTCCTGGAGATTGGCTCCATCCTGTGCTACACAATTCTCAGTCAATCAGAGAGTACAAGTACCATCGTTTCCATTATTTCCCAGATGGTAAATGCTTAACTTTGTCACCTGGATGCCCTTTTGATATAAGTCTGTTTGTTTTGTGATACAAGCCTTTCCTTGGAAAAACATCACCTCCCTTTTTGTCCTGAGATGGAGGCGGAATCAGGGTGACCCCAGCTTGCCTCACTGGAAGAGCGTGATCTCTCTGCAGCCACAGCACACCTCTTTCCAGATGAAATTCACAGCAGAGCCAGGTCATTGTTTGCAGAATGACATGGAAGGCAGAAGCAGACAATAAACACACATCTCCAGCGGTTGTTCACAGATTTTTAGTGACAGCAGAGAAGTAAGGAAACCAGGCTCAGCTCTCAGGACAAGAGAGAGAACGTCCCCGTGCTTTCAGACCTCTGCTCCCGCTCCCAGTACACCCAACTTCCCCTCTCTTCCTCCTCCCCAGCTCCTGCAAGCCCTCCCCCTCCATTTCGTTCCTCCCTTTCAGGCTGCAGCTCATTCATTGCCACCCACGCCCTGGCTTGGCCTCCTCAGTCCGCACACCCTGAGCTGATACATGTTAGCAATACAATGCTTGAGCCAGATCCCAGGCCTGGTAAAAGCAGGAGAAAAACGGGCATTCGCTCTAGTGGCCTTCTTGGACCGAGTCCTGAATGTATAAAAGCAAAACTGGTGTTAATTTTCCTTTCCCTCAGACAATGCCATTAGAGTTGGCATGTTCTCCTTCGACCAGTGAAACAAGAGGTGGGGGGCAGGAGCTGGGGAAGCAGAAGCAGAGGAAGAACAGAAAGCATTCCTAAAAGGAGGAATGATTGCACACATGTGCTATGAATTCTTCAGCTCAGATTAATGTTTTCCTGTGAATTTAATTGGCTGCCTTCTCATTTCGGCCAGATGACCAGTTACATTTCAGGACGGCTATAAAGTGGAATCTAAATGAAATATTTGGACAGTGAGAGCCAACGTCTGTGACTTATTCCAGAAATTTATTAAATAAACTAAAACCACTGGAACTTCTAACTGCAGAGCAGTATTATTATTATTATTGTTCATTCACATGTAGTATTAATTCCTACTACCAACAAAAAAACCCACAAACCGTCCCATTGCAACTTCAAAAAGTAAGTTGGTCTTGCATACTCATCACATAGGATGGCATTGAGATCATCTCTTAATCAATGATCTAGCATCATGTGTTGGAACAGCTAGAGGGTTTCATCACAAATTAACTAAATTTAAATTTGCTTGTTTCTTAAATGTTCTCCATGCACAGCAACAAGCTGTTGTCAAGTGGGACTGAAAGTAAAAAACTGTGATAGTGGTTAGTGGGAGGGCTGTACTTGAGTCCCAAAAGTGACAATAGATTTTTATTGCTGTCCTCACTTAAATGTGGATTTAGTCCTTTCACCAGCCTGTCTGCTCAGCTATGCTAGTATATTGGCTCTAGTGCAGCCAGTTTATCCTCATGGAAGTGTCAGCATGATCCACCTATGGGCCAGGTTCTCCCCTTACTGCCTGCTGTCTGGGCTAATCTTAAATAGCTACCAAGAATTCATCATCCACAAAGGAAAATTGCCAGCTGGCATGAACCCAGCACAGTTCCCTCCTAGACCAACTACTCTCTTTCCTCTGCATGGGAGACGACACATGGCACAGGGCATTTTCTCATGCCTTTGTCAGTTCTTTACTGGGTGGTGGCATATTGTGAAAAATTCCCTGATCCACATCACAGTCTGTCCTGGCCTCATGAGCTATCAGGACTAAGCAACACAAGAAAGCAAGGCAGAGAGCAGCTGTTCCTGCCTGGGATTCAACTATGAACAGAAGAGGTCCTAATGCCTACTCCTGCATTTGTTATCAAACATCCTATCCACTCTGCATGCCAGGTCCCTCAGAGGTCTATCACCCAGGGCAAGGCAATGGTCCCTGACGGCTCTTTTGTCCCCACTCTGGCCCCCACAAGACTCTGGAGTTTTGATTAGGAAAATAGACAAGGAAAAGAGGTAGTGTCATACAGGGTTATGGAGTTACGTTTCACTGCTTAAATACTCTCACTACTGCTTCTCTTCCACAGAGCCTTTTGAAATCCTGTCTTCAGTTTCCTGACCCACCTCTCCCAGTGGAAGGTGCACCAGTGCCTATAGCAGAAACCAGTTTGTGGATCAAGCATGCATGCTTTCTTCTTTTTCCTGGTCTTTGATTTTTGACTCTCTCTCTTTTTTTACATTTGTCAAGATCTTCCCACCCTCTTACAGAATTAAATCTCAAGAAATAATCAGGAAGTTCTTCTAAGTGCCAATTCAGTTTGTGTTACAAGAATGACACATTACAGGCTCAAAACTTTCTGATCTTCCCTTCACCTCATCTGAGGACAGAAGGAAAGGAACCTTCCCACAGAGGAGATTAGCCAGCTCAGTTATCAGAAGTGGAGGGCTAGATAAATCCCAGATTTCCCAGATTACAGGAAAAAAGGGGCAGAGTATTTGTGATCAAAAGGGACAAGGCTCAGGAGAGGCTATTGATATACAAGATGCTGACAGTAGCCAAATCCATAGCTGAGGAGCAGAGGCCATGGAGCATAACAATGATTAGGCAATGACAATATCATATGTAATCAGAAAATGAAAATGTTACATTTAACCAGATCAGAAACGATCATCTGAAGTAAATGTAGTTCAGAGTTGGTGGATGTTCACCTAGAAAGGTGTGCTGGTTTAAAAGTTAACCAGCAGGGGGAATGAACCCAACTCAAAGGAGAGATTATAAGTCAGAATAACAATTTATTAAAATAATACAGTAAGTACAATAATACAAACAAACAATTGGTCTCAACCCACAAAAACCCAAATGTGTAACCCAGTACCCTGGGGCCTGAACAAAGTGGTGTTCCTTGGGCCCTGTTTGAGTCCAAAGTAAAGGGAGAGGGGAAGAACCTGCTGGTGGGAGAGCTGCTGCAGTCTGGGCAGAACTGGTGATCGCAGTCCAGTGGTGGTCTAAGTCTGGTTGAGAGCGATGAGATGCAGCCGTCCTCTGGATCCCACGAGTGGGTTGGAAAATGTTCCAAAACTCCAAGATTATATATCCTCCAGTTCAGGCAGGAATGTTCAGTGCTCCCCTCAGGGCGGGGAGTTCCACAAAGGGTGTGAGGACAGAAACATCCTCCTATCTCACAGGCCTCTTAACACCTAGTTTATAGCCTGAGGAGTCAGGCTCTATGGGCAGAGGGTGCGAATAGTCTATTGACAACAATAGTCTAGTTTCTGGGAAATGACATGGAAGGCTATAGAATACAGTTTTGGGTTACACCCACCATGCTCTATGGGCAGAGGGTGCGAATAGTCTATTGACAACAATAGTCTAGTTTCTGGGAAATGACATGGAAGGCTATAGAATACAGTTTTGGGTTACACCCACCATGATGAACTGATCTCAGCTGTCCTAACTAGGACAAAAGGGTAAAGTTACATAATACTGTCAGAGAGAACAATTAAAAAGGCAAACTGTAGGGACGTGGCTGCGCCTTATCATCCCAAACTAGCTCTGCCATCTTTTCATGCTTCCCTGAGTTTGACCAAGCATCCTCAGGAAAAGGGTCATCACATCAGAGAAACATCTTGTAATATCATGATAGCATCTTTTAGAAACAGATCTTGAGTGCATTTATCAGCTCTAATTCATAAATTTGCAACATCAAAACTTTGATATCTGAATTCACACTGGCCTCTTATATGTACTGAATTCTTTTTGCAAATACTTTGATTTCATTCAGTTGACAATGGCAAATGTGGGTCATCTGAAATTCTAGGTGACAGGCCATTTCTCTTTTAAAAATGTGCCCAGTCATCCTTAAAAGCATCTAGTGGGAGTTACATTTCCACAGGTACTGGAAAATCATATGTCCGTAATTCAAATGCCAGCAAATGTAAATAGTCATATTTAGAATGATACAAATTAAAATCTGTTCCTCAGAAAACCTTGTGACTCTGTTCAGGTCCCATTTCTGCTGAGGAGGCAAGATGACTGAAAATATCTCTAGGTGATATATATGTACCTAATTACCATCCCATTCTCTGAGCTGACTCTGGATGGAAATCTAGGGTTATAGAGGCACAGCAAGGACAAGAGCCAATATCTAGGAATTGAAGCTCAGCAAATCGAAACTGAAGTACAATGGAAATTTTCTAACAGGTGGGGTAATTGACCATAAGAACAGTTCATGAAGAGTTGTGCTGAATTCTCTCCACCACTTGCAATTCTTAAATCAGGACTGGATGTTTTTCCACTAGATAGACCAAACAAGAATTAAGTCAGAGAAAGCTAATGGCCTGGGTTGTAGCAGAGGTCAGACAAGAGGGTACCAAAGGCCTCTCTTGACCTCATAGTCTTCGAGTCTCCTAAATAAGAAGTTCAGGGTTTGCAGATCGTAGCATAAATCCTATTCTATTTCAGGCTGCTTTCAAACTTGGGTAATGAAAGGAGAAGGAAAATAAACAGATGCTGCAAGACAAAATCATGTGAGTAATGAACAAAAGGCCCTATCCATGCATCAAGCATGGCAGAGCATCTTCCCAGGGGTCTGTCTTATCAGTGACCTGGTTTACTTTGGCCTATTTGTCAGTGGCAGAAAAAGAAAACAGCCCCAAAACCTGATAACTATATAGGACTGATTGTATCATTCAATGATAATGAATTTGAATAGCTGTATTAGAAGAGCAGTGTGGCCTGGAATATCCCTCCCCTTTCCACAGATGGTGACTTTCCTGGGTTGCCCCTTATCTAACAACAGGGTGTTTTTCCAGGGCACAAATGCTTTAAAAGCAGAGAAGTGTTAAGAGATTCCTTCCTTGCTTGATAGCAGTTACCTCCTCTCAGATGTGCCACTTTGATGGCTGAACTCCAAACCAGACCTGGAGAATGGTCTGATTTTAAAGGAAAAAAAAAAAGAAAATAGGCACTATGACAAATCTGCTTGGGAGCACAGCCAGCCAAACAGTTGCCTCATCACAGTGGAGGAGACTGTGAATTCCAGCGCCATGAGGAGGACAGGAAGAAGCAGTGAAGGCAAAGAGGGTGATGAGGATCTCTTCAAGTGGGTCTGCAATCACAGGGTTTGGCATGCAGAAGAACCATGTCCACAGTTGCAAAATGCACTGTTTTATAAGGGTTCTCCCAGAGCAGGGCTCATTTTGGACATTTGTGAAACACTAGAAGTTGATGGCTTGTTTCACGTGTTGGTGTTTTCCTATCATAAATTTCTCATCAGGCATTTTCTGTATAAGAAGGAGTTTCTCACAAATGTTAAAAAGTCTGTGAGAAAACATTGATGTTTCCACCCAGCTCCCTGAAAACTGCGTTATTCTGCCCCTTGTGTTCCCATCTCCACACCAACAGCATGCACAATGAGGAACGGTGGCATTTATGGGGGTGTTTGGGAAGGGAGCTCTTACAAGTCAGATTTCTGAAAGTCCTTAAGTACCTGCTAGGAGATAACAAGAAGATGGAATTTTGCACTACTTGGAACTGCATTTTCAAGATCCTTTTCACTATTTAAATCCCAAAACAGGGTATATTCCTTGAGCAATGAAGACATTTAGTAAATTGGTGCCACTAACAGGCCAGGTTACCTCTGAAAGTCTTGTAAAGATCAAAATTAAATCCACTGTTTGCAATTGAGAGTTTTGCCTGAGTGAACCCCAGAGAAATTCAGGATGCAAACAATGTCTTTGTGTCAGATACTGCATAAAATTAGAAGTCCTCATCTAGACAACCTAAGATGTGAACGGATGAGACAGAAAGACAGTGAATGAAAGAAAATCACTCATTTGGGGCAAGTAAGCTAATGTGTAATACAGCTATGCATGATATATACTCATGATCACATTGCAAACGTTTGGGCATTAGGATGTGAACCTATATTCCTTAAATGCCAACATTGTGCCAGAACCACAGCACTCACATTCAGAAAACTTTCCAGAATGGTATATTGACCTCATTACATTTTCATTTCACAAATGAGAAATTAAAACCCACTATTGGCACCAAACCTTCAGATATGTCTACATGAAGTTCGAGTTCACAGGAAACACTTGAAATATTACCACAGTCTTTGGTGAGAGTAGATACAAGCAAATAGTCTGGTGCCCTCTGTCTGATGGTGCCCTGTCTCTTAGGTGTCAGAATAAGGATTAAAACCACCTATCGGGTAAGTAAGCAATTATCTGGTTTTTTCTGTGTCCCAAAGGGGTTCTATTCTATCCTGTAAAATACAAGGTTGGACTGCCATTATCATGATTTTCACTTGCATGGTTACAGATGTTGTTGATAGTCATAAAATTATCTAGCTCGTTTAGGAGTCCAGCCACAATATATTATCTTGATGACCACTTATGGCAGTGAACTTCACAGATTAGCTAAATGTTGGGAAAAGTGGGGATTTCCTTTTATAGGGACAAAATTTACTACCTTTTAATTTTATTGGGCAGAGGTATACCTCTCAGAGTTTAAATTATATGAAAAGGTATGTCTCATTTCTGTGCTGGATCAAAAATAGTTTCAGAAACCATAAATACAGTATAACACCTATCAGACCAAAAACTGCACTCATTTGCAAAGTACAAAACAGAATCTGACTTAGAGCTCCTCACATGCTGGTGGCCTCCTGGAATGGGTTTGCATCTGTAACACCACAGCCCCCCTTCCCTCTCCTCTCACTACCCCCTTCACCCCCACTTCCAACCTTTAGCTTGTTAGCACTAAGCTCTGTCCAATTATTCACCTTTTCAAAAGTGATTTATTTTCAGGATTATCCAGTAATGTCAAAACCAACACTGTTATGCTCTATCACCTGACAGGATGGGCCAGAGAAGGAAGGGTGCAACTGTATTTATTCACTTTGCCTTGCACTTTTTACCTGAGTGACTGATGAATTGTACAGCCAACAACTTAGGAATCGTTTGGGCAGTTTATTGTAAATGACTCCCTTCTACTCCTTCCCACTTCAGAATAACATTGCTCTGTAGCATTTGCAGCACTGTTCCCTACCTCCTCTTGCAGAAGGAACTGGGTGTTTTCATGCAGCTCTGTCTGTGCTAGTAAGGCATTACACAAGCTGACCAATGTTTTGTGCCCCTGAAGAAATTAGGTCGAGTTTGTCAGATTGTCTCCCAAAGGTTTTTTTTCACAAAAATGAGAGCACTCATAGCAAATTGGTTTTTTTCTTCTTACAACGGACTGGTTGAGTTTCAGCTTAAGGACGTGCAGACTGGGAGTTTTACTGCACAAACAAGTGTTTCTGGAAAATCAAAGACTAGCAGAGACACAGTGCTTTCTCTGCTACCCTTTTCTTTCTTGTAAGGAATAATTTCCACCACTGGCACAATCTCTGTCCATCTCTACCACGTGTGCTACCTGACTGGTGCTGGCAGAACCTAACTCAAGGTTAGTTTTACTTCTCACCTGTTTTTTCTTTTGGCCAGTGCCCACTCAGTTTTTGAGACGTGGATGCAGCACATATGATGCAGCTCATGCTCCCTCTGCTCAGTTCAAATGTGGCACATGGAGGAACAACTAAGTGTCTCCCTGTTCATGGCTGTTCTAAAACCAGGCAAGACTCTGCAGAAAGATATGTGGTGCTCTTAAAAAAATTGTAACTGCGGCTGAAAGAGGGCAGGGACAACTTATTAATGTTACATTCATTTATATATACAGGCAAAATCTCACGAACTTCTGTTCCATGACTGCATTAATTCCTTCTTTGGTGCAACAGCCTATTCACACAATGGCAAGAGTGTTTTTAAGGCTGCATGGACATTAGGGTTTGCAGCTCCTGGAGAATATGGAGAGATTCCTGTACTCTGTTTTAAGCAGATGATTTAGGATAATCTAATTTGTGTAAGGAATATATTTCTTTTACATTTTGCTCTCAGAAAAAGCAAGAGCACAATAAACAACATTTTATCTATATCCATATATTCAGCTCAGTTCCATGGAGTTTTGCCATTAAGTCAAATTGGAACTAGATCAGTCCTTAATCATTAAAAAAACCACATTTTTTCTCTTGTTCTTCTGCACTTTATGCAATATATTATGTTGGAATGGAAGAGACTGTTTTGAAGAAATGAACAAGCATTCTGGCATATTCCACGGGATTTTGGATGACAAATTCCTTGTGTAATAAATTGCCCACTCTATAGCAAAGTCTTAAGTGCGGCCATTTTGCAAAAATTTATTTTATGGGTTCTTTTTTTTCAGTCACAGACAAAAGAATATTTGTTTTCTGGCATTCTCTGTATATTATTCTTTATTTAAAAGATTGAAATTAGAAAAAAATTAATCTCTTCTGTTTGTTTCCTTCATGAGAAAAATTTAAAAAATGAAATTTTTTAAATAAAATTCTGTTTCAATCCAATTATAGGGTCCTGAAATGAATCCTTGTTATTCTATCCTTGCATTTAGCTTCATTAAGATTACACAAAAGGTAGGATTATCTATTTTATATAAGTAAATATCTTTAAAAGTTTTCTTCAACTATCATCCTGAAGGTATTGCCCATATTATTTAGTTATAAGGCTAAATGAGGAAATGATCACTTGAAATGTCACTTTAAAAGTGCTTATTTTTTATCCTTTCTGAAGAATTCTTTCTCACGCATCCCATATGCTATTAACAAACCACATTATATTGCAATATATTAATATAAAGCAATTCTCTGATTATCATGTAAAGTGTGTGAGCAGCCAGAAAGCACAAATAAAAAACACAAGTAGAATGGGATAGTGTCAAACCATGAAGTTACCGACCAAATTCCAAACACTGATCCACTTCTTAGTGCCAACATGATTCCCCAAAAGAGACGGGGAACTATCACAAATGGAATGTTTCTGCCTTTTTGTTTGCACAAGAATTATGCCAAAAAATGCTTTTTATTTAACAGTTTTACATGGCACTGGATCCTGATGCACTCCCTTACATCCTACCACTGAAAGATGCCTCTTAACTTTATTTGGTCTTTGTATTAGGTACTAGCTTATCCAAGGAGATGTTACCATTCTGATCATCATGAACACATTGGGTCAGGTAAAGTTACTCTCTTTCTCTGTCTTTGCTGAACTGTGAGCAGAGGTATCTGCCCAGCAGCCCGTTAACATGACATGAATTATCAGAGAGGCTACCACAACAGGAGGAGGAAGCTGAGGAAATGTGTGGCTTAGCAATCACCAAGCCTATTAAACTGCTCCGAAATCCCACCCTTCAGATTCACAATTTCTCATGTTTTGACCAAGAGGCAGGTTGGTGAAGCAAGAGGATCTGTGGGGGTGTGAAAGGGATGACCCTGGAAACAAAATATTGGTTTTACATCGCAGGGTATCCATTACAGGAGAATTTCCTCTGGCGCCAGCAGGTATTTGAGCAGGCATCTGGATGGATCCCAAAGGGGGGAAGGAAAAGGAGATGGAAGTTTTTAGAAGGGATCAAGATGTTAAGCCTTAAAACTGTTTGAATGACCCACAACAACTAACCTGCAAGGTTTTATCAGTATGATGATTTTTGGTGATGCTGGGGGGTTAAGGTTGGTTTCTTTTCTTTTTTCCTTTTCCTTTTTTCTCCTTTCTTTTTTTTTGTGTCAGTAGGGAGTTCCAGCCAAAAGTGCATAAGGGTATTAGTAAAGGAACACAAAGTCCCTCTTCAGTCACTGATGAGGAAAATCATCTGATCCATAGCAGCCTCCTTTTCTCCGCAGAGGACACACTGATCATACAGCTGATCCTGAGAGCCCTTTGCTACATTCTCAGTGCTTTTTAAAACACTGTCAGTGGTATTGCTAACTGTAATTACAAAATATCATAGAATAGATTGATACAGTTTTACCCTGGAAGCAAATTTTGTCAAATATTTGTTTCCCTTGGGCTTGGGAAAGAAAGTCTTCCTTGGGGGTCTGAAGGCTGATTCATTAAATCTGAGCTGTCTGCTGAAGTGCTCAGTAAAAGTGACTCTGATTTATTTGGATTTGTCACTATAAAGGTCTCTGGAGACAGATATTTATCCTATGGGATTCTTGACAAATTGGCCAAGTGGTCTGGGCAGTCCAGGGGGAGGATGGTCTGCTTTGACCCTCTCACATGGCCAGAGAACAGGTAATTACTCCCCTGGTCACAAACATGCACAGAAATCTCATCATTGCCAAGACTGCCCTCCCTACCCACCCAGAAGCTGGTCATCTGAGCTTAGACAAGGACTCAAATCTGTACTTGATCTCAGTGAAAGACACATCTGAGATGAAAGTATAATCTATAGCTGCAGGTACAGGCAGAAAATGAAGAGCTCATGGGGTGGATTTTTGCTGATGAGGGTATATCCTGCTGAACTGGAGCATAGCAAAGGTTTTTGTCCTGCTGCAGTCATTATAAAATACTTGATTGCAGTGCTGTAGGATCAATTTGAACCCTAACTTTATCAGTATATTTAAACACCCTCCCACTGATGTCGACTAGTCAGGAATCCTTCTAGCTGCAAGACAGAAGAGATTGAGCTTGTCAAAAAGAGGAGGAGGGAATTTGCTGCTGTTTTCTTATGATCCCACTTGTGTGACTTTCCCCACACCATAGTCTATAGGGTGGAGTAGTGTCTAGTGTCAGTTCTTTCCTTTAATTACCTGCTAGCCTGCCTAAGAGCTGTATAAACATATTACAGTCACTTGCAAGAAACAGATACTCCAAGTGCATCCATCTTTTCCTTTAACTCTTTCTGCCTCTCCTGCCTTTTGTTCTCCTCTGAATTTTATGAAACAGTTCAATAAAGTACAAATTGGCCCAGTTTCTTTTGAGTTGACTTAAGATACTGATTCATTTATAGCTGTCACAGTGAATCAAGCACCTTCGGGGCATGACTAAAGCCTCTTAAGATCTATGTTGCCTCTCAGATGTAGATGGAATAAATTCAGGATGCCACATCCAGAAGTATTGTTGCAAATTACTGGAATGAAGGTGAGAAGAAAAATACAACTAAAGGGAAGTGCAGGAAAAAAACTGGGAGAATGACATCCTGGCTTGGAGTTAGCTTGCTGTTACTTAGGGATTTTCACCTCTCAGCAAACAGTTCTCTTCCCCATTCACATCCATAAGGTGAAAGACAGGTTTGACTGATGTCAGTATAGTAACACAGGCCTGAAAGGTTCAAACTAGAGGCAAGCAAGTTCAGTGACAGCTGAAAGAAAGTTTGGGGGGGAATTAAGCACAGCATGAGGGGGGATTCTGCAGTCATTTGCAAGTGATGCACATGGATGAGTTGGTCTCAGCCTGTCTAGGAGTGGAGGATTTGAACCCCAAATAAACCATTCCAGATTGTGTTCAGCATAAAAAATGTTGTGAAAGTAGTTAAATTTCATATTAGAACCTCAGAAAGAAACACCACAGACTTTTAAAAGGCACTCAGGGTGGGGGTAAGCCCTGTAAAGGTAACAGCAATGGTCTCTCTACTTGGTGGTTGGATGACTTCAACCCAGGAGTTTTGCCTGGCAATCTGTCTTGCTAAAAGTCAGGGTAAGATAAACGGTACTCTGTCTCTGATTTCTGCAAGAAAGAAAACAGTTGAACGACTGGTCATTCATCACTGATCCACCCTCCCCCCTCTCCAACACCTTGTATAGGGTTGTATATTCTGGAGCTGTTTAGCTTTCCTCATCCATTTCTTCAAAAGAAAACAAAAAATCAATTAGCAAGATATGTATTTTACAACTTTCCTGTAATAAGAACAATAGCTCATAATTGGAAGGGATGAATCAATAAAGACATTACTTGGCTATTGTTACAGTTGCTTGGACACCATGTCACTTGTATCATCATGTGTCACATAGTCAAGTAAGTTTAGTATCAAAGGGCCTCCTGATATATTACAGAGTCCTGCCTCTACAACTGTACTAATAAATACATTTACCTATTCATAAAAATTTACATTCATTTTTGTATACTGAGGAGCTCAAACTCACCTCAGATACAGCTTATGGAGCTACAAATGTGTGCTCTGGCCATTCAACTGTAGAAATTAGAGAATATTATTTGAGAAGTTTCTTTAGCAGCTTGAGTTAAATGAGCTATCTAAATCACTGAGAAACAAACTTGGACAGAACTAACTGCAAAAATTATAAATCTGCGGTAAGACAAGCAGTCTGAGAGGGGGAAGGGTGGCATGCAATGATGGGAAACAAAAGTAGTCCAGATATATGGTTGTAGGAAAAAGCAGTACCTTGGGTGAGAAGAAACAGCTCGGCTTGCTCTGATGAGCTGAGTGTATGCTCCGCTATCAGGAAAGCAAATTAAGCTGTACTCATCCTTCTAACAAATCCAGCTTCATTCTGCTTGTTGTACAAAGTGCTCCGGTTTGAGTGCCACACCTGCCTGGCTGCTCCCCACACTGCTGTGAAGAGATGCTTCAGAGCACATTATCCTGCACATGACAGGACCACTGCACAGGTAAGTACCAGGAAAGTCTTAGAAAGCGGTGAGGTGGAGCGGGGGAACTGAAAAAATCCCAACATAGAAAGCAGATGGCCATAAAAGCTGAGTTCTCTGCAGCCCCACTGCACTCTGAAAGTCTGCATTAGCTCATGGTTCAAGGAAGTAAGATCCTTCATGGAAGAGACAATTAGTTACACAAAAGGATAAAGAAGCCTAGTAATGGATTTTAACTCTCCTAAGGGAATCCTGTGTTTCTACTGAGGAAGGACTACAGGAAACCAAAGTAACACTTTATTTTTCTTCACAGAGAGCTTGGGGACTTTAGAGTAATTTAGTCAATGGTGATTTGCTACTTGTGCTATAGTGTTACCAACGATGGTACTCCTGGTCTGTTTATTAAACTTTTGGCTTGTCACTCATCACTAGCAGGATCAAAACTCATTGTTTTTCTTCCTATAAAAGCAACTTCTCTATCTTTCAGAATTACTATGAGGTTGAGAGATGAGTGCTTTCATCTAAAATCAAAGTCAGGCAAGTATACATTTTGTAAGACATGTGAGCATAAAAATGCGCCAATGTAAACATCAGGTATCTGAATGAAAAATGTTAATTGGCATTTCAAGAAATGAGGAGACATCACAAAGATATTTTAGGCTTTCAACATATTTGTAGTATTCTAACATTAATCATTTTCTTGCAACTATCAGGTTATTTATCTTAGCTACCCTTGGTATCCATTACCATAGTGCCTAAGCCCCTCATAATGTTTCTGTAGGGCAGGGAAGTGTTTTCATCCCATTTTTACCACTGAGAGATTGGAGCAGAAAGGATCCACCTTTTGTGGCCACCTAGAAAGCCTGTAACATAGAATAAAATCCATGCACATTCCCCAAGACTCTGGCTAGAGCCTTAATCAAAGAACAATCTGTCTCTTTTAAATTAGCCGAAGTTTGCACTTCGTTAATTTGCACCATAAATTGTAGAAGCAAGGATGTGTTACATGTCACTGAGCCATTAGCTATAAGACAAATTCCACCAATACTTGAAACACAGGAACAATCCAGTGCTTGCATCCCAAAAAGGTCTCTGGCTACACATTGCCAAGGAGAGGTGAAAGACTACAGCAAGTCAGGTCATGGGGGGAGGAGAAATAGAAAGATGATGTGGTGTATTGCTATGGGTGCTGCACCAGGCAGTTCCCAGAGGCTTCTTCTGGAATTTCTTGGTCTTCAGGACAGAACACGGTTCTTTTTCTGGGAAGCTCAAGCTGGCCCCAGAGGTCTGGTGTGCATTGGCACCCTATGGAACTTTCCATTGTGACTCCCCTTAAAAGCCCTGTGCTTGAACAGACTGGCTGAGCCATTCCTTGGTGAGGGTTTTGCATAGATGGAAAACTTTTCTGATGAATTCATTTGCAGTGGTAAGAGAAAACTTGTGGGTGCAATGTCATACATCTTTACCACTCTGTGGAAATTTCAGCCAATCTGGCTCAATTCAGTCCTGACAGAGTACACATCAAGATATTTCTGCCACCAAATTTTGGTATATTTTAAATGGCAAGGTATAAAATGTCTGGTAAACTTGCTATGCAATTCAATATACCCTGTATGAGAAAAACAGACTTGCCTTATTTTGGTGCAAAAATTGGAAGATAGAGATCTAAAGTCCAGGATAAAACAAGTTGAAATTATACGGAGAAATAAGGCATCAAAATCCTTCAGGTAGCTGCAAAATCTTTCCTTACTTTTTAAAATGAGGAGGTTCTGGATAAAGTCATCAACCCATCTGACTTTAAAGCATAAGCAGATATATATCTGAGACCCATACCATTCTTTCTGAAAAACTGGCTGCTTCAATGTTCTTTTGGAACAGAAACCTTAAATTCATGGCAGTTTTTAAAAACTTGCCATTTTTTGCTTTGTATGGACTCAGAGCAGCTATTAGATTGTTGTTGTCTGTTTCCCCTCACTGAACTGCACAAGCATGCTGGACCTAGCTAACAGAAGGTCTGATGGTTCATGTCTCTGTTTTCCTCCTTTAATCAGCTTTCCTTCTGGATTAGTCACATCCCCAGTTAAGAACTGCATACTAGGAATTCTGAGCATCACCCCGGATCTACACACACAAAGGAAAAAAAGGGGAGCAGGGAGGGGAAAGAGAGCCAGCCTGCCTTCACAGCCCGTACTCAGGCCTTTTTCCTCCCTCACTTCTGCAGTTTCAGCTCTTCGGTCCTTTCTCTGTCTTG
This sequence comes from Manacus vitellinus, assembly GCF_001715985.3. Lineage (NCBI taxonomy): Eukaryota > Metazoa > Chordata > Aves > Passeriformes > Pipridae > Manacus > Manacus vitellinus. Next base: position 11,370,179 of record NW_021940604.1, on the reverse strand, counting down.
TGGGGCTCCACTACAACACAGTGGAATGGTCTTCTTTGTATGCTATCCCCCTGCTCATTTCTAAAACTATTCGTTTCCTCCAAATTACTTAAATAGACTTTTATTATGTGCTTTTGCAATACCACTTTCTAAAACAACACCATTTTCTATATGTATTATGAACTATAATATGCACCATAAAACCAGAGGACTGCACTGTGGCAAAGTGCCATGACCCCACTTTGGGGATGTTCCAAGAGCTCTGAGAGTCACAGTTTCTGAGGCATGTATAAGGCCTGTCAGAATCAAAAGAAAGGCACAGTGACTGGGGTCTTTCTATGTCACTTGAGTAGGATGTGTAATCTGCTTTCTCCTTTGCCTTGCCAGCTAACATTCCCATTTAACTCATCCACAACACATATGCTCTTTAGCTAACTACTGAGTTGGTTGAACCTCTATGTACGATTGCACACGTGGACAGCTGAATATTGCCAGTTTGCTGTTTTATTATATCAGTATTTTTAGCCAACATCTTTTTGCAGCTATGTCACTAGAGTTCAGCATGTGTATTTAAAGGTCTAATGTGGTCACCTATCAGAGCTGGTAAAATGCAAAGCCCCCATGACAAATGGAGCACAAGGGAGTCCCACAGTGCAAACTGTGGCCAACTTGATCTGTAATAGAGTAAAGCAGCCCACAAAGAGTCTAGGTCCCAGCATGTGATGTTTCACTTGGATGGGAACAGAGGACATAGTCCAACCTACTGCATTTAATGATGGATGCTGTGGGAACCTGACTTTCAGAAGCTGTGAGCACTTTAAATGGACAGGAGTTTCAGAATATCTATGTCTACATGCACATACATCATGCCATAAACCATACAAGTAATAAAATCTCACCAGAATAGCTGACATTCTTTCTGCCACTCTCCTACAAAGTGTTCTTCTTTTCCAAATTTCCCTCTGAAGAAAAAAATCTTTTATTTTCCAAAACTTTATCCAATATGCTAATTATTGGAAGGCAAAAGAGAACTTATTTCTTATCGACAAATTTCATCATGTCTCAAAGCCACAAAAATGCAAAGGATTAGCCAACAAAGAAACATCACGGAAAGAGATATTCAAAATAAAACAGTTATGTCTGCACTTTAATCCTTCAGTGACAATTTTGCATAAGATATATTGGCTTTTTTGCATATTTGTCTTTTGACCACTCATAAAAGAGTCTGCAATTTACAATGTCAACTATCTAATAATATTTCAGAGATGCATTCTGGAAGCAACACATAGTTATAGTCTCTGCAGTAGAGATGGAAGAGGATACCTCTCCTCACTGTCTGTGAGTCTCCTTTTGTATAGGAACAAATAATAAACAAATATGACTCAGACACTTAGGTTTGCTTCATACGAGCCTCTGGAAAAAGGAGATTCACTAGCATGTCTGTGAATAGTTCATTGAAAATTTGGACTCAGTGTTCATGTTAAGGATGGTTTAGCTGTCTTGTTTCTGCTTCAATAACTTATATACTTCTTGTGTCTGGTATACGCAGCTTCTAGCTCACAGATCCTTTGCAAGATAATGTTTAACACAGCAGCAGTCCCAAATCCCACACCAGAGATCTGGAATAGGAGGAGGAGGGAGTCACACCAGGATTTGATGAATTGATGCATACTTCATGATTAAGACACTGACCTTGTTGTCAGTATCTCTCTTAGGCATTGGGATATTTAAGCATGACTTTGCTTCTACAGAGGCAGTTTTTGCCATTCTTGTTCATACAGGTTGGTTTACTGTGTGAGCAGCCCTGCCGATTTTTGTGGAGCCACTCAAAGTTAAAGGTACTAGGTGGCATAAGTCAGGATGTCATCAATGTGGCAAAGGATTAAAATATTAAATCTGAAATTAAATATTTTGAGTTTCACGAAATATTTTTTCAATATCCACTAAAGAATTTTTTTCTTGAACTCGCTTCCCAGAGTTTCAATGGGTTTGTGATATTTCAAGGTTTAAAAAGTCACATGAAATGGAATTATCGCTCCTGCATAACTTTCTACATAAATTTTCTTGAAACTACAGTTTATTTCCTCTTAAATTTTCTAATCAGTAAGACTGAAATTTTTCCATTCTAGGCATCAGCAAAATCTTCAGATATTTTGATATGAAAATAAAAGGAAATATTTTTGGGTTTTTTTCCCCATAATGTTCCAGAAAACAGCTTCTCAAGAGGATCTGAATTTTCAGGGGTTTGAAGCAAGGCACTGAGATTTCTTGGGGATGGACAGTGATGCTGGTGTCATATACAAATATGTACCCCTTGGGCCCGCTCTCCAGAAGAGCCTTTTTATTGTTTTGGCAATGCAATTATTTTTTCTCTTTGTGTATTGTTTTATGTTATTTATCACAATGTCTTTTACCATTCAAACCAAAACTGTGACCAGAAACAGACACACAGTACTGGAAATGAGTTGTGGGAGGGTTTCAGTGCCCTGACCCTTCCAAAAAGCTACTCCACTGTTACAAGCAGTTTTGATCAATTTCCCCAGCACTGTCCATCCTCTACAATATTGCAAAAATGGCACAGGATTCTTATATTATTAGTACTAGTAGTATTACCTTATTTGTATTGGTTGTTATTATTAGTATTATTTGTATATAATAGTATATTTTTGGCATTATTTCACTTAAGGTATGAAGAAGTATGTTTCTGAAGTCCCTCTACCATTTACTTGGTTTCCAGGTGAGAGCAAGAGTGAGCAGGAGAAACCTCAGTGCAACCAGAATTTTTTTAAAAATTGCAACTCGAAAACACTAATCCAGTTATACTTTTATTCCTGATTATTCTCAAAACTGACTGAACACGATTCATGATCAGCTGGCTGCCTGTGGGTGACTTCCTTGGTTATTCCCCAAATATAGGAAAACACCTGTATTATACTTGGGCAAATAGTTTTAAAACCAGTTACGGATTATGTTTTCCTCAGCTGTGGGTGATTTGAGTTTCTTCTTGGGTGACTGTTCAATGCGCAGTGAAAATACAGTGCCTTGATAAACGACACAGAACATCAAAAAATAAACCAATCCCTGCCATGCAAAACCATGAGACACTTGCAGAAAACTTGGCCTCAAGTTTCAAAGCTGTTCTCAAATTACTGTGTTATTCCTGCACAAGGAAGGGAAGATTGGAGCGGGACATTTTTTTCAGAGGGAAATTTGTAACCTGTCATAGACCAGCATAAGCCTACATGTGACATGTCTCCCATCTGACACCCTTCAGACCAGGCATCCTGAATCTTTGTCCCCAGCACCTTAGGCATGTCCTAAATGGCCTGTCTTAGTGGGTCTCAATTAGAATTAAAAGAGAGACATAGTCCTGTGTAGCCAGAGCAATGCAGAGGAGAAAGTCATCTACAGGGTAAATCCACAGATTTGTACTGATGTTCCCCATGCCAGTATTTCAACTTCCTTTTTAAAACATGAATAAAGAACCGAATATACTGGGAAGGCCAAAAGGACTTTGTCTTTCCCAGCCAGTTATTAACTTAGTGGCTACTCTGTAGTCCCAGTCATCTAACTGGAGAAGCAAGTGGTAACACCATTATGGAAGTGGTTGCAGCCACCCCAGTTTTACCCTTCCCACAGGATTAGGTTGGTTTCCACACTGTCAGTGTCTATTTCAAATCAGGGTAGCACTTCAGAGAGTCAGGAGGACTGGGCAAGGAAATACAGGTGAGGGACAAAGGATTGAAACTGGGAGCCAGATTAGGGGTATAAGCCCTGGGCTTGCCACGTAGGACATAAGGAGAAGGAAGGTTGGAAAAGCAGAGATTCAAGTCACATAACAAACAAATAAGGAAGCAGGAGTTTCCTGGAAATGAGAGAATATGTTTTTTGCCCATGCTGGCCCTCTTGGAGAGGGAAAAATGGATAAATATGTTGTTAAAAGAGTGTGTCATAGTTTGTATGCACAATAGACATTATGTATATTATACTATATGTACGTGAGCGTACATCATATACATGCAATAATCTCCACAAAATGAATACAAAAATGCATCCTGTGTCTCCACAGAAGTGTGTGATCTGTATTAGGTCAATTTCAATGGCTTTGAGGACTCAAAAATGTATGTAAATAAGTAAAAACTGCACATATATGGAAATTCTAAGGCTCATAACATACATGTATGCATATGTTGATATTCAGAATGCACATGTAGCAGCATAGTAAAGACATTTTTAAAAGCCAGATTATTCCTTCTACTTTTTACAACAAAAGTTTAGAAATTACTAAAGTAAAGTTAAAAATAAGTGATGGAAGGGCTATTGGTATATATTTTTGTTGTTTTATTCTTCTGGGAACTTCTGATGCTGAAATTTTGATGGGATTTTGTCCTCTCTGGTCATTCATGCTTAGAGACATAAGCAACCTCAACTTGGTTTTCTGTCATCCTCGCTCCAATAAGAGTCTTGTAGCTCAATTCTAACATCAATCACTTGGACTATAAATCTCTGCAATCGATATGGCCATTTAAATCTCCACCTGCACAAACAACAATCAGGCCTAGAAAATAAGGAGACTCATAAATCTCCATTGGTGATTAGTAATATTTTAGATCTGTACCAGCAATGTTATAAAGGAAAAAAAAAGGCAAAAAACCCCCAAAGCTAATTCATTAATTAGGATGGATACGCTGACAATCTGTTTAGTTTATACACAGAAAAACAGAAACAGGGCACAGTTAACACTACATGATGTTAGAAGTCGGTGAATTCCCAAAAGCCTGAGGCTTGGAGATATGATATCTTAGTGTCCTTATCCTATTGTGAGTGGGAAGGTGTTATCTTCCAGACAAAGAGTAAAGAGGTGGTTTAGAGTTTAGATTTGCCCTTTTTTCTTCTGGCTTACATGAACCAAGAAGCCAACATGGATCAAGACATAGGCAACACCTCCTTGCTGGTTGTCAAAAATGACATTCTGCCTGCTACTGAAACTTGAAATCTGCAGACAGTGCAAAGCATTCATCAGACTTACCATTTTGGCCCTCCACAATTTTTGTTTGGATGGTTGTTTTTCAGTTAGTGCATGCAGACAACTCCATGTGATGCTTACACAGATCAGTAAGAGACTCTTTCTGTCACTCCAGTGACTTTGGATTAACTATCAAGCCACATCTGAGGCTGCAAATTTTTGTCTGGAGCTACGTGAATCCTCAGGTAAGCAGTTGAATAAGTGGCTTGCTCATGCAATCAGATCAGTCCCTGTGTCCAGAGAGGTCCCGTGTGCAGATTGCGCCCAGCTCTTCAGTCCCCTGTGTACAAAACCCAGGCTGCTGGGGCACCTGCGAGGTTTCAGGAACTGTGTGAGGGGGGAAGGAGCTATGGGAGCAAGTTCCTGCTTCACTGACCTCTTTGGGCTCCACATGTGGGTTTAGGAGACTGTTTTACATGGAGAAGAAGAAGGGATAAGACAAGGTTAACTGCTTTTAAAAGCCTGCTCTGCTGAGACTGAATACACATGTGCATAAAGATTGCAACAGCAGCATATGTCTGTTCATTCAAACTACACAGCAACCCGCTAATTCACACTTGTAGTAAAACTACTGGGAATGTTTGGCTGGGTTGCAAAGCCCGGCCTAATGCTCTCAGTCCCACCCCTCTCACAGAAGGGGTTTTATCCCTTATCTCACCTCTTTATTCAGGCAAAACTCCCTGACTTTTGAGCATCCATGAATTGGCAGACAAAGCACGGGTACAGCAGAATGAACCACTGACATCTGCTCTGCAATCACACACCAAGAAAAGGGTTTTTCTTCTGAGGGATCTCTATCATCCAATAACCCCCATCCTTTCCCTTCATTTCATGCACACCCTTGCCACCCTATTGGCAGCCCACCCCCACCCCCCCAGCATGACAATCCCCTCAGCTCAGTGGGGCTCATGGCCAGCCAGGATCCTGGCCACTCAGGACACCTGCGGACCAGAAATCTTCCGCAACATTTACAGCTGGGAGGACTCAGTGAGTGAGAAGGGACTGGGGCTTGTTGGATGTCACCCCGGAAGGCTGGAAGAAGTCAGATCTTCCTGCCTCCAGCCCCTGGGCTGTGACGGCAAGGTCCACACTGCTGGACAGGCAGAGGAGCACTCCCTTCCTGGAATATGCTACTAGCTGGACAGGATGCATTTGCAAATATAATCATCCACAAATCTCCCCCAGATTAGGTTACAGGACAGCGTTTCGACAGCACGCATTACAAAGCTCCCTGGAAGGCTTGGCTGGTGGATCTGCTGCTCTCTGTGCTCATGACCCATTTTGGCTTTCATCAAGAATCATGACACCAGCTGCCTGGGTCATCTAGGAGGCAGAGAGGGGGAGAGCAACTCTGGGGCTGAAAAGGGAAGTGGGGAGGGAGAAGAGGAGGAGAAGGAGGAGGAGGAGGAAGGGGGAGGATAGAAAGACAGAGCAGGGGAACAGAGTGCAAGCAAGTTGTTTTAGTCCAGTTGTGAAGATTTGAATCCCAGTTCTGAGCTCTCGGCAAAGGCTTGCTGGGATACCTCATTCTCTGTCCTGTGTAAAGGTCTGTGATTGGGGATGTGGTGTGCTCAGTGGGCAGGGCCCCTCCCCTGGGCTGGATCCGCCTCTCTTATCCCCCAGATAAATTACTAGTGTCCTCACTAAATTCCTCGGCTTTCTCGCTCCCTCTTTCTCTCCCTCTCTCACAATCTCCCTCCCTCAGGCACAGGCAAAGCAGGGTTGGGGGGCGGGAGGGCGGGGATCCTTTCTGGGCTGGTATCGTGCCTTAGTCCTGGGCGGGGAGGGAAGGGGAGGAAAATACTGGCACCCCTTCTCTCCTACACGGCCTTGAAATAGATTCAAGGAGCTGCTCTTCCTCCCCCCCTCCCCCTTTCCTGCTGGTCGTTTGGCATCTTCCAGACCATGTCCACTGGGTCCCTCAGCGATGTAGAAGATCTGCAGGAGGTGGAGATGCTGGAATGCGATGGCCTGAAAATGGATACTAACAAAGAGTTTGGGGCGTCCACCGAGAGCAACGAGGAGGGATCCAATGGCGAGAATGGCTCCCCTCAGAAGGGGAGAGGGGCCTCGGGCAAGAGGAAAAAAGCTCCCCCCAAGAAGACCCCTTTAAATGGAGTGAGCCAGGAGGGAAAGCAGGTACAGAGAAATGCTGCCAACGCCAGGGAGAGGGCAAGGATGAGGGTCCTTAGCAAAGCCTTCTCCAGGCTTAAGACCACCCTGCCCTGGGTGCCCCCAGACACCAAACTTTCCAAACTGGACACCTTGAGATTGGCCTCCAGCTACATTGCTCACCTGAGGCAGATCCTGGCCAATGACAAATATGAAAACGGCTACATCCACCCAGTCAACTTGGTAAGTCAGAGCCTGCTCGGGCCAGGCACTCTTTGCGTGTACATGGGTAGAGGTGGGTGAGAAGCTGGGATGGGGCATGTGCAGGGACAAAATTTCACTGTGCTTCCCACAGACAGTCATGTGCCAGTGGGATGGAAAGCGGTAGTGTGTGAGGGAACAGGGTCCCAGCTACCCTCTTGCTCTGTATCCCGCACACCAAGCCTTCCGGGCCCCCTCTGCTGCTCCTAGCCATCCCCTCCAGAAGACAGGCAGGGGCCATGCTGACCACAAATAGACAGGGGTAGGCTTTACTCTTTACTGCCCCAGAAATGCCTGAGAAACCTCAGAGGGTTGATGGCAGCTTTCTACCTGCAAGTAGGCAGGTACAGGAATTTAGGTAGAAAAGAGTATGTTTGAGGAAGGGCCTAAGCCAAGGACCTGGGATTTATTCTTATCCTGCATCTCTACCATAATGTTTCCTGTCATAATAGTCCCCCCAAGCCCTAACTTTTTAAAGACAGAGCTCTTGGGGCTCTGTGCTCAGCCACTCAAGTTTGCTGGGTCCAGGATATTTCTCCTATCCGTGTAAACTGGTAAAGGAGAAATAAATACAAGTGCGGACTCCCCAGGGAAGGTGTCTGCCCCAGGCACACTCCACAATGCCTCTCCCTAGGCTATGCGGTGTCTTTCCTGCTGCTCCCACCACACACTGAAAGTTTTCCCAAGCAGCCTGAGGTCTCCCAACCATACCCAGCCACCAGAAACATCCGATTTCCAGCTCTAAAAATACATACAAATGATGTAAACCAGGGGCGAGTAAGATCTCCCTGGACTCTTTTTAGACTTTGTACAGGCTTTACATTACCTACACATGTGGATCCTGATGCCTAAAGGGATCACAGAGGGGATCTGGGGACAATTCACTAGGGTCAGACTCTGCCTTTTGAGCTCTGGACTCTGAGGGAAAGTACATTACCCGCTGTTAGCTGATAAGGGCCTGGGAAATAGTTTGTGATTAAGATAAAAATCCTCAGCGCAACGACATGGGGGGAAAAATGAAGTAAAACAAAACCAACACCCAATACTGACATAACACACACCCCTGCTCCCACACGGAGGCACACCAAAGCATACTCCCCGAGCCGCAGGAGGCCGGGGAGAGCGGCCGGGGACTGCTGGGGCCCCGAGCGGCTCCTGCACCCAGAGAGCGCGGCGGGGCGAGAGGCGGGTTAGGGTCCCCACGCCGGTCACAACCAAGCGCGGGGGCGGCGCGCCTGCGACGGGGTGCCCGAGGCGACTGTGCCGGGGGGATGCAGAATGTACTGAAGCCGGGCGGCTTCCTCCCCACCTCCTTTCTCCGTCCCTCCTGTCGCGGATCAGACGGGCTCCGCCCGCCCGAGGACGCCCGGAGGGACCGCCACGGCTGTGAGGCAAAACGGCATCAGCCCCGGCAAAAGATTCCTCGCGGGAAGTCAGCGGCGACTGCCCCAGCTGAGCCCCGCTTGAGCGCTGCCCGAAGCGGGCTCAGGCGGTGGATGCCGGGGCTCGGTCCCCCGGGCACTCCCCAGCCGGACCCGATAGCAAAATGAGCGTTGCAATTTGCATTTTTCCCTGTGTAACCCCCTTCCCACCCGTGTCTTTTCCTGGCTACAGACTTGGCCTTTTATGGTAGCCGGCAAACCCGAGAGTGACCTGAAAGAAGTGGTGAACACAAACCGCTTGTGCGGCCCGACGGCATCCTGAGCCCCGCGGCCGGGCCAGCAGCGTCCGTCCCGGCGCGGCCGGCGGAGCGGGCAGGGACCCGCCGCGGCCCCGCCGCTGCCCCGGGCCCCGGGCAGAGCCATGGGGAGAGCCGCTCTCCCGGCGCAAAGGAGACCAAATGTGCCCTAGCAAAGACTCCATCCACCCCGAGAGATCCCGACTCTATTTAACTTTATTAAATGCGTGTACAGTTGAGTGTCCTGCAACCACAGCCTTGCTGGTTCAAGCGCTACTAGAGAAAAGACAGAGATCAAACAAAACCTACCACGCGTGTATCTTTTGTCTGAGACCTGTGAAATATGTAGATGCCTAGAAAAACTGACTTTGACAGTCATGTCTATGAAGTAATTCAACCTAAAGATATACAGATATATTTTCTTCAAGCAGGTTCTGCTCTATTTCTGTGAATAAACCTTCCTTTCTACTGAACACGGAGCGGTGGAAGTGTTCGTTTGCGACTCTCGGGCTCGCCGGGGTAAGGACTGCGCCTTCGCTGCCTCCGCCGCTCCCCGAAGCGACCGCGCTGCGGGGATCCCTTCTCTCTGCCCCGGCCCACGGGAGGTCTGCTTCCCTGGAGCTAGAGACCTGGAGCAAACCCCTGGAGGAGGGGGTGACTGGGCCCGCAGCTCGTCCTCGCTGCGGGAGCCCAGCCCGGCGACCGGGCACTGCGGGAGCCACCCCCGCCGCTCCGATCCGCTCCGCGGGGACAGGAGCAGTGATCTATTGATAAAGCACAGTCGGTCCTCAGTGCTGGGAACTTTTAACTTAAACATCTCTTCTCTATCGATCAGCGCGCCCGCGGGAGATGAGGCTGAGATAAACAGGAGTGCGGGGCGCTCCCCCTGCACCAGCAGCGGCCGCCGGCAGCTGATGCGCCAGATCCCACCACGCTGTTTAATGTTTCAGGGTTATGACCGCACTGTTTACAAGACGTCTTCGGTTATTTATACTGTTATTATTAGCAGAGGGGCTTTAAATTTCCGCCTCACTTGCTCTTTCAATACCATCCCGCGGTTCCGTTTGATACCTGTGTACTTTCTGGCCGAAAGCACGAGAGGGGCAGCAGGGGCTGCAGGGCCGTCCCCCGGACCAAGTCCTCCGTCTCGGCCGGTTGCGGGGGGGCGGTGGCAGGGTCTGAGGTACGGTCACAGGCAGCGCGGGAGCCACAGGTATCCCGCAGGCAGGCGCTAAGCCTCCCCGAGCATCTGTGCAGCCTGGGTTGTGTTTATTCTCATCCCCCACTTTTCCCTGAGATAACTGGACGAGGTGGCACGTCCTCCAGGCAACCCGAATTCACCAGTTGGGTTCATGCGTGGGCTAGGCTAGGTTTAATTAAAGCAGCTCACTGCAAGCCGAGGGCTGTGCAAACATCTCAGCCTTCATTATGGAAAGGGCCAGAGCCTGCTGTATAGTCCTAATGGTCTTCAAGGGGGGAGCTGTTTAATTTCACTTTTTCACAGCTTTATCTCCATCCCACACAATTAAAAGCAGACCTCTTCGCCTGGCCTAACCATGTGCAACTTCAGTTGTGGTGAGCGGGGCCACACCAGGTGAGACATGCAGTTACACACACAGGATTGACTGACTTTACTGCCAAACACATACCCTGAACAGCCACCACTCTAGCAAAGAGATGAGTAACTCTGGGAAGCAGAGCTGAACAGGCTCATCTTTTTGCTAAAAGCACTGGGAAATTCAGTGGGAATTGCTACTCTGTTAAAGGGAGACAGAATAGAGGCCCTTTGCCTTAAGAAAAGTGCAGATGACTGATATGGCAAATGCATATTTTAACTAGTAAATTTACCTCACTGTATTGAAATTAACCACTGGATTTAACCACTCAAAATCTTGACTTCAATCCCTACTAACGCCTGGTCAAGACTCATAGCTAAGTGCTGATTTCCTTCTAGAAAGCAGAAATTGATATTCATAACATTGAGTTGAATTCAAAATATTCTAAACCATGCTTTTTTGCCACCCTGCTTTGCAATGCTTGCTAACTGCACTCAGCATCTTCCCAGCTAATTGAGTTAACCATATGCAGTGTTCATTTGCCACCTGAAATTCATCACTGAAGAAAGAGAAGGGAGAAATACAATAGTACCCCGTGAAATGTGAGGAATACAGCTGTAACCATGCGCCAAAAGCTGCAGGTAAATGGAACGGTAAGAAGAGGCTGTAGACACCATTATTTCTGATGCTGCTCTTCACTTTATCTAGCAGTCTACATTGCAAGCATATTAGGGACTAAACTATTCCTCAAGCATCTCCCACCTTCCTCAGTCCTTTCCTCTGAGCAACAGTTCAGCAACAAAAAAAAGGGTAAAAGCAACAAGAGATAAACAAAAGCAACCAGCAATACACAGAAAGGTAAATAACAACTCTTACTGTAAAATAATTAGTAGCTTTATCTCCATTTTGAAGGCAATGAATATATTTTCCAGAGGCATTTTTGTGTCTGGGAACTCTTGGTCCACTGATTTCTTGTGTAAGGGCAGAGATCTAACGGTGTTGGCAGTTGGCTTCAACAGCCCAACTTTCTTAGATGAATTAAGAGTTCTACCACATATCTGAGGAGAACAAGTGAAATTATTCCACCCTGCTGATGAGTGCAATTTTACTGCAAAATATTTTCAAACAGAAAATGTATGCCTAATCTGACTGAAGCAACTCATGATTTTGAAAGGAACTTGCAAATGTGTTAAGGAAAACAGGGAATAGGTTTAAATATTGATGTTAATGATTTTAAAGAAAATATTTTGTTTTCTTTCTTGCTTTTATGTATAAAGTGATGCATTTTCATATTTATCAAATTATACTCCTTCTCCACGTGGAAACACAGTTGATTTGGTTTATCTTTCTGTATCTACATGGATGTAGATGCAGCTGTGTGAGTGTCTGTATACATTCCCTCCTAATAATATTTCAACTCATTGCCTGATTTCAGCTGGATTTGACAGAGGTCTCAAAGATAACTAAGTTACTATAATTTTTCATTTTTTCTGTGAAAACAGGCAGCTGAGTAGAGAACAGAAAAAGTCTTTAAATTCTGAATTTAATTTCAACATAAATTCAGCCTTTATTAGATTCCAAAGCATACAGAGCAGAATGCCAGTTGCAGATGAAGCTCCAAACACTGCTTCAATCACAGGATACAAGTTCACAGAAAACTTGCTTATGGATCTATGTGTTTTAGACAAGAACTCTAGAAAAAGGTTAGTCCTATTTGATTTTAATACTATTATTCTTTCTTTTTTTTCTTTTTTTTTTCTTTTTTTTTTTTTTTTGTTTGGTTGTTGTTGTTGTTGTTCTTTGGAAGGAAGGAAACCGAGTATCACCCTGCTCTTTCATGACCATTTTTCAGTTCAGCTAGAGACTAGCAAAATCCTTTATTTGCAGTGCTGCACTCAGTGCTTGGGCTCCTGGGTTTGGTGGTGACATTGTACTGCTTTGCAGCAGTTTTCACAGTCTATAAGGTCTTTAGGAGCAAGAATTTTTCCATCCATTACAGAAAATACATTTTAGGCTTATCTTATCCTCTCGCTGGGATGGAAATCTGCCATCCTGAAACATCAGCATAGCAAGAAGCCCAATTTGCAGACACCTGCAAATGCCTTGCTGTCCTGGGCACTGGCTGGGGCAGCGAGGTCACGGCGATGATCATGCCCCCAAGCTGCAAAGTGCATAAGGAGAACATGGGCAATATTGCTTATTCTTTAAAGTGCCTCCAAGGTCAAAATTCCCAGCTCACCTCAGAAACTAAAAGACACAGAAAATCTGTGCGGTTTCTTCTGTAGGGAAGCTGGTTTGAATCCTGGATATAATGACTGGATCACAAGCACAGGTTGGTTTTGGTAACCCCACAGTCGGTAACCCCACAGTTGTTTCTGCCTGAAAAAATATGTTTCTTTGCTAACAAATTGCATATATTTTTCAAAAATACATTTTTCAAAATTTTCAAAATTTCAAAATTTTTCAAAAAAAGGTAATTTTTGCTGAAACCCTATTGTCATTACCATTGATAATTATTTCTAGTAAAAAAAATAAAATATGGAAAAGACATCTAATTGCAGGTAATAAGCTTTTTAAAAGAGAACAAATCTTATATATATATGGTGTACAAGTGGAGGGTATAATCTGATATAATTGCAGGGTATTTCTAATTTTTATCTGGATATCTGAATTTAGATTAGAACTCATGGTCTCACAAAAGGGACTGACAAAAGAAATTTCAATGACATTGAAGTGAATCTCAATTTCAATGGAACAAAACTGAAATTTGTGGCAGCAAAAAAGAGCATTCTGTAATTTCCATTTATACACACCTGGAAAACCGCCATACAGAATTTCTCCTGACAGCCAGCTCTCCTGAGCCAAATTGTTCATGTTCGTTGCTGGCCCATATAGCACTGACTACTCCTGCATTAAGGCTGTGCTGTCAAATGCAGGCCCATAGGGTAAATATAACCTTGTGCTCACTATTCAGCCATTAATTGCTTCATGCTCTTCAGCCCAGCATACCTTATGGATGGGAAGTGGCACAACCAGTAATAGTGGCACTTTTTTGTCTATACTGCTGCAAAGCTACTGATGTGCTATGGCTTTGTGAATTTCTGCAACCCTGAGATGTCATAGGTCTGACCTAAAAGCTATGCTTTGGGAGGGATGGGAAAAAGCCACGTGTTACCTTTGCAAGGATTGCTGCCAGCAGACCCCAAACTCAGCAAAGTTCTGCAAGTAACTGATTTTTCTTCAGTTCACTTCAGACACTGGTGCCTCTGAGTGTAACACCGGCTTTGAGTAGGCCTAGGCATGCAGTCATCCCATTTCCGAAATGTGGCGTGGACATACCCTAGGGTCACAACAGCCCAGAGATGACGCATTTTCTTGCCTTAGTATTTTGCCCTTAAACTGAAACTTGTAAACAGATGAAATGTGTTTTCAAGCCAACGCGCATGTATGCAAACAGCTATGCGGTCCTTACATAGGGAGGGGAAAGATCAAAACTTCCTTGCAAGGAGAAAAAAGATCATAACAAAAGTAGGAGAATAAAAACCAATGCAAACCCTTCCTTCACTTTAAATTTTAAGATGTACTTTTCCTTCAACAAACTAAAAAACTCAACCCTTATTTAGACCTCAGGCTGCTGTGTTAACTGTAAGACCATATCTGACTGTAAATATGGCTTATCTGCACTCTCAAGTTTTTTCTCAGTTGTTTACATACTGTTTAAGAAACAAGAATCGGAAACACTAGGGAAAGAAAGGAAGGGTACAGCTATACAGCCAGGAGACAAGAAGAAAGGGGGAAACATGCAAAAAATAATTCCTCTTCCTGTGACTACGATAGCTTAGTCCTTGCAATGGGAGGGTTGGGGAAGGAAAGAACTATTAGCAGCTCCATCACAGATGGGTGGAGCCAGACCACCAGGGAGATGGAAACCAAGAGGTTGAGAGCTGCAGCTGCCTTTTCTGGGAGGAACATCTGTGAAAGCCTGCACAGCAGCAGCAGAGGAGGAGGAGTGGGCACTGGCAGCAAACGCTCCCAGGGATGCGCTCACACAGATAACCGTCCCACTGGATGGTTTCCCAGGCTGCTGCAGTGGCACTCCCCTCCCCTGTCAGGGAAGAGGCAAAGACCATCACGTGTGACAAGCAATTGAAGTGTCAGCACGGCCTCTCTCTTCAGCATCCTATTTCCTGTGATGCTTTTCGATGGTTGAGCTAAGCAGAATGGGAACAGTTCTTCCTCACTAATAACACACAGTTTTGTTTCTTACACAGGGACTTTTATACTGTTGGCATCTCAAAGCCAATACAGAAAGTACACAGAAGACAGGAGTTGCCTTTCAGCATTTGGCCATCCTCTCATGACCAAATGTTTTTCTATAGGAGGCCACTATCATTATACAGATGGGAAGAGGCACAGAGCTGACAAATGACTGGCTGAAGGTTCACATGTAAACCTGGAAAAGGCTTAGGGCACCAGCTCTTCTGGTGCACAAACCCATGAGCTGTTCTGGTAGGCACGCTGAAATCACCAGGGATCTTTGCTATCCTACAAAGAATAGGAATCAGACAGTTGTAAGGAGGGATCCTCTAAGACTGTATCTATGTCTACACCTACACTTGCTAGAATAGATAAACCAGGCTATTGACCATGCTCTGGCTCCAACAGTCGGTGCTGTGGCTGAGGTCACATCCACACATACTTGTGTTTTATTCCACTCTCACCAAAAGGTAAGAACAGTCCCTGGCATACACTACTCCAAAGCATGCTTGGATACTTTCTGGGAGAAAGTCACACAGGCCAAAGGTGTAGCAAGGACCCTACTGAAACCCAAGCACTATGAAAAATAAGCCTTGGCCTTATTTTATTTATCAGTCTTACTGCAGCCTTAGAAGCTACAGCAATAGAGATACTCAATGCCTTTGTCTCACCCCAGCCTCATGCTCTTCTCACTTGTTTCCTACATCAACCTGCTTTCCTTTATGGGCCAAATTCTTAATGGGAACCCTCTTTGTTATTTGTATCTTGTAACTAATTTATCTGAAGACTAAAGGTCACTAAAAGCAAGAGACCAAGTTCAAGAACAAACATAACATGAGATTTAAACAACATTATATCCTAAATTATGACACTGAAAACCTCTGTTCATTTGTTACCCACTCTATTAAGCTTTACAGTACCTTTTCTACCCGAGTTATTTGTTAGTTCCCTGACACCAAAATTTGACATATGTCCTCAGAGTACCTCTTTCTCACCACTGCCAATTAGCATCATGTTAACCTTGTGCCAAGATCTGAAATGGAGTCCATTTCTACTTAAGTCCATGGGAAGGATTCAGACAGTCAGTAGGTGCTGTTTGTACCTGCTTAATATCTTCCTGCTGGGGTAGGAAGTAAGCTGGGCAGGGCAAGCCAAGGCCAACACCCTCAGTTTGACTACAGGTAGACATAGCATGGCAGGGACACTGCTGAGGAACCAACATTACTATCTTCCTCCAAAATTTCTCTCTCATTTCCCTCACACTCAGTCTTCTGATTCTATCTTCACCGTGCCTCTCTGTTACTTCCAACGAAAGTTGGTATGCATCATCGGTAAATACCATTAAGTTGTAGAGGCTGAAACTACAGATATGTACTAAATTATTGCAAAGTTTACTAACAAAAAGCCTCATTCTGATAATTTGACTTTTATTTTGAGGTACTTGAACATCATTTTCTTAATATGCTTATGCTATATTAAATAGTATATCTAGCAATATACATTATGCAATACATACATACACACACTATGTAATATATATACACTATATATACACTATATATACACTATATAAAAATGTGGCATAAATATTTACATACTATACAGTAACTATATTTATCTTTTCTGTAAACACAAATATATAAAATAATACATATTATGAAATTAAACGGAATGTTTGAATATTGTGGAGCTGGTTTAAGTGCCACTTACAGCAGGCAGGTAACAGTTTCACAGTGCTGGCATACTGTACATCATCAGAGAGGTGTGAGAAGCCAAATCTGAGTTTACTGTTTCACCTGATAAAGTAAGCCCTCGAGTGAAGGATTCCCTCCCTGACTGATCTCCTGCCACAGGTTTAAGCTCATTCTCTGATGGCTGTCAGCTTGGGAGATGTCCTATAATTAACCTGCAGTATCATATGCATGAAGCTGGTGAACACTTCACACAAGGTCATTTCTATAGAATGTTTGTGACACAGGTTGCTCCTAGGTGCTTCCTCTTAACACACAAATATGCAATCCAATCTTCTGCATGGATCCTACAGTAGTTAAGTTGCAGCTGTTTAAAAGTCTTCATCTAGACTTTGCTGTGGGCTGCCTCAAGGAGCCATCCGGCTTTCTTCTCTCCCCCCCTACAGCTTCCCACAGTCTATCTTGCACAGGATTTTGGCTGATTGAAAGTTAATTCTGTAAAAATAGAAAAACCCAGATAACCAAGCATTTGCTTCAGTTTGATGAGCACCTTTTTTTTTTTTTTAAAGAAACCTGCAGTTACAAATGAATAACAACATAATGAAGTTGCATCTTTGTTCACACTCATTCCTATAATTACTTAACAAAAAAATGTTCAGTGTCCTAAAGTTAAGTTATCCTTATTTTTCCAGCACTAGTACTGATGGTCCCAAGCAGCCCATGATTACATGCTGCAGAACGTTCAAGCACAGGAAACACCCTCCCCACACCTCCATCTCCTCTTTACTTCCCAAACAAAAGATTGAGAAACGAAGGCATTAAATCACACAGTACGGAAGTGACAGTGTCAGAAATGGCCTCTGTACCTTCCCTGTCTGATGTCAGTACAGGATTTGATAACTTACAACAAGCAACAGCAAGAGGCAGATGAGGACACAGTTCCTGCAGGTGGGAAATCCTTAGCATCTCAGTCCTGCTAGTGGACGAAGCCACGGAGCCAGGTTGGAGTTGCACAGAGGAATGAAGACCAGGAAGGAGAGCACATAAGGACAGGATAACCAGTTTTATAACTATATAGATGTAGAATAAAATTGCAGGCACAACTTATAAACTTACAAGTCAAATTAGGTAGGTGCCCAATCACCTTATTTGCATTCCATGTTAATGTGATCATAACTACTTGCTTACATTTGCACATTTTCCAAATATATATTTAAAGATGCAATCTTCAGAACATGTCCTAGTCTAAAGAGGAAAAGCTCAGGCTGACAAAGCAGTCAAAACTTTGAAATGGTAAGCGTTCATCTCTTCATCAGTAAAAATAATTTTCATAATATCCAGTGATGACTGAGCATTTCTGAGAAATACGTGCTAGAAAAAGTTATACCCAGAAAAGAGCAAGCACGTGGAGACTGACAATGGATGTGTACGTGCTAGCAGACATTTTGTTTTGAATTTCTGTAGCCCTTTAAGGTTATGCTGAAAAAACACAAGCTCAGAATTCAAGCAAAATCAGGGTTATAAAGCTTTTCTTCATAACTTGTCTATGTGATGAGCTATTCAGAGAAAAATAAATCAGAATCTGTTGTGATACTGCCATACAGAACCTGAAAGAACTGTCAGAAAAGACATCAAACAATCTACCCCACTGTGGCTGTGTTAATTGTAATGACTCAAGAGCCTTTAGGCTGAATCCTATAAAGCACAAAATCAGCCTTAAGGCTCTCTGTAAAAATGCTGGAGATCCCGTGCAGAGTTACTGAACGATGGTAAATTCAGAATCCTGGTTTCGAAAATCTCGCCTCGCTTGACCATCTTCATCTGAAGGCGGTAGGTCTGTGCCTGTAAGAAGCCGCGGGGTGGCGGTGCTGTCGCACGCCGGTGTGCAGCCAGGCTGCTAACAGAGAAGCAAAACCGGCTTTAACCATACTGTCACTGATGTACTCGCGGCTGATTTGAAGTGAGAACTTGAAATAATTATTCTTGACATGTGAACCTAGTAATGCATTTCAAGGATTAAGCTGAATCTAGCAGAGGAAAATATGCCAGCTCTGAAGACTTCAAAATTTAAATTTCATAACTGTTCCCTCTATCCTAATTAAAGCTATTCTGCTACCACATCACACAAGGAAAGTACATAATTACAGATCCTCAGTTACAGGAAATTGTCAATACAGTGAGTATTCTGCAGTACATCCATATAAATATACATATATATACTTTTCATGTGAAGACCAACGTGTCTTTCTAAACCTAAAGTCTACTTGACAACTTTATTTCATTCTTCAGTCTGGGCGGTGAGTCCTTAATGGGCCACTCATTTGTTTCTGGGCTCCCACGTGAAGCACAACAGCTTTTCCAAGAGAAAATATAAATGTAGCTTGAAAGGTAGTTCATCATAGGCTCAACTCCCTACAGATTGCATAGGTGGGATCGTGCCAAATTTGGAGGAATGTCTTGGACAGAAAGAACCAGTGCCATCCCAGGTACCCCCTCTGTGTCTGCATGTCCCCTTCTGTCTCTCCTCTAAGCGTGCACCATGCTTAGAGGTTCACTTTGCAAAGATGAAACAATCTGCATATTTAAAGAGTGCAAAGCAGCAGTCTTACTTAAGTCGTTTTAACATCAGAACTGCAAAAAAAAAAGAACTGGGGACCGCACAGTCCTCCTTATGGGACTTGGGCATATTTGAGACTTCTCAGTCACTAGCTCCTATCTTTGTCTCACTTGGAGTGAGTAGTCTGCTCACACACCAAGGTCCTACAGTTTACTGCTGTGGACTATTCCTTCAGTATCAAACAACATTGCTTTAAATTAAAAAAAAAAAAATCTTCATTTGTGAAACAAGAGGCAGCGACCAGAGTCTTGCTGCAGTGCAACATGCACGTATGCAGCAGCAACACTGGCAGCATGCTGTTATTCTGAGTCCTAACTAATGACTGCTGAGTTGTGTCAGATCAATGCACAGGGAGTGCGCGTGGAGCAGCCGAGGCAGTGATTAGGGGGGCTGCAGGAAGCTGAGAAGGTGCAAAGGAAAGTGCCCTCCTAGGAGCACCTGGTATGTGGTACGTTCACAACGCCCGATGTGCAGACTGCATCACATCCCCAGCGGGTTCGCTGGCAAAGGCGCTGCCTGGGAGAATGTGGTCGTGATGAAACCTTTTATCAGTCGGACAAAAGTTTTAGGACAAGAGACAACGGGCAGAAACTGATGCACAAGAAGTTCCACCTGAACACGAGGAAGAACTTCTTTACCGTGCAGGTGACCGAGCACTGGAACAGATTGCCCAGAGATGTTGTGGAGGCTCCCTCACTGGAGATATTCAAGAACCGTCTGGACGCAGTCCTGT